>NC_087247.1:59027964-59656373 GCF_037042905.1 Lytechinus pictus | reverse complement strand
AATAGACACTGAGATCACAATTTCCTGAAATTAACCAGAAATAGAAATGCTCACCTGCTTTTGAGACATTCCAGGGAAATATGTTGATGTTGATTTCTGTTATCTTGTTGGAGAAAGACTTCCTTGTACAGGATGAATTAACAATCATTTATTTTATTTGTGCATGTAATTGTGTAAGTGAATTTTTCTATACAATTTATTTTTCTTGTATAAAATTAATAAGTACCTAGATAACTAGTACGTCCAAGTTCGTTTGGGTTTTTGCTGTCAGTTTTCTTGTCTATATTGTATTAGTTTCTTTGTAGAGCATGTCTCACTCAGCTTTTGTGTAACCTATCTTACTTATCATTTAGTTGATATCTCTTTGTATAGTTTTGTAAATCTTACTCTTGATGACAGACTCTCTCTGTCATGAGTAAGCATAAATTTATGAATGACTAATTGTAATTTCCATTTTAGATACTGGTAATATGACTGCAATTAGAAATATGTATAAATGTATTCAGTAATGAAATGATCTCATTCACATTCCCTTTTAAATGATTTATTAGTTATTTGAAGTATTTACAAAAAAAAGTATTTTGTTGTAGGATTTTTACATATCACTTTTTCATTGCCTCTAGAGAACTTTTTGGTAACCATAGGTCCATCTATACGTGTGATATCTTGACTTTTGCTTTTGTAATATAAATGTTTCCCATGTTCAGAGTCTTTGTTATAACCAAAGAACAATTACTGTGATTCGTGCATCGGATTGTTATGCTGATGTATGTCTTGTTTAATTAGTGGTTATGTATGTGGTTAGATGTACATGGGGTTACTAGGGAAGGGTACATTTGGAAGAAATGAAATAAATATGTGAATCATACTTGTAAAACCAATGATTTTTTTTAGAATGTCTGATACACAAGTTATCAATAAACAAGGTAATGTGTGATTAAGAGAGAGAGAGAAATAAGACATGAAGGTATGGGGTAGGGGGTGAAGTGATAGAAGGGTAGGACCAAGGGTGATGAGAGATAGGGGAGAGACATATATAATTATGTAATCTATGACACCTAGATAGATCCATGTCATTTGATTGGTTGTTCGATATCGTTCATTCAGCCCATTTTACAATGACGTCATCAACCATGCAATTTTGGATCCATACGATTTTGTCCATTGCACGCGCGCACCGATGCATGTTGTATGTATGCGATAATCAACAGACCGAGCTCGCACTGCATAAGCATATTTTGCATTGAAATTCATAAATTTCATATGAAAAAAACTATTTTAGGTGTCATATAAACCAAATAATGAATGTTCTTTTCATTCGTGCAATAAACAGAATACTTAATTCGGTAAAAGATGAAATCACTCATAAACATGCATTATTTGTATATAGGAGAACGACCGATAGAGACAAGGAGGGAGTACGAGAAAGAAAGGGGTGAGACAAAAATAGATGAAAGATAAAAATGGAGCATATATGGAGGAAGGATGGAGAGAAACAGAAGATGAGGTGGAAGGGATATTGACAGTGATAAATGAGAGGATGTTTTTACCCTAGAATATGTCCAAAGCATGGTTGAGTTTAATCAATTTTTGTCATAAAAATAAAAAAAAATTTAATGAATGACTGAAAGTTATACAATTTGAAAGGCGATTTGGCAGAACCAGAAAAAAAGTTTGACTCAACACAAAGGTCTGAATCATGATTCCATGAGTCTCCCAGTTTAGACATATTGCATACACTCCCAGATTGACTTTTATATACTTCCTGGGACAAAGTCGGTGATGTGCGACATGTTGTTCTGGTATTTAGGATCCTAGTCTTAAAATAAGAGAAAAGGAGATAGAAATGTATTATAGGGAAGGGATAAAGAGAGCTAGACAAGAGACATATATGGGGGGGGAGTGAAGGATAATATTTTGCAAGATAGAGGAGTGACAGTGGAGGAGAGAGCAGAGATAAATTGAGACAGGAGCGAGATTTGGAGAAATGGAGACATGGGAGAGATAGGAAAGGGTGAGAAGGGAGAAATGGAGACAGAGCGAGGTGAGATATAAAGAGGAAACAAACTTAGGGAGTGAAAAAAGGAAAGAGAATGGAAGGGGTAGAAAGATGAGAGATATGATGTAGAGAGATGGTGGAAAGGCAAGATATTGGGAATGAAGAGAGATAGGACAGAAGAGACAGGTTAATAAAAATAGAAAATATGAAGGTAGACAAGATAAAGAGAGGGGACAGAAAGAGAGTTGTAGACAGAGGTAGAAACAAACACAAGAGGTCAGATGTAGAAGGATCAAAAGATAGGATGGAGGAGAAAAAGGGTCAGATTGTTTACTAATATCAGTCAAACTTTATGCATTCTGAATTTAAAGGGCATCCCTAGGCTAAAATTGATAAGGTTTGAAGAAATAGAAAAACATCAAAACAAGCACAACACTAAAAATCTCATCACTATCTGGTTATAAAACCAAACAAACCAATGACAATCGTAAATTTTGAATTAATCTGGTGAAACAATACTATGCAGGTCATTATGAATATGAAATGGGATGAGCTCTTGATATCATCTCCCACATTTTCTTTTGTAACTTATTAAATGATTTCATATATTACAATTATCACACTTTTTGCTCAAATAATGTGGAAATAGGATTGATTGATGATTCAATGTGTGAAAAAGCTGAAATTATTGAAATCATATAATTTTTTTAAAGAAAGGGAAATCATTTCACACCTTGTTCATTCATGACATACAAAGGAACACTGAAAAAAATAAACAACTGATATTTTATTAAATATTTAAGTCTGCTAATATTATTTTTTCAAATGATATTATTTTAAGCCTGGAGAAACTTTCCCCCTGAAAACTAGAAAAATTGGATATGCAAACTGGATCAAAAAATGT
This sequence comes from Lytechinus pictus, assembly GCF_037042905.1. NCBI lineage: Eukaryota > Metazoa > Echinodermata > Echinoidea > Temnopleuroida > Toxopneustidae > Lytechinus > Lytechinus pictus. The sequence continues at coordinate 59,653,470 of NC_087247.1, read as the reverse complement.
TGATCATTCATCAAAATACTTTTCCACAAGGAACCTGAGAAAGAAACCTTAGTAAACCAGCTTCATGCTCACACTAATGTGTTTATTGTATGATATCAGGATGGGATTGAATGGGTTTCAAGATGTGCCGCATGGTGTCTTTCTTCTGTAAATTAGAGCCAACATCTACTTTTTTTTCCTTTTCCTTTGTGGATGAATTGAATGAATTAATTAATCAGTTATGATTACAGTACACAACAACAAATAAACAAGGTGGTTCACTGTATACCCTATCCGAAAGTGTTATACTGTAATAAAAAAATTATAAATATTTTACTTCTGTGAATAAAAGCTTATATCCTGAACTTCTCGCAACTTTATACCCTCTTCCCTTGGTTTGGCTTTACTAGTTTTTGTCAATCACATTCACTCCTTCCATCACACAACACCTACATAATTTATACACAAATCAAATCAATCCAGACAAAGACCGATACATTTTTTTTTCTTTATTGTCATATTGCTCAAAACTGACACATATTCACATCACTGTTCAACAAATGACACCAGTTCATGTTTCTATCTACTCCTACTCACATGTCATATTCATCTACCCAAAACACTACCATTTTATAACATTTTTTTTCTTCAAAAATCTTACACATATCCATTCATTAAGGTTGCAATGTAGATGTCACAATGCAATAATCATTTAGTGACTGAAACATGAAAATCCACTGTCACTACATGACATCTACTAATACATTTCACTAGAATCTACACTTAAAATTGTACAAAAATCATTCTTTATGTCCACATACAATTTCTTTCAAAATGTTTTCATCTGATTTTCCATGATTTTATACAAACATACATTTTGAACATTGTGACACAAAGAAGTACCAAATGTCCATTTGATGTAACAATACTAATAAATACAGTACATGTTTGGTCTTTTTTTTCTAATTTCAATCATATGAAACTGTACAGTCAAAAAATAATAATTTGTGAACAGTACTCCATCTCAATAATTGGCAATGGTGTTCTCAAATGACTGAGCACTATTTAGCTACTATTTGAGACAGATTTCACCTCCAATATACATGTACTAAAACCAAAATGTATTTCAATACATCTCTGAATTATTTGTTCATGATTTTTAAACATTAGAAATAGTTGAACTCTGAAATCATATACAGGAGATCAATAAATGGTCCAATAAGCACTAGAAACACGCGTCATGTGATACAAAAATAAAAAGGTACCTTGCAAAACAGCCAAAGTAATAAACTTAACAATTCATTTGTACAATGACAAAACAAATATACAAGTTAATAAATTAGATGAGAAATGTAATACCATGACAAATGCATAAATACCTTTGAAAATGGGTTCAGATCAGGTTCAATTAGTAGACAAATATTTGGCTAATAATGTTAACATACCCCAAAATGGAGTTATTCTTTATTATCACACTTAATCAATACACCCTCTTTGGGGTGTATAGTCAATAGGATTACAGACATCCAATAATCAGGCTTTATTAACACTTATATATTAATTTCCAATGATTTTCTAAAAAATGAGAATCAAGCTGCAACACACAGTTTGGCCCCTTGTATTACTACAATGTATTGCTCTCAATTTGATAATCAAAAATAGGGAGAAATCTAGTATAAGACACTTAAATCATATATATTGAAGACATTCAAAACACCAATATATATGAATAATAAACAAGATTAAAAAGAATTTTAAAATATTGATGGAAAAATCCATCAGTTTGATGTGCGCATCTAAAGTTAATTGAAATGTATGTTCTTCAGTATTTACATTTTTCACAAATGAGCACAATTGCAATTTTGGCAGAATATGAAATGGAGATGTAGTTTTACAGATATCTTTAAAAATAAAAGTGCATTTCTACTGGCAAAATGACATACTTTTTACAGTAAATTCATTTAACTAAAACTTAGGAGAGTAATGTACAAAAAAGGCAGTATTGCACAATATTTGAAATTCAACTCTGCACAAATACATTAATATCTTTATGCAGACAAACATACAGGGTAAAAGCTTTCTTTTAGGTCCATTTCAAGGTTAAAATGCTTTAAGAAAAAAAAATCAGTTTTCAGTTGTGCATATCATAAAACTCTTAGCCACTAACCTACGTGTACTTTAAATGGTACAATTTCCAATAATGAAAATTGAACATCAAAATTAACAGTAATCAATTCATACTGTAATATGCTTTTCACACTGCACTTTTTGTCCTAAATTGGTGGGGCTAAGGGGGGGTCTTAGCCCCACCAATTTCCCGGGGTTAAGCTTAGCCCACTTCGTTTTCACACTACGTTTTAGCAAAGTGGGCTAGCACGGTAAATAGTACGGTATTATCTGTCCCTGCAAAAAAGCAGGGTTAGCCGGCATATTGCGGTGCTAGCACCACAATTGCGGTGCTAAGAGATGCAGTGTGAATCGAAACCGGGCTAAAGAAAAGTGGGGCTAAGCATTAGCCAATCACAGAAGTCGAAATTGCACGTTAATCACGCTCTGTATGGTAAAATCATCAATATTAATGAGCTGTGTGATTGCCCGGGGATAAGGCGTTATCCCCGGCTAAGCAAATAGTATGGGGTTAAGAAAGACAGTGTGAATCGAAAAAAGATAGTATGGGGTTAAGGATAGTATGGGGTTAAGGAAATGCAGTGTGAAAAGCATATAAGTGCTTCTTGCTAAACAATTTTCCATGATTTTTCTTCAAATTTACCAGAGACAATAGATAAATTAAATTAAGTCTACAAAAATTCATGTATAATGTAGAGCTGTATAAGTGTCTATAACAGAATTATACACTGGTATCCAATACTAGAAAAAAATATCCAAAAATTATTTCTACGTAGATTTGTCTAAATATTCATTAAATAAAAACCCAAATTGTATTTTAATGAGACCTGGTTTTATTGCACTTGATATGGATATTCTGTTTACACCCTATCTTTAAAGTTTCTGGTTATTATTTTGATGGGAGGCTCTACAGGCTTGCCCCAGTACCACTGGCTACGCTCCTCTATACAACAAAGAAGGTTGAGCATAATATGATAATACATTGAAATATGAAGTAGCATAATAGTGCAATCCTGCCCAGTGTTACTTACACTCCAGAGCCGCTATTAAGATGGCAGCTAGCACAAAAGGCAGCTTTTCTACCACTCACAAGTCTATGGGGAGAAGAAAAGAAAGGGGGCTTAGGAAGAAGAATAGAGACCGACCTCGGGTCAAGCTGTAGAATTCTATCTGACCTCTTGCTATAGAAACACTTCAAGCTACAATACTAGACCTTGAGCAGTAATTACCCCGTATAATTTATTCACTAACAAAAGACAAATTCTTTATTAACGATTTCTACTTCTGTCTCCATGCCCTTTCTCTCTCTCTCTCTTGCTTCCATATTTGGATTGAAAATTTGTGCGTTCACGTGGCATAATTAGAAAATTGACAGAAAGCTAAATGAGTTATACATCAAAGTATGACCGGAATAGCAATACATGCACTTTTATAATATGAATTTGATAAAAAGGTACCTAACCAATTTTCAGGAGAATACATACTTGTATGTTCTGTAAGTGCAATTTCTCTATGGCTTTCAATACACAACATGAAATCTCTGTTCCTTGCCCAACATGATGTATAACATCAAAATTAATCTTTAAAAATGTCAAATAATTCAAATTTATCAAATTCTTCAGCAAATATCTCCCAAACACAACTGAAATCACATTTCTCATTGTTGTGTTTAGTGAAAAATATAAGATATTCAATAAATTGATCAACTAGCTCTTTATATAAAGTCATCTTTCTCTATTTTTCCCTAGAGAATAGAAACCATGCAATAAACTTGCATGAAGCATATTTGTACAATAACCCAATCAAACCGCACAAAGACTTCTTCTGGCTGTACATTCAAACCTGTATTTGCTACCCCCAATTCCTAGACTTTTTCCTTTTCTTTTCTCATTTCTCCTTATTTCTGTACCACAACCTTATGGTATTTGCTATCAGACGTATGCAAATACCCTACTTTTAGGGCTCCAGCATGAACTGCATACATACATTGCAACAACAACCAAAAAGAAGAAACCTACTGAAATCATGAATACTACACACTTAGTATGTGTGATTCTATTTGCTTCTACAGGTTGACATTAACAATTTAAAAAGCTGGCTTGCTGAAATATTAAAGAGCAATTTTTCAAATTAACGAGGGAAAGTCAATGAAAAAATGAAATGTGAATCTCATTATTTCCCACACTGTATGTATTGGTTCCTCATCTATTATGAATGAATACATGAACATGGAAATGACTGGGTTCAAGTGAACTTAGTCTATCTCTATCTATCCATACATCTGGGAAAGGCAGGAATTACAGTGATTAGGGATCTTTATCAGTCATAATCACAGTTATTTACTTACTTCATTTGGTCATCTACAAGAATTTAAATATTTTTTTCATTATGAATATAACATGAAATTACTGAATGAACAAATACAATGTATATCTTTGAACTAATAAAAAACAAGTTACATACGAGAATTACTGAAACAGATTTGATAGAATACACATTATTCCTAAATTATTCACATCTAGCCAAAGGGAAATATGATACTTGACATCACTTCTATAGCAACCTACATTCAAGCTATTTAACACTGTTACATGTACTTTTATACCATAATGACAATTCCAATTGCAAAGCTAAATTTTTCTCTGGCATCTAAATGACCCCTTAAAAGTATCATACAAACCTATGGGTGAACAAAAGACCAGATTGAGTCAAAGACTAAATGCAATAACCTAGTGCTTAATACCAGGGGGCGACACACACAAACATACACAGGCAGTTTCTACACGTTGGAGAATATGCGGCTGGCAGTGAACGTGTAGTTATTCTCATGATATGTATTCATACAAGGGCTCACTCACTTCATCCACATACATAGAGCCTATTATGCCAATTCAATGACAACATCCATGAATGTTTGGTTGGCTAAATTGAAATCATAATTGTGCAAATCCATTGGCACGTACAAGCATTTAATGTTCTGAGCACGGGTTAGCTCTTTTTTTCCCTCCCCTGCTTTGCTTTCTCTGTATCACTGTCATGGTTATATTTATTGGTAAGAGTGCATTTGAGCAGTTAATATGCTCCCCCACACAGATTTGAGCATGACATAATCTTTTATTGATGAATCATATCAGAATTTGCTTCCACTCTCTAACCTTTACAAATACAACAATATTAAATCAGATTTAAGCTTTTTTGTATGGATAAAATATCCTTTCATACTTCAAAATATACTGAAATATAAAAACAACATATACAACCTTATTGTGTGTTTTAAAAATGATATACATGTAAGTGAGTGAAAGGGAAAGTGCAATGACAAAGGGTACACAAGTGTAGTTCATATTAATCTTGTGTGTCTAATTCTCAATGGATCATTTGGATGATCATGGTAATAGCAATGAGTATATGGCTAATTTACATGTATTTTTTTTCTTCTAAATACTATCACCCTATCATTCACCTGCAGCTAACTTAGATCAATATGGCACTTAATTCTCATCTTCCACTCAACCTGACATATAGGAAGATAGGCAAAAACTAGAGTATGTCTTGCATGGTTTTTGGTTGTAATTCTTTGCATTCCCTTTACAATTACAGAGCTTTGAGATGTTTTAAACTTTATGAATTATAATTTCATATATTGAGGAAGATCTATTGTCCCATTTCACATATCAAAACAATCTAATGAGTAGTCCTACCAAGGAATGCTGACAAAAAAATCATTTCCCTTTCAAATATTCATAGGATGGCCATGATATTTGGAGAAAATGAAAATTAGAAAAACAAATCATTACTAATCTTGAAAATCAAGGAATGAAACAATTGCCAATTCAAAATGGTCTCAAGACTAACGACTCCTGTTCACTAATTTCTAGTTTTATCACAATTCATCTAACACATATTCAGAAGGGTCCTGACTCATTTTATACAGATACAAATGTGGTATTATAAACAATTACAAAGTAAAATATAAGATTATATTAAGTCCAAAATAGAGATTTATATTATGGAAAACTGGTGCACATGTCTTCTATACCAACATATTTCTCATATTAACAAACCTTACTTCATAAAGTTAACACATCTTTGAAGAAATGGGAGTACAATGAAATGGGGGAAGGGGGTGTCTTCCTTTTCTGAATATTCATAACAGAATACTTGGTTAAAAGTCTTGAATCTTTTCTGAGGGTTCATAATTCTTAAAGTTATATCAAAAGACATAATTCTAGATATGATAATTATTTTAATCATGAATATTTAATAACACCTATAAAACAAAATTTAAATGAACTTTTTTTGGGGGGAGGGAAAATAAAAGGAGTCCACTCTTCCGACATTAAAAGAGGGTTAATGAAATTTAAAAAAATTAAAAAAAACACTTAACTTTATACCAAATGCCTCAAAACATATCATGAAATCATTTCAATAAGAATGAACTTTCAGAAAAAACAAGTAGAAAGTATCTTCTATTGAAGATCATTTTTGGAATTCAGAGTTTGTTTCCTTCAAACTATTTGGTACATCACAATACATTCATGAAGATATATCCTTATCTTATCTCACTTTGTCTGAAATCTATACATTCTCCTACTTCACAGTGGAGAACCACACTGTGTGCAATGCCCTGGTAAAAGTGTTTAAGTATTCATGTTTGGTTCTTATCATTTCTTTCTTGAGATTGCATCCACTATCATCTTCATTTGTTTCTTTGAGCAATACATCTCCCCTTGAACTCTCACATTTGTTACCCTGTACTATGCATACATTGCACTCTCATTGCATGAAGGAAAATGCAAACACAATTAAAAACTGGCTGAGAACATCTGATGCTAAATAAATACTTGTTTAAAAAGGAACTCTGAAAACATACATATCTCTGACATTTGAGGTAACTGGAGAAATGAATAGATGCCCTCAGCATAGCAAGATGGCATGAAAATAATATAAGAGGGAAAGGGAAAAGAATGAATTATAAAACATATCATGGCTAGATGTCTCATTGCTTTTCTACAATGAGTATCCCTCTTCCCTTAAGTTAAGGATGTCATCCCATTGTTAAAATACATTACCCATTCAAAAATTTAATGAGGTAGCTTATTACAGCAGTCTAATTATAGCAGCATATAGAATTTCATCTTCCCATTGAAATAAACATGTACAAATGGGGCTACATGTATTGAGCAGTTAAAATGTACATTTAAACATGATTACATTATGCAATTAATGAATTCATCCTTGTATGATCAAGCCTTATTGAATGACAGCATGTCAATATTTACATGTACAAGTGTAAATGAACTCTAAAATAATATATAGACTAAATGAAAACCTCTTTATCTTCAAATCTATATGTCAACAAGTCAATATGTTTACTCAAAGTAATTTTTCCTTTTCTGTGATGTTGGACTGTAATGTACTGTACACTTTCTTTTGATAATGTGATTTTACACAGAGCTTTACAGAGCTTTGTTATTAGTATTTCTCATAAAAAAACTGCTAATCCAATGTGAATGAAGAGTAAACATATTCCATGTTGTCATTCACATTTAATAGTTAATATCACTTAACAAAATAGCACAAAACAGACAGTTATGACCTTGCATAAATCAGACTAATTAATGTTGAATGTAACAAGCAACATGATGTAGCAAATTGGTCCAATCTATAGGCAACATTCAACTTCAAACATTTCGTGGAAATTCTATAGCACAAAATTCAAATATGTCTTGTCACTCTGCCAAGTATCTATATGGAATTCAAAGTCTTTTCTTTTCCTTTTAAATTCTTAGCATCAGGCCCCATTTAAGAGCTATGGTCGTTACTTTGTCAATAAAAATCGACCCAAGTCAATCTTTATTCACTCCATCATCCACTAGTACGGAGTCATTTTTCCATCCCAGCACAAAGTGCTAAGTGTTACTCATAGATTTTTCAGTCTTATATTTCATCATACTACTTGCATTGACTCATGGAGGTGAAATCATTACAGGGCAAGTATTTCATAAGGGCATGTAAACCTCTAAATGGGCTCAAATCTGATCAAAACAAAAGCAAGCTAATTTAATCCCCGACTTTATAAAAAATGTCTTCTTTTTTTTTTTGCATAGTATCTTTATCCTCTAGAAAAAAAAACCCAATAATCTTGATTTGGACTCCAAAAATTACAGTAAAATGAAAAAAAAATAAACATACATCATTTTCTTTAAATGATTTGGTATAGCAAAGATTCTGCATGAGGAATGCTTAAAATATCATCCTCAAGATTGTTTTTCTTCAATTTAGCAATGCGTATTTGATAGCATGATTATGACACTGCTTTGCATATAACACGTAAATGACACAAATTAGCAGCAATATACAAACTATACATCCTATTTCTGCAATTTAACATTAACATCAAATCAAAATAGTGAAGCTGCAAATTAGTACATATAATACGCACATACGACTCTCAACATACTGAGCAACATATGTTTATCAAAATGTTCTTAACTAATTCCTCAGGTCTCATAACTTGGATCGTTTTAAAGAAAAAATAAAGGCATGACAATAACGACACAATTAGAATTGGCAGAAGAAAATCAGAATGCAAGGTGACCAATTTCATCTAATGGGATACAGACCATTTTAAGTACCAACTGTTTTAGGTTATGACATGATTTGACATAAAAAACAATCTCACCTGATGGTGATCATACTGGATGGAGAGATGATGAATTTTTAGACATTACTTGTACCTCCACCACCAGGGTTAGGTTCCTGTTGAAGATAGCCTTGATGGCCAGCAGCAGGCATATTCTGGTATGATGACTGATTATACCCTGGCATCATAGGGTTACTGGGACTTGATCTCTCCTGCATAGAACTCAGTTGGATGTTGGCATGTTGTGCAGGTTGTGGTATTGACGGTTGTTGAGATTGTTGTTTCTGTTGTGGTGACCGGGATGCTGTTGATGCTGGTGGTTGTGGAGGCTGTGATGGTGGAATGGGAGGTGACTGCTGTGGCTGGCGTTGCTGCTGCTGCTGAGGTGCAGGTGGACGGCACATGTTGTTGCTGTATGGCTGGTTTTGTTGGGGAGTTGCCCCTCTAGGCCCAGCAGGTCCCTGACCTATTAATTGCCGATGACCTATTGGTATTCCCTGGTTATTGATGCAAGGTATTTGATCCAAGAAATCGTCCATTAGATCCAGCATGCTTGGATTGTGTACATGCTGAACATCATATTGTCCATAGTTATGTGACATGGGCTCTTGCTTGATGACAGACATACTCTGGCCTGAATTCCAACCAGACGAACATAACGTGTAATCTCCAGCCTCTTGCTTCACACCAAAGGAGTTCTCAGACCTCTGCAAGGGGGTAAACCCTGTACCACCACTTCCACTCATTTGTTGGGGAGGTGGTGGGGGCAGAAGTTGTGGTTGAGGCTGGGATACATGATGATAGTAAGGCGGTGGATTTGATGGCATACAAGGCCCATCAAGGCCAGGCTCTCTCTTAATCTCCACTCCACCATGAACAGGTGGTTGACCAGGGAACCCACAGCCCCCCATTCCTCCATGATATGACCCATCAACTGGCTCTGATTTCACGCCTGGATGATGCGATACCTGTGGCGGTGGTGGTGGTAATGCCGGATGTGGAGGTGGCTGCTGCTGCTGCATCTGTTGTTGTTGTTGAATCTGTTGTTGTTGCTGTTGCTGCTGCTGTTGTTTCTTCTTGCTTTTTGTTTTGACAGGGGTTGGTGGCATGGTCTCTATTGGTGGTCTTCTTATCTCTGACAGAGGAGTTCCTTTCATTTTATCTCTCAGCTCTTTGAGTGTTATGTAGAACGGAACTTTGTCCTGTGCTCTCGGAAACTGTGAGCACCTCGCACTCGAAGAAGGCATAACATATATAACCTGAAAATGAGCAACGGATAATAGAGAACAGAAACTTACCACATTCTTTCCAAAGACAAAATTTACTTATATCATTGGGCATTACTCCTCATTATTTCTCAAATAAATACATATGGGCTCATTATGGTGGTTCATTTACTGAATGTTCAGCTGTTAGTGCATTTGTGTGTAATTTTCAAAATGAAATACTCTTGACATGAAGTAGCATTTTGATCCAGCTTTGTAAATTAACCTAGCCAAGAATTACATTTATGATTATATAAGAACGATGAAATATATTTTTCAAAATGCACTTGTTCACATATATTGCTCCATTTCCAACTAATAATGTGACTCCGTCAATAAGAATGGAATGCGAACTTTAAAGAAAGCTTTTCATACAGAAATTTAACTGGATTCTACTGTCTTTACATTGCTGTATTGAATGAATTCAGATTATTTGACTTACTGTTTCAGTTCCTGGAATGGTTTCAGGCTGTCTACCAACCTCAAAGTCTTTCTTTCCACTGTAGATCTCATATATTCCCTTGCCATTAAAGCAGGCTATTAATGGACGATACTTCTGAATCTTTTCAACCACTATCTTTGCTCCATCTTTAATTTCTTTCCTGTTGATATATCAATAAAGACACAGACATACACTCAATTAATCAGGGCAAGCTTTAACACGGTTAATATTGTAAAGACAGTTGCTTTAACAATTATTTCATCAAAGTATGTGTATATATATATGCTTCAGTCGCAATGGAGCAAATACATCAGACAACATATAAACAGTTTGGTGCAGGGTTCAAGAATTCTATCAGTCAAGAATATGTCTACTAGGGGCCCATTGCATAAAACTTTTGCCGTATGTAAAAAATCTCTGGCAAACAAAATTATGCCATCGACACAGAAATTATGCCCCTAAGAATGAAGAATTATGTAACTTTCAGAGAGCATCAATATATATGATTATACAGGCTATGCAATGAGATGATAAAAGCAATCAACTTGACCTACCTCTTAAGATCTGCACTTCCTCTTGTCGTCCTGCCGACTATATTTGTGAAACCTACTCCAAAGTCAGGTAACTTGACATCATCCATACAGGTCATTGGTTCAGGTACAAGACCAGAAAGATACAGGCACTTCCCTGTTCAGATAATCATGGGAAAAATAATCAGAGAAGTTTTCTCCAAATAACATGCATCATACATGTAGGAACAGATGGAACAACATCCACAAGCCGATATCTCCACCCCCCCCCCCTTCTCTCTCTCTCTTTCTTTGTTTATATTTGTATCTTGATATCTCTCTTTTCTCTAAACTATTAAAAATAAAGTGATTTACAGAAAAACATGAAATACAGAACCAGCCTTCGTGAATTTTGAAAATAGTAATTCAATATGAGTAATCTAAAAGCAAAAATGAATTTGTAAATTAAACTTACAAAAATGATTTCCTGGTCCAGCATAATGGTGACCTTTGTATGCAGCCATTAAACCTGGGTTGATGCCAATCTAAAAGAGAGAGGAAGAAATAGGTCATGACACACTTGCTGACTGAACAGTAATAAAGAGTAAAGGAAGGTTTAAATGAATGGAGGAAATTGTATTAGCTTATATCTTCCAATGCAAATAATCAAGAACAGATTCACTAGAATAAAACAAATCAGCAGCTGCAGGCAATCATCAAAATAAAACAAGATGGATTCTTGACTGCACCTATAAGCCTCTGCCATAGACAAACCAAGAATACATGTATATTACACATCCAACTTCTAAATTTTCAAATAACAACCTCTGTGATCTTTGACCTAGTGACCCCAAAATCTTATCAGATGATCCTAATTCACAAATGTATACAAGAGCAAAGTTTGGATCGGGGGGGGGGGGGGGGGCCACTTCCATTGCCGAGTAGATACCATGCGCGACCATGGGGTCTCGAAAAGCACCCTAAACAAGTATTTTCCATATTCTGAAAATGCACCCCTTAACAAGTATTTCCGTGTGAAACCTTACCCTTAACAAGTATTGGAAACAAAACGATACTCTTGGCAAGTATTCCCTGAATTGAACCCCTAAACAAGTACAGCGATATTTTTATTGTTATGTCACGGACGTCGGTCTTCGGTATTACCTTTACCTACATCATTGGGTTTAGTACGGCCCCACCTCCCACACCTCGCGCAAATCGTACTCTAAGCACGTAGTGTTGACTGTTGGGCAAAAAGTACACCCTTTATAAAACACTTTAGACTTAATTTTTGATACCCACGCAAATTCGACCCTAAACACGTTAGCTTTCCAAACAAAATAGATACCCTTTTTTCATTATTTTAGTGTTTTTGACACCCTTATTACGTTACGTACGTAACGTGACCAATCTTGAAAAAGACTTCCTTTTTACGCGTTTTTTTTGGTCGCGCATGGTATCCACTCATCAATGTAAGTGGGCCCCCCCCCCCCCCGGTTTTGAAATTGATCCCTCAAACAGATCTTCGCTTATGAGAAAGATTATAATACACATAATGGCCACTGTGACCTTTGATCACATGACCCCTCAATCTAATCAGTTTATTGTCACTCCCAAATACATTGGCGTAGATTATTCTTGTATCAAACAAAACCTAGACCGAGGAGGTCTAAAATATGCCCACTTTCCTTTACTGATTTCTAAGTTTAATGCCTCTTTAAAAGAAAAATAAAACGTTGCAGAGAGATGGTACTAGATGGCAAACTGCCAAATTTGATTCCAACGGTTGACAATTACTTTCTGGCCATTAAAGGTTGGCATGTTAGAAGATACTCAATTATAATTTACATAATTATTGACCTTTGCGAGAGGGGGCACTTTCACTGACAAGTGCATATCATGCGTGTCAAAACAAATGTGTAAAAAGGCTACTTCTAGATATGGCACATTTTACGTGAGGGTGTAAAACACACTAAAATGCTGGAAAAAAAGGGTTTACATCCTGTATTTTTCACACAGTAACATTTGTGTTTAGGCTCTGATTTACGAGGGGAAAACAAGATAAGATATTAATAAATAAGGTATAATTTTTTTGACCAACATTTTGTGTTTAGAGTGTGATTTACCCCCAAACAGATTCACAAAGGATGTATCCCCCATACACCTTGCAAGTGAAATGCCCAGGACAACAGGTCTGAGAGCAGATCCCTAGAGTGCATTTCAAAGTCATTGAAAATACTTGCTTAGGGTGCTTATTGAAACCCCATGGGCCATGAAAAGGGGTTCACTTTTAAAATGGATTCAAAAAAAAAAACAAAAAAAAATTGTTTTTAATCATTCAACAAGGCATAAGCGATTTTGTGTCTCGCCCACTTATAAAAAATAACCCGAAATACTGTCATTTGCGAGGGCACGTAACAGAATGGTAACAAAGCTTCATTGTGAAATGAATGTTGACCTCAAAATGGACTTTGACCATACCATGTGACCTCCGAACACAATAACATGCAGGTCTCCTAAGTACACCTACGACCCAAGTTTGGTCGAAAAGTGACTTACGGTTGCAGAGTTAGGTGTAATAAGAGTCTTGCATGTAAACTTTAGCGTTGACCTGAAAATGACCTTTGACCTTACGATGTGACCTCCGATGGCAGCATGACATGCAGGTCTCCTAACTACATCTTCAATCCAAGTTTGGGTGAAAAGTGACTTGGGGTTGCGGAGTTAGGTGTCATAAGATAGTCTTGTATGTAAACTTTAACGTTGACCTGAAAATGACCTTTGACCTTACCATGTGACCTCCGACTGCAGCATAACATGCAGGTCCCCAAGTCCATCTACCATCCAAGTTTGGTTGAAAAGTGACTTACGGTTGCAGAGTTAGGTGTCATAAGAGAGTCTTGCATGTAAACTTTAATGTTGACCTGAAAATGACCTTTGACCTTACAATGTTACCTCAGACTGCAGCATAAGATGCAGGTCCCCCTAGTCCATCTACCATCCAAGTTTGGTTGAAAAGTGACTTACGGTTACGGAGTTATGTGTCATAAGGTTTGTGACGGACGGACGACATTTGGATCCCTAAGTCTCGCCTTCACCTCCGGTGGGCGAGACAAAAACCATTATAGCAGGGATAAATGAATCTTCCGTGTTAACTCATCAACAACAAGCTTGAGATGTTATTCTAATAGAATCTTAATACTATAATTTAGAGAAAGAAACAAATACACTCACTATAACAATGTCGAGATTGTGCACCAATATGTCTGGTAATGTCCTCTTCACAACCTCTTCCTCTGGCATCCCATTGAAACGATCAACTTTCCTTCTTGGTTTTTTCTCCTTCAACTTATCAGTAAGCTTCTCCTGCTTTGCCTTCTTGCCTGGTTTCTGTTGTTGTTGTGGGTCAGGTGATGGTGTTTGGATGACCGGTGGAGGAGGGATGTAATGACCACCATTGTATGGTGGTATTCCCCCTCCTCCTCCTCCACCACCCCCTCCACCACCAGGATGATGATGTTGATGATGAGGATGGTTGTATTGGTGGTATGTATCTTGCGGTTCAGCCTTGATGGTTGGGTAGGCCTGTTGGGGCTCTGGTTTAATCACAGGATAATCCTGAGGTTCAGATTTGATGATCGGGTGCCCAAATCCACCGCTATGTAAGGGAAAAAAGTATGTATCGTGTGTTCAATATACAGAGGATAACATGTAATAACTTCTAATAAGCATCAAAGAAATACATGGATTTCATCTTAATACCTTCAACTTACTTCAAATTAATGTAGAAATATTGTTATTGAAAACTTGTGCAATTTTCAAGTACATAATAGGATCATTCACACTTTGAATGAAAAGGGGATTCTTTGAATAAATTAAGCTCCAGAATATACAAGATATGAGAGGAAAACAAGTCTATTCCTGAGGTGCCTGAAACTTGCCTGTGTGAGATAAAAAAGAATCAATGACTTCTTGCATTTACCATGGTAATCAATAATGCGATTGCAAATTTGCAATCTGGTACATGAATCTGCAGGACCGCAGCTTTGTTAATAGCAAGTTTTTATTAAATTCTAACTTGCTAAGCTTGTATGCAAATCTTCTGTCTTTATACATACAAATCACACAAGGATTTTCCTACGGATATTTTTCTTGAAAGAAAAATAAGTGATATCACCAATATAGTTGATAAGAAAGTGCAATACATAGCCTTTGAAATGCAATACTTTGATGAAAACATGGAATTTGATAATACAATATAAGCATGATATTGTCATAATGCTAAACCATTATTTTCGTTTTAAATTAATAATTCAAACAAAAATTATAATTTCATTATCAGATCTCATGTTCAACTGAGAAACCAATGAACAAATGAATCTAATGAATAGGTCGCATTTCCTAATTTCCATGTACGGGATATGCTGAAACCAAACTACTATCTCATGAGGAGAATTAAGTTCCTTTCCTGTTCATATGTGTCACTTTACAGTTTTGATGTAGAATACAAAAGACAAAATGTTGGAAAAACATTCAGCATATGAATATGTATATCCAGCATATGAATATGTATATCCAATTGCATTTAATAACATATTTTACAACATAACCCCATGCATAGTTATGATACTTGATTAAAATGTGTGTCCACTTGATAAAAATATAATAAATGTATTGAAAATGTACTTAATTGATTTATAAAAGTCCTCTCAGAAAAAAAAAAATCCTTTCCCAATGATTTTGCAAAATTAATGTAATAGTTTTCACGTGACTTTAAATATTGCTTCCACATTGTGCTAATTTTGATGTATCCTCTGGAACATACATGTGTCATTCTTTAGTCATACTTACTGAAATATTCTAAGCATGTGTATTGATGATGTGTCACAACCCTCCCTCCGACAACTAGAAGTGCATGTACTCTCCATTTTTTCACTCATTAATTATGAATTTAGAGACAGAAATAGCTTGGGCTGGGATCCTTTTAGTGTTTGCCTTTCCTGTTAGTCACAGATGTTGAATCAACAATAGTTAAGCTCCCAAATCTTGCTTTCTTCCTCTCTCTACCTGGCTCTCTGACTTCATAAACTCATGCTTTCAGTGTACAACTATAGGTGGTTTCAAACCGCCTCGATCACAAGAATCCCCGTTAAATTACGAGAACATTTTTAGGCTAAAAAATACCCATTAATTATTCCTGCATTCACACCACCCCGAAACATACCCTTCGGGATAAATTCCTGAAGTTAGGAGCATGCGCAGTATGGTCTAATAAGCAGGCAAGGCGCGAAATTCAAAACCACTAGCCCAGCAGCCACCCACGGTGCCCGCGCCCAACGACACGCTGGGCTAAAAGTTCCCGTAAATTGCTTTCACATTGCCAAAATACCTGCGACCTTGGAAAAATCCCCGCGAAAGTTCTCGTAATTTCGCCAAGTACCTACTATTTAGCGGGTATTTTCTTTCGGGGAAATTACGCGTAGTTTGCTTTCATATTACCAAAATACCTGGTATTTTCTGATCGGGGTAAATTTCCCAATCAATTTCCCGATCAGAGTATACCTGGCACTGACGAACTTCAAGGCGGTCTGAAACCACCTTATATCTCCACGATATTTTTTTTTTTGGGGGGGGGAGGGTAAAATGAGCTTTGGAATGTACCATTTTTATTAGACAGGAATAACCGTCGTTTCTGGGGATTTATTCAACAATTTCTGACATTTTACTGTAATCCCCATTTACCGACGGTAGGGTGTACGTGTGGGCTCGCATGTGTTCTCATTCCCTCCCTTTTGTCAATTCACAGTCCAAAGTTTGATGTAATTTTACACATTGAATTTACAATCTAAGAATGTATAAACAACAAACTTTTAAAACTTGATATTTCAATGTTTAAATACTTAAAATGATATAGATGAAAAAGGCATGAAAAATATCCTTTACTGATGTTTAATTGGGTTGAACACGATAAAAATGGTCAAAATGGCAGCCAAACTATAAAATATTTACAAACGAACGTCAACAATCACGAATGTGATATCGATATTGCTTTCGATATTATACGATCTGCTCCATATGCGAACGAAACCGAAGATAAACGATACTAGTTATACTAGTACTAGTACTAGTTATAATCGCGATATATCGATTCGAGACATTAAGTTAATAACGATAATGACGTCATTCAAGATGGCAACTTGCAAGAAAAACCGTCAGGTCAGGTGAAAATGTCTTAGATGACAGATTTCTCAATCATCCAGAGGATTTTTTTCAATAACTCCGGCCCAAGGTATGCAATTACTTCAGTTATTTATATTTCCCTGATAATGGAAACCATGAAACTTTCAATTTTGCTTAAAAAACAGTTTTAAATCGCGATCTATAAAACGCTAGTTCACTATACGTTGGCTGTAGGTACGGGGCCCCATCCCCTTCAGTCTATGTATGGTGAGTGGAGCCAACGTAGTTCAGCGGAACAACCAAAATACAGAGACTGAAGCTTTTGGTCTACATTTTTATACATATATTGTAATTTAAGAGAAATATTGATTTCAAGGGATAAGTAGGATGAAATTAGAAATGGAAACCTACAAATGACTCAAGATTGGATCTAATTCCCTGGCCCCCCCCCCCCCCCAAAAAAATAATAATAAAAATAAAAATCCATCAATAAAAAAAACTATGCTCTCATGAATTATTGACAATTGATGTCTTGATACACAAAGATTTTGATTGTACTTTATATTAGCTGGTGATGCTTGTAATACTAATTATGATGATCATAATTACAAGTATCCCCAAACAATGTTTTAATAAAAAATTTATCCAATTCAATATTTACAAAATTTGGGGGCAGTTTTACATATGAATATTTTTCAATGTTATACGGGAGTTATAAATTTTGTTGCTATCTGGTGGATTTTCTACAATTAGCCTTGAACAAGGTACCATAGCACAGAGAACTACATGTACATGTATTGTGAGTTTACATTTAAATGATGGTAAATATTTAATAAACACAGTTCACTAATTAATATGGGTGAATTATAAATAACCCCTTATCTTAATTCTCTAGTCTTTAGAAGTGGAGGTATAAAGATATTTCCAGATAGCTAAAAGGGGATTAGATAAACAGGTAAAATATCATTTGAAATGTACATGTAAAGAACATCCTTCTCTCCCATCAAAGATAAAGTAAACTACATATATTTAATTTAGAATCATCTGACAGGTAATTTCATTTCAACAAGACATTTTATTTTATACATGCATAGTACTCACTGTGTTGTATTATAAAATAAATCTAATAAAGCCCAGTTTCTTGTCTATTTTTACAGAGTCGAGGCCACTCACAAATCAAGTAATTGTGAATATGTAGTTATTCTACCAGAAAAATCAATAATTTCTTGATAAATATTTTATGACTAGGCAAAAGGCAATATAGGCATGTAGTATTAAACGGTGGAAAGAGAATAAATGGACAAACAATGTACATACAGTATGTAATCTACTTTTACAAGTGCTTCTCTTTAATTTTTTCAGGGAATCAAAGCCTCATTTACAGGTAGGCTACATGATTATAATAATTTTAGCAATGCAATAGTCCCTATAAACAAGGCAAAAGCGATTTTGTGTCTCGCCCACCTATGAAAATAACAAGAAATATCGTGATTTGCGAGGGCACGCAACAGAATTGTATCTAAACTTCATTGTGAAATGACTGGGATGGAATAACCCTTGTCATAAGGGCCTTTAATGTTGACCTGAAAATGACCTTTGACCTTACCCTGTGACCTCCGACTGCAGCATAAGATGCAGGTCCCCCAAGTTCATCTACCATCCAAGTTTGGTTGAAAAGTGACTTAGGGTTGCAGAGTTAGGTGTCAGAAGAGTCTTGCATGTAAACTTTAACGTTGACCTGAAAATGACCTTTGACCTTACCCTGTGACCTGACTGAAGCATAAGATGCAGGTCCCCCAAGTCCATCTACCATCCAAGTTTGGTTGAAAAGTGACTTACATTTGCGGAGTTAGGTGTCAAGAGTCTTGCATGTAAACATTAACGTTGACCTGAAAATGACCTTTGACCTTACCATGTGACCTCCGACTGCAGCATAACATGCAGGTCCCCCAAGTCCATCTACCATCCAAGTTTGGTTGAAAAGTGACTTACGGTTGGGGAGTTAAGTGTCATAAGAGTCTTGCATGTAAACTTTAACGTTGACCTGAAAATGACCTTTGACCTTACCATGTGACCTCCGACTGCAGCATAAGATGCAGGTCCCCCAAGTCCATCTACCATCCAAGTTTGGTTGAAAAGCGACTTACGGTTGTGGAGTTATGTGTCATTAGGTTTGTGACGGACAGACAGACGACGACATTTGGATCCGTAAGTCTTGCCTTCACCTCTTGTGGGCGAGACAATAAAATTCAATTTGACGTAAACTCTGGCTAAGATGGCAAAAATTGGGGAAGTAATTGCTCTTTTTACCCTCCCCCTTTTTTTGGGGGGAGGGAGGGTGTACCAAAGAAACTTTGGGGGAGTTCTGATACATATTATATAACAATAATATTTTTCTAAAATACAAGCTATGCTCCTTTCTATGAAAGTGGTTCTCAAATTCCTGTGGACATTATCAACAATCATATGAATGGGTAAATAGGGTAGGCCTACATTATAATTTGAATTTTCAACTAAGTGCTAGTCATAGCATAGGATGAAGATTCAAAATAAACCAGCCCTTGTATTCATAAGATAGGCTGATCATGTTCATAGGTCTGTATTAAAATTAATTTTGAAATAAAACATGGATAAAAAGGCATAATATAAAAAAATAATTCTATAGTTTTTATATGTACTAATAAAACTCCATTGATAATAAGCTATTGATGACAATGCTTCTCCAGCTTATTAAAGGAGAATGAAACTCTTGGAGCAAGTTAGCTTTTGTGAAAGCAGAAAAATCAAAGAATAAGATCAACAAAAGTTTGAGTAAAATAGGACTAGCAATAGAAGAGTTATGAGCATTTGAATGTCGAGATCACTGATGCTATGGAGATCCTCCCATTGGCAATGCGACCAAGATCTATGATGTCACAGATGAACAACTCTCCCCTTTTGGACACTGAAAATATACCCCAAAACATCTCTTTTTGCTCATTCTAATCATATGACAAACGATTCATCAATGATATAATGTTGTGAAACCTCTGTGCTTGTCCTCTCATAAAGAGAACACCTCACCTTGTGATAGACTCTATAAAAGTGAGAATATAAGTGAAATAAGTACTAAAGTAATGAGGGAGTTGTACGTGTGTGACATCACAGATCTTGGTTGCATTGCCAATGGGAGGATCTACATGGCATTAGTGATCTCAATATTCAAATGCTCATAACTTTTTTATTATTCATTCAATCTTCCTCAAACTTTCAACAATATATTTCTTTGATATTTCTCTTTGATATGGATTCAGCTGGTTTCAAGGGTTTCATTCTCCTTTAAGAAGAAGTACATGTATGTAAATTCAAATATTAAACTGACTGAAGTAAAAGTCCATGAGTGACTGAAAAGGTGATCACTGGGAAAATCAATTCCAGAATCATGTTTTCCCACTTGTGTTCAATGGTAATTTCTTTCATCAAGACAATATTCATTTCTTTGTCATACCCACATTTCTTCAACATGTAAAGTGCATCTTTATAATAATTTCATGGTGGACTCCCTGTAAAAAAATCATGAATGTACATGTAATCCTTCGGACTGAATACATTTTATTTTCTGGTACATACATGTATACATTGGAGTGCATTTGTCTTGTCCTTGCCAGATTTCTATTCAACACAATTTAAACAAACAAATCTTATGAATTGATGAATCTTCATTACTCCAACAGTTTTATACCCCTTTCATATTGCGCTTTTCACCGGCGAAGTTCGCCAGCGAAGGGGAAAGTGTCCAGTATGAAAGGTACACAGGAGAACTTCACCGGGGAAGTTCGCTGGCGAACTTCTCCACCTCTAGAGGTGGAGAACTTCGCTGGCGAAACTGTTTCACCGGCGAAGTTCGCCGGTGAAAAGGCCAGTATGAAAGCAATCCGGAGAACTTCTCCTCTTTAATGACGTCAGAGGTCATTTTTTTTCTCTCCCGAAGTCCCCTGTACCGAGATTCCGCGCGCGATAGTTGCAAGCTCAGCTGAATGCTATGGCCAAGTAGATACCCTCGAACATAATTTTTTTTTACTAACATCATTTATTAAAAAGCACTTTTTACATGTATAAAATGCGCTAAAATATAAAAACAAGGTGATATTGTTTGTTTTTATCGTAATACTTCCAAAATGTGTTGTAATTAATTTTTTTGATACCTTTTTGTAATAGGTAAGAAGTAATGTTTACAATTTTCTTTCGTTTGTTCTGCAATTGCCCGTTGACTTTCGCCGGGGAAGAAATGTCAGTGCGAAAGGGTACATTTTTTTCTTCGCCGGGGAAGTAAGGAATGCGAGGCGGAGAAGTTCGCCGACGAAGTTCGCCGGTGAAAAATGAAGAGGGCAGTATAAAAGGGGTATTAATTGGTCTTTGACTCTTTGTACATTCACATACACTGTGAAAACAAAAACAGCTAGAGGTCATATTCTATATTCATACACATACCTGTAGATCAAATCTTGTCTACAGTACAATGAATTTATAAATAGTTTTTAATGATATTACAGTAAGTTACAAATTATTGTGCCTGATATGTAGATATATATTTGAAAGGACTTCCTCCAAATCATTACTGAACCAATCTTGAGTGTAAAAATAGTCAATGTTTGAAAAAATCTACCTGTACTCACCTACATATTCCAAAGAAGAAACATTTCATGAAAATTACATGACTGTAGACCCTTGGCTCTGCTCATACAAAATCAGAGCTCATAAATATATTTATTTTCAAAATAATTGGATTTCAATGATTTTCCAGAGTATAAAATTGCAAATTTACATGACTCATCAATCACATGTGAAACTGGCATAGCAAAAAAGCTGGGTGACAGTTCTGAAACAGAACATACATGTAATTGCAGGACTAGCCTGAATGCGTTGCCAATATTCAAATAATTTTTCATCATGACTTTCTAAAAAGAAAATATCAAATTCTATGACTTTTCAATAAATTCCCTAAATGAACCCTGGCAAATTTTCAGCCCCCCCCCCCAAAAAAAAAACACAAATATGAATCAAGTTAGATGAATGTGCATTGTAACAAAGAGCAATGTATGGCTGGGAGAAGGAAGAGAGGTGTAGTACTAAAATTTGGTTCTGATAATGCAGTGTAACAGACATCTTGTCCATCATGAACTGACCATATTCAAGAGTTATTTTTGTTGGAATGGCAACCATACATTACTTTCATCGTGGCTTCTATTACCACATTTAGTGCACTTGAGAGATAACTTTGCAGAAAATATCCTAAAATCATACCCACATTTGAGAAGTTTTCGAAATATATTTTTGGGGAGCAAATAAGTCATAGATGTACATTGTATCAACTAAAAAGAACTCAACATATATATATACCATTATCCATTAATGATTATTGTTAAATCTACCCCCCACACACACACACATTCATTTATATGATTATTGTAAATGGAGGATCTTTATCTAATTCTTGCTTTGCTTTCATGAAGTATAGAATCAGATGAACATGTTGCAATGGAAGCCTGCAGATTGAATTCCATTTCAAAACAATCTATTCTGCAGTGTTTGGTGTTAGAATTCTCAATATGATTCTTGCTTTATCTGCAAATGTGATTTATAATTCAAAATTGATTCACTACAAAACATTAGTTTGGAAATGAAGGTTCGAGAAACAAATGTTGTTGCACTCAGGTTATCAAATGAATAGCACTCAATTACTGACCTAATAATGGAATGAAATTATCAAAGAAAATAACTCTCATGCAATTAACCTAGTTGCCTGCTGCACATTACATCAAATTACCAGTAATAGTGCTTGGAACGGAAATTAATTTGTATCACTTCTGAGGGGTAGCCGCACCTGAATACAATCAAGTAACATGTAATGGAAAGGCAGCGGTGTGTGTAATTGATAGTTTGTGAGTATAATTGTAATTCATTTCTTGAGTACTCAAAGCCCAAGGAAATGGTCTGACCCTGATGGGTACAACGACAACAAATGATTGATCACTGATCAATTACCTAATAAAAAGAACCCCCTTCTTTCTTCTTTAATACATGCAGATGCCTCTGGTACTTCATTTTCCTTGTTTAAAAGATAAAATACCTTGATCAGATCTTTTAAAACATATGTTCAAATAGCTTTAGTTCTGATTAAAATTACAAATACATTAATTAGAGGGGGGAATTAAAAGTAAACCTTGATGAGGGTCTAGCCTCTACATGCTTAATTTCCGATGACTGAGACCCAGACCCCTAAAACAGAACATTACATGAATTTATGGGGTGATTTTAATATAAAGTAGATAAAAAATCATTTCATTTCGAAAATCATCTACATGTATATACTGTAAGCATGTTTCAAGCATCTATTGGATTTACCCAAAAAATGATAACCATATACTTGTATAATTATGAATGGTACAAAATGTTAAGACCTAAGACATGCAGTACATCACGAGCAAATTGTAAATTTAACTTTTAACAGTGACTGTAATTTCTATAAAATATTACAAGTTATTCAAAATCCCAAAGCTTACTTGTAATTTGACTTTTGTACATTCTATTTCAAAGGAGCAGCTAAATGTAAGTATTTTTTAGTTTATATTTTTATACAAATTCATTATGTAGGTCTATTTGTTTTGCTTTTAAATAGTGAAAATATTGACTTCTATTACATTATTAAATCAATGTTTGCTTATGCAGATGATCATGGAGTGCTAGTAAAATGTCATATAGTAGAATGTCATATACGTCATTGCTGTAAAAACATTTCACTGGGTACTATGAACTACTGTACAGTGCAATAATTATGATTATAGCATCTAGCAAAGTACAAGTATAGGCACTACACAGCATTCATTGCAAAATGATTAACAAGAATCTAAACAAAATCATATATACGAAATGTAAATTATTCATGGCAAGGTCTTAAAGGTCAAATCCACCCCAGGAAAATGTTGATTTTCATAAATAGAGAAAAATCAAACTAGCAAAAGGCTAAAAATGTCATAGGAAACAGGTGTAAAATAAGAAAGTTATGGCATTTCAAAGTTTCGCTTATTTTTCACAAAAGAGTGATATGCACAATTCAGTGACATGCAAATGAGACAGTCAATGATGTCCTTCACTATTTCTTTTTTTTTTAATTATACAATATTTCATGTTTTTACATATTTGACAATCAACTTGACTGAACCATACAGTATTAAACAATGCTAATTCCACATGTTCTGGGAAGAATTAATTGTTTTTTTCACTCAAAAATGAGAAAATTAGAATATTTCATATTTCATATAATAAAATACAAAAGAAATAGAGAGTTAATGACGTCATCAGTCTCCTCATTTGCATACCGACCAGGATGTGCATATACCTGTTTTGTGAAATTAAACAAAACTTTAACATGTCATAACTTTCTAATTTTACATCCAATTTTGATGAAATTTCCAGTTATACTTGTTGGATTTTTCTCTTTATATTTAAATTAACTTTTTGTTGGGGTGGACTTGTCCTTCAAGGAGATTTTTTAAACTTAACAAACTGAATATAAAATATACTACAGGGGTGAGCTACATGTATTCATTTATTTGTATCAAACTGTATGCTGCAGTGATGTGACAATGCATGACTGTTGGTACATGGTGGCCAATAGTTTAATTAGAAAACACATGGAAATGAATATATTTTCTAAGCAAATCAGACATTCAATTGAGAATTTATTATGATGTATAATAAATGTAAATTGATTATTAAGTACTAAGTATTTAGAAGTACATTGTAGATAGGAATAGCTGCATTGGTTACATGTATATACAGGAGCCTTCAATATTTGGAGAAAAAAAATCAGTTCACTTGTCTTCGCCACAGTGAGTACTGTCATTGAAATCAGTCAGTATTGTCATGGTTGTGTAAATATTAATTGCACTTTAACACATGTAGAGACATTAATGTTAAACATGTGGATTAAGATGTATTATCATGAGGGCAAGGGGATTAAACACCATGCCTGCAATCAAGACTACAATGCATATGGAAGGCTTATATCAGGCTTTGGAAAAGCCAAATTAAAAGCACAAAGAAATTCATTTATATGACAGGATCCTAGTAATTAGAGGCAATGCACTTGACACTAGCAGGACAAAGGGAGCTAACAGGAATTGTGAAAATGAAATTTACCTGTACTAGGAGAGGTAGTGTAAATAGAAGCAGGTGTCCAAAGTTGTATTTCCCCAATTGTTTACACTGCATTTACTTGCAGGCCCTTGCTTCAATCATTTATGCTTCATGTATATACTACACAGTGGGTGCATACTAGTGATGCAGGAGAGAATTATGATAACATATGATCAGCTGTACTCCCTCATCTCAAATTTATTGGCATCCAGTACATGTACATGTGTTCACCCTCTGACAAAATGAAAAAATTCCACACATTCAGTCTGGTAAATTGTCAATGCTACTTCCTTTTTTTGCGTGTCTAAAAAATGGAGCCCTGAAACCGAATACATGAAAACACATGTATACAACCAAAATTTGAGGAAAACTTCATTTTATTATGAAATAACTATAACACTACATTTTGGGTGAAAAAAAAAAGGAAAATATATCCAGCAATAAAAGAATTGGTTGGCATCCCTGCAAACAAGCAAAACAAAAAATATCAAAACCGGATGTAAAACATAGTTTGATGCACTCGATACTGGTTTTCACAAAACGTAGCCTTTAGGCAATTGAGGGAGCCATAGATTTCATACTCAATATTGATATCAAATATTAATAACTATGACCCCTGTTACATCTGAAGGTTTCCTACCCGAGACCCGTCCGAGTACACTTGCAACCTTGACTGGATTATTGGTGGATTAGCTTCGCGAACGGACGAGTCCGAAATGTGGTCTGTTTACATCACAGCGTTCATTCCCTCCCCTATCGGTACGGTTTCAAGCGGTATCCGATTGCTGACACCAAAGGGCGCTCTCGATCTAGGCTCTGAATAATTTGCGCGCGCTAATTGAAGTTGTTTACATTTCGTTACACTCGTTACATTCGCTGCTACACAGAAATGACAGGGTGGGACATGTGCCGATCATTTCCAGAGAGAGTCGAAACGACTCTTTACCTTTACCCGAGATTCTGGAAGAATGCTGATGATCCCAGCAGTCGTTGAAGATATGATCGACTTGAAAAGGATAAGTTTAAAATGCTTCCTTCTTTCCACTCAAATCAAAGACTTTATCAATCACAATTCACATGTCGCATGCCGCAAAACATTCGAAGAACGATGGGGCTGGGGAGGGGATAGCGCGCGCTATGACGTAATTTGACAGCTGGCGAACGGACCGAGATAGGTTTGAAAGCTTGTGTGCATTAACATCTACGAATCGGTGGACCGGGGCCGGCCCGATACCTACCCGAGACTACCTCTGGATGTGGTCTCGGGTAGGTTCGCTAAAAGGTGGCCCAAGGTAGGTTTGGGATGTTTACATCTGATTTCTTTCCGACCCGAGGTAGGCCCTGGGCCGGCCTGAGGTAGGGAATCTCTCAGATGTAACAGGGGTCTATAGCTCTGGTGATAAAGAAGCTCTTCATTGATACACGAAAAATCTAATAATCATGATATTGACTAAACATGTTCCATTCATAAAGAATTTAACCAAGATTTACATTTTTGGAGATAAAAATGAAAATACATTAAAACATGTACTTCAAACAATAACAAGGCAAAAGCTATTTTGTGTCTCGCCCACTTATGAAAATAACCAGAAATATCGAGATTTGCGAGGGCATGCAACAGAATTGTATCGAAACTTCATTTTGAAATGACTGGGATGGAATAACACTGGTCATAAGAGTCTTGCACAGAAACTTTAATGTTGACCTGAAAATGACCTTTGACCTTACCATGTGACCTCCGACTGCAGCATAACATGCATGTCCCCCAAGTCCATCTACCATTGAAGTTTGGTTGAAAAGTGACCTACATGTACGGTTGCGGAGTTAGGTGTCATAAGAGTCTTGCATGTAACTTTAACGTTGACCTGAAAATGACCTTTGACCTTACCATGTGACCTCTGACTGCAGCCTAACATGCAGGTCCCCCAAGTCCATCTACCATCCTAGTTTGGTTGAAAAGTGACTTACGGTTGTGTAGTTAGGTGTCATAAGAGAGTCTTGCATGTAAACTTAACGTTGACCTGAAAATTACCTTTGACCTTACCATGTGACCTCCGACTGCAGCATAACATGCAGTTTCCCCTAGTCCATCTACCATCCAAGTTTGGTTGAAAAGTGACTTACGGTCGTGGAGTTATGTGTCATAAGGTTTGTGACGGACGGACGGACGGACGGACGACATTTGGATCACCAAGTCTCGCCTTCACCTCTGGTGGGCGAGACAAAAATATAAGTGTGTGATATTATCGACTCATTTGCATAATGCCAATGATGCACTTATTGAATTTTTTTGTAAAAATAGGCCAAAATATTTATATTAGAGTATCATAATTTTTGCTCATTATGACAGTGAATTTCATATAACATGTTCTATAATGTATTAAACCAAAATTTACTTTTTTGGAGATGAAAGAGAAAATATGATTCAAACAATTTAAATACAAAAGATATACATGTAGAATGTGTGTGATATCGTTGTTCTGACATTCGCATGCCAATGATGAACTCATTGACTTTTTAGTAGTGTCAAAAGTTTTCTTTATTTTTCATCTGATTTTCATGAAATTTTCAGCATTGTGCTTGTCTGCGGTTTTTCTAGTTATTCAACCTAATTTTTAATTTTAGTAGACTTGACTTTAATAAGAAAATTCAATTTACTACATTGGGAAATATTTTGATTTCTAACAATCATGTCATCCAGTGAAACATTTCATTTGGATGCTTGGAAAAATTTCAATAACAAAAATAATATTTTCATACAAGTAGGCCTATGTTTTCAGGTGTAAACTGGGCCTTTATTCATGATTGCTTCTCCTGTAGTACATGCACTTGCTGATGAATGAGTCACAACATTTCGCATAAGATTATAAATCTGCCAGTCATTCATGAAAAAGGTCAACCCTTGGCCTCCTCCCATATTGAATTTCCTCCTCAATATGAAGTACTAAAAGGTGTCAGAAAGACCCATTATTTGAACAATTAATGATCCTAATGGTTTGCTGGATAAGAGACCTGATGCACTTTCAGGAAACTAGATGAAGATATATAGAGGAGAAAATACTTTCCCCACCTGCTCATCTGACCAATATCATTGATGGTAGACACCAGAAAACAGAAGGAATTTGAAATCCAGACAGGAGAGGTGAATGAAAGACACAGTAGATGCAAGACATGTACCATCAACATACATCAAATTCCTAAATGATGTTTCTTTTCTTTTCTTACATGTATAATATATAACATTGGAAAATAATGTTCTGGAAAACATCTACCATAGGCCTTAAAAATGCCCATTATCAACTTCTATTAAAACTGACAATCAAATGTGGAAAGAATAACTGCAAATCTCAAAACTTGTTCATTTGAAAGGAAAAATATTAATTCAAAACTTTCTCAGGGACACCCCCCCCCCCCCCCGAAAATTAAGGTAAAGATGCAGATTTGGTCCTTTCGGCTTTATGGAGTGATAACCTATTTTAGTGTATTGTTTTGGGGGGCATCATCAGTCTGAATTGGCTATTACGATTAATCTCAAGATTCAAGAAAATCTTTCTACTTTTGTCCATGCAAGAGACTTTATTTCTGTATGCCATTTTCCTGAAAATGATCTGCTAAGATGCCGTTGTGCAAGTGTATCCAGGGCCCCGTAACACAGAGCTTTAAAATAGCAATGATCGTAGAACATTTTTTTTACGATATACTGCATGGTTCATAGTACAATAAATCATGAAAATCAAACATGCAATTAATTGCTAACCTTTGTGTTACAGGACCCAGTTCAAAGTAGGCAGAAGAATTACAAATGACAGGA
This sequence comes from Lytechinus pictus, assembly GCF_037042905.1. Taxonomy (NCBI): domain Eukaryota; kingdom Metazoa; phylum Echinodermata; class Echinoidea; order Temnopleuroida; family Toxopneustidae; genus Lytechinus; species Lytechinus pictus. The sequence continues at coordinate 59,624,333 of NC_087247.1, read as the reverse complement.
GTCCATATTTTTAAAATATCAATACCACCTTTCTGATTTTAAAGGACAAGTCGCCAAACAAAACATTGATTTGAATATAAAGAGAAAAATCAAACAAGCAGAACACTGAAAATTTCATCAAAATCGGATGTAAAATAAGAAAGTTATGACAATTTTAAGTTTCGCATTTTCACAAAACAGTTACATGTATTATGCACATCCCAATATGCTTGTTTGATTTTTCTCTAGATCGATTCAAGTCAAAATTTTTCTGGGGTGGACTTGACATTTAAATACATGTATCCATACACTCTACTTGTACAATGATTAAACATTTACATGTAAATCTACATTAGACCTAGCAGTAGCACCAGAGGATCATTTAAAATGAAAACATAGATTTAAAAAAACATACATGTTTTTATAGAAAAGTTCAGCGTTGTAACATCTCACATGAAAATCTTGTCTTGGTAATGTATTTGTTTTGGAAGTTGTATCACACACAATAAAATTTATTTTAAATACTGAATATACATGTACTATGATGAATCATAAAGCACAATTGATAAAGATTTTCAAAAGTTCTTTCACAGAAAACGATACAACTAGCTATATGTACCTGATAATAGTAATTAACACTGTAAATGGTTACAAAAAATGATACCATGTTTTGCGTGGGTTTGTTGGGCTTTTTTTTCCAATCTTTGAATAACCACACCAAAAAGCATTCTGGAACACTCAAGGAGATTAAAATGTATGACTTGAATATCAGTTACTCAGAGATGCTATTGATTTTTGCCCTTCTACTTACGCATTTTACAAATCAATACTTGTGGGGCACGGGCATTGTGATTTGTTTCTGCGTTACTTTCAAGTACATATATGTGGCAATGATTAAAATCTAGGTTTCCAATATTTTGAAAAGAAAAGTCAGTATGTCTCATGGCACGAAGCAATATTCCTCATCTCTTCCACTCTATATTTTTCTTTGTATTGTGATGGCCTTCAACTACCACACACTTTTGTTAGTTAACATGATTGATGTAACATGACTAGCACATTTAAGAGTAAAGAAATCAATTATTAAGGGTAAAAATGGACTACAAAGACTTGACTGACTCAAGTAAAAAAAAAAATAAAAAAGCATACGTGTAGATGTAATATCTCAAATTCCAATATCGATGTCGATAACATTTAAAAATTATAATACACTGCAACATGTTATAAAAGAAACTAGATCTCAAACTTAAAAAAAAAAATAGTGTAAAATTATTAATTGAAGTATCTTGTCATAAAAATACCAATGCACACTCTCAATCCTATAATATCTCAATACTCTTGCACACCTTCTTTACTTGCCCCCCCCCCCCCCCCCCCCCCCCCCCCCGCTGATCCAATGAATGTGTAAGATGTATGTCCCACCCCACCAACTTCCATCAATGACAACAAACATCCAGTGAATTGGTTGGGTAAGAATGGCATTATCTGTGCAGTTAGAAGAAGCGCAGGCAACCTGATCTTAGTTCAAACAACGGGAAATAACCAGGTATGAGAGGGATGTCTTCCACAGCACACACTGTAATTCCTTCATTCAAGGCTTTTAAAGGATTAGATATTCAGACATTATCAAACTGATATTGCAAAATATCCTGATACTAAAAATATAAACATGTTGAATCATTATGTTCAATTATCTACAAGTTCTCTAGTCTCAACCCCCCCCCCAAAAAAAAAAATGCTGAAGAGTTTTTCATTTTCATGACAAAAAACAACTAGCTATAATCGATTCTGATGTGAAACTATTCCACAAACCTGAAAACAGACTAGCATCTTCTCTACCCTCAAACTGGGTAGCCAAGAACAATAAAAAAGATCCTCAAACACAGAAAATGGAAAATTGCTGACTGAAAAATAATGAGATTGTCGCAGGTCCTGAACAGATTGCTCAATAAGTGGGCTCCCTCATGTAAGGCGATACTGATTCAATTTTGGGGACAAATTCTTCTGGATATTGGCTCAATTAATTTAGCATGCCCTTGCCTGATTACAATAATTTGGAGGAATGTGTAAAGTGCAATACAGAAACCCCTTTGCACATTTTACATCTAGGTAAAATGACTTGAAACAGAAATTCACGCACTTTGCTTCATACTTTGCAATTCTTGGTAGGAATACACATATTTGTAGATGAGAAATTTGAATACATTTTCTTTATAATGTAGGGACAGTGATTTTACGTTTCAAAAAATTGCCTTTTCCATTTCAGAAAATCTTAAATTCCGTTTCAGCATGTCAGAAAACGGAAATTCCATTTCCCCATAGACTTTGTGTACACGGAAAATTGACAATTCCGTTTACTTATTCAGTAGCAATATAACATCACTCGCGCTGGTCAAAATTTGTATCTGCCACTGTACCAACAACGCAGTAGAATCCGCTCTAATCGGATCTATGCAGGTACACAAAATATTTTGACAAACAGATTTAACATGAATATATCCTCACCTTTCACATTATTAGCATTATTTTACGGTTGAATGAAATTTTATCGCTAATTTGGGATTTTTCCACTTTGTTTAAATATATATATATATATATATATATATACACACACACAAAGTACAAGTCAGGTACATGAAATTCAAAAAAAAAATTTTTTACAATACGTTAAATGTGTTATTTTTGGAGTAACCATATACTGTAGGCCCTAAACTACACTATCAATTTAGTAAAATATTGTATTCTTTTTCTTTATTTGCTGCAATTATTTAGATTCGAGACTCCTTTAATACGCTATATTCTGCAGAGTCAACATTACATGTACTTTTGCATTTCATTATAATTTTTGTTATACTTATACTCCTGCTTCTATATCTTATAAAGAGTGAACATAATTTTGGTATTAAAGTCTACAGTAGTTCGCATTGTGGGTTGCTTTACAATCAGGGTATATAATATAAAACAGACTTTCTATGCATCATAAATTTATGGAGTTCTCAAATCTACAATAGAAAGCTATTGGGCACCTACTATACAAGACAAAAAGAAATTTTGAAATTCGCATTGGCTCTAACAAATTTGCGTAGCTAGTTTTTGGGGGCAAACTTATCGTCTCTTTGTTATATTTTTAGCCCATGTATTTTTATTAATAGCAATCATTAAAGATAAATGCCAGTAGTGGTGACGATTTCAAAATGAGTTCATACAGAATCCAATGAAATGACCACCAAATTGTCTGTTTGTATAAATAAAAATATGTGCCAAAGGATTCTGGAAGAAATTGTGTATTTGCTGAGAAATTAGCAAATAAGCACGGGATTCGGGTCAAGCGTCGGGCCGACGTTCAAAGCAATAATAATACACTGTCCCACGTGCGCTTATCTGTGTTGTGATCTTCAGTGTGAACATTTTTCGGCGTAGATTTCAAGATTTCACAAAGTTCAGTTTATGTAAATGTACCAGATCTAGATCGTTGATGATATAGTGACAATTAACCCTGGTTTTACTGACTTTCTTGTGAAATCAGCGTTTACTGCAACTACTTTCATTTATCTTTAAGCATTGTTTTACCAACCAGAACTGATTAATTGACATGCAAATTTTGTTTAAAAACTTATAAACCCCCAGAAATTATTGATGATATCATTTGTTGGTAACTATTGATCAAAAGTGGGATGTCAATTTTGCCCAAGAATGAATTTTCCAAATTCTTGTATTTTTGTGCATAGATTAGACATTGCTTGATTAAGGGGCTTAGGCCCCTTTTTGACTTTCTAATATTGATTTTATCTACATGTATATTAACATTTGTTCACTTCGCCAGACAATTCATGTTCCAAAGCTGTCTAATCAATTTCTTTCCGTAAGTATCCTCCTTGAAAAATTATGCAAGGGACAGAAAATCTGGTACATTGAACCCCTAAAAATAAGTGGGTGACCCCATGCTTCATAATTTAAAATAAATGTCATACTTGTTTACTACACATAATCAAAAAATGAGCGGAAAAAGTAACTTTTCTAGCCCTGTGATACATACCAGTATACTAAGTAAAAGAACCCTTGTCAGATGAAAAGATAGATTAATCATAAGTGATAAAACCCATGTGAAAAAGTAAGGTTGAAAAATTGAAAAGGTTGCTATCTTACATAAAATTATATAATTTCTAGTATAAATAATTATCAATTAAATAGGAGGCTGCTTTCTATTTAATTACAAACCCAACTTAATAGCCCTTCCATTAATCAACCACTTTAATATTAATATCATCCAAATCTTGCAATTGTCGCACCCTGACCCTGTTATCAAAATTTGTGTCTATTCATCTCAAGATTTTAAACTCAAAACTATGTAATTTAGTTGGAAATTGAAATAAAATGAAATAGAATGAAGAGTCCTAAATAAAACTATATGGTCCAGATCATTTGTCTATTTCTCCTATTAACATTTATTAAAACACCCATTCAGATGAAATTTGATTGACAAATTATATAATCTAATAGCTTTCTTATTTTATATGCACATCATTTTTCAAAGGGCCTATAAATTACATGTGAGATAAACAAAACAAAAAAAGAATAAAAAAGAGGTGCTTGACATTTGATCAAAATAATCAAATCTATAATACTTTCAACAGGTTGTGTTGATGAAAAATTAAATCAGTCACCGTGCATCTGTAAGATTAACATAATAGAATTATAGTACTATGTGCACAAGTAATTCATATTATTGATTCTTTACTTTAATCATAGATTTCAACAAACAGGGAATTATCTTACCACCCCTGAATGAATATCCGAATTTGAAGTACTTACAAGTATATTTATAGAACTAAATTAAATTTTATTATTTCTCTTTGACCATTTTTTTTAATTTTTTCTTTGAGATCATTTAAATAGTCATCAGTCATCTTCTCTAATTTTCTTGCTTCCCACTGAAGTGTTTTCCTGTTAAAACATATATATTCCTACTCCTGTGGGAACGTTGTGGTCTAGTGATTATGACTCCCACCTTTTAATCTGAGGGACGTGGGTTCAATTCCCAGTCATGGCGTGTTTTCCTTTAGCAAGAAATTAACCCACATTGTGCTGCACTCAACACAGGTGAGGTGAAAGGGTACCTGGTAGGAAGAAATTCCTCAAGTGCTAGAGCACCTGCAGGCAGCACGGCTATAGCTGGGGTAATTGATAGCAGCACTTTGTATACTCGAGCAAAAAGCACTTTAAAAATCCAGCTATTATTATTCTACTTTGTCTTGTGAAGACAATTTCAAATAGATGAATGACAAAGAAACAAGAAAGGTATAATACTTACTCATCTGGAGTAGGTCCATAATAGTTCATATTTCCAATAAATCCACAGGAATATGTAAGTCTGAAAAATATAATTCATTCATGATTCATGTAATTCATTGCAAAAACAAATTTCAAATCTACAAGTGTATAAAATGACTTGTGAAACATTAATTACAATATTGCATTATAAAATGAAGTGTACATTCTTTTAAACTCCAAACTCATGAACATTAATGTTGCTGATTGAAAATATTATGACTTGACCTACCTTGTAGCCTGTAATATCTATACCTTCAAATAATTGAAATGCATTCACAATTAATAATACAGGCTAGAATCGTACATGTATGTCACAAAAGTTCTAGGCTTACAAGTGGTGTCAAATTTACTTTTAAAAAACAGAACAAGTAGGGCGCCTCTGGCAGTCTCGTCTGCATTAGGCAATTCAATATAGCAGCAGTGCTGACTTTGAAAACGACTAGAGAATAATCCTTCACAAAAACACCATTCATATGATGAAAAAATACTATGTTCACTGACCCTAAATGATGTTTGACCTTGATCATGTGACCAAAGACTTGTGTAAGACAATCAGTGATACTTGATTACCCTTATGTCCACATTTCATGAACTAGATCCATAAACTTTAAAAATTATGATGGCAATTCAACAAATACCCCCAACACGGCCAAAGTTCATTGACCTTGGTCATGTGACCTGAAACTCACGCAGGATGTTCACTGATGCTTGATTACTCTGATGTCCAGGTTTCATGAACTATATAATGGAAGGCGAAAGGTTCCAAAATACACCACAAAAACCCTGATCAGGGGTTTTTAACCATTGATCACGTGCAGTAGTTTCTCATAGCGCGAGTAAAGAGAAACTACTGATCAGGGGTTTTACTCTTTACGTGCAGTACTCTTTGCGCGAGCAACGAGAAACTACTGAGTAGGGGTTTTGCTCTGCACGTGCAGTAGTTTCTCTTTGCAGAAGCAACAAGAAACTACTGATCAGGGGTTTTACTATTCATGTGCAGTACTCTTTGCGCGAGCAACAAGAAACTACTGAGCAGGGGTTTACTCTTCATGTGCAGTACTCTTTGCGCGAGCAACGAGAAACTACTGAGCAGAGGTTTTACTCTTCATGTGCAGTAGTTTCTCTTTGCGTGAGCAACGAGAAACTACTGATCAGGAGTTTTTACTATTGCACGTGTGGTAGTTTCTCTCTGCGCGAATGAATAAACCCCTGATGAGGGGTTTTATTTCTGCACGTGAGCAACGAGAAACGACTGAGCAGCGGTTTTGCTCTCCGAGTGCAGTAGTTTCTCTTTGTGGGAGCAACAAGAAACTACTGATCAGTGGTTTGACTCTACACGTGCAGTAGTTTCTCTCTGTGCAAGCAACAAGAAACTACTGATCAGGGGTTTTTACTATTGCACGTGTGGTAGTTTCTCTCTGCGCGAATGAATAAACCCCTGATGAGGGATTTTATTTCTGCACATGCAATAGTTTCTGTCAGATGAGCAAGATTAGTCCAAGTCCAGTTTCAAGTAAGGGACACAAATTTTATGCAGCCAGATATAATTACCATAATTATCATACGCCTACTGAGATGTGCCTTGACAATTTTAGATTTCAAATAAGCGTACAAAATGTCTAACAAATATGAACACATGCATACATAATGAAATAACCTGCAAAAACTTCATGATATCAGTCTAATTTATAAGAAATATAGTTTCGGAGATAATCAAGACACACTGTATGTTTTACAGTAAAAACAGCAACGACCATATTCACGATAGGTTTGATGTGAGAGATGAAGTGTATTTGGAAAACGAAGAAATATATTACACACCTCAATCATGTCAACGGACTAGCTGCATTTTGTGCAACCACATTGTTTAATAGCAAAAATTCTGGCAGCACATATATCATTTCCCCTACTTGTAACTGACCGGGTGGGTGTTTCATAAAGCTGTTCGTAAGATACAAATGACTTTACGCACGACTGGTGATCCTTTCTTGTGCTATGTGATATCGCTATATAATTGATTTATGACCTAAGAACATGTTCCAGTCGTGCGTAAAGTCGTTTGTAACTTTACAAACAGCTTTATGAAACACCCCCCCGGGGGGTGTTTCATAAAGCTGTTCTTAAGACTTTACGCACGACTGGTGATCCTTTTTTGTGCTATATGATATCCCTATGTAATTGAACTATGACCTAAGAACATGTTCCAGTCGGGGGTACAGTTGTGTGTAACTTTACAAACAGCTTTATGAAACACCCACCCAGACTATTCTCACTCATCTGACAGAAATGGTAAATTGCCAATTTGTCCACTCACCACATGGTCTACTTTCATTTAGTCTAGTGTCATTCCGTCCATCAACATTACGTCTAACAACCACTTGGTCCAATAACCATTTGGTCCAATCATCCCTTTGTCTAATCACCACTTCGTCTATGAGAATTTCGTCTAATAACCAGTTGGTCTTGTACCCATTTTCTTTTCATTCATTTCGCCCAATGAACACTTATCGAATTAGACCAAATGGTTTATGAACTAAATGGATAATGGATCAACTGGTTATAAGACGAAATGGTGGATGGACGAATTGGCAATTAGACCTTGTGGATAGTGGACGAACTGAAGGTAGACCAAATGATAGTAGACGAGTTGGTAATTGGACGAATTGGAATTAAACGAATCGGAAATAAACCACAGAAACTACTGCACGTGCAGAGTAAAAACCCCTGATCAGTAGTTTCTTGTTGCTCGTGCAGAGAATAGTGCAGAATTAAATCCCTGATCAGTAGTTTTTCTTTACATTTCTCATTGCTCACGCAGAGATAAACTACTGCACGTGCAGAGTAAAACCACTGATCAGTAGTTTCTCATTCCCTCCACATGAAGAGTAAAACACCTGATCAGTAGTTTCTTGTTGCTTGCGCAAAGAGAAATAACTGCACGTACAGAGTAAAACCCCTGATCGGGTGTTTTGGGGTATTTTGGAACACTTAACCTTCCATACTATACCCATATATTTTCAGAGTTACAAACTGTATGATATTAAAAAAACTTAACCTTGGTTGAGATTTTGTTTTGATTCCCCCAACATAATCTATGTTCATTGACCCTAAATGACCTTTGACCCAAAACTCAGGCAGGGTGTTCGGTAATACTTGTTTACCCTTTCATGTATGTCCAAGTTTCATGAACCAGATCCATAAAATTTTAAAGTTATGGAAATTAACAAATACCCCCGACATGACCAAAGTTCATTGACCCTAAATGACTTTTGAACTTTGTCATGTGACCTACATGTAAAACTTAGGCAGGTTGTTCAGTTATACATGTACTTGATTACACTTATGTCCAAGTTTCATGAACTAGGCCCATATACTTTTTCTAAAGTTATGATGACATTTCAAAAACTTAGCCTTTGGTTAAGATTTTGATATTGATTTCCCCAACAAGTTCATTGACCCTAAATGACCTTTGACCATGGTCAAATGAACTGTTGCTGGGCTAGCGCCATGAGCATCTCACGGTGTGTGTGCTCAATAAGATATCACAATTATTATCATCATTATTGGAGATGCTACAGTACATGTAAATACTAATACTAAACATGAGCTTTGAATTGAAATTTCACGCTGATGAGTATTCACAAAATTTGTGTCCATCTGAATGTCAAATTCTAATTTCTACAACAAATTTGATATTTGGAAATGGTAAGGAGCAAATTGGGAATGATAGCAAGGAGAAAAGATCAAGAAATAACCTTAATCCAATAAAGGATAACTGATTGAAGGTCAACACATTTGCAAAAGCAATCAATAGCTATTGTTCATGAATACTAGCTGAGCTACACTATTCAGACTGTGCATGTACATGTAAACTAGCTGAAAATCTTCTGATTATTAAAATCCTTTTCTGTAAAATACCCCAGACTTTTTTACTGAAATTGTGATATACATGTATAAATATTGATGAATGCCATATCAAAAATCCATTTCTTCCAGTTCCTGATGAAACACTTCACAGAAACTTATTTTCTGTCAGAATTTTGAAAAAAAAACATATAAGCCCATCTAGTGCTACAACCAAACGGATATCCGAACGGTTTCCGCCCGCGTGGACGGATAACGGTTTTAATTTTTCGGGTTCAGGTATCCGTGGACACTGATTCACCACTTTCCTGTCACAAAAACTCATTAAATTTAGTAAGACTCACCAACAAAATTTATAAGTTTTAGTCGCCAATATCAATTAATCTTCTTCGGTAATATATTCCCGCGAAAACTGTCGTTTTTATATCAGTTTTGAAACAAGACCTTATATCAATTTTGGAGCATGACCGTCTGTGAATGGAGTAAAGTACTGTTCCGTTCTGACAACGATGGCGATTTTACTATGGTGTCGCTTAAGATCGTTTTTCTTTCCCATCTTATGTTTTGATGATTTCAAATGCGTAACTCATCGTATATTTTCTTACCTCGACTTTCAATGCGAGTGAAGAATGAAGATAATTTGAAACCATTTAAGCGTCAAATAAATGTTGATCGGGTTTAACTCGGGTGTGTCATGTTGTTTCTTGTAATTTATTCATCAAATGCAAAATGAATTCTACTTTTTCTCACAGCAACTTTGGTTACCAATGAAGATGATTATTTTTTACTCTATGAAAAGTTGAAAACGTCGAATGAATGTTGATTGCGTGTGTCATGGCCACCTTCATTTTCCAGTTGTTCCAGATTGATACTTTAAAGGAGAATGAAACCCTTGAAACCAGCTGAATCCATATCAAAGAGAAAAATCAAAGAAACATATTGTTGAAAGTTTGAGGAAGATTGAATGAATAATAAGAAAGTTATGAGCATTTGAATATTGAGATCACTAATGCCATGTAGATCCTCCCATTGGCAATGCGACCAAGATCTGTGATGTCACACACGTACAACTCCCTCATTACTTTAGTACTTATTTCACTTATATTCTCACTTTTATAGAGTCTATCACAAGGTGAGGTGTTCTCTTTATGAGAGGACAAGTACAGAGGTTTCACAACATTATATAATTGATGAATCGTTTGTCATATGATTAGAATGAGTAAAAATGTTTTGGGGTATATTTTCAGTGTCCAAAAGGGGAGAGTTGTTCATCTGTGACATCATAGATCTTGGTCGCATTGCCAATGGGAGGATCTCCATAGCATTAGTGATCTCGACATTCAAATGCTCATAACTCTTCTATTGCTAGTCCTATTTTACTCAAACTTTTGTTGATCTTATTCTTTGATTTTTCTGCTTTCACAAAAGCTAACTTGCTCCAAGAGTTTCATTCTCCTTTAAACTAGTCCTAACTTTAAACTAAAATTAAGTTCACCGTAAAAATGCTGTTTTACATTTGAAGCAAAGCTGTTTGGGCCCGTCATGTATTTTTAAACAATTTTTGGAACTTTTTAAAACATCTTGTTTGAACAGTTTAAACGATAGTTGTTAGAATGAAGGGATTAAACATTTAAAGTTTAAACAGCGTAATTTTCGCTATTAGGGTTTTATTAGATTATTTTAAAAAATCATATCTTTCCAACAGAGGCAGAGGTGAAAAGGGGCATGTGTCATGGCCACCTTCATTTTCCAGTTATTCCAGATTGATACTTTCAACTAAAATTAAGTTCACCGTAAATATGCTGTTTTACGTTTGAAGCAAAGCTGTTAGGGCCCGTCATGTATTTTTAAACAATTGTGTGAACTTTTTAAAACATTTTTTTGAACAGTTTAAACGATAGTTGTTAGAATGAAGGGATTAAATCATTAAAGTAGATTAAACATTTAAACAGCGTTATTTTTAAGTTAAAAGTGTGGAGGAAAACTTGAGAACTACTTCCCTCCTATCAAAATATCCTTGACTGGCAAGAAGTTGACCTAGAAATAAATTTTAAAATGCCTGTTAATCGAGGCATCTGCTCAGCTCACCAACTCAATTTCATTTCGACTTCTGTTTTAATGTGTACTGTCAATTATTATGATACTGATTTACTGGTGATTATGATAATGGCACACTTTGTGATGAATGATAATGAGAGTGAAACTGAAATGAATGACGATGATGATGAGTGATTAGTGATGGCTAGTGAAAATGATTTTAAATGATTATCAAGATTGGTGAAGATGATAGCGATGAATGATGAGAATGAAAGAATGATAATTGTCAATTGAAAATCTCTTTCATGAATTAATATTTAATATTACAAAACACACATTTTCCTTTATTTCAGTTTAAATGGCATATCCACTATAAATTTTTATATCCATCATCACGTAAACAACAATACTTAAAAGGCGGTATCGTGCCAGAAAGGTTTATGATGTGCGCCCGCCGAGTATGTGGTCGGTTGTGAATCGACGTGTTTTGCAGTAAAACTTACTGGTGATGAATGTAAATGATTAGTTACTGTTACTGTGATTAAATCTTGTCTTGAATGTTTGTTAGAAGTGTGATTATGTTTCAGAAGTTGAGAAATGAGAAGCTTGGCTATAATTTGGGGAATGGGGAGAAACCCGACATGAAAATGAAAATATTCCAAGTACGATCCCATTTAAAGGTGTAGCGAGTGTAATGTGACCAAATATATATCGGACGATTCACTCCAGACAGGACAGCACGTGTGTAAGCGAGCTGAATGACCTGTCTGGTTTTAGACTTTTAGTAATAGTAGACTCGCACTTACACTCGCCTCGGTCAAATTCATTGCATCTTATTTCATTCGATTGGAACTAAAAATAAACACACAAACTCTCGCAACCATTAAATGGGATCGTAACTAGGCCCGACTTGTATAACTCAAATAATAGTCATTTACTAATAGCTTACACAGTCATACGATCTACATTTGTAGCCGTAGCCTCCCGCTAACTCACATTAGTCAAATCCGATTGCAAAACAGATTCAACCCAAAATATTCAGCTTCTCGTAATTTCGTGGTTTTCAGAAATATTTTAATCAGCGCACGCTGACTCTCGCCATCATCGGATAGGTTCAAAACTCAAATTTAACTGAAAATCTTAAATATAACTCAAATAAGTGCAAATGGATATTATTTTTTATATTTCAGGGTAAAATTTCGGATACCCGTCCGCCGTCCGGTTTTCAGTGTTGGGTATCCGAATATTGAAATATCAATTTCAAGTCGTCAGGCCGAAGCCCATCACACACTACACGATCCATTGCAATCACATTTTAAGAGAAACTGTAATAGCACTCAATTTAACATTTTAACCTATATAGTATAAATCTTAAGTGTGAATACGGTACTAAAATCGACATTCCAGTCTATTACAGCCTCCCTGTATAGAATAAAAGCTAATTAATTCTAAATTGTAATGATGTCATCATCTTAGCTACGACTTGAAGCCTATGGTAATTGGACTTTACTCTAACAAAATGGCTGGCAGCATTTCTGATTTTATTATTCCTCGAATTGCTGAACTTCAAAAAAAATAAATGAACTTCTTGGAAAATCACATTTATTGGAAAATGTGATTTGTTAAAAAAACAAGTGGAACCCCTCTGGCAATCTCGCCTGCATCACGTAATTTGATATAGTAGCAGTGCTGCCTTTGAAAATAGCTAATGAATAATTACATGTATTCACAGAAGAAAACACTAATATGATAATAAAATATGTCCATTGACCTAAAATGACCTTTGACCATGATCATGTGACCTAAGACATACATGTGCAAAACAATCATTCATACTTGATTACCCTCATGTCGATGTTTCATGAGCTAGATCCATAAACTTTCTAAGTTATGATGCCAATTCAACACATACTCCCAACATGGCCAGAGTTCATTGACCTTTAAATGACCTTTGATCTTGGCCATATTCCTGAAACATGCATACAGCCTGTAGGATATTCAGGATACATTGCTGAAGGACAAGTCTATCCCAACAAACCATGGATTTGAATAAATAGAGAATATATATTAAAACAAGTGGAATGCCTCTGGCAGTCTCGCCTGCATTACGCGATTTAATATAGCAGCAGTGCTAACTTTGAAAACTACTATAAATAATCATTCACAAAAATACCATTCATATAATGACATACTGTAATATCACGTACATTGACCATAAATGACATTTGAACGGTGACTTAAGACATGTCAACTACACCCATGTCCACATTTCATTCACTCTATCCATAAACTTTCAAAGTTATGATGGCAATTCAACAATTACCCCAACATGGCCTAAGTTTGACCTCAACTGACCTTTGACCTTGGTTTTGTGACCTGAAACTCACGGGGGATGTTCAGTGATACTTGATTACTCTTAATATATCCCAAGTTTTATGAACCAGATCCATAAACTTTCAGAGTTAGGATGGTAATTCAACAAATACCCCCAACACGGCCACAGTTCATTGGCCTTAAATGACCATTGACCATGGTCCTGAAACTCTCACAGGATATTCAGTGATACTTGATTAACCTAATGTCCAAGTTTCATGAACTAGATCCATAAATGTTCAAAGTTATGATGGTAATTCAACAAATACCCCCAACTTGGCCAAAGTTCAGTGACCCTAAATGACCTTTGACCTTGGTCATGTGACCTGAAACTCAGGCAGGATGTTCACTAATACTAGATTAACCTTATGTCCAAGTTGCATGAACTAGATCCATAAATTTTCAAAGTTATGATAGTAATTCAACAAATACCCCCAACTTGGCCAAAGTTCATTGGCCCTAAATGACCTTTGACCTTGGTCATGTGACCTGAAACTCGAGCAGGATGTTCACTACTAATACCTGGGGAGCGTTTCATGAAAGGACTTGTCGGACGTTTTATCCGACAAGTCCCATTTTATCCGACAGTTACCATAGTAACAGTACCTCTCAGCCAATCAACATCAGAGAAAGATGTCAGATCTGACAACTTGTCGGATGAAAATGTTGATGAAACACTCCCCTGATCAACCTTATGCCTAAGTTTTATGAACTAGGTCCATATACTTTCTAAGTTATGATGTCATTTCAAAAACTTAACCTTCAGTTAAGATTTTGAAAATAATTCTCCCAACATGGTCTAAGTTCATTGACCCTAAATGACCTTTGACCTTGGTCATGTTACCTGAAACTCAGGCAGAATGTTCAGTAATACTTGATTAACCTTATGTCCAAAGGTGTGTTTATGCTTCCATTGCGACGACAGAATCAGCGTTTTCAAACGTCGATTCAAAACGCCGATCGTAAACGTGGTTCTGGGAGTGCTGTTTATGCTTAACTTTGCAGAGGCAAAGTGACGATCTCCAGCTGGCTTCGCATCGTAATTTTCGTTGAGCAGGAAAGCGAGGTCAAATTGGGCGCGCCCTTTTTCGAAAGTTTTTTTTTCCGAGTGTTGTTATGGGGAAGGTACGTCGACTATAAACATCGAACAATTTCCGATATTTTAGTCATTGCATGGAGCTTCTTGATATAGCCATATAATTAATATAATTTCCACCATGGTGAGGATAATAGTAAGAAAAAATAAAGAATATTAAGTATACAAAATAATAAAATATCTATTTGTTTATGCTACTGGGGCATCTGGCGGTGTCTCCTCATTATAACTCATGTTCCAGGTTTTTTTTTTTTTTTGTAAATCCCTCAACGTTCATCGTGATGACAAATTGGAAGACTAGTGATAGTACTACACATGCAAAACAAGGGAGATGAGAGGTAATTCCGTGGAGGTAACATGCGACCATGGAGCAATGCGACTGTATTTGCCCGCGGATTTTCATCTCACCGGAAGCATGTACCAAATGACGTCATTTAAACACGTTTACGATCGTGGTTCTGTTTATACTTCCCCAGAAAGCCTGATTCTGGTCAAACGACGTTTACAAACGCACCTTTTTGTGAGTTTACGATGGGTGTTTTGAAACAGCGTTTAAATGAAAGTAAGCATGGACGCAACCGTGTTTTGGACTAATCACGTTTGGAAACGCTGATTCTGGCTTGAAAAGTGGAAGCATAAACACGGCCCAAGTTTCATGAACTAGGTCCATATACTTTCTAAGTTATGATGTCATTTCAAAAACTTAACCTTAGGTTAAGATTTGATGTTGACGCCGCCGTCGGAAAAGCCTATAGTCTCGCTCTACTAAGCAGGCGAGACAAAAAAGCATGATGCTGAAAATTTCATCAAAATTAGATGTAAAATAAGAAAGTGCCAGTTATTACCACAAAAAGTTATACACACAAGATGAGTGTGATGCAAATGAAAGAGTTAATGATGTCATACACCTTTTTTATATATCAGTTAAAATATTCCTTTTTTGCAGCTTTGACAATACGGCAACATACACATTGAATCACATTTTGCAACAATTCATTGCAATCAACATATTCAAGGAACCTTATTTCACATTGTACAGTAGGTAAAAAAAATATGTTTCTCATGATAAAATACAGTAACAATAGTGATTGGGTGACATCAACAGTCCTCTCATTTTCATAGTGACCAAGTTGTACATATAATTATAAATGTTTTAAGAATTGAAGCAAAATTTTATCAAATGAACTTTCTTTCTTATTTCACATCAAATTTTGATGAAATTTTCTGCACACTTGTCTGATTTTTCTCTTTTCATTTAAATCAACTTTTTGTCTGGATGGACCTGCACTTTAATAAAAAAATATTTAAAAAGAACTTGTCAAAGCTATTCGACAATGTTGCATGATTTCCATCCTGGTATCTTATCATACATACGTGTAGCAACAAAAACTATATAATCTGCAATGCAATGTAACACATGTCAAAACCAATTACACAGCCCAGCAATGATTCGCACAGTCACTTGCACTTTTCAATCATATCCTAAGCACACAAATTTACGCATGTCATTGCAGACTCCCTCCAAAGAAGTGCGGTGAATAGGTCATAAGGTCATGTACTAAACTCCCAAGCTATACAGGCCACACACAGTTAGGGCAAGTTCAGGTCATGTACACAGTTTTCCTCTTTTATTTCTTCATACAGATCACTCAATATCAGAATAAAAGAACTGGATCTCTAACATTCATTGATGGCTTGTTCAGGTGCATGTAGGTACATACACCTACATGTATATGGGTCACATACAGTAAATATAGGTCTGCATACCATCAATTAAAGTGAGTTGAACTTGACAGATATATATATACAGGCAGTACAGTATATACACATGTACATGTAGCATAATACTCGATGCATAGGCCTACAACATTAAAAAAAAAACTACATGTACACTCCCATTTTTATAGTATTTTAGAAACTCTAAAATTCACATTTGTATCACAGTACTTTACAAAAGGTACGGGTAACATTGAACACAATAAAACAGTTAACAGATACCATTAACATAATTATAAACAATTATATATTCTACCAAACTTACTTGAGGAGCTTTTTGAAAGTAGGGGTGCTGTGATTGTGAACAAAGATAAATATTTAGTCCAAAACTCTAAGAAGGGATTCATTAAAATAAGAATTAAGGATCACCAAAAGCTGAACATAAAAGTTACTTCTTTGTTATGACAAAAAAATAAACATTACTGACTTTCAAAAAATCATTCAATTATATTGTACATGCTCCTACTACCTATACAATGCATGCACAGGTGCCGTCTATTAAAAGAGGAAATGATTTTGAAAATTGAAATCCAACACTAGTTCATTTAGAAAGCATTTTGCCTGCCTTGTTTGCTTTTTCATCTTATTTCTTTTAAAAAAAAGTTTTCTCATTTTGAGCTCAAGTCTTATATTCTTTGACCTCAAAATATCATGGTCACAACTCACAACTGTAGGCATTCATACTTTATGGTGGTGCTTTACCAGTTATGTGTATCCCAAAAGTGGGATTCTACCAAACTTACTTGAAGTAAAAGCATTGGCCTATAAATTACAAAGAAAGTTTAAGTCATGTATGGTATTAACTACTGTAGATCCAAGTCAAACATTTAACCACCATTCAAACAACTATTATTTTAAAAAAGGATAACCGTTTTGCAATTTTGTCAATCGCTGACACTCTGAATAAAATATTAGAAAATTAAAAAAAACATTTCTAGTTCATTTCTGTCCCACATTCATGTTAGTATATCTAGTGTCATCAACTGAAAACAATCTTCCAGACTACTTAAAGAAATAAGGGAATATTCTTCTTTTTTTTTATAGTGGTCAACAAAATAATTTCAAGGAAATATATAAAATAAATGGACCATTTCATGGATTTAAAGATGTAAAAATTTTATTTCTTATTGAATTTTGGGGAAGGATTTTTATTCACTGTTCAAACAGTTGTCAAAATAATAAAATGATGCTTTCAACAATCATTTAAACTGCATTTAAACATTTTGAATCAGCCCTTGTGTGAATGATCACAAAGTTATCGTGCAAAGAAAAAATTATTTTTCATTTTGAATTCAGATAATTATGCTTAATAAACATGTTACCCTCCACAACAGTTATGTTGTTGCTAGCAAATTATCCCATAGGCAGTCCAGATACAAGTATCATGGAAACAATAAATCACCAAGTAAAAAGTGTGCATTAGAAATCACATGCAACCGTAATGGTAATGGCCTCTGCCTCCTGAAAGCCACCCTCTCTCTGTCTACATCAGGGTGCATATAAAAAAGTTATTTCCTCAATTTTTGTTTCTTTCATCAACAGGGGCACATGCAACATGGTATTGAACAGAATAAAGCTGCTGATCTGATTTAGCTATGGAATAAACACAATCAATTTATAGCCCCATTTCACATCCCTGAATAAGTATCAGCACCGACAACATCAAAACAAAATGAAAAAGAATTTTTCTTCATCTATTTATAGTGGGAGGAAACTGACCAACACTGTTTGGTGTCTCTCTTTGACTGTGTGTTATAGAATGGTTAGTTGTAAAATGTACCAGTAAGCCTACATCTGATACAAATACAGAGGATAAATTAGTCTATAATTTTATTTGTGTAGAGAAACTAAAATGTTTTCAAAAGTAATCGTACCACATGTTTTGCTACTTGGTAACATAATTATTGTGATAACTAGTGATCTGGTATGTTGTCATTCAAATGGGCCTATATCACAAGAACAAGAATGCTCTGCAAAGAATGTTGCATTATGGTCGCATTTCATAAGTTGGGTATGCAAAAAGGGTGGCGTATGAACAATTTTCCACACGGTGCCATGGATAAATTGTTGCTACATCACAGCATCTTGACCAAATTTATTGAGTCATATCTCATTTTGAAGCTAGAACTATAGGCTAAATATATTACTATGAATTAGATCAATACAATATCAGGAACAAAAACTATAGCACATTAAGTTTGAAGTAACAGGGGTGGCGGAGCCGGTGGATGCGGTAAATGATAAAATATTAATTAAACCAAATTAACAACTTACTATAATATGTCTGTTATCCTCATATTTCTGGGCGTTTTAAAGCAGGGAACAACTAAATGTCATAAAAATTTGACAATTTTGAAAATGCGCAGCAATGGAATACACATGTGTATGTCAGCTCTGATCTGCAACCTAATCAATTAGTAAACCGGAGAGATTTGGTTAATTATCTAATTTGTAATCTTAATTTTTAGTACAAATGTTGTGTATCATTGCAACAAACATTTCTACCCATGATGTTGTCATTTTGCCAAGCATATAAATACAGTGACAGGTATTTTGGGGGCAAAAATGTGAAATTAAATACTGCTAATTAATTAGTATAATTAATATGCATACAATAATAGATAATTATTCAATTTTTGGTACAGATTTAATTATTGATGTTTCAAGATTATAACTGCAATTTACTTGGGTGATCCAATGTTGCATTAACTTTTGACACCATTTTATGTGCAGCAGGTCCAATTTGAGAAAAACACATTTCAAAATTCACATTTACATTGACGTCTATGTAATAATTAGCTGTTAATTAGTCATTTTAAGGAAAAATAAAGATATTCGAGACTTAAAACTTTTTCATTATTTAGAGAATGGTAATAGCTATAACATATAAAAAAATAAAATTTTTGACCATTTTTACCCTGTTCGCGAAATTGGACCACCTTATGACATGCGACCTTATGGGTAATGAACCTGGCCAGATATGAGTAGATGAAGGTGGAGGTATTAAGGATACTGGTTTGCTTGACCTTAAAGACAAGGCTAAAGCATATCTGAGTAAGTCCCAGGTATTTTACCTAGGATACGAATTTTAAAGGGATGGTCCTGGCTGAAAATATTTATATTATTTATTCATATTATATTTAATAAATAGAGTAAAATTCACAGAGCAAAATGCTGAAAATTTCATCAAAATCGGATAACAAATAGCAAAGTTATTGAATTTTTAAGTCTATAAATATTTTGTGAAAACAGTTACATTGTCATGAATATTCATTAGGTGGGCTGATGATGTCACATCCCCACTTTCTTTTTCTTATGTTATGACATGAAATCATGTTTCCTTTTTTCATACATGTGTAAATGATGTGTCTCTGTTATGATGAAATAAGTTGCGGCAATACTGTATATAACTAATGCACTTAATCAGTTGTCAATCCAATTGGTTTAGTGCCTGGTAGAAAATTTTTGAAATAAACCTAATTTCATAAAATAAAATACAAAAGAACAAGTTGGAATATGACATCAGCCCACCTAATGAATATTCATGATGACAGGCCTAGAAGAACTGTTTCACCGGAATAATGCAAATCTTTAAAATTCAATAACTTCTTTATTTGTTATCTGATTTTGATCAAATTTTTGGCATTTTGCTCTGTGAATTTTACTCATTTATTGAGATAGAAATATCTCCAGCCTGGACCATCCCTTTAATCAAAACAATTTTTTTGTCCAAAATAGTTGTAATGACTAAAGCACCTACATGTAGTAACAGGTCATTCTTAATCTTATATTCATTACTGTTTAAAACTGGGCCTCTGACTGCTAAAACACACAGGGTGTGAGTGATCACAAACAAAAAGAGAAAAAGCAGGAGTTGCAAAAAGCTGAAATTGAAAGCATTCCCATACTTTTATACAGAGGAATGTCAGTTAGAATTACTGATATTCTCTCACATTCCTGTTATCATTACATGATTAATTTTCATATGTCTTTTAACAATAGAAATAGAACAGTAAGTACAATACTGTAAAATTAGTAAGCCTGAGTCGAATTGATTTTAAAATCGGTGTTCGATCGATGTCATCGAGTGCCAGTGCAGATTTTGCAAAATCAGTGCATCGAAAAAAAAAAAAATAAAATACGTCGGCCGGCCGATTCGTTTGGTTCACACAATCAATCATCAAAAATCAAAATAACAGTAATGTCCAACTTGACTACTACTTACTTGATTTATATTGCCCCCCAAATGAAATTGATTGTGTAATTATGATGCCTATTCACCATTAATTTGAAGTTTATTTCGATCATAGTTCGAGTCTTACTCGTCTGCTCATGCCGAGATAATTTATGCACGATGAATTCATGAATGGAATTCATCGCCCTCGATCGTGCATGCGCAGTACTGTGCCTTAATCAAACCAGAAAATGGCCGGAAAATTGGCGCGATCAACGTAAAATAAATCTTGCTTTCATGAACAATATTAATATCATGACCTTAGAACACAATTTAATCGTAATAATTAACAATAATTCACATATGATAATCATTAATATGAATTTAGAGCTTGATGTGAAACGTTTGTATTTCGTATCAATTTTCAATGACGGACATCACATGACGATCGACTTGAGTGAGTGCACTTGTCTAAAAAAATAATTATCACGTCAGGATTGATTCTCGAACATTGTCAACATGCAGAAACTCTTTTCAAGATCGTAATATCACCATATAATAACATTTTACATGACAAAACAGAGAAAATTGCGTTTGAAATTTTTTCCTATCAATTTGAAGCTAGTTTGTGCCCAACTTTGGGCTCTGATTTCATGAATGGAAAATATGTCATACGTCATCGAACGCGCATGCGCATTGTGCTTCTTTTCTCGGAGCACAGAGACGTCGTCCAGAGATGGAATAAAAATAAAGATAATGCCACTATAATACTAGTAATTCTTCCATATGAACATAACATACTTTGCTGACATCGTCATTATTTTTAGTATGGCCATAAAATCTTATTAAATCGTAATCCAATAATAATTTATATGAATTTAAAGCTCGATCCGAGACATTCGTATTTATTTCCACCACATGCTCGTGTCTGACTCTAAAATAAAGAATGGATTATCAGGATTAATTCTCGAACATCGTCATAACTCATATTCCACAATATTTCCTCACAATCGTTATATCAGCATTGAATACCAATTCAAATGACCATCCATAGAAAATTACGTATTTATTCCCATCAATTTATTTGGAGCTAATTTTGGATCTAACTACCCCGCCAACTACACAATCTCTGGCAGGTAACAGCGCTCTCCGCTGGTCGCACTAGTTTGCTGGCGCTGGCAAGCACGCCTGTCGTTTCGGGAGAGTGTCTTTAATATCGTTTCATTTTAAACTTATATGTTGTCATCTGCAAATATCATTGTTGGAGATATTTTGGGAAGAATTCTGCATTGGTACCCGGCCTTTTTTGTGTTTTGTGGTGATGGAAAATACAAACGAAATTTGCTCCGTCATCTGCTTGTGCAACGCTCACCCGGCCAGCGCATACCGTCAGTGCATGCGGTGCGTGCATAGCGCATCGACGCGACGGCCGGAGCAAACAAAAAATGACTCGATTTCCCCGCCTTCAAAATTCCATGCATCGATGTTCGATCGAATTAAAGCTGTCGAACACCGGTTTTCAAAATAATCGATATGACTCAGGCTTAATAATTAGGCTAGGCAATGGCACTAGATTGTGCTATAGACATGTGTCCTAAAAGTCAATAGGTGAGTTGGCCTCAAATTTTCTTTCTATATTTTGAGTGAACAATGTAGTTAAACTTCGGGACATCTTCATATTTTCTGGCAGCCAAGTTGATTATCTATTAATGTGACATGTTTCCACGGCTCTTCTCAGAGGCTCAAACAGTCCTACGTCAGCATAAAGACTTTACCATAGCCACTAGCCCACACAGTGTAGCATATAGTGATTGACCAATATGCATACATGATTTTATGGAGTATTTAGATCTAAGCCTTATTTTTTCACTATTTAGGAAATTTTGAGGTAAGTTTTGAGCAATGTCTGTGATAATAATGCTAATAAAGAATATATTAAGGTAATTCTTTTTAGTAGAAATGCTGTTTCGATTTTTTTTTTTGTCCTACCTAACTAATATGTTAGTCACACTTTTGGGAACTGGTCACAACAGATCTTGTATTTTCTTTCAATGTGAATAAGGACATGGTGAAGGATCCAAGCTTCAGTGATTGTGAAATACTTTCTTTACGATACAAAGTTATCCATGTAGAGATACATGTACCAACTGATTCCAACCCTACATTATGTAGGCCCGAATTTTGTCTGAAGGAGAGCAGTAATAGACATTCTACTTTGATCAATGAACAGGCTTAGTCCTACTATATATATAGTGAGACCACTACATATCGACCACCTCTTTTGAAACCGACCAACTTGCGCGCATTAAAATTATTGCGTAGAACAAATATCCGTCGTCAATTGTCGAATCATGTGCCGGAGCTCGCAGTGGAAGTAGTGATACGATCATTTAGCATGTTGACATCATAGAAATGATTTGGAAGAGTCAAAATATTTCGCCACCGCGACAAGAATCGGCCGTAAACTTAGTGTACCTGTATTGCGGGTGGTCGGTTTAAAAAGGGTGCAAATGAGCAAATGTAAAACCGTCGTATTCGTTGTTCGCCGATATATACGCGAATTGAATCGGAGTCGCTGATCAAAACATGGGAATCTGATCTGCTCAATTTTCTGCACAAATGAGACGAAAACTAGATTAATCTGATAAATATTTTTGCAGATACGATGGTGGTCGATAAGGGGTAGTTCCAACCATACATCGTTGGAGTAAACTAAACTAAACTTAACTTGTCTAGATCTTGTTTAAATTCCAGTGGAGGAAACTTTTTCAGACAAAGTCGACACTGACGATCATAGATTTAAATAACCCAGGGAACGATTCATGTCAAAAATGGCCGATCGAGACGGGGGTAGAAGGAGAGAACGTTTTTTTGAAGTTCCAGTCTGTGCCTCGATGTCAGGAAACTGCCACTCGTTAGACCTTCATCCATATAATCGTGGTAAGTGCATAATTTCTGTTTTCACAATTCATTTGGAGAAATATTTAGACCATAAATCACGCAGGTCCCGTGAGTATGGTCAAGTACACGGTAAGCCCCTGGGCTCCGGCCCGCTGCGCGGGCCGGAGCTCCCTGGGTTAAGATTTAAACCTCTCTATATATTGTACTAGATCTATACTAGACCTATATTTATTTAGGCCGTTTAAATTTGGAATAACAATTTTCAAATTTGACCTAGATCTAATCCATCTAGATTACATATTTTTCCCACTCTTCAAGACAGAGTCCGAGGCTGTCTGTCTTTTTACAGAGGGCGGTCAGAGTCAGACAGAGGTGACTGATAACAAATACCAAATTTTCAAAATTTCAAAATTACTAACAAAAATCATTTGTAAAAATGTACTAATAAAAGTAATAGATCTAGATCTAATCTAGGCCTAGATCTATATTCCTGTTACTAGTGTTAGCACCTTCAGAAAGTTAAGTAGATCTAAGTTAGAAGTTATTTTATTTGCGTGTAGCAAGCCCACAGGCCACAGGCACAGGCCACAAAGCTTCACAGGTAAAGTCATCGACACATTACGGCCGTAGGCGCATCGCATTCAGCGACACACAATAGTCGATACGAGCCGGTAATAAGCGGCTCTACTCAGCTCAGTGCAGTGCCAGGGCATTACGAAAGCTACACACGGCAAACCCAAGGGGACTTCATACTAGGCTTTCCCCGCTTGGAGCCTTCATCGCACCAAATTTACTGGGCCTTTGCATCTCAAGGGAATCTATTAGATAAAAAAAAAATCAAGAGTACATATATATTTTGATATATAAAAATACGTTACCAGCTCTACTGCCGTCAGAATACTGATAATGTCGATACGGGATACGAAGTCTCCGACTTTATTAATTTTAGACAATATCACGTTCTCCGCATACACACAGCAGCCATGTTTAAAGAGCATTGATATGAGAGATGGAGAGTTGAAAGAACTCCGCTGCCATTGGTTGATAAAACAGCCCACGAGGCGATTTCGCCAATAGGCCATTGGATAAGAAACTTTCAATTGATGAGTGCCAATTAAACCAATTATGCAAATTACACGAAAAATGTCCAAAATTATTGTATGATTATCACTGAGTCATATATTGATGGATATACCTATTGCCGATGAGGGATTGAAAACCCTGATATGATTATAATGATTTTATAATGAAAATGAAACTGTTTTGATTCTGCTGATAGACTTTTAGCACCACTCTTGCTTTTAATAACATCCATACTGGTATCCTTATTTTATTTTTCCTTTCAACGTGCAGTCACTTTTATACCGGTAGCATCTCTTTACCCTACCCCCATCATTCCAAACTTCTGCTAAAGACTTTAGTGATCAAGTTGTGAGTTGTATCTCATTTTTTTACCACAATTAAGGGAGAAATGGTGAAGTAGGACAACAATTTAATGTTTTAACATTTTAATGTACCCTAAACTTGATTAAAACAAAAAAAATCTAAAATTTTCTCTGATTATTCTATAATGAGGTGTTTTGAAGAAAATCTAATGGTGTTTGTAGGGGAAGCGTAGGCCACCCACTAAACTTTTAATTCCGTGGGGCCACCAGGCGGGTGAACTTGGTCTAGGGTATGCTACACAACTATTAAAGTAAAATTACATATAGGTCTATGCTAAGGAATTGTAGCTAGTTGTCAGCTGACATTGTAGCGGAAAATTAATGGGTGTTTTAAATTATAAAGATTAAACCTAGATCTATTCATTGAAAAATGTGTTATCGTCCATTATAAAATAGTTGTGTTGTTTTCTTGAGGATCATAGGTTACAAACAGGGCCTAATTAAACGGTAGGCCTATTGATCGCTTTTCCTCATTTTTTCCTGTCTAAGAAAGATATTAGTCATTAAGGCCTATTCTATCCGTGGATCTAAACTGAAAAATACTAATTTTCCTAATCATGCTAATACACAAAGTGGGTGAATTCCCAAATAATTACCCAAATGGTAAAAGTGCAAGCAAAATATTTCGCTCAATTATGTCCGTGCGAATGAGGAACATATACTCATAACACGCTGAATAATAAACAAGGGATGTCCATATCCAAGTAGACCTATATCACAGTTGGGTTTGCAGGAGGATAGTATTGTCCAATAGGGGAGGGGATTTACATCACAGCTAATCCTGAATCTCGGCTAAAATCCGGCCGGGTTCTCGTTAATCCCTGGGACTGGGAAATATGTACATATTTTTTTTCACAAAATAAATTTGCATATTTTCATTCATAACAAATACAAATAATTATTTTAGATAATTTTAGTCCTTTTTTATACTGGGTTGTATGGTAAAGGACGTGCTTGTTAAATTTCGAGACGATCGCGCGAACGGCGGCCAAGATCAGAAGGGGGCTCATCGTGCCCCCAGATACCCCAGTCCCAGGTCGTAGCTACGGGGGGCCTGGGGGGCACGTGCCCCCTGAGATTTGGTGTGCCCCCCCTCCCCTGGTGCCCCCCTGAAAAAATTGGCGGAGCAAAAGACTGAGGGAGAAAAAAAGAAAATGAATGGGAAAGAAGGAAGAAAGAAGAGGAAAATAAAAGTAGGAAGAAGAGTGATTAAAATATGGTGAGGGGAAAATATGCAAAAAAATCGTTCATGTCACTATAAAATTTTCTCTCGCGCTTCGCGCTCGCACTGCCTTTTCGATGAGATTCATATCTTGCTCAATAGGCTGATATGAAGTTTAAAATATCAAGTTTTGAAGTCAATATACAAAACATATTTCGCGACCAGCTTAGACATCGAGCTAGCTTTCATTATTTTTTTTATTGTTATTTAAAATTGATTTGTTAAAGTGCTCTGTAAAATGTCTGTTTTATGGTCTAAATATCAACGTTTTCAGCTCACGCTGTGCGGTCGCATTATTTGGGTTCCTATTGTCTTCGTGTATTCCATCAAGTTTCAAAACATCCCTATTCAGATTTGATTTGTCAAAACGTTCGATGTATATAGGTCTATCAGCTAGCGCTGCACGCTCGCATTTTGATTGGTGAGTTATGTATATATACCATAGGCGGATCCAGGGGGGCCCGAGGGGCCTGCCCCCCCCCCCCCCCCATTGGCGGAGCAAAAAAATGAAGAAAAAAAAGGGAAAGAAAGAAAAAAAGAAAAAGAATGGGAAAGAAAGGAGGAATAATAAGAGGAGGGAGACGAGTGAATAAAATAAGGTCAGGGGAAGTCATGGAAAATGATTTTTTTTTAATATTTCATGTCACTATATTAAATTTTCGTTCGCGCTTCGCGCTCGCATTGCCTGTTCGATGAGATACACATCTTGCTCAATATGCTGATATGTAGCTTAAAATATTAAGTTTTGAAGTCAATATACAAAACATATTTCAGCTTGGACATCGAGCTTTCATTATTTTGTTTGATTTACTAATTGATATTTTTTTAAAGTGCTCTGTAAAATGTCAGTTTTATGTTGTGAATATCATTTGCAGCTTTTTGCGCTGTGTGCTCGCATTATTTGATTTTCCAAGTAGGCCTACATATTATCTGTGTTTATTCCATAAGATTCTTCATATATTAATTCTATGACAAACTAGTTAAAATCCCCTTTTTATGAGTTTATCAAAAATTTCATCTCGCAATTTGCGCTCGCATTAATTTTTACAAAGATATCAACTCATGAATCCTATTCATGATTACAAAAGTGCATAAAATATCCAGTTTTCATTCCTCAATGACAACAAATTTCACTTACTCATTAGGCTTATTACATTAATAAATATGATCATAAAATTTTCATGAATTCCTAATAACTAAATTGTCCCTTTTCAGAAAGAAATATCGACAAGTTTCATATCGCGCTTAGGAAGAGGAATAGGAAGATAGGCATCATTTTAATATGATGACAAAATGTCCTTAGGCCTAGAATGTTCCAGGTCCTAGGTCAAAATAATATCAAAATAAGTTATAATAAATAATCAGCTCGCGCTTCGCACTCGCATCATATATTAAGTGCTATCCACATCCACTTCACAATTCCCCTACACAGTGCTTAAATTTACCCTTTCATACCGGATCAAATATTTACCGCTCGCATTATTGATTTTCATGATAAAAAATGAAATGTATTCAGAATGCCCAGATTCTGTCTAACTCTAAAACACGCGCACACATGCATGTTTATTGAAATAAGCAGCTTGATCTTTATTCAAAACGTGCTAAAATCATCCAGTTTCAGATCAGAACATCAAACATTTTCTGCTCGCGCTTTGCGCTAGCATTATTAATGTAGAAAGATACCAAATTACCCATCCTTTTCATGATTTACAAAAGATGAATAGGGTGTCTCATTTTTAGGTCTGAAATCTCATTTTTTTCCGCTCGCGCTCAGCGCTCGCATCATAAATTGTTTGGTATGATTTACCTATACTGTTAATGATTACAAAAAGTGCATAGAATGTCAAATTTTTAGGTCGAAATATCAAAAATTTTCAGCTCTCGCATTATTTAATAGTTAAAATATGCATCGTCTTAATGGCTAACTGCAAAACTTCCTTAAGAGATCCTTTCCGATCAAGCCAGAACCCATATTAAAAATTTCTGCTCGCGCTTCGCGCTCGCAGTAATTATCTAGTTACGCTTCTTGTTCAGGTTTACAAACATTGCCCAGAATGTTCAATTTTCAGGACAAAATACATGAAACTCCCATTCGCGCTCGCATTATTTAAATAGGGCTTATGAGATGATTACACTTTTATGTTGTTTTATAAGAATAAAGCTGTTAGGACATGGGCGTGTTGCCTCCCCCCCCCCCCCTCCCATTTTTCACGACCAAGAAAAAAAAGAGAAAAGGAAAGGGATAAGGGTGAAATATTGCCATATAGGCCTATTTTTTCCAAGTGTTATGTAAAAATCTATCACAAACTGTGTTTTTTTTTATAAAAATGTCAACATTTTTGCTCGCTTGCTTCGCTCGCTCGCAACTTCTTATTAATTTGTGCAATATGCCGTATCGAGCCCCCTGAAATATTTTGGCTCATTACGCCACTGGACAACCCCTTCAAACAAACAAAAATCACCTTTAATCGGCCGATCGGGGAAAATACGGGTGAAAACAATTTCGCCCCCCCCCCCCCCTATTGGCGGAAGCTGGATCCGCCCCTGTATCTATATTAACTCTAAAACAAGCTACTTAAAATCCCCTTTCCATTACAGTTTATAAAACACAAATCGGTTCGCGATTTGCGCTGGCATTAATTGTTAAAAGTGTATTAAGCCATGTGTCCTATTCATAATCACAAAATGCTTAAAATGTCCAGATTTCAGGCCTCAATATCAATAAATTCCAAGCTCTCATTAAATATATTACATTGATAAAATAAGAAAGTAACATTTTCATGAATTTCTAATAACTAAATTTGCCCTTTTTTAGAATGGAATATCGACAAGTTTCACTCGCGCTTAGGAATAATAAGAAGATAGTTATCATTTTCATATGATGACAAAATGTCCTTAGAATGTCCCGGCCTAGGTCAAAATAATAATTTTCAAAATATATCAGCTCGCGCTTCGCGTTCGCGTTATTTATTAAGTGTGATCCATATCCACTTCGCAATTTTCCTACACAGTGCTTGAAATAGTGCTTAAATTGTCCCTTTTTTCAGATCGGAATATCAAATGTTTTCAGCCCGTGCTTCGAACTCGCATTATTGATCTTTATGATTAAAAAATGTATTCAGAATGCCCAGATTCTAGGTCTAAATCTAAAATACGCGCACGCATGTATATTGAGATATTGAGATCCCTCGGAGAGGACCTTAAGCTGTCGGTCCCCTGGTTGCTTGCTCACAGGCATTCGTGCTTTCTTAGCAGTCAGGTAAAAAACCTCGATATAACATAACATAACATAACATAACATATGCAGCTTGTTTTTAATTTAGAACGTGCTTAAATTATCCAGTTTCAGATCAGAATATCAATAATTTTCTGCATGCACTTCACGCTCGTATTATCAATGTAGGAAAATACCTAACTAGCCGTCATATTCATGATTTTTAAAACATGAATAGAGTGTCTCGTTTTAGGTCTAAATTCTGAATTTTCTTCCGCTCGCGCTTCGCGCTCGCATATTCCTTTCGTGATTAATAATAATAATAATAATAATATCCAATTTTTATAAAGCGCTTTTCCCAGAATGGCTCAAAGCGCGTTACAGCATATTATTACCCCGGTCATTGGATTCGTTTCAATCCTGCACGAAAAGTGCACAATTTCCACTCCCTGGGGAGCATTCCTTGCATTCATCGCAGCCTCATTATGGCGCTGGCAAAATCAAACATACAATATCTTTCGCATCCTACCGGGTAAAAAAGTGTTTGGAATTACGTTGTCAAAACGTTCGATGTAGGTCTATCAGCTAGCGCTGCACGCTCGCATTTTGATTGGTGAGTTATGTATATATACCATAGGCGGATCCAGGGGGGCCCGAGGGGCCCGCCCCCCCCCCCCCTATTGGCGGAGCAAAAAAAATGAAGAAAAAAAAGGGAAAGAAAGAAAAAAAGAAAAAGAATTTTTTGGTCGGAATGTCAAAAAAATTTCAGCTCGCGTCTCGTGCTCGCACTATTTAATTGTTGAAATATGTATCGTCTTCATGGGTATACTGGAAACAGTCCTTAACAGGTCCCTTTTCGATCAGGCCAGATCATTTATTACAAATTTCTGCTCGCGCTCGGCGTTCGGAGGAGTATATAAGCATCTTGTTCAGGATCACAAACATTACCCAAATGAAAGTTAAATTTTCAGGAAAAAAAACATGAAAGTTTATTTAAAAAAAGCTCGCGCTTCGCGCTCGCACTTATTATATAGGGCTTACGAGATTATTTCATATTTATGTTATTTTATAAGAATAAAGCTAAAAAGTGACTGTGAGGACTACTCTTTCAATCAAACAATAATCAACTTTGAGCGGCCGATCGGGGAAAATATGGGTAAAAATTCGGGCCCCATCTCCTATTGGCGAAAGCTGCATGGTTCCGCCCCTGTGACACATACACACAAAAAAAATTATTGCTCCCCATTAAAAAACAAAGACCCCCAGTGCCCCCCACCACGAAAAAACCATAGCTACGCCACTGCACAGTCCTTTATCAGTATATAGCTAAAGTTCAATAAAGGACCCACTCAGGGCCGTCGCTAAAGGGGGGGGGTTGGGGTGCGACACCCCCCCCCCCCCCGTCGGTAAATCTGAGCTGCCGACGCGTCGGGGAGAAATGAAGAAAAGGGGTAAAAAGAAAAAAAAAGGGAGAAAAAGGAAATATTATGGAAAGAAGAGAAGAGAAAGACAAAAAGAAAGACAACACGAAAGAAAGAGAGGGGCAGAAAGAAAGAGGAAAACAAAATGAAAATGAAAGGACAACGAAAGGAGAAAATCAGAGAGAGAGGGGAGTGGGGACGGGGTCGACGAGGTAAAACTGTGTGTCGGTGTAACTAAATTGTAACTAAAGTTGCGGATTCTGAGATGTTGAGCAGTGCTTAACAGTTCCTTTCGGGTCAGTACATCAAAAATTTCAGCTCGCGCTTCGCACTCGCAAGATGTTTATTAAGATACACAGCTTGTTCAATTACATATGCAGAATCTGAGTTTATTCTTTATATAAAAACTTGTAAAAATGTGAAGTTTACAAGTTTAAAAATATCAAAAGTTTTCAGATCTCCTGTATCGTCAGTAATTAGTATTTCCCTGTTTAAGCTTTAATCTCCTTTTTTTCAGCTCGCACTTCGCGCTCGCATACTTATTTAGTGAGATCCATCATCCACATCTTCTCTGCACTTTTCTTTCTTGTTGGACAGTGCTTGAAATGATCCCTCTTTCGGGTCAGCAAATACAAAAAATTCAGCTCACATTATGTCTATTGAGCTACGTCACAGCTTGGCCAATTAGATATGCGGAATCCGAGTTTGTTCTTTGTATAAAAACGTGTAAAAATTTATAGTTTTCAGATAAAAAATATGGAATAATTAAGCTTGCGCTTCGCGCTTACATTATTCATCGATACCCTTCAATTTCGTGATTACAAAAACTGCATGGAATGTCCGATTTCAAGTCTAAATCTTTAAAAAAAGTAACTCGCGCTTTGCGCTCGCATAACTTTTTTGATTAACTACCCATCTTTTTTGCAAAAAGCGTTTAGAATGTCAAATTTTCAGGTTGTAAAATCAAAGGTTTTAGCTCGCGCTTCTGTACAGACAATGATTAGTATTTCCTGGTTAACGGTGTAAGTCCCCCCCAAAAAAAAAAATCAGCTCGCGCTTCGCGCTCGCAGCACTACATAGTGAAATCCATATCCTCTTTACAATTTTCCTTCATGTTGGACAGTGCTTACAAGGGTCCCTTTCGGGTCAGTAAATCAAATATTTTCAGCTCGCGTTTCGCGCTCGCAACAAAAGGTGCTCATTAACATATCCCTTTTTCAGATTAGTTAATTTAGACTAGAGTTAAAGCTCGCGCTCGCATGAATTGCTTGGTTACATACGCATATCATTCATATTATAGTGCTTAAAGGCCACCGCACACCTTACGACTGGTCTCCGACCCGATTTCAGAATAAAATGTAATAGAATTTGATGCTAATATTGAGACTTGGAATAAGTTACTGTGTAATGTTCGAAATCATCGTACGAATACCTATGATCAAATTTGTGACTATGCTATCATCATTCTTAGAATAAAAGCGAATTTAATATCTAGTCGTAATGACGTCATAGCAGTCTTACGATTGGCTACGATTTGAAACTAATTTGGACTTTACTCCAAAATAAGGGCTTGCAATTTTTCAAAATTGTTATAATATAATTATTTCAATTAATTCTAACCTCAAATAAAATGATATGTTCCATTCACATCTTCAGATAATGAGCAAAACGTGATTTGTTCCAAAATCGGGTCGCAGACCAGTCGTAAGGTGTGCGGTCGCCTTAAAATGCCTGGTTTTATGGTCGGAAATCAAAATTTTCAGCTCGCGCTTTGCGCTCGCATCAATTGTTTGGTTAATATATCCATCCTCTTTATAGTTACAGTCGAGTTTTCAAGTCGAAACATCAAAATTTTCAGCTCGCGCTTCGCGCTCGCATTTTTGGATCTGAGAGATATGTATTCGATTCATGCACAGTAAAAAAAAAAAAAAAAGCTTTAAACAGGCTTGTTTAAGCCTGTCACTCTAACAACATGTTGTTTAAACTTTTTGTAATTGTTTACTTAAACAACGTGCTTAAAATTTTATACAGCGTTTTTACAGTGTGGATCACTGCGAACAGTCTTTAACAGACATGTTTGCAGGCCAGTGCATAAAAAGTTTCAGCTTGCGCTTCGCGCTCGCATGGATCGTTCAGTTCGATAGGCATCTGGTTCATGAAAATTAAGCTGCTCAAAATGTTAAATTCTTAGATCTACATTATATAAATATTTAAAAAATGAGGTCGCGCTTCGCGCTCACATGGTATTTGATATTCTGGTCACATGAAATACCCGAACATGTTTCGAAGAATGAAAATTTAGTTAGGACTAACCCCTAAAAAAAAAATCGGAGTTTGGCGGCCGCGACGGGGAAAGTGTGAATGAAAATAGTTTTCCGGTCATTGATGAAAGCTGGATCTGCCCCTGGGTATGACGAAAGAAAATGTGACTGAGGAGAAAAGGGAGCTCTACCATGACTCATGGTCGTCGGTAATCGGTACCAATATTTATCGGTAATCAGGGCCTTCACACTCCCCCCCCCCCCCTAGAAATTGCCTAGCTACGCCCCTGGACCCACTGGCGTACAGAAGGTAATACACCCCCTAAAAAATTCCACAAGGTACTAAAGTTATGGAAGGATGTAGGCCTGTGATATGATATTATTTTCTGAGTATAGGCCTAATGCTCGACCACAAAAAAAAAAATCATTTTTGAAAGGTCAAAAATTTTGCTCATTCTCCTTCTCGGGACATTTAAGATATTTTGTCACACATGGCACTGATATATAGTCTACAAGATTAATTACCCCGTATCTCGATATAGGTGTATTCCCTTAGCAAGGCGCGAGCTCTGAAAATAACACATTTCAACGCTTGTAAAAACAGAGAATAGTTTTTATGAAAAGACTTGGAAAAGAGTATTTTTAAGCACCGTTTGTGATAATAAACATGAAACTTTCTCAATAAATAGTTAATTTGATAGTGCTGATCTCAGAAAGATTTATATTTTGAACAGTCTTGCAAACATTAACACGAAAAACGTAATACGTACGTCACCAAATAAAATGATCTGAGCGCGAATAGCAAGCTAAACACTGACCCACAAACGGGACCGTTTGAATTCTTTAACAGCAAAAATGCCTACGTATTTCATATATATATATATATATATATATATAAATGTGTGAAATTATACATGTACAACAGTTTGGCAACTCTTTTATTTCAATATTTTGTGAAAGAAATGTATGAAGAGAACAATGGTAGGCGTAGCTTAAATCAATATATATATATATATATATATATATATATATATATATATATATATATATATATATATATATATATATATTGCAAATGTGAGTTGTGTGACTGTATAGGAATTCCGAAACTGGATAAATTACTAAAATAAAAAATGCGAAAGTGTCAACGCGATAGCTATTGTTTGTTTATTGTGTATTTAATAAGGGGTAGCCCATTCAACAACAGTTATCCATGGGGCCCCTATACACAAGCATGCAATAATCCCGGCAATAACATATTGTTATTATTAATATTACTATTCTTATCATTATTATCATTATCATTATCATTATTATTGTTATTATTATTATTATTAATATTATTATTATTATTATTATTATTATTATTATTATTATTATTATTTCTCTAAACAGGATCAAGTCCGTATTTTTTTCTTGAATAACTTTGCTCTAACAAAAAGCACCAAGTAATTTCAAGTGCAACTAGGAACTTTACACTACTAATGTCCGAGAGTCTTTCTTATCAATCTGGTTGTACCCAAGATAGCTGCCTTCTGAATGTCGTACATCCGAAGGTGAGGAGAGATCTTGGTTATGCAGGCTTCCATTCCCTTCTTCACCATTCCTGAGTGACCAATGATGACTGGTGTGACCTCTGCTTTCACGTTCCACATCCTCTCGATCTCAATCCTTAGGTCTTGATACTTGAGCCGTTTGTCTCTTTCCTTTACAGCAATGTTGATATCATGGGGAACAGAGACCTCAATGATATTTACTACGTTGTTGTCTCTGACGATGATGTCCGGCTTGTTGCAGTTGATGGTTCTATCCGTTAGTATGCCACAGTTCCAATATATGGTGCTGTTATTGATCGTGGTGATCGTTTGTGGCTGATGTTCCCAAGCGTGATCACAAGTCATTTTACCGCGATCCTTCAGTAGTTGCCAATGGATAAGTTTGGCAATATTGTCATGTCTTGTGATGTACTCAGTTCCAGCAAGAGTCGAACATGCTGATACCAAATGCATGATTGTTTCGGTCTCTTTTCCACACATCCTGCAAGTGTCGTCTGTGTCTCTTCTGAGGATAGATTTTTCGTAGGCACGGGTCCTCACCACCTGGTCCTGAATAGCATAGACGAACCCTTCAGTTTCACCTCTTAGTCCCGCCGACTTAAGCCATTGATGTGTGTCTTTCTGGTCTACAAACTCCCGATGCGTCTGTTTTTCATGGTGGCCATGAAGTCGCTTGGATTTAAGTTGCTCTTGAAGTTTCTTGTGAAAGGAGCATTTAAGTCTTGCCTTCTCTTTTTCACCGTAGGGTAGTGTCAGTCGATGTTGTGCCAATAAGATAGATGCTTGCTTGTTAATGGAGTATATTGCTTGACATTTATCATAATCGAGGGATATACTCGTCAGTATATCAGGTGGATTGGATAGGTAGTTGGCGAGGTTCGTTGCTTCCATATTCCAGACCATCTCAATTTGTTGTAGACCTCTTCCTCCAAGATCACGGGGAAGGTACAACCTTTCGATTGCGGCCTTTGGGTGATGTAATCTGTGCATCGTTAATTGCTTTCTGGTCATAACATCTAGGCCACATATATCAGCTAGTCTCCAGTTAACAATACCAAAACTGTATCTAAGCACAGGAATGGCTAGAGTGTTGATCGCTTCAATCTTATTTTTGGCATTCAGTTCGGATTTGAGGATCAGCCTGAGTCTTCTTTTGTATTCTGATGTTGCCTTCTCCTTCATTGTGTTATGGCTAATGACATCATTCTCAGCTATGCCTAGGTATTTATATGTCGAATCATTAGTCAGTTCCTTGATTGATGTTTCCTCATCTTGCACAAACATGTCGCCTGTATTTACCCTCCTTCCTCGTACAAGTGTAACTTTGGCACACTTGTCTATACCAAACGACATCTTGATGTCATCGCTGAAATGTTTAACTACTGCTATCATCTTGTGAAGTTCATCGTCATTTTTTGCAAAGAGTTTGATATCATCCATATATATCAGATGGTTTATTGTCGTAGATACATCTTGCCCTTTGTATCTGTAGCCATAACTCGTAGCTTGTAAGAGAGAGCATACTGGATTGAGAGCTAAGCAGAATAAAAGAGGAGATAAGGAATCTCCTTGAAATATTCCTCTCTTGATTCGGACCCCCTCCACTGTCATCGAACGGGTGCCTATCGTAAGCGAAAGAGTAGTGCTCCATTGTTTCATGCCTGCTGATATTATTATTATCATTATTATTATTAATATTATTATTATTATTATTATTATTATTATTATTATTATTAATATTAATATTAATATTAATATTAATACTATTATTATTATTATTATTATTCCTCTAAACAGGATTAAGTCCGTATTTTTTCTTGAATAACTTTGCTCTAACAAAAAGCACCAAGTAATTTCAAGTGCAACTAGGAACTTTACACTACTAATGTCCGAGAGTCTTTCTTATCAATCTGGTTGTACCCAAGATAGCTGCCTGCTGAATGTTATACATCCGAAGGTGAGGATCTTGGTTATGCAGGCTTCCATTTCATTCTTCACCATTCCTGAGTGACTGGTGTGACCTCTGCCTTCACGTTCCACATCCTCTCGATCTCAATCCTTGGGTCTTGATACTTGAGCCGTTTTTCTCTTTCCTTTACAGCAATGTTGATATCATGGGGAACAGAGACCTCAATGATATTTACTACGTGTCTCTGACGATGATGTCCGGCTTGTTGCAGTTGATGGTTGTTGTTATTGACCGTGCTGATCGTTTGTAGCTGATGTTCCCAAGCATGATCACAAGTCATTTTACCGCGATCCTTCAATAGTTGCCATTGGATATGTTTGGCAATGTTGTCATGTCTTGTGATGTACTCAGTTCCAGCAAGAGTCGAACATGCTGAAACTAAATGCATGATTGTTTCGGTCTCTTTTCCACACATCCTGCAAGTGCCGTCTGTGTCTGTTCTGAGGATAGAGTTTTCGTAGGCACGGGTCCTCACCACCTGGTCCTGAATAGCATAGAAGGTGAACCCTTCAGTTTCACCTCTTAGTCCCATTAATGGGTGTCTTTCTGGTCTACGAACTCCCGATGTGTCTGTTTTTCCTGGTGGCCATGAAGTCGCTTGGATTTAAGTTGTTCTTGAAGTTTCTTGTTAAAGGAGCATTTGAAGTCTTGCCTTCTCTTTTTCACCGTAGGGTAATGTCAGTCAATGTTGTGCCAATAAGATAGATGCTTGGTTGTTAATGGAGTATATTGCTTGACTTTTATCACAATCGAGGGATATACTCGTATATCAGGTGGATTGGATAGGTTTTATTATTATTATTATTATTATTATTATTATTATTTCCATTGTCCGCAACTTGATGTTCTGTTGGTATATTAAACAGCAACCGGACTTCTTCCAGAAATCTAGGGTTATTGTTCTATATTCTATCAAATGGGTCCTCTTCTCATTGTTCACTTCTCTTTCTAATTCAAGACCTTCCGTAGGATATGAGCTGTTCCAGGCAAGCTTGCCTTCTGTATCGTTTCAAATGACACCTCGACTCCTAGAACAGCCAGAAAGCTTCTGTGTCTTGTTGTCACAGTTCCTAAGGCTCCGATGACTATTGGTACCACCTTCGTCTTCACCTTCCATATCCTTCTCAGCTCCCATGCCAGACCGTTATACTTCTGTATCTTTTCCTCCTCTGTACGCCAAGCTCTGCAGTCTCCTGGAATCGCAATATCTATGATGAGACATTCCTTATCCTTCTTCTTTAAGAGAACGATATCTGGTCGTCTAGCTTCAATGACCTTGTCTGTCTGGATATTAAAATCCCTTAAGAGTTTTACATCATCGTTCTCTACTACAGGCTCTGCCGATGTTCGTACCATTTTCTGCGTGGGGTAAATGATACTTCTTGGCCAGACCCCAATGAACTGCAGCTGCTACTCTGTCGTGCCTTCCTTTGTACTCAGTCTGTGCCATTTTGCTGCATTCACTCACCAGATGAGATACCGTTTCGTCTTTGTCATGACACATTCTACACGAGGGAGATGTATTCTCCTTTTCAACTTTGGCTCTTCGGTAATTTGTTCTTATCGCTTGGTCCTGAGCAGCAACTAGCATACTTTCCGTCTCCTTCTTTAAACTTCCTCGTTTCAGCCACTGCCAACTCTCTGGTCCAGCAAACTCATCTGTCTGTCTTAAATGCTGTCCGTGCATCACCTTCCCTTTCCATCCTTCCAATCTCATTTTCCTTTTATCAGCCTTCAGCTGTTTTGCTGTCATATCCTTTCCTTTCCTCGTCGACTCTTTGACTGCCGTCATGATAGTATATCCATCTGGCCTTCAATATAGCAGTATAGGCTTTGTTCCTCATATCTTACAGTCTCCTCTATTCCAGCCAGACCACGTCCTCCCTTCTCTCTTGACACATAAAGTATATCTACATCAGACTTTGGGTGTAACATCCCATGCATAGTTAGCAACTTCCTTGTCTTCCTGTCCAAGTGTTCGAGTTAAAGCTTGTTCCATTCAACTATGCCAGCAGCATATCTCACTAGGGCTACTGCCCAAGTGTTAACAGCCTTCACCATGTTTCCAGCATTTAGTTTGGATTTGAGCACCTTCCGAATTCTCCTCATATACTCTGCCTCAATCTTCTTCTTCATTTCTTGATGTTTCAACTGATCTGCCTCTAGTATTCCGAGATATTTATAGCTACCACCGTCTTCGATTGATCTGATCTCTTCTCCGTTCGGCATTTGGAAGCTGTTGTCATTGGCTGGCTTACCTCTCTTGAGAGTAATCATTGCACATTTATCCAACCCAAACTGCATACCGATGTCTTCGCTGACGATCCACACAGTGTTGATGAGAGACTCCAAGTCACTTTCTGTCTTACCAAACAGCTTCAAATCGTCCATGTATAATAGATGGTTGATTTTTGCCTTGCTCTTGAACTCATATCCTAGCCGGGACTTCTGAGCACCTTAGTTAATGGTGTCATCGCCATCACAAACAGCAAAGGAGATAGACTATCCCCCTGAAAGATTCCTCTCTTGATACCAACCTCTCCAAGCACTTCACCATTACTTTCCAACTTAGTTCTCCATCTCGTCATACTTGTAATGAGGAACCTTCTGATATTGTCTGCTACCCCTAACATTTCCATAGACTCGATGATCTAAGAGTGCGGAACCATGTCGTATGCTTTCTTGTAGTCAATCCATGCCATTGCGAGGTTCCTTTTTCTTTTCTTGCTGTCTTTCATAATTCCTTTGTCGATGCATAGTTGTTCTTTTGTTCCTCTACTTCCCTTTCTACATCCCTTCTGTTCCCATGGTAGTATCTCTTGATCGTCCAGGTGTTGATATATTTCTTCTGATATTATGCCAGTCAGTAACTTCCAGAGAATCGGCAAGCAGGTAATTGGACGGTAGTTTGACGGAATGTTGCCTTTGGTAGGATCCTTTGGGATGAGAACCGTTCTTCCTTTTGTCATCCATTCAGGGGGGTTACCATTCACGACAATCTCGTTCATTTGCAAGCTCAGCCTTTCATGAAGATTTGTGAACCTTTTAACCCAGAAAGCTTGCACATCGTCTGGACCGGCAGCTTTCCATGGCGCCATTTTCCGAACGATCTTTTCTAGCTTGCTTTTGTTGATTGTCAGATCATCCTGTGCAACTATAGTTGCACATTCCTCTTTCGTTGTTTTCAAGCACATAGCTTCTCGGTTGTGATTGTGTGGTTGGCTCCAAATGTTGCTCCAGTCTTTCATCTTTACATTAATTTCTTGGTAGAACCTCTTCTGGTTGTTCTCAAACAAGGAATTTTGTCTATATTGTGACACTCGATCGGTGTACCTCTTTACTTTTGCTGTAGTGCTTGTTATTCTTTGTTTTAGTTCCTCCGCGACGGTCTTCATTCCTTTCCTTCTAATACTGTACTTCTCCTCAAGGTACTTAAAATTGTTGATTTCTGCGTTGCCAAGGTTTATCTCTGTCAGTCTTGATAGGTCTGTCCTCCATCCCTTTATCCGACTATCAAGCCCCCTTTTCCATGGTGGTAGGCAGTGCTTCCTTGTGTTCTCCTGTTTTCTTACACCTAACCTCTCTGTTACCAGAACTGCTCCAGCATAAACGAGGTCATTAGTATCCTCAATACTGTCTGAGCTGATAAACTTCATAACATCGTTGACTTTCTGAGTTTCTATAAGTTGTTTCTCTCTTGGTATTCTCTTCAGATTAGGAGTGATGGGGTGCTCTCCTTGTGTTAACCCCCCTTTTATCTCCAATAATTTCATCTTTATCTCTTCCTGCTCTTCATCCAATCTGTCAGTGGTTGGATCCAATTCTCTTTGAAGTGGAGCTGTTGTTTCTTTCTGCTCTTCTTCTCTTCCCGGTCTGAGAACTTCCTCCTGTTCATCTCTCACGGTTCATACACATTTCTTTTGATCCCTTCCCTCTCAACTTCAGTCAGTAACTCATTTCTTTGGATCACACGTACCTGATCTGCAAGTCTTTGCTCTGATGTTGGGAAAAGACCCTTCTCTTGCCAGATCTTGTACATTCTCTTGATGTGTATAGCCTCTTTCCTTGTCAGGTCTGCTCTCATAATAACATTCCATGACATTAATATTGTCTCTTCTGCTCCATTCTCTTCTTGATTAAGTTTTTGGTCCATTAGTATATTATTATTATTATTATTACTAATATTATTATTATTATTATTATTGTTATTATTATTATTGATATTATTATTATTATACAATGACTTGAAAACGGGATATTAATGATGCAATCTGGTTTTGGTGAATCTAAAATCTTTTAGAGCTGAATTTATTGTGAGATAGACTAAAAGATCCTACGATAAAAAAAAATATCGCTTGATACATGATTTACGATGAAATTGTCTAAAATGAAAAGGATGGTATATTTAACAACTTTTCATTCAAAGATGGGTATAAAATTTTCAAGATGATATATATCTTTATATGTAGAGCTTTCTTACATGATATGCCTGTTATCTAAAGCTTTCATGGGCCAATTATGTGATTATATACCATAATGTCATATACATTCCAATCATGCAAATGCGCAACGACCGTCCGTCAGGGACTTTGAGGAGAAAAAAGGGAGTATTCATGATTATAAGAGGTCCCACAAAAAATGCCGTTTTCACATCCGAATATCAAATATTTCGTTTTGCGCCGAGTTTGCGCATGCATTGTTTTGGTATAATGAGATACCATGTTCGTGAATTCATATACAGTCCTGAATTGTCCCTGATGGGTCAAGGTATACAGGATCTCACTGAACAAAATAATGAAAATGCGAAGCACGGTGGGCTCTTTTGTATATTGACTTGAACAGGATATGTAGCTCATTAAAAACAGGTATAAAATTTATTTAGATATAGTGACCTAAAATTTGCCAATTCTCCTTTTCCTTTATCATATAATACTTCGTACTTTTATCTCATCTTTTGTTCCGTCAATTGGATGGGGAATGGAGATGGCATTTTTGCTTACACCCTCCTCTTGAGTCATAATAATAAATACATTTTGTGTGATTCCAACAACTAATTTTTCCATTTGTAATTGGTGAGTTCATTACGTTTTTCCCTTTATCAGTAGGTACTTGTTCTTGCTTTAAATTGATTCATTACGATTGCTACTGAACATGACTTTGAATTTATCTTTGTTAGAATAAACTAAATGATTAAATCTTGAATCTGATACAAGTAACCCTACGTGGGAGGACAGGTTAAAAAAAGCAATTATGTTAACAACACCATTACCAGTGGCGGATCCAGGGGGGTGGCGCAGGGGGCGCGCGCCCCCCCCCCCCCATATATTTGAGCGGCGCCAAAGGCGCCGCTCAAAAAAAAAAAAAAAGTAAAAGAAAGAAAAGGCGCTGCTTGAAAAAATAAAAATAAAGGAAAGAAAAGAAAAGGCGCCGCTTAAAAAAATTATACACTGATATAATATTAGCAACAGTAAGGAAAGACTATCCCCCAGCAAAGCACAATCATATCATCTTCCTTATCTTTTCTTTTAACTACCCTTTTCCCAACAACTTCGCCGGTTAAAAATAATCAGCAGTGCGCTGCCTGCATATAACTGGCGCCAATCAAGAATAATCAGCGCCACCTTAATCTAAATCGGCGCCGGACAAGAATAATCAGCGCCATCTGGTTATAATCGGCGCCGGTATAGAAAAATCGACGCTGCCTGAGTTCTTAACCGGCGCCGATCAAGGATAATCAGCGCCACCTAAATCTAAATCGGGGCCGGACAAGAATAATCAGCGCCATCTGGTTATAAATCGGTGCTGCCAGAGTCTTAACCGGCGCCGATTAAGAATAATCAGCTCCACCTAAATCTAAATCGGCGCCGGGCAAGAATAAACGGCGCCATCTGGTTATAAATCGGCGCCGGTAAAGAAAAATCGGCGCTGCCTGAGTTCGTAGCCGGCGCCGATCAAGGATAATCAGCGCCACCTATATCTAAATCGGGGCTGGTCAAGAATGATCAGCGCCATCTGGTTATAAATCGGCGCTGCCTGAGTCTTAACCGGCGCCGATCAAGAATAATCAGCTCCACCTAAATCTAAATCGGCGCCGGACAAGAATAATCAGCACCACCTGGTTAAAAATCGGCGCCAGTCAAGAATAATCGGCGCCAGTCAATTATGAATTGCCGCTGCCTGAATCTTACGTGACGTCGGTAAAAATATTCAGCACTACTTGTTCTAAATCAGCGTCCCCTGGATCCAATAAATAGGCACCGGTAGAATAATGAAGAAGGGCCTATTGCCAACCAAATCTAGATCGGCGCCGGTCAAGAATGATCAGCGGCACCTGGTTATACATTTTATTGTTGAATGGTCATAACAAAGCTTATCGCATGCCCTTACAGAGTGGACTGGGGCGGGGCAGTTGCCCACAGAATGACAGATGTCATGAAATCTTTAATTTATTTAAAAAATCCCAGAATCATACAAAAGCGTATAGAGCAAATCCTTTAATTTTGATCTTATTTTCCAATGCTTTAATAAAAAAAAAAGGTCAGTCACTTTTCTTCTTTACACATTCCACATTGTGCCACCTCTATGGCCTTTAGTTTAAGACAGCTACTATAGTGTTTTATGAAGATGATTCGATATTTTAGCCCAAAACTTTTCTAAAACCCGTTGCTAGTACCGGGAGTGTATAATTACGCAACCAGTCGTATATTGAGATTGAGCTACACAACTCGTTCTTTATTGAAAATCGTGCTTAAATTATCCGCTTCTCAGATTGGAATATAAAAATGTTCAGCTCGCGCTCCGCGCTCGCATCATTTCTGTAGCAAAACCCCATATTTTTCATGATTAAATAGGTAAATAGAATGTCCTTTTTTCAGGACTAAACGTCAAAAGAGCTCCCGCTTCGATTTGCAATAATCGTTTGCTGGATATAATCTTGTTCTTTATTACAAACGTCCATTAAACTGTCATTTTTTTTCAGATCGAAATATCAACATTTTAAGCTCGCGCTTCGCGCTCGCATCTATTGTTTTTTTGGATACCCATCTTAATCATTGGTACCAAAAATGCATAGAATATCAAGCTTTCTGGTCAGAATATAAAGAAATTTCAGCTCGGCACTCGCATTATCTGTGTAGTGAGATATGTATCCTCCTCATGAGTTACTACAAACAGTCCTAAACAGGCACCTTTTTCCTGTTTTCAGGTCAGTATACTAAAAAAATTTCAGCTCGCGCTTCGCGCTCGCATTAATTTGTTGGTGAGATATGTGTTTTTATCTTATGAGTCATATAAATATATATATGCATATGTGTGTGTGTGTTTGTGTGAGTT
The DNA here is from genome assembly GCF_037042905.1 of Lytechinus pictus. Lineage (NCBI taxonomy): Eukaryota > Metazoa > Echinodermata > Echinoidea > Temnopleuroida > Toxopneustidae > Lytechinus > Lytechinus pictus. The sequence continues at coordinate 59,580,382 of NC_087247.1, read as the reverse complement.
TGTTTGTTTTGTGTGATATCGAGCGCCTTTGGAAAGTTCATTCATGATTTTGCCCCCCAAATCTTAAAAAAAGGATCGACGCCCCTGTGTATATATATATATATATACATATAGTAAAAAAAAAACTTGTATCTCTATTAATATACAAAAGTATTGGCCTCATCGCAATAAAAGGGTTAATACACGAGATTTTGAAATCGCACATAACATGCATAATTTGTGTTACTTTTTGCTTGTTTCTTTCTTTAATAAGTTTTTCAATCTCTCTCTATATATGTTTTAGAAAGATTATATGTTTAAATTGATGTATATTTCTGTTATAATGAGATATGTTTAAGTGGACTTCAAATTTTCGAGTCTTGCCCCCCCCCCCCCCCCCCCCCGGAAATATTATCTGCGTGTGGTCATGCAAAATGGCATGACTGGAAATCCTACATTTTGAAAAGAGCATTTGACAGGGTCAGACTTTACCCCTTTTTCAACATTTTCTTTTATGGCGCCGGTGAATTGCAAAAATATGTGCGCCACTTGGCAGTGCCCCCCCCCCCCTTTCGCCAAAAACTGGATCCGCCTATGATTACCAAGTAATCAAGATTTGAATTTGGAGACATTATGTAGGCGCATACATGATACATAAGTCATCAAGCCTTAATGCAATGTTCATCACATCTCTTATTTACGCACTCCAATTTTGTTCTTTGTTATAGGAGCATAGCTTTATTCAGAAAATTAAAAGAATCCCGTTCTATTACAGTCTGGTTATATAGTTGACTTTTAGATGTTAAAACAACAGTAGATAATAGTGAAGGTTGAATATAACAAAGAGCTAGGCCTAATTTGCTTTTATTTTTGTCATTGTTTTTGGATCTTGTCAATATTTTCCAACAAACACAGGGATCTGTAATTTCAATGAGCTAGAAGATCATCTGAATAGCAGTAATGACAAGGGTGGTGATCAAGAAAAAATATATAGAGCTAATCACGATATTATGATCAATATTGGAAACTGAAAATTTTAGTTGGTGCATGACATTGATTTTAATAACAGATGTGTGACGTTATCTTTTGTGAATTTTAAGAGCACAGGAATAGTTGAAGCATAAGAAGTTGACCTTCTATTCTTCATAGTCGTCGACATTGTATTATTATTATTATTATCAGTAGTAGTAGTAGTAGTAATAGTAGTAGAAGTAGTAGTAGTAGTAGTAGTAGTAGTCAGTAGTAGTAGTAGTATAGTAGTAGTAGTAGTAGTATATTAGTGTCACTAGCGTACCTAAGGGGGGACAGGGGGGCAGACTGCCCCCCTGACGAGTCACAAGTTAAAAAAAAAGGAAGCGAAAAAAGGGAAAGAAAAAAGAAAAGAGGATAAAGGAAAGAGAGAAAAAAGGGGAAGGGGAAAAAGAAGAAAGAGTTTAAGAGAAAGGGAATACAAAAACTGGACTGCAGACTGTTAGAAAAAATCATAAACTGTCGGGCACACGGGGCTGTTCCAACTGAATCGGTTTTTTTAGTTCAACCATCTTTGTCGATAAATGTCAATTAAACTATATACACTTTTATCGGTAAATTGTGATTTTTACGCAATGCGACTTTTAGAGCTCTCTGTACCGACAGTGAGTACGGACTGCGCTGACCAGGGACAGGAAAAAGGTACAGAACAACTTTTAGGTAATGCAATTAAAAAATAAAAATTTCGCTCGCGCTAAGCGCTTGCATCAATTTTTTATTTGGATACCTAAAATAAATGTCTAGTTTTCAGGTTAAAATATCAAAACTTTTCAGCTCACACTTTGCGCTCGCGTCAATTGATTAGTTAGAAACCAATTTGTTCACGGTTACAAAAAGTGCTTATAATATCCAGTTCTTAGGCCGGAATATCAAAAATTTCAGCTCGCACTTCGTGCTCACATATAACTGTTTAGGTATCTCCATCCTGTTCATAGTTAAATGAAGTGTTTAGAATGTCCGGTTTTCAGGTCGGAATATAAAAAATCAAAAATATATCATTAAAAACCAATTTGTTCACTGTTACAAAAAATTGCTTAGAATATCAAGTTAGGTCGGAATATCAAAAATTTCAGCTCTAGCTTCGCAAACGCATAAAATTCCATCCTGTTCATAATTAAAGGATAAGTCCACCCCAACAAAATTTTGATTTGAATAAAAAGTGAAAAATCCAACACTGAAAATGTCATCAAAATCGGATGTAAAATATTAAAGTTATGATATTTTAAAGTTTCGCTTAATTTCACAAAACAGTTATATGCACATTCCGGTCAATATGCAAATGAGGGAACTGATGGACATCACTCACTGACTATTTCTTTTGTATTTTATTATATGAAATATGAAATATTCTAATTTCTCCTCATTGTCCTTGTGAAACAAAGTTTTATTTCTCCCTGAACATGTTAAATTACCATTGCTTAACATGTATGGTTCAGTCAAGTTGGTCCTTATTGTCAAATCTGCAAAAATTGAAATAATGTATAAATCCACAAAAAGAAATAGTGAGGGGCATCATCGATTCTCTCGTTTGCATGTGACTAAATTGTGCATATAACTATTTTGTGAAAAATAAGCGAAACTTTAAAATGTCATAACTTTCTTATTTTGCATCCGATTTTGATGAAATTTTCAGCATAATGCTTGTCTGATTTTTCTCTATTGATTCGAATCAACATTTTTACGAGGTGGACTTGACCTTTAAATGAAGTGCTCAGAATGTAAAGTTTTCAGGTCGAAATATGAAAAATTTTCAGCTCGCGCTTCGCGCTCACACCAATTAATTGTTTTAACTACCATCTTGTTCAAAGTTAAAAAAAAAAAAGTGCTTAGAATGCCCACTTTTCAGGGGGAATATCTCAAATTTTCAGCTCGCATCTATTAATTATTCAGTTAGAAACCAATTTGTTCAAGGTTTCTAAAAGTGCTTAGAATATCAAGTTCTTAAGTCGGAATATCAAAAGATTTAGCTCACGCTTCGCGCCCGCATGACTGTTTAGATACCCATCATGTCAAACTACTTAGAATGTCTAGTGTCCAGTTAGGAATATCAAAATTTTTAGCTCGCGCTTCGCGCTCGCATGATTTATTAAGGAAAATCCCATCGTATTAATAATTAAGGGCACAAAATGTATCGTTTCAGGTCTAAATTTTTTTGAAAAAAATAAGCTCGCGCTTCGCGCTCGCAATTATCATTTTTATATTATTATTTTTAACTGATTTCAATGTAAAATACCTTTTTTATAACGTCTCCAAATCAGCAGAATTGGGAACATAATGTGAACACATTCAGAGGAATAAAAGAAGTATGTTTATATAAACATTGCAATTACCACTTGATTAGAAATATATCGATCACGATCCAATACATTTCATTTCTGGAATTATATATAAAAAAAGAATTAATTTCGACAATAAAGTGCAATCGCCCGATAACAAATATCAGTATAGTAGCAAGATCCAAACTGTTTTATTGGGTACCCCTGGGTAACCTTTCCCACCTTCAGTGCCACTGCCAGACCTACACATCCAAACCTGTATGGGGGGTGGGCTGCAAAATGCAGGGCAACGAGGACTGTATTGGTAATTATATGACCGAATGTATAATTTCTGCACGTTTCACATCATGTAAAAAGGCTAAATAATAATATAAAAAAAGGTTCGCTCGCTTTGCTCGCTCGAAAATTAAAAATTGTGAAGTTGATATTTGGGCAATTATTATCAGTCCCCTTGAAAAAAATTGTGCCTACATACGTCCATGCCTACTACCCCCCCCCCCCCTACCTTGCTCATTCTTGTCACTTGCCCCCCTGACGAAATATGCCAGGTACGCCACTGATTAGTGTATATAAAAGCATGGGCATGAGTGCGTGGGGCAATTTGATCTATACAGTGCGTCCCAGAAAAAACGAAACCGAGATTAAGCGATGATTTATCATAACTTAATCACAAATACAGTAGACAAATTACCTACCAATGTAAAGCTTCGCATCTCCTCTTTCATCTGATATTATTTAGATTATGTCTCATTCACGCATGAGTGAGCAAAAACAATTTTAGGAAAGGATACCAAAAAATCATTTGGCGGGGGGTATCTGAATTTCAAAAAGAAAATCACATGCCTAAAAAGTTCAATATCTGCTCTTTTATTTGATACCTTAATGACAAAAAATGGTCGAGAGGTAAAAAAGTTATGTTCCCTCGAAACAAAGCTTGTATTTCCATAATTTCATTAAACGTGTTTTCACCGGTTTCCCACAGAAGCTGTCGCATGGTTAACAAAAGAATTAATACATTGCTGATCGTCAACAAAACGGAGTGTCAAGTGAGTTTGAACGCTAGCATGTAAAACCTCTTCATTTTATGAAATTATTGAAATTCAAGCCTTATTTCAAATAACTAGAACTTTGTTATTTCTTGACCATTTTCTGTAATTATGGTATCAAATTACAGAGCAGATATTGATCCTTTTAAAAATGTGGTTTTCTTTTTGAAACCCAGATACAGCCCGCCAAATGACTTTTTGGTATCCCCTCTTCAAATTGTTTTTGCTCACTCATGCGTGAATGAAAAATAATCTAAGTAATTTCAGATGTAAGAGGAGATTCTAAGCTTTAAAATGGTAGGTCATTTGTCTATTTTATTTGTGATTAAGTTATGATAAATCATCGATAAATCTCGGTTTCGTTTTTTGTGGGACGCACTATATATGTAGGTGGTTTTATGTGGTTTTTTTAGTCTATCAGTTAAAAATATTACATAGTCACATCATAAGCACTCTATGATTTCTACGATTTTAACACACTAATACTATTCTCCTACTTTTTTTTCTTATTCTTCTTCTTTTCCCTTTTTCCCCCTTCCTATTATTTCATCAATAATGTTGGAAAATAATAGGGTAATAGCACTTCCGCGCACTTTAACTTGTGTACGGGGTACGTGCCCCCCCCCCCCTAATTGGCTAGCAAAAAGAATAATAATTGGGCCGTAGAGAAAGAAAGAGAAAACATAGCAGGAAAAGAAAAAGAAAATATAAGCATTTTTTTCTCATAATTTAATAAAACACAATTTGCTTAGGCCCTCTAATGCGTTCATCATTCTGGCGCTCGTATGGTCTTTTTAAAGGAAATGACGTTAAAAACGTCCACATTATTAGCAATTAATTTATAATACAACTCGCGCTTCGAGCTTTTTATTATCTATTCTACCCATATGCATCACATACATTTTATTTGGAATAATAAGCAAATAAAAATAGCTGGTGTGGGTTGTTCTGTGATGGAGTTGATTGGTATTGGTATTTGGTTTCTTGAAGATTTATTATTATTATTATTTTGCCTATTGAGCGCTTCGCACTCTCATTATGACTCAACATTTTTGCTCGCCCCCCCCCTCTAATGCCATGGCCCACGGTACGCCACTGGCCAACCCCTTTATTTAGTAATGATATCAATTTTATTCTTGCCCCTTGCCCCACCCTCTCCGCCTTATCCTGATCATCTTTCGGCGGACAATCGGACATTTTTCGAATACGGCACTACGAGCATAAGTTTTGTAGCGCCATCTATTGTTACAAACATTATATTGATTGATTATGTTTTGGCACTGAGATAAGTGCGTTGGCCAGCTGGTTTATTTAATTTGTTTGTAAAACCTTTTTTAGTTTTGAATTTGTTTGTCGGACTATTTATCTTACTGTTGGATTAGAAGGGCACGCAATGTAACTATGATATAGCGCCACCTATAATATTTTAGAAAAAAAATCATAAAATACTGAAATCGGTGAAAACATATTTTCTAAATTTTCTTCAGGAAATGGATGGCAAGGGTATGATTAAAAAATATATATATTTTGTCAAATCTTATTTTTCCAAAAATGAGTTTATGGAGAGATAATTACAGGTGGGTTCCCTAATGACGTGTGAGATCATTATTTTGGTCAAGGTCAAAGCTAAAGTTGAACCTTTCTTCAGTGAGTTATATCACACGTACCCCCGTTGGAAGCGTTTTTTCTTCTTCAACCCACAGTCATGGGGCCCCACCCCGGGAGCCTTCTACAAAAATGACTTTTCGGATGTTTTATCCAAGTTACCATATTAACAGCTAGTGCATATGAGCCAATCAAAATCAAGGAAAGTTGTCAGATCTGACCCCGGGGATCGACAACCTAAAACCTTTCTCTGTAGGCGTATACACTCCCGCCGCACTTGCACTTTCACTTTTATCAACATTACAATATATACTTTCTCATTTGATTTTTTTTCCTGTCCACTTTTCTTCTGTTATATTTCTATCATTTATTTGTGCAGTAAAAGATAGTCCAAAGTAAGTCGACTCTTCCTTTCGAGGCCTCCAACAATTTCAAGCTCCAAGCTTAAGGTGGCGGTCTCTCATAATACCAATGTATTATGTTGATATAGGCCTACCTTTGGTTGGGTGGTGCTGCGTGTGTATATACACAATAGGCATATGCAGTACCCGGCCTGGAAATCGTTAGGTATGCTAAAGTAGAAATTAAAAATCACCTGCATTCTTTAGTGACACGTATTTTTTTTTTATTGATATTTCTTGACAAAAATCACCCTTAGGCCTATTTTGTAATGGTAATTTTGTCAAATTTTTCTTCCAAACCAGCACCCCCGCATCAAAACCGTTTCCATTGGGCCTCCAATTTATTGAGTACTGATGTCAATTTGAAAAGCCCCCCCCCCAAAAAAAAAAAAGGGTTTCACTTCGAAATGAATGTCATTTTCGTCCCGAGAAATTTGACATGCCCCCAAAAAAAAATTCTGTAAAAAAAAGGAGGTAATTTTATACATTTCTCCATTTTGTCACACCTTCCATAAGTTCCAGGGGGTGCTGCCCTTGGTGCTGCCTCAGTGGAAAATAATACACACATCACCCCCAAGGAAAATCCTTGGGGTGCTTCAGCCCCGCTTCAGCACCCTCAGAACCCCCGCTTCCCAGGGCCGCATGCGCATGTATGTTTTTCCTTTTTGTTTCCTTTACAAAACCACTGTAAGCCTATATAGGTGAGGAAATTCCAGTTGAGGGCATTAAAATCAATCTTCCAGCTTTGGTAAATGATGACCCTAATATGCAATACTGTTTTTTTTTAAACAACTTCTTTTTATGTACATCGCTACCGGTGTTGCAAGAAATTTTAAATCAATACCATCTTGGGTTCATAATCAGTTGTAATTTTGTATAAATTGAATGCCGGGATTATAACCGACTGCTTTTGCAACAAGGGGTGTGTAAATTGATTTGCTACAGCTAAAAGTTGATACCGACATTGTCTCACGTTACAGGTCTGCCATTATGTAGGCACAGACTCTGAACTTTGATCTAGTGGGTTTCATGGGTTCATGTCAAATATATATATATATATATATATATATATATATATATATATATATATGTGTGTGTGTGTGTGTGTGTGTATGTATGTATGGTTTTCTATAAAACATTTTCCTAACGTTTAGCTGCAACATAAAAAAAATTAAAACATATTTTCCCAATGAATTTTAATAATATTAATAAAATGTTGCAATGATATCTTTCTGATGTTTTAAGTTAATGTTCTGAAAAACGTTTTAATCATTTCTGAAACCATACATTTTGATATAATTAAAACATTTTTTTGAAAAACATTATAGTGCTGTTTACGTTTAATGTTCTAAACATGTTATTTTAATAATGTTAAGAAAATGTCGTAAATATGTAAAACATTATATAGCTGTTAGTAAAATGCTATTTTGTTTCTCAAAAAATATTACATCACAAAAACGTAAAAATAAGGATGTTTCTAATATATTTTTAAAACATTTTTGAAAAACATTTTCCAAAAATGTTTTGTTGAAATAGTTTCATATCATTTCAAGAATGTTTATTATCAATGTTTTATAATGTTTATAAACTGGCCCTAATGTGTTGTTCTTTTCTTTACAGTTTGTTCGTTTCAACTTACATTGTACACTATTTTACCCATGTTTGTTATATGTTTGTATTTTTGTTGTAGGGCCTCCAAGGACAACAGTATACCAATTACTGATGGAGCCACCCTACTAAAAAAAAGACTTATAAATAAATAAATAAATAAATCTGACTGTCATAATATTCACGTTTTTAAAATGCTATTTTTACATCCAAGATATAACATTACAATGATGACAGTTTGTGTTTCTCATAAAATGATAAAATGATATCACAAAAACGTCAAAATTATTGTTTCTAATAGAGAACTATTTCTATTAGAGAACATCAGAAAAACATTTTTCAAGAATGTTTTGTTGAAATATTTCGAAAACATAATTTTCATGACTTTTTATAACATTAGATATTATTGCCTTAACATCTTAAGAACGTTTTAAAAATGTTATTTTTGCATTAATTATGAAACATTATAAAAATGTTATTTTGTTTTCTTAAGAATGTTTCTTTCATGTCATTTTAACATCAAGATTGGACATTTTGATTAGATGTTTTAATAATATTTTTGAAAATGTCTTTTAAATGTTTTCTATATAGTCAGGCCATCAAAACATTTGCTTGATATCATTAATGTTTAACATAATAATAATGTTATGCACTTCTAAGATCTTTCTAAAATGTTATCATAACGTTATGTGTTAACTGGGTTCCGTTTTTAGCGTATAGAAGTTTACAAGAGTTCAAGATGACTGTCATCATATATTATTCGTATTTACATGAATATTAATTTTATAAGCTGCTTTTTTTGTATTTGTATGCATTACGTGAATGTCATGTTTTATTTTTTGTTGATTATATTATTATTATCATTACTAAAATCATTGATATTCTAGTGTTTATGTTTTTTTAATATGTTGATTCAATAAACCACATGAAAAAAATGTATATAAGCGTCAATCCTCCTTATGAAAAACCGAATGTGATGTGGCATAACAATTTCAAATATGTTTACTGTGTCAGTGTGGAATTAAATATGCATTGTTTATCCAGAAGTTAGTTGAAGAAAAAGACTTAAAAATTGAAATCATTAAAAAATACACTATTTTCGTATGAAATCAATTCGGAGGATATAGAGATCAACTGCTTATATTTAACACCATGCTGGGGAAGAGGCGGGGTTTTTCCATAGAGATATAAACTAGTAATACATTTCCAAGGGTTTTTCGGATCACAAACTACCGTAATTGGCTTTCCATAATAAAGTTCCCACGCATTGGACGTCGCTGAACAACAATCTTTACATTGGCGTTTTACTCGCTCTGACGTGACTTTGGGAGACTGTTCTAATCTTTAATTCGGTAAGGAGATTTATGTATATCGTTTTGAAAGTAACAGGCACTGTGTTAAGTTGAAATTTAAACTGGAGTGGGAGCTCAGCTCAATTAACTACCGGCTGCCGCGACACTGCAGGCTCCGAGCTCGAGCGGCCTGTCCATGCCATTATAGCCCCGGGCGCCCCGGTAGGATGGATGCATATGGGCCATATGGGCGGTCCGATAACCGGTTCTTCTTTTTCTGTTTTGTGTGGTGTGTGGGCAACAACAAGTACAAAAATGACTTTTGCCACTGCTTTTATTTGGAGCCTTCTTTGAGAGGATGAAAAGCTTCTTTCCCTTCATCCTTTCGCTTTTTTTTTTTTTTTTACTTTCTTTTTTTCCCTTCTCATCATCATCATCATCCGTACTTAGATAGAAGTTAGAGTACAGTCCACCAGGTTGGTACTTGTACTAATTGTGCACATGGTGCAGGAGTATGTACAGTGCTGTGGAAGGTCTATTCTATGTGCGGTTAAAAAGAATCAGCGCAGTCTTAGCGCAATTGGATTTTCTGCACCTCAGCCTTGAACAGTAGAGGCGCACGGCCAATAATATGGGAGACTCTCTCCAATAGGGGAGACAATCTCCCACATTGGAGACTTGCTTTGCGAAAGGACAAAAGAAACCACCAACAAAAGCATGATTTTTTCCACCCAAAATTTTGTCTCACTGAGGTCAGAAGCCCATTTGTTTTGTGTGTGATCGACAACAAAAATCCTTATCAAAACAAAAGTAGACGGTGAATATTTAAAGTAGACGGTGAAAAGGGTAATTTTTCATGAGGAATCTGCTTATCACATTTTTATTTGCCGCCAAGGTAATCCTTTTGCAGCAAATGTAAACAAAGGAAATTGGACTCCAAAACTGGAGACTGTCTCTGAAATTGGATACCCAAATTCTTTACAAAAGTCTCTGATATTGGAGATAATCTCCCACATTGGAGACAGTCTCCAATATTGGCCGTGCGCCTCTACTGTTGAAGCTGGCTACTGAAGTGCATTTAACTGTAATGGCAGGGAGAATATTCCACAGTCTAGTAATGCAAGGCTCCACATTAACTTTTTTTGGTGGTGGCCCGTTCGGGCCACCAAAACCATCAAAATTTTTTTTTGGTGGCCCGAAAAATATAAAGAAACACATTAAAAATTAATAAAACAAACTTCTGAAATATTAATTCTGCAGCCACTACCACTAAGTTACTTTCACTTCATCATCTTGTATGTAAACCTTGTTTGCTGTTATTCTACTTTGCTAATTGGCTTGTGGTAAAATATAAATTGTTTCTATCGTTGTAAAAATGAAATGATTGAAAGAGAAATGAATTTTATTGTTCGCAGGTTGTGTGGACTTTTTTTTATATCCGTATAGACACACACTCATATTGGTAAAGTAAATAAATAGTGCATAGCAAACTCAGATAGATGTACAAAACATTGGTTTTTCATTTCTTCCTCTTTGAATCCTAAAACCTAGATTATGCAGGCCCCAAATCCAGTTTATTTCTGTTTTCTCTTTTGCAGCATATTATAGCAGGAGAAAATCACAGAAAAATATGCTGCAAAATTAGAACAATGCATAAAAGGGGGAAACAAATGAAAATAATTTTCAAAAAGTATATTACAAAAAGAAAACAAAAATAATAAAAGAAATAAGTGAAATAAAACAAAAGAAAGAAAATGAAGAAAGAAAAAACAAAGAACAGGGAAAAAAAGAAACGAAAAAATTTAGAGAGAAAAAAAAGAAAAGAAAGTGAAAGAAAAATGAATAAAACAAAATTAATATAAACATGGGGAAAATTAAGAAGCCATTACGAATATTTTTTAACAGCTGTGGCAATAGTCTATTCTGACTGGAATATAATTAAAAGCCAAGCAAATAATTTTCACTTACCTTCTGGGAATGGCATATTTCTATTTTTATATCCTTTAGTTTATATTATTTTTTTTTCAGTAGAAACATATTTTTCAATCAGGCATATTCAATGGGAAGGGGTATAAATGGTTTAACCACTGTTAAAAAAATGAAAGAAAAAAAATAAGAAAACGGCAAAAGTTATATCTGGAAAAAAAGTGTGAGAAAAGTTCTTCCCTATATTTGCCAAAATGTTGGAAAAATTCACATTTTATATCAATGAAATGCCTTCCCAAAGTATTTACTTTCTCAAGAGTGGTTTAGAAGTCAATTATAAACAAGAAAGAAAGAAACTGTCTGTTTATTTTTGGCTAGAAAAGAGCTCTACGAAAGAAACCAAGTATCAACATACATACAAATGCACACGTGGGACTGTGATGTACTTGCCTATGTGTTTTTATGTGTATTAATTCATTTGGAAATCGGTCTTTTGTAGTCAAAAGAGAGGTCATAATTCCTCTTCTTAATGCTTGCAAATAATCAGGGTACTCCAAATTTTCGTAATATAGACTGTAGAATGTCATTTCACTGGTGTAAAATGTGATTTGACTCAGATTTTCAAAGTTCTGTGGAAGATTTCTTAGCAGCAACATTTTTTATCGCAGCACCATCTAGAGCACAGCTGTATGCAGTGGCTTCATGCAAAGCTCACGCCAGCCGGCCGGCGCGGCTGGCTGGATAATAGCTACTGTATGCTATAGCTGTAGGCCTAATATGCAAACTTTGTGTGTGTGTATTTGTGTGTAGATCAACAAAAAGGGCGCATGACGAACTGGGTTGCAATTTGAACTGTAGAAAGTTGATAAATGCGTGCAAAATCGGGAGAAAAATTGCGCTACTTTGAAAATTATTGGTTGCCCGATTCGGGCCACCAAAACTTAACATTTTATCAATAATGGTTGCCCGAGGTGAATTTCTGGTGGCCCCGGGCCACCGGGCCACCGCTAATGTCGAGCCTTGAGTAATGGCATCAGGAATAAAAGTTTTCTGATAAAGTAACACTAACAGTGCGAGCATGTGGGACGTGTAACCTCATTTATTATATAATAATTGGAAATCTATGTATTGATGTATTACTGATTTATACGACATAGGGTCATTCCATCTGGATTCACCCAGTGGTTGCACCCGACCGTCTCAGAATTCGTTGTAATTTGGTACACATAAAATTCACCATGGCCTCGCACAAAACAAAAAAAATAAGTCCAATTGGTCCGTCGGTTCTCGCACTACGGCCCGCCCTTTTCTCCTTGTTTTGACAAAAATGGGCATGACCTTCAACTTTCAATGGCCACTGCGTCGTAATGTGTTGACCAATTTTCATGAAACTGGTACCATTTATTAGGAAATTCAGAGAGGAATCCAAAACATGCATCAAAAAATGTATTGGAGCGATTTATAAGGTCGTGACCTTTGACCTTTACTTTGACCTTGAATTTGACCCCCGGACAAATATTTTTTTTACTTGATTTTCGTGTATGTTAATTATTAGTATGATATTGACAAAATATGTTAAAACCAATGATGATATTTTATTTCTTCACCTTTAAAAACTCTTCCAAAGATTCCATGAAATTTCACTCTAGTCCCACATACTAATATTCATGTTAGTAAAAGTGTTGACCAGTTACATGATTTCTTCCAATCTTAAGTTACGTATGCAAACACATGAAAAGAAATTAAGCTCATCAGTTCACAAATGAAACATTAAACATTTATGCTCATGAAAAGGTATCTGTTTAGGCATTTTGATGTTCAGCAATATATATCATATATATATATATATATAATCTTGTTAGTAAAGTGTTTACTTTTATAATCAAATTGTTGAGTATATGCCTATTTACTAACAAGAAGATCTATATATATATATATAATATATGATATATATTGCTGAACATCAAAATGCCTAAACAGATACCTATTCATGAGCATAAATGTTTAATGTTTCATTTGTGAACTGATGAGCTTAATTTCTTTTCATGTGCATGCATACTGTAACTTCAGATTGGAAGAAATCATGTAACTGGTAAACACTTTACTAACATGAATATCAGTATGTAGGACTAGAGTGAAATTTCATGGTATCTTTGGAACAGTTTTAAAAGGTGAAGAAATAAATTATCATCATTGATTTTAACATATTTTGTCAATATCATACTAATAATTAACATACACGAAAATCAAGTTAAAAAATTATTTGTCCGGGGGTCAAATTCAAGGTCAAAGTAAAGGTCAAGGGTCACGACCTTATAAATCGCTCCAATACATTATTTGATGCATGTTTTGGATTCCTCTCTGAATTTCGTAATAAATGGTACCAGTTTCATGAAAATTGGTCAACACGTTACGACGCAGTGGCCATTGAAAGTTGAAGGTCACGCCCATTTTTGTCAAAACAAGGAGAAAAGGGCGGGCCGTAGCGCGAGAACCGACGGACCAATTGGACTTATTTTTTTTTGTTTTGTGCGTGGGCCATGGTGAATTTTATGTGTACCAATTTACAACAAATTCCGAGAGGGTCGGGTGCAAAATTGCACATTCATAGGGTGAATTGGCATGGAATGACCCCATACAGTTATGAATGTTTTTGTTTATATATGTTATCATTGTATATATTTTAAAACAAAATATTCATGCCATATGAATGAAGTTTGTTAATAAATTCAAATTTAAAAAAATTCTATTAAGTAGTTAATGTCATTTTCTACCATCTTGTACATTTTTGTTGTCATATCATGATCTTTTGCAGAGAAATGGGGGGGGGGGGGCATATTCATGCTAATTTATTCATGAGATGTTTTTGGCTGCCAACACTCATTTGCAAGTTGCACTGTACGTGTACCTCTATGACTCCAGCAATGCTGAATGATATTAGGATATGCTGTGTGTGCATGTGTCATGTGATCACGAGAGTGGCTGAATTGCTGCAAGTACGAAGTGGGGAGATTCATGCTTATGAGGAGGGGGGGAGCAAGAGATATGAAGTTGAATTGTGTTTTTTTGTATGACTGTATTACAAGCTGTGTAATCTTTTTTGTTCAAAGGCTGAAGTAGAGGCGGGTCCAGGATATACCTGCATGAAGGGGGGAGTTAAAAAAACTGAAAATCTTGAAAGGGTCAAGAGCAGGTCAACAGCTTTTTCGGAGCTTCTCCCATATGTAGATCTTAGGGCAGCGGGGGGGGGGGGGGGATGCATGCCCCCGTTCCTCCATTCCTGGATCCGTGTCTGATAATTTACTTTTAAGAATAAGATTAAAAATTATCACATGGTCATGTGCAGGGGCGGATCCAGGATTTTCTAAAAGGGGGGGGGGGCACATTTTCCTTTTGGAAGGAAAATTTGACAGCCAGCAAAAAGGAACAAAAAATTCACCTAAAAATGCATTTCATTTCGTCCAGGTACAATTTGAAAAGCAAAAAAAAATATTTGTTTCGAGCGGCTTTGGCAAGAGTTTCTTTGTGAGCACCGTAGAGATGTATTTAGTATTCATAAGCGTGCCCAATTCCGCTTAATATTGGAATGATATCTACGCCTGGATCAGGGTCAAGTCGCCCGAGGACAGTGAGGTCACCCTCATGTTTATGAGGGTGACTTGACTTGTTTCCCTACTCGTGAGAGGAGATACTCTCACGTACGATTTAATAGAGTGACATGTCGTAGGGCGGCCTGTCTCGAGGGCGACTGGTCTGGAGCCCCTTCGCCGTATCGCTGTATCTACAGCTTTCTAGCTAGTGGAGCCGACCGCTAGCCACAGCCTAGTGCATGGCCTGGATAATGATATCACTAGACACTTTACTGGTGAGCTGTTTACATCAACGTGGCGTTACACTGTGAAGGTCACGGGCAAACTTGGGCCTAAAATCCTGTTTAGCTAGCAAAATGAACCCGTCTTCATTGAGTTTATGCATGTACATATACATGTATGAGTGTCAGTCTTGTGTGTGTGTGTGGTAGTATAAATGATGTTAGTGGAATATATGTGCAGATTGGAAGAAGAAGGAACCCCCCCCCTCCCCACCGTACCTACCCTATTTTTCAGTGACCCGTTACTCCAATACAACAGTTTTTTTTTGGGGGGGGGCCTAAGGATCAATATGTTGTTTGATAAATTTCCTCTCATATATTTTCATGTACTTTGTAGTTGACCAAGGCACACAACATAAAAGGGAAATCACTGATAATAACAAAAGAAGAAAGAAAGAAAGAAAGAAAGGAAATAATTTAAGGAAGAAAGGAAGAAGGAATGAAAGGAAGGAAGGAAGGAAGAAAGGAAGAAAGAGAAGGAAGGAAAGAATTTAAGGACAGAGCGAATGAACGAATTTAAGGAAGGAACTAAAGAAAGAAAGAGAGAGAGAGAGAAAGAAAGGAAATAATTTCAGGAAGGAAGGAAGGAAGAAATTTCCTCTCATATATTTTCATGTACTTTGTAGTTGACCAAGGCACACAACATAAAAGGGAAATCACTGATAATAACAATAGAAGAAAGAAAGAAAGGAAATAATTTAAGGAAGGAAGGAAGGAAGAAAAAGAAAGCACCAACTTATAACAGACAGACAAAAATCAATTATCTAATATATATTGATGTTAGTTTTCAATGAAATGTTCTGAAGATATATTTAAATAATCTTAAAAAAACTAAAATGTTTTAGAAATTAGTTAAGATTTCAAAGTGAAACATTGTCAAACTTGAAAATAAGATGAATCATTATGGCACACATGCACCTTTCTTCCCACTGCAAGTTTGTACTGTTCACAGCAAGACTCAAAACAAAGGCTGAAATGAAACTCAATAACTTGCTCCTCTGATCACTTCACCAAATCAGTAATTTGAAAATTCTTATCATTTTAACAATTTCACATTTTTTTGGACAAAAATACTGAGTTATTTTTATAACAAATGCTTCCCAAGAATAATAAATTTTCCTGTACAATACACTATACTAAAATACATTTTTTATGTTACACTGTAACGTTTTTAGGACAGACTCATTCATATAATGTAGTATTAAACTTTAATATGAAATAACACTAACATGAGAAGCTTTCTAACTTATATTAAAGGAGAATGAAACTCTTGGAGCAAGTTAGCTTTTGTGAAAGCAGAAAAATCAAAGAATAAGATTAACAAAAGTTTGAGTAAAATAGGACAAGCAATAGAAGAGTTATGAGCATTTGAATGTCGAGATCACTAATGCTATGGAGATCCTCCCATTGGCAATGCGACCAAGATCTATGATGTCACAGATGAACAACTCTCCCCTTTTGGACACTGAAAATATACCCCAAAACATCTCTTTTTGCTCATTCTAATCATATGACAAATGATTCATCAATGATATAATGTTGTGAAACCTCTGTACTTGTCCTCTCATAAAGAAAACACCTAACCTTGTGATAGACTCTATAAAAGTGAGAATATAAGTGAAATAAGTACTAAAGTAATGAGGGAGTTGTACGTGTGTGACATCACAGATCTTGGTCGCATTGCCAATAGGAGGATCTACATGGCATTAGTGGTCTCAATATTCAAATGCTCATAACTTTCTTATTATTCATTCAATCTTCCTCAAACTTTCAACAATATGTTTCTTTGATTTTTCTCTTTGATATGGATTCAGCTGGTTTCAAGGGTTTCATTCTCCTTTAATATAAAGTTGCTCATATTTCTACTTATAGTATATCATACATCATATTGCAAACTAAGTAATGCATGCAGAATCATCAAAACTATGTGGTAAATATATAGGCCTACATGTTTTTTTTTAATTAAGCATGACTTCAAATAGTCACTCCTTTTGAAAAAGCCTGAACAGCATTTCCATATTTTTTATTTTCTTTTGCACAGTTTTTCTATCTTATGTTTTTTTTAAATTCACTATTTATCATTCAAGTATTTTCCATTAGGTCATTAACAATGTCTTGGTGTTGCCTAAACACAAGTACCAACCTTATATTCAATTATTCAAGTATTGTTTCAAGAAATTATTAACTACATCTGGTTGTTCTTGTTGAATGCTATGATGACCACCTTCTATCCTCTTAACAATGATCTTGGGACAGTACTTCTCAGTGTCATGTGAAAGCTTGATATTAAATGCTGCATCTCCTGTTCCCCAAATCAACAAAGTTGGCACAGAAACTTTCCCACATGGCTGGTTAAAGATAGCCCCGATGATGTTCCGATAGTAGTTGACAAAGGTGGTTGACCGACCTTTAAAGAAAAACAAGATATAGGTCTACAAAATTTGTAAGTATTGAACATAATCAGATATTCATGGCAAGATAATCAGTTTCATAGGTCTACGTAGGAACTAAATCTAAGAAAGTGACTTCTTATTTATAAGTGGTAATTATATTCCACATTGCATACAGTCATGTTGAGTACATGGGGATGACATCTCTAATCAACCAAATTCAATTTGAAATTATCTTGTATTTTCAGACTCCCAGCGACTGTCACTCCAGAATCAGACGGTATAGCCACTTAAGTCAATGCAATTCTATCGCTGAGATTTGAAATTTTTATAGATATGAAATTATGAACCCAAATCAATCAGAATTGATATTACCTGGCATAGAGATGGAATACTTAAAGGCTTCAGCATCTTCGTCTGTATTTGGACCAATCTTATATGCTTCTTTCAGCATGCCATAGTCCCCCATGGACATTAGGATTTCTGGTAGATAAGGCAACTGGAAAAACAGCATGTACCTAGGGTGGGATAGAATATTTAAAAAAATTGTAATATCATTGATAAACTACAACTTAGGTAAACAACAACTTAGGTAAACATAAATTCATGACATATATAAATATATATAAATATATATATATATATATTTCTTTACATCTGTGTTTAAGGCGAATTTTTTTGTCTTCTTTCAATGTTCGTAATGCGCCTTAACGCCCTCTACCTTCGTCTTTACGTCTAAATATGTATTATGACAGAATAAACCCATTCATAGACTTCGCCCTTTCGTAGGATATATACATATATATATATATATATACCGGTATATTGTTTTCAAAGTTTTTCAATCAAAAGAAAGACAAAAAGTGCAGGAAATTGTCCAAGAAATATTAAGTGTTTTTGTTTTAGAGATAATATATATGATATAATGATTTTATTTCAATTGATATCTGTTGGAAGTGTTTTTGTGTGCTCTCTTCGCAAAATTTGAAATTGTTTTTTATTTTCTAGTGATCCAAAATTTCCACATTTATGTGAACAAATTGAAACTACATAGTTATGTTCCATGAGGAAAAATATTTTATAAAAAGCACAAATTAAAAAAGGTTGAAAGTAAATATTGGAGATTTGTATTTTAACAATTTAAATCTCATAATTTTTTTTTTCAAATAGGAATAACTTAAAATGACCTTTCCTGTAAAATTCTTTTAAGACTAGATAAGTACTATATAGATACATGTACATGAAACACTTACATGTATGTATCAGGAACATAGAATATTTAGTGTAGTATTACATTATAAATTTGGGAGCAACTATGAGTGCTGATCATTACTAAAGCCTTCTAATTTGTAGAATTACTTTCCCTTGAATAGAATTGGAAGAAGATCATAAAATAAAGTCTAAAGACAGTGATCTTTTTCCAAATGACGATTTTCAATTTTAGTTTGCTATCTCCTCAAAAATAATTATTTAATCTTGAAGAGGAAAACTCCTGATCTTACCATGACAACATTATCTGGACAACAGAGCTGGTGATGAAATCAGCAAATCTATCTGGATGAGGTACATTCATTGGGATGTAATTATCCACCATATCTGGATACCGAGCTGCAAACTCCCATCCTATTAAACCACCCCAGTCATGTCCTACTAAAACACATGACTTGTGTCCTAATGTTTTGATCATGTCATGTACGTCACCTTCAAAGAAAAAAAAATTATATCAAGTTGACTAAAGATTCTAATTGGTGGTTTTTGTTTACATGTACATTAATATTTCTTTCAGATGCTTATAAAGTGTACATGTTTGTTGGTTGGATTGCATTGGCATAAAAAATGTAGAATTTTGTGAACAGAATCTTACACCTCTAAAACCTCTGGTCATGTGACTTATGAATATTAATAAGTATGCAAATAGCTGCCAATGTACCTGTGTACATAGAGTCAATCAGATGACAATGAAATGAAATTACATGTAGTTCATGCAAAATACATTGTAATATTACAGTAAGTGGATGAAAATATGCCAGGAAGTAATTTAGGCTCTGATTTTGTTAGTGAAATTCTAGCAAGTTTTGAATTACTAACTGTATTTTCAACCTTATTTTTTAAATATAGGTGGATATTTCAACTTTTTCATTACACAGCACAGTGTTTCTACTTTGAAGGAAATTTCCAGAATTCTTTTGATCATTTTCAGGTAATCTTCAGGAAATGAAGAAATTTCGGGAAATCTGAAAATCGTAGTTAATCAACAATTAAATTTAGCAACTTTCAATATTCATGTTATATTTAAAGAATTGTTTGCCTCATAAGTAGCTCAAAATTTTCTGCGCGGACTCAGATTTCGTAATTTTGTTCATATGTTTTGAAAGGGTGCGAACAAAAAAGGCTAAATTCTTTGAGTTTGGTCTCTTGGACCAATTTTAGGCTCCCTGTATTTTGTCTGAATTTTGTTAAATATCAAACTTGAAAGATGCAGGAGATGAATTTAGGGAACTTTGGGATTCAGTTTCGGAAATTTCTTTTTGACCTGTGGAAACACTGACACATCATGTTTTCAATAGCAAAGCTTTGCTGTTGGGGACATTGGCACTGATAACTAAGTTTGTCAATATTTTTGCACATTGTTGAGTTCGCGGCTGTTTATCCGTGAAAATAAAACCCTTGCCAAAAATAACAGCTTCTACAGTAATATTCGCATAGTTTGACAGTTGGTTACATAATTTCTGTTTCACTTTTTGTGTGTGCTTCGTACCAACAAGTTTATCCATGGTGTAATTAGACACTCCATCTGGGCCATCGCTCTCACCAACTCCTCTCATATCAAATGCAACACAGCTGTAAAGTAAAAAAAAACAAAGCCCAGGCAAAGTTGTTATATTTTCTATTAGAAAATTAAGATATTTATTTGCATTTCACATTGGTCCATTGTGTTCTATTACAATACATGAATACAGTATCAGAATTATTAATCAGCTTATCATCGCTTTGTATTTGCATGATATGTAGCCCTAATGTTCCACATATGCAATGTTCAGGTTTAAAGTAATAAAGGTTCATTGAGACTGCAGAAATTTTCAAAGAAGTTTAGGGGAGTTAGTTCCATTAATATAAGTATACATACAGAAATAGTTTGGTTCATTTTTATTTTTTTCATTGAAGGGCATTACCACGTTGTCAATACCTAGGCATTTTGATAATGAGGATATACTTACTGATAATCTTTATTGAATGTTCTGATCTGATGTCTCCATGAATACCAGCATTCTGGAAAGCCATGTAGAAATAACATCAAAGGATTCTTAGGATCACCTGACTCTACAATATGAAGCTTTATGTCCTAAAGTAGAAGGAATACGAATAAAAAAAAAAAATTATTGAAGAGTTGGTTCACCCTGATAACAAATTTGTTTTGAAAAAAAGCAAAAGAAATCATAGATGTAGGTTTGGTGAAAATCTGCATGTGATATAAAAAATAAGAAATTATATTACCTGTGCATTCAATTTGTATCATCAGATACATCATTTCAGAGGTTTCTGGGATAGAGACATTTAAGAATTCATGAATCAATAAAAATGTGAATTTATAGAATTATATTACTTATGGGATAGCTGCTTAAATATGACAGAACAAAATCAAAATTAAAAGACTCGACTGTCTTATTCTTTGATGGATTTTCATCAAGCCTTAATTATCATTTCTCAATATTTTTCAGCTTTTACTGAATGGAGCAAATTGTCAGGATGACCTTTACCCCCTTTATCAAATGCTCTGATTGGATGTTCTATGTTCAGGGATATACATATACCTATTAACATCAAATGATTATTAGGAAACTAGAATGGACTGCACAACCATGAAACTTAATTAAGCTGCTGGGAGTATAAAAGATCTGATTTTTCATGACTTTGCATCCACTTTAATTTGTAAATTAGATACCCAAATTAATTATTTGTGACGTGAAGCATAGTGTTGATGTAGGAAGGTGAAGGCTAACATAATATCTGGGCAGCAACCCTTTAAAGCAATATATCAAAGAAGCATGACATTACAACCATTCATCCCCATGGTAACTGGTTTTAAACATCTGAAAGCCTGAATGGCTTACAATACCATACATGTTTACTTGTACATTGTAAGGGATTTGTTCAGAACCATACTTCATACATGTACATATGGGCCCGTATTCTGAAGTCGGGTTTTACTTAAACTCAGGTTTAAAGTTGTGGTTTAAGTATGGACAGCCAATTGTTACATAAATCACTAACGGTAGAGATATCATATTTTAGCTCATTTGGCTCTCAAATCATTCATAATTGTCTAGGAAGTGTATATAGATTATTGTCTTCACCATCGATGAATCAGGAAAGAGCACAGTAAACATAAGAAACGTACAACTTAATAAAAAATTTGATACTTTTGGCTTCCCATACTTAAAACACAACTTTAAACCTGAGTCTAAGTTAAACCTGACTTCAGAATACGGGCCAAGATGTTTAAAAAGGATATGCCATCATTCTAAAGGGTGGTACTGTTGTCTCAATCATAAAATCACTCAAACCAACTTGCAGTATTTTCCCCTGAATTTTGGTCATGTATACATAGATGAAATGATAATGATTTGATAATTCAAGAATATCTATGCTGCCATAATAATATCTATCTCATTCTTTTTTCTTGGCTAACAATCATGTAATCTGAATTCAACGTGTTACAAGAGTGAATTATCCAGGCTCATTCAAAGAAAATAATGTGTTCTGTATAAAATGTTTCCAATCAGGAATTACAGAATTCTACCACTATCATCACTCACTTGATACAACATAAAGAGCATAGTTTATCCAAAATATAGTGTTGACCATTTTTAAACCTTACCGTTATTATGAAACTGACAAACCTATCTATCATCATAATCTGCATAACTATGGGTCTTAATATAAGCAAAATATACTTGTTTTACCTTAAGAGAGATGACTTTGTGAGTACCAAGACTTGGTTCATCAAGGCACTCTGGTCTAACATAGCCAGTTTTCTTCTTCCTGAATACCCATGATGGTCCCTTGAAGATCAGCGCACCAAGGAGAAATAAGATACCAATTAGCGTTGTTAAGATGAACAATGGAAGCAACAGGATATATCTGATGATGGGATAGCTCAGGAGAGTCCTTAGACTCATGATCGAAGCTTTACAAAATGATATTATTGTTGAAAATAAGATCACCTTTGCAGTATAGCTACAGTACTATATATGATGTGCAAGAAATAGAGGTCCTGAATGCATGTCTTTCTGAATGGGTGGGTGTCTGACTACCTCAGTGAACATGTGCTATATGAATGGCATTCACTTGATCGTCAATACAAAGAAATATACCTTTCTGTTAGAGGTTGTGTCAATATATGCATGCCATGGAAGTTCCTTATTTAAACAATACCTACTAGTGTTTAATGTTTTATTCAGATTAGAATTTAGAAATGTGGACTTTAAAATCTTATTTTTTCAGCTATCTTCTTGTTCTTATTTTTTCTACATCCTTTTCTTTATTTTCTTTTTCTCCTCTCAATCCCCCTCCTTCTCCCCTCCCCTCCTCTCTCTTCTTCTCTCATCAATCGATCTCCTTCTCCCCCCCCCCCCCCTCCTCATTTTCCTCCTAATTCGTATTTCCTTTCCTTAAAGAGTCTTCAAAAGATTTCCTAAGTAATTTTGTAAAATGTTTCTCTAGTTTATGATTATTAAATCAGACAAAAAGCTTCATACCTCATCTGAAGAATACCTCCTCCAAAATGAAAGAGATTTCATAAATCATATTTCAGCGAGAAGAAAGAATCCACCTCCATAATTGGGATCGGGATCTAGATATCGGGACTGTACACACTTCTTTGATCAAAGTCCATTCTTTGAATAGCAAGTCGCCTCACCAATGATGTGGGTTTTTTTTTTTCTTTCAAAGAGCTCCCTAGGTACTCAGCATGCGTGTCTTCCCCAGTCTTACAAGTACCATTACCCTTTTTGCAGTAATTGATCCAGAAGGATTCTGAATTATTTTTATAGTGAAAGGAAGTTTACCCAGATGATAAGTTGATCTTAAAAAACAAGAATATGTTGGTGAATCTTTGAGAAAATACCAATTTATGGAATTATGGGGTGCTCACGTGAAGTTCAATGTCTACTGGTACGATATTATTTTTCTTTCAAGCAAAAGCATTTGAGGATGAAGGTTCTGTACATCTAAATGATTAGATCTTCAAGAGAGTGTTCTTGCATGGTATTTGAATACTTCTATAGCTACTTAGAAAGAAAATATGAAATCCCATTCTTAAGTTGAATGTTCTACTTCAATGTCAGAAGCTTATACAATATTTCATCTTGTTATGATATGAGGTATTGATGTAGCTTGGAAAATGAATAGAGCATGTATAAACAAATGCAAGTAAATTTAGATGCAAATATGATCCACGTACTTTTGACATTAATTTGAAGGGGTACAGTTATTACAAAAATTCACTCAGTTTCAGTTTGGTTTATTTTCATATCTAACAAAGTATATTACAATATATCATTCAACAAGAAAAAAATGTTAATGATAAAATAGTGCATTACAATATTTCAGTAGAAATAAGACTGTTAAAACGTACTTGTATGGAATTGCACATTGGATATAGACATGAAGATGAGAACATGCATGAAAGGTAAACTAAAGGCAGAGCTTATAATTTGAAGATTCCCTCTGAATAAATTATAGGTATTGTCAATTTGTTAAAATATATATAAACAAAAAATAGAAAGAGATATACTTAAAAAGAAAGAAAAAATTAGGGTGAACTGATGATGCTTTTGAAGAACACTAGGGAGCCGAGGGATTATTATTCAGGTATATGTTTAGGATAGAAGTTTCAATTTGTGTTTAAATATAGAGTATGTAACTAGAATTTTAAAGACAGGTTTGAGATTATTCCAAAGAAATTGACCATAATTGAATTATTTGAATTTTTTAAAAAGTTTTGTTATCACATGTATTTTGAATTTTCCACATTAAAAAAAATATATATTTGAAAGCCATTGGATGCTAAATTTCATTGTATATCTGCATTCATGGATCATTAATATAATCTTAGGTCTTGAACATTAAGGGGAAAATACACTAAAGTACAACATTCTCAGGTTTATTACAAAAGCCTGATAAAACGGGAAAAAAACTATAATGCATTCTCCGGTACTTTTTCCCCCATGAAAATTGTATCAATTTTTGAATTTGTATATAAGTTTATGTATTTATTTCTTGTCCATCATTAAAAATAGGAAGTCATTTTGTTTACATTTCAATATCAATATGTACATGGATAATTAAGATACAGCACAGATTATGTGATATTGAAAAAAAAAAGTATATAATTGAATTAAACAGAAATGGATGTTACAAGCAGTTTATACATGAGAATAGCAAAGAAGACACTAAGTAATCAAAACTCTCAAATTATCAATGATTGAAGTAAGTATGATTGTAAAATGTGCATATTTTATCATTCAAACATTCATCACTATGAGCTATGTACTGTGTCAATATAACCTAATAACGAAACAATAGTTAAAAGCAACTTTAAAAACTCTGAAATGTTGCTTCATATTTCAAGAGTAATTTCTTTCTCCAAATATTTTTTCATCAGCTGATTGACAAGATCCGGCTGCTCCTGTTGGATGAAGTGATTGCCGCCCTCTATACGCTCCACCTTCAGATTTGGGCAGAATTTCTCAGTGTCATAAGAAAGACGGGTGTGAAGGTAATCATCTCCTGTCCCCCAAATGAGCAGAGTTGGTGTCTTAACCACTCCAGTTTTGGTGAAGATCAGAGTAAGTTCATTACGGTAGTAGTTCATGAAGGTATGCAGACGATCTATAAGAAAATCAGATCAGTATCAATCATGTACAGTTCAGCTGTAGTATAGACTTTTAAAAAGTTTATTTATAAGTTTCTTTGGTACAGCAGTACGTCTTCTACCATAGGTGAATTTTTCAAATGAAAACTATGTTGAATTTTCATTTAAAAAAATGCAATCTTCATTTTCTATTTGTCATATTTTATTTTTAAGGGAAATTAAAGAATATGGCTTTTCTAGTTTTTGTTTTGCTTTCTTTGTTCTTTGAATTTCTTGACTCTAATAAATTAATAATTGATATGATCAGGATTTAATCAGTCTGCTAGAAAGTAACTAGATACTTGTTATTTGTTAATCAATGATATGTGGAATATCAGTCCAATTTGATGTCTATTGTGTCAATTTACTCATATAGATACTGCACACCACCAAACAAACCCACACCACCGAATCACTCGCACATAATATCTAAACTGCTCATTCTGACTTTACAATACCAAGTCACCCAGGAAAAATGTGATTACCTGGTCTTGATATAGAATACTTGAATGCTTCAATATCTTCATCAGTAGTTTCGCCATGTTTACATTCTTCATTGATCATGTTGTAATCTCCCATCTGTACTCCCCTTTCAGGGAACCATGGCATTTGGAAGAAAAATATGTACCTGTCAAACAGTTTCAAACAGAAAAGATTTATCCATTATACGGTGGATCAATTATTTATAGGCCTAGTGAAAAGTATCACTACAGTATTTCATATGGATCATTGGCTATATTATTGTACCTCTTCAGAATGGAAATAGCCACCTCTCGCAAACCTCATGGACGGTAAGATTAGGGTCCCCTAACACAAAAAATCAACGATTAATCGTACATTCGATTTTAACGAGTAATTGTACATTATAATCAATAGAATCAATCGTACAAATCTGTTCTACATTCATTGCTTTGTAGATCTGCTATTCGTGTGCAAATTTCTTTCACGCGACACCCGTTTTCATGCATGTGTACGTCTGGTCATCATCGTATATGCCCCTTGAGCCGGCGGCGAACCTCTACTAGCTATGACAGCTGGCTGGAGATATCGAAATGCAGGGCCCACAATAGATTATGACATGGATAAGAAAGTGGTTTTTCAAACAAATCGAGTACATATTGAGTGAGGAAAAACTTACTGAATTAAGGCTTAGATATAGATCATTACAGTCCATCGAATCAATATTGTATTTAATGTGGATTATTGGTGGATCACTGGCAATTGATTCCATGGGTCAGATGACCTCTCCAGCAGAAACCATTTTGCATGCGTTGATATCTACACAGCATGTATACGTCTGAATACCAGCCGAAATTGCGTTTTTTTTTCTTTTGTTTACTCCTTCTACACAAACGATATGCCTCTAGCACACAATGTAATGTGCATCATGTTCTACTTTCCCCAGAAATGGGGGATTAGATTCAAATTCCCGGGGGGACCACTTCCATTGATGAGTGGATACCAGGCACGACCATGCGGTTTCAAAAAGCACCCTAAACAAGGGAAGCAAGGCTTTTCCAGATTATGAAAATGCATCTCTTAAGTATTTGGCTTGTGAAACCCTACAAGTATTGGAAATATATCACTTTTTTCAGTATTTTAAACATCGTTTTTGACACCCTTATAACATTACAAAGGCCTATATACGTAACCTACTTGCCCACTCTGTCCCCTTTTACGCGTGGTCGCGCCTGGTATCCACTCGTCAATGGAAGTGGGCCCCCCGGGCGGCCTCTCGAGCTCTGGGAGGAACAAAATGTGGCTCTGGAAAGTCGTCCTAAATCGGATATATCGCTGTTACCATAGTAGCAACCAGAATTTTGCACACGAAACGCATATTGAATGTTTCCGTTGCAGATGCGAAACAAAAAAAAATCTCATGTCACACAATTTGCATTGCAGGACAGAGTTTTACGACCATGACGACAGGCCCAAAAGTCTCTTCCAAAATCAACTACTGTCGTAAATAAACGTTCGCGTTCTCCAACGAAAGGTCGGGAATAATGCTTCTCTAGTTGAACATTTGACAGTGACCACATTAAAGCACATACATTACACCAAAGCCTAAATTGATTTTGGATGGCTGTTTTATCTTTAAAAGATTGTCATCATTATCATCTTCATTATAATTACCTTGGTACTAGATTACTTAATTGAATTTTAGGCTAAGATGGGGGGAGCTACCTATTGCATATAGAATTTTAATTGTCTTAGCTGTTGCTCACCATGACTTGATTATTTGTGGCAAGTATAATGATACAAGCTCATTGAATCTATCAGGGTGTGGTATATTCATTGCTATATATTTATCCACCATTTCAGGATACTGTGCAGCAAACTTCCATCCTATCAATCCACCCCAGTCATGTCCTATCAAGATACATGTCTCATGTCCTAGAACATGGATCAGTTCACACACATCTCCTGTATTTGAGAAATAAAAGGATAATTATCTGTTTTCACAAAAATGTTAACTCATGAACTAATTGTAGTGGTGTATCTTTCGTGGCCTATATATATATCCACAAAAGATACATGGTGTACCGTAAAGTCAATACACTCTTCTTCTTCACCATGAAACCTTCAGAAGTTACAAGGACAATTTGCTCTTTTATAGTATACAGTCTTCACACGGCCTCAATCACAGCTTCAGTACCGAGACTGTCCTGAGACTGTAGCAGTGTTGCCTTCAGTGTGAATTCTCGGACCTGCAATAAACTACCCCGGGATAACCTCGCCTCCCTATAACTCTGCAACAAACTATCGCTATTCGCAAGCCATAGTAATAGCAGCGGGGACAGCCCTGCGACTGTCGCGGTGTTCATTCAGTGTGAAGGCACACCGCTACAACTCCGGGATAAACCACTTGTGATATCTTTACTATAATGTGGGGGCATCGTGGTTTAGTGGTCATGACTCTCGTCTTTCAATATGAAGGACGTGGGTTCCATTCCCCACCCTCAAATATTTCCGGTGTATCAAAGTCAGGTCACTCACTGGGTCACAAGCCTACACGTGTTTTGTTACCAAGGTCATAAAAAATCACCTGCTGCAGTGTGAACGGATACATGAAATTTATCTCAGGACTGTGCCTGGATAACTTTTCTACTCTGAATGCATTTATAGCGGGTTTATAGCGGTGCCGCCCTCCCTCAACAGCACCAGGATAAATTTTAAAACCAGTGTGAAGAGGGTATTAGAGGTATATTCATACTTAGAATGGATCTTGTGGAATCACCGTGGTGTAGCGGTTCTGACTCTCGTCTTGTAATCAGAGGGTCGTGTGTTCGAATCCCACCATGGCCTAGCGCCCTTTGGCAAGGCGTCAATCCACACTTTGCCACTCTCACCCAGGTGCTAATTGGGTTCCGGTAGGAAACAACCGTCATTGTGGTTGGTTTAGCAAGTGTGCGCCTAACAGGCTGCTTGAAATGCTATGAATCCAGTGACCGGGTAATAATAATTGTGAAGCGCTTTGAACAGTCGTAGATTGATAAAGCGCTATATAAATGCCAATTATTATTATCTTCTTCAGTTTATCAATTAATGATTGGGAATATTTTAAGAGTAGGTCCTAATTTAAGTTTATGAATGAGGATGGATCATTTTCTTTCAATTGGCTATTATCATAAAAAATTGTTTCTACTTATAAAAACATTGTTTTCTACAAATAAAATAGAGTTTTTAAGGATGTTACCTCTGTAAATTTGAAAATAGGTCAAAAATTACGCAAAATTACAAACAAGTGATACAGAACAAGTGGATATGATATACATGTATGAAACAAAGGTTGTAGCTCACCTGTGATAAGGTCACAAGTATAGTTCATCTTTCCTGGAGGACCATCTGATTCACCAACACCTCTCATATCAATGGCTACACAGCTAAGTAGAGATTGCAAGCATGTCAATGGTTTGTATTGTTTGTTCACAGAAAAGTAGATACTGGATATTTTTCAATTGATTTTCAAGAAAAAAGAAGGCTGTCAATATCATTGTGTTTGCAATGTTTAACCTTCATAAGAATTAATGTTTATAATTCATATTGCCTTCAGCATTTTATTAATTATATGTCAGATTTGTTCGGCATTTTTGGAGTATTTCTTTGGATCAGATTTTGGATTGACTTTCAGATATCTTGGTGAACCTAAGAAGTTTTTTGTCTTTCTGATTGTGTTTCAGGCACAGTTATATCATGCATGGTTATACTTACTGATAATCTTTATTGAATGTTCTGATCTGATGTCTCCATGAATACCAGCATTCTGGAAAGCCATGTAGAAATAACATCAAAGGATTCTTAGGATCACCTGACTCTACAATATGAAGCTTTATGTCCTAAAGTAGAAGAATTAAATATTATTGGAATAAACGCTATAATTTAAAGACTCCATATGTATTCCAGTATTCAAGTCATCTTATGAAGTTAAGTTTTATGCAAGTGAAATTGCAAATTATAGTGACGTATCATTTTCAGTCAAGAGGTACATAGCAGGGTACACAGAACAGTGAGAGCTCTCCTAACAAGTTGTGAAGTAATTGCTGTCACATAGGATTATAAACACCAAAAAGACACTTTGTAGCCTCCATATGCATCAGTGTCTTTATGTTTTTTGTTAAATGTTTAAACTTGTAGAATTTGTAGCTCAGGATTACTTGAGACCTAGGAAACATTCAATCACGTGCTAATGTTGTATTTCTGTGACCAGGGAATTTTAAGTTTTCTGACCTTTCTTTAAAACTGTTTCGGTGATAAAGACACTAGTCATGAATGATTATTTAAGTGAAATACTTAAGTTGGCCTAACAACCAGCAAATTTGCCCCTACACCCGTCATCTTCATTTCTTCTGGTTACGATACCTTGCTTGCAGGGAAATAATTACTTGGAGGCTCAGGGCGATTTGCCCCTTCATTTCTTCTGGTTACGATACCTTGCTTGCAGGGAAATAATTACTTGGAGGCTCAGGGCGATTTGCCCCTTCATTTCTTGTGGTTACGATACCTTGCAGGGAAATAATTACTTGGAGGCTCAGGGCGATTTGCCCCTCGTTTCTTCTGGTTACGATATCTTGCTTGCAGGGAAATAATTACTTGGAGGCTCTGGGCCATTTGCCCCTGAAATGCTCAAAAGAGCCCTCAGACATAAAAAAAGTCCCAGAAAATCCTGATTTACTGCTATGTTAAGATTAAAGCATATCCAATGTTGCAGAAGAAAAGTAGCCCCTCCCCCCAAAAAATATAATGATAATAATTTTGAAATATAGAGCTAATAAAACTTTAATGGACACTTGCCTTGACTTGGACAAACTTATGGTTTCCAAGCTGTGGATCATCCATGCAAGCTGGTCTCTCTAATCTTTCTTTCTTATAAAACAGCCAGCATGGTCCATGACGTAACAATCCTTTCAGGACAATGAATATTACCACAGGAATGACCAAGATGTACATTGGTAGGTAGTACAAGGTCCTCACACAGCTATATTTCAAAATGCTCATTCTCACACTAACGTTTAGGAGTCTAGATGGCAAATTCATCAAACCATAGCGATTGCAAAAGGGAAATCTGCATGAAAGTGATTCAAAATTAATCTCATATAGATAATTGATAGTACTTAGTACAGTGTATATATAGCAATATTCATTCTGGGTGATAAAATTGTCAGGTTTTAAAAAAAAAAAAAACTTTTCCTCTTGCTGGACAATATTTTTTCAAAGAATTTTTTTGGAAAACAATTTGTGAGAAGTTAAGCCATGAAAAATTAAGTTATTTAAAAAACAAGGATGAACGATCTTTCTCATTTTCAATGCAAGCTTGTCTTTTCAGTCTTTCTTTCGTATAGCACGTAACAAGCATTATATGGTTGTTCTTAAAAAATGTAATTGCCATATTCAAAGAGAAGATAGTTAGCAATTTTCCATACAGTGTTTAGAAACAAAAATGCAATTATTTATAAAACTCTGGCATTTTAATACTAGACTACATGTACATGTAGTACTTCATATCTTCATTCATTTTTTTGTTCCTTCTAACTTTTTGTTTTAATATGCCCATGTGGGTCTTTATGTATTCTAGAGAGATCTCAGTTTGATTTCACCATGATTTCATGCTATGATGAAATGAGTTGAGTACTTTCTATAAATAACAAATAAAAATAACCACGTTAAAACTGACCTGTGCTTAGAATCCTTGTGACTATAAATACAATAAACAATGTAGCCTGTAAAATCACTATGTCACTCTGTGGAGTACAAACACTAAACAGATTATATTTCTGTATTAACTATCTATTAAATATAGGAAAGACTTGTGATATTGATACTGTACAACCTTATCTACATGTAGATATGATACTATTAAAGGGTATATGTGCAGTCATTATTTCTCATACTCCTGTTATATCTAACAAACACTGGTCAAATTAAAGAGTACTGTACAAAGTTCAATTTTGCTTCTAGCTGTTCAAGTTATCATTTATTTAAACTGATAATATTGTTTGATCTTTATTCAGTCATTAGAATCTTGCAATTTTTAAACACATGCAGATGTTTTTTTTCTCTCTCTGTCTCTTCCTCACAGCATTCACTTTTAGTATGATATATGATGGCAATATATATAAATTAGGGAAGTAGGATAAGTAGTTTTAAAATGACCTAGAATTTTCTCCAAATGTACAAGGGTTGTCAGGACTGTTTCATTGAAACAAAAAAAAGAGAGAGAATTTTGGTTGAACAAGTCATATCACTTATCACATTATGGCATCATCACTTCAGTAGGATAAATGTTGTCGTCATGCGACTTTATACGTATAGTTCATTATGACATCAGTGAGTGTCATTGTGCTCTATGCATTGCATTGGTTTCATTGTTGTACGCGTTGTATATTTCATGCATTCGGGCATGCGCAGTAGACTGTCGAATACGGTCTCATATTCAACGGCAAGCTTTGTACAGGAGCCTGTGGAATATTCGTCGGATTTTGGTCCTTTTTAGGGATATGCTCTGATACTCCACGGGCAATTGATGCAGACCAAAATACGCTAAAACGCTCTACATAGATGATAATAGTATTTAATGATTCACCAACAAAGATTATTCATTATTGTATATTGCTAATATGCAAAACTAAAGAGAAATATTTCAAAGAAATAAAAGAAAACATTGACTAGATTATTAATGAGGAAATTGTACTAAACTTCGCTTACAAGCTATTTACAGGAAAGCATAGTAAAAAAAATTACTCTACAAGATATTTTTTGATGAGTCTGTTGACAATGTCAGGCTGTTCCTGGTGCACCAGCACATCACCATTTTCTATTCTTTCTACAATTAATTGACGACAAAGTCTTTCTGTTTTATCCACCAGCTTGTTGTCAAGAGCATAGTGTGACGTGGCCCAGATGAGAAGAGTAGGTGTGGTGACATAACCTGTTCCATGGAAAAATTCATGTGCTGCATTCCTGTAGTAGTTTAGAAATGTAGTCACTCTCCCTGTAGTGAAAAAAACAAGGCTTCACAATTAAAATGGGCAGTCTCATTCATATAATGATGATATTCCGTTATAACTTCTGAAGGTTTCCATGGCGAAGAAGAATAGTGTAGTAGGTTTCACGGTACACCATGTATCTTTCTTGGGCAAGTGTTGGTCCTGAAAAGGACCACCCAATCTCGACGTTTCGACAAGTGTGTTCTTGTCATCCTCAGAACACACTTGTCGAAACGTCGAGATTGGGTGGTCCTTTCAGGACCAACACTTGCCCAAGAAAGATACATGGTGTACCGTGAAACCTACTACACTATGATATTCAGTTCTTCTGTAGTGTATATCGTCGGCGTTTATCCAAACCGTCATATCAGTTAATTTTGGTCGAAAAGTTGATTTTTAGATTTTTGCAGAAAATGAAATGTACAAGTCCTATTCAGGCTATTCTGTTCATAACTAAATTTCTAGGCAGCAATTTATTTTAGTTTCTGAGATATGAGGGGTTTTCCATGGCAATGCCAGGAAAATTGTTTATAAAATGCGCAAATCCCGTTGGAAACGTGTACTGTAGCAAAGCAAACAACAACTGTACGCACTCAATATGCAAATGCGCGGTCCGCCAAACCGTCGTATGGGCACTGCATTGTCTTTGCCCGTGAAAAAGCGATATGTTTTGACTGGCCGCATGCATTTAAATCGCAGTCAGGGTTGTTGTATCGCCTATGGCGTTTTTGTACAAGAAAAATCTAAACCACTCAAACCAAAATTACAATTGTATCTCTTTTGCTTTTGCGATACCTTCTCTGATCCTTGGTTTTGTATAGAAATAAAGATATCAATGTCAAGCAATTGTCTTGGTCTTTCCAACCATGTATTTTTCTTGCAATGAATATGATGTAAGGCTTGGGAACTGAGTGTGAAAATTATAGTGAACTTTGAAGTCAATTTTCTCTGAAATGGGTTTGCACCGTCTTATGTGTGATACGACGGTTCAGATGACCATCAACGATATATACCATACATCTATAAGCACTTCCAAAGAGACTTTGGATGATAATTTACCTCACCTGAGCTGAGTGCAGTACAGTGTGGATTATTTAGATATACATGTAGGGCTTAAAATACAGAAGAACGGGAAGTCAAATCTGATCACATGTAAAGCAGGCTTTGAAGAGCTCTTGAAAATGGAAAAGAAATTTCTTCATATATCTTCCCAGTAGATATATCAAATAAGTTAAAGGGAAAAAATAAGTTACATAATATTTCTTGCCTGGTCTTGAAAGAGCAAATTTGAAGGCTTCTATATCTTCCTCAGTTGTTGGGCCCTTCATGCAATGTTTCTGGAGTATTATATAATCACCCATTGACAGCAACATCTCTGGCAAGTATGGCAGTTGAAAGAAAAACACATACCTGAAAGAAGAAAAAAATGTTCAAAAACCTGTTAATTTCCTTCCCTGATATATTTTGTTTGTTGCTTGTATTTTTAAACTTTAATTGCAAGTCAAGTTTTCATGGGAGCTAAATAAGAGAGCTGAATTAAAGCTATATTATACATATACTATAAAGGATCATCCTCAGCATTTTGATGCTATTAAATTGCTCAAAAGAAAGAGAGATAGGAGAGTGCCTGTCATTGTTTAATCCATGCAAGCTTGAGGAGATTTCTGAGTATTGTCATAGAATCCCAGAATTCCTGATAACAATTGGTTTACTACAAAACTTTTCATCTTTCACTGTTCAAACTTGATGAGTGAAGGATACAGAAACACTTGCCTACATTTCAGTAGAAAAGAAGTGAAAAAGAATATATGGTATAAAATTACCATGAGCGCCACAGCTGAGGTAAGTAGTAGCTTTGAAAGAGTTCTCTGAATCTATTGGGATGAGCTGCATTTATAATGATTAGTTTGTTCAGCTGTTCTGGGTAACGGGTAGCAAAGTCCCAGGCGATCATACCACCCCAGTCATGCCCTACCAGGATACAGGAATCATGACCCAATACACCAATCAGCTTATGAATGTCTTCTGTGAAAAGAAAGGAAGAAATATAGGTGATTTATTCAAGTGAATATATTATTATATCAGTTAAATACATTATGTGTTGGCTTTTAACCAACTGTCAGCTATAATTTCTTCTCAAATCTAATACTTGTTTAGTCTGAGAATGTATTTAGAAATATACTGAGATCATTGTTTGTGTCACTTGGTTTAGAGAATATTCTAAAACCCCCAATGTTTTAGTGGTAGGAATACTGATCTAAAATTAATCATTGAATGATATGTGTTCAAGATGATCTGGGTCCTTCCACATATGAATATGAAAATCCATATTTTATTGTTCGAAATAGACATGAAATGAAATACTCCAAAAATTTGCTTTGCCCAATTGATCATGGGCCCGGCAGCCGCTGTGCAGCACCAGATCGACGAGGCTCTATCCCTTTTAATCGTTGAACGCCAAACAGGGTAGCAGCAACTCCCATCTTTTAACATCTTTTGGTCTGCCGCGGCCGGGGTTTGAACCCCCGACCTCCCAGTTGTGAGACAGACGCTCTACCAACGGAGCCAACACACCGGTATATAATTTAGTGCTCAATTGTAAATTTGAAACAACAGTTCTGAATGGTACAATATAGTCTAAAGATCTCCATGTACTCAAGGGAAATCATCTCTGGTCCAACAGGGTTTCATACTATCTCTTTGGGCAAAGGGATTTTGTAGCTAATATTGGCTATTAAGGATAGTCTCTAGTAGTAGGTCTCTTATTTCATTTATTATTAATTTCAGTGAGAACTTCACAGCATCTTTAATATGTTGCCCTTTTCTTGACTGCCTGTATAGCCAAAACGCAAAACTCCGACAATGAGATTAATACCTAAGAATAGTAATTATAATTACCAGTGAGTTTATCTAGACTGTAGAACTTCTTGGATAGTGGGGCATCTGACTCACCAGTTCCTCTCATGTCAAATGATACACAACTAAAGTAGCAAACCAGTTGAAAAAATGTTGGACAGACTAATGAATTTATCAAAGGAGGTTATTTGTTTAACACATAATTTTGATGGTCCAAGTTGAGTGATGATGACTTAACTAAAAGAAAAGTTGCATTTTAAAAACAAGAGTAAATGTGTAAGGATGAAGCAGACTGCACAAGACATCATAAAGCTTTTATAAGAAAAGCTTACAATGTTAGAAATGTAGATTAACTGCATCACTTATTTTAAACCAAACATTTGTACAAAATTATGATTGTTTAATGAGGTTGTAGAACACTGCATAAAGATAAATCAATGAAAGGGAAGACAAAAGTTATGAATGTTGAATAAGAGGTTGTGTCATAAAGTTATGAATGTTGAATAAGAGGTTGTGTCATAATAGCATGGACTTGCCTTCAGAGATAGACTAAAATGTGTATTGTTTTATTCATATCATGATGAGGTTTTAGCAACTACATATTGTATTACTATCAAGGGCTCTCCATATTTCTTTTATTTCATTTGCATTATTTTGATACATGTAAATGAAATATGTTTTGGAAATGTTTCCTTATTTGGTTACTTTGTTTGAATGAGGTCATACTTACTGATAATCTTTATTGAATGTTCTGATCTGATGTCTCCATGAATACCAGCATTCTGGAAAGCCATGTAGAAATAACATCAAAGGATTCTTAGGATCACCCGACTCTACAATATGAAGCTTTACATCCTAAAGTAGAAGGAATACAAATAAAAAAGGTGAATTGTAAGGTAGAAAGTAAAATAGCAATGGTAAGAGACATATTTCTTGCAATGAAATTTGAAATGCATATTCTCAAGTAGGAAGGTGAAATTTCTTCTTATAGGTTAAAAGATTAAATTATTTATGGTCTTTCATACTACTGTTTGGATCAGATATAGATATATGAGTAGGATAACTTGGCAAGAAAAGCCAGAAAGCCTGACCCTGTAAAACATGTTAAGAGTGAAGAATCAAGAGAAAGGTACCAAGAGTACCCAGAATAAAAAGTAAAAGTCAAGAACTGAAGAGGGATAAAACTGCAAGAGCTTGCTAGAAGGATAAAATATTTTCTTTGAACTGGGAGAAGGTACTTGGTGTGCATATTTGGTATTAAAACAGTGGAAGAATACTTAATTCAGCTTTCTTTGATTCAATCCATTAAAAAGAAGGTAGTGTTTTGTAATCTCTACAATATGAATGTGCATTGTCAAAAGAGTATATGTTTGAAGACTAGACATGATTGTGGAAATGACACAGATGAATGTACAATATCATAGTATAGCAAATCAGACTGCAAACCAAGCAGAGGGATGAGGAGAGAGAGAGAGAGAGCTGTATTTTTTCTATTGAATAGTACAAACAGTGAGTATTGAATTGCATTGAATAGCACATCAATACCTTACAGTTGTCCTACCTCCACAGTAACAAATTTATGGGAGCCAAGCTGCAAGTCCTCCATGCAAGGTGGTCGTGAGTTCCTGGTCTTTCGATGAAACACCCATCGTGGTCCTTTGAAGACCAGGGACAGCAGAAGAACAAGAATGCCCCTTAGTACTCCAAGTAGGAAAAAGGGCAGATAAAACAGGCCTGTGATAGTGAAGAGCTGAAGAGGGTTCCCCATTATAGACCTATGTATAGCGGTAGGAAAATGATATAATTGGTACCTCTCTGCTCTAGTTCTGCTGCCTATACTATTGCTGAACAACACAAAGAGTATTTCATACAATCAGAATTGTAAACAGAGCAAAGTCTGCTTAATTACAGCAAAACATGCTGTATTTGTATTGCATGTTGTTCAAAGGGTGTGTTTATGCTTCCATTGCTGAGACGGAATCAGCGTTTTCAAACGTTGTTTCAGATCGGCATTCGCAAACGTGGTTCTGTGGGTGCTGTTTATGCTTTGTTTTTCAGAGGCGAAATCGCGATTTGCTGCTGGCTTCGCATCGTAATCTCCGTTGAGCAGGAAAGCGAGGTCAAATTGGGCACGCCATTTTTTGAAAGTTTTTTTTTTCCGAGTGTCGTTATGGTCGACTATTATTTAAACTTCAAACAATTTCCGATCTTTTAGTAATTGCATGGAGCTACTTGATGTAGCCATAGAATTTCTACCATGGTGAGGATAATAATAAAACAAAATAAAGAATATTAAAGTCTACGTAAGAAAATAATAAGACATCTATTTATTCATGCTACTGGGGCTTCTGGCCCAACGATGTCTCCTCACCATAATTCATGTTCCGGGTTTTTTGTAAATCCCTCAACATACATCGTGATGACAATTAGATGAAGAGTACAGTACTTAACTTGATAATCACACATGCAAATGTACATTGGTCATTATTATATAGAACCAGGGATGTGTGAGGTAATTCCCTGTTAGAACCATGCGACTGTATTTGCCCGCGGATTTTCATCTCACCGGAAGCATGTACCGGTACCAATTGACCTCATTTAAACAGGTTTAATCGTGGTTCTGTTTATACTTCCCCAGAAACCCTGATTCTGGTCGAACAATGTTCTGAAACGTACCTTTTTGTAAGCTTACAATCAGTGTTCTGAAACGTTGTTTAAAAGCGTGAAAGTAAGCATGGATGCAACTGTGTTTTGGACTAATCACGTATGAAAACGCTGATTCTGGCCTGAAAAGTGGAAGCATAAACACACCCAAAGAAACTCTAAGACAAGGGAGTTGTTATGAAGGAGAGGGGTCAAGCTGCTTTCTTCTGTGTCCATTCTTTACACCACTGATAAGTTATCTGCTAACCGGGTAGTTAGATAAAAAAAACATAAGTCGTTCAAAACTCACATATCAGAACACTGTATCTTGGCAACTGTTCACTGTCCCTTTTAATGATTTTTTATTAATGATCAAATGTGTAAATGCGTTTCGTGAAGGAACGTAAACTTGTATTTTCTTAATTATTTCAACTACAAATAAAACATACAGAAACATGCACTGTAAGCAAAGTACCTAATATTGAAGATTGTAAATCATGGATTAAATGACAGTGTGCAAATGATCAGAACATATTCAAATATTGAACTTTCGTAAGAATCTAATTTTCCTTTTATCAACTTTGGTACAGTGCTAAATTTGAGAACTTCTCTGATGTCCTATATTCCATAAAGCATTTATGTATTCATGAGCTTTATAAAGCAATATATTATAAATTTGAAACTGGTACTTGGGCTTCCGAAAATAAAGCCAACTGGAATGTTACGAATGTAATTGTTGTGATTTAGAACCCATCTATGCATTTGCATAAATTACAAGAGTTAAAGTTCCTTCCTAACAACAGGTACTTATGACTTTTAATTCCCCTCCACCCTTGATACTTATTTCCAATGTTATGCTTGTTTGATTTTGCTTTCTTTATTCACATCATTTTTTTGTTTAGGCAGACTGGCTTACCAGGGTAAATATTACATCTATGCTTTGCCGATTCCATTCTAATTTTTGTTCATATGACCTCATGCTTGAATGGAAATTCATACAGAATATAAAAATGAGTTGATTGCCAAGGCCTGCCACCATTCATGTAGAAATATGCTAGTATGAAATAAATCCCTTTTACAGGACAAAAAGATGCCTTTTTCAATTTCTGAAGAACATGCCCATTTGGTATAGAAGAGATTGTTACCCTGCAAGTGAGTACTTGATGGATGCCCCAATCTGTTGACTGGAATTGTATGACTAGGCCTACGTGTTTCACAAAGTAATCAAAATCAAAGCTGAATTAAAGGGAAATCCAGCTTTGGTCATAAAATGTTGTTTTGGAAAGGAGAAAAATCAATAAAAAAGAATGGTGAAAGTTTGAAAGAAATCGGACAAACAATAAGAAAGTTGTGGCTGCTTCAAAATTGAGATCGATAGGACTATGAAGATTTCAAATTGGCAACTGGGTAAGTGGACAACTTTCCCATATACATGTACTTAATTATCAGGGATTTTAGGTTTTCTTTCTTCTAAGTACCAATTCCCCTGGGACAGTAATCTAAATAAAAACCCAGGTAGTATATTGTTTAATGTCCTCATGAAAGAAAAATATAATTTGAAATGAAGTAAAACTTTTGAAAAAAAATATGACATTTAAGCCATTTTATGGATTACATGGAAGAGTAGTCCTTGCCTTACATCACTGTGACATCACAAATGCGGCCAATTTGAAGTCTCCATGCATATAGTGATTACCAATATTACAAATTTTAAAAATTCAAAACTTATTGTTTGTCCGATATTGTTCAAACTTTCACCTATCAAATTGTCTGAATTTTCTTTTTCCTCAAAAAAATAAGTTTTCATTTGGGTTGGATTCCCCCTTTAAAGGGGGGTGAACTGTGTGTTATAAAATTTATAACACACAGTCAATGAGAGATCACATAGTTTCAAAATATACGTTTTCAGATATCTACTAATACTACAGAGAAAAAATTGACCTATAATTGTATTTGTATCGAGAAACCAAAATGTTTTGAGAGGAAAAGTAATTGTTTTGCTACTTGGTAACATAATTATTGCGGTATAAATATATTGAGTAGTTAGTTAGCATGTTATCATTCAAGTCTGTCTATACATAGAGATGTATACTAATTACGCTAGAGTGCGGAGTCGCCATAGGCCACGTACTTAACGTCTGTGATTGCGTGGAGCGTGGTAGGCCATTGCTCGATAGGTCTTGATTTGCAAACGTACCCGGATGTACACATAGCTCGTGCGTTGTAACGCTGTGAAAAAGGGAAAAAGGGATGCCGTCTCCGGCCTTTTTTCTTGAAGAAAAGAATCCAACCTCGTTACAATCGAAAATATTAATGACAAATTGCATTTCGATTGATTATTAGTGTGATTACATGGGGATTATGCTGTGAATTTGGCATTTATACCTGACTTCTCGGGATGAAATTCTTTATATAATTTTTGCATTTACCTCTCTGTTTATAGGCCTATTTTAGATAATAATAGATAATAATATCTATTATATCAGATAAAATAAAAATATACAACGTACATTAATGGAAAAATTGACAATTAATTCAAAAGACAGTGAATTAGCCCATCTTCTCCGCTTGATATCCCTACCTTTAACTGCATCGTCCTTTTCCACATTTCCTTCATTCACGTCACTTGATGTTCTCATGACCAATTTGTTTATGTTGGATATAATATTTTAATTTCTATATAGGCCTACTATATGCAACTTGCTTTAATTTGTAAGAAATATATCATTAACAATAATTTGTATAAGTTAGTGTTTTGATCTTTGATTATGCGCTATTATAATAGCAAGTAGTAATTATAAAGGGTATCTCATTACTTTTCTTGGCGTTACACCAGTGTACATTCTAGAATCGATTTTTTATTCGCTTTTTAAAGGGTGGGTGTAATTAAAGACTAGTGTCATACGCATCCAATCAAAATTACTTTGACACACTATAATCAAAATAAAATAGGGGCGCGACTGCATGGATCCCTCCGGGGGGGGGGGGGGGGGGGCACTCAGTATATAATGCATAGTGGGTATGTGCCGCGGAGGGGACCCCCATTTTCACACTCATATTTCCGTTCCAAGGCATAGCATTTTTGTCTTATTGAGAAAAAGAACAAAGAAAGCCGCTCCAAAGCATAGCATTTTCTTATCGAGAAAAAAAGAAGAAAGATATCCGCTCCAAAGCTTCGCATATTTTCCGTTACACCGTTCCGGTCGCATTGATCTGCTACGATGGTGAAAAGCGGCCGCAGAGCGCTGTCCGACCATCACCTCTGCGCTAGCGTACCCGGCGCCCGTGCTAGCTGCATGCACGTATGCCCGTTCCATTGGGATGCACACAAAGGCGACCTGTTCCAAGGACCCCCGTTTTCCCAAACATTTGTAGTTCCGAAGCCTTTACCGAGGACCCTCCTTTTTACAATAAGCGCGCTCCAAGGCCCCCGTTTTTTGTCTCGCCCGCGGCACATACCTACTACTTTTTTGGTCGAGTACCCCCCCCCCCCCCCCCCCGGGGATCCCTCCCTAAAGTGAAAATGAACATGACACAATAAATGATTGTGATTTTATGCACCCCCTGTTTCAAAATCATTCTGCGGCCCCGTATGTCAATGATATTATAATTTTGTTCATCCGTGAAAACCTTATTACACTACTCAAAAAAAGTTAAGGACCACTTTTTAAAACGTACATAAAGATTTTATACAAGGTGTTTTATTTCTGGAAATACCTCAGTACAACTGTCCTAAATGTCCTTAAACACGCTGTAATCAATTTCACGCATGGGTGGTTTCAGTTGTTGCACAATGTCTCTCGCATCACTGCA
The DNA here is from genome assembly GCF_037042905.1 of Lytechinus pictus. NCBI lineage: Eukaryota > Metazoa > Echinodermata > Echinoidea > Temnopleuroida > Toxopneustidae > Lytechinus > Lytechinus pictus. The sequence goes on along the minus strand of NC_087247.1, from coordinate 59,538,248 downwards.
CATCCTGAAAAGTGGGCCCCGAGGGGTATCAGCTACCGACATGTAAAAACGAATGTCTGAGTGTCTTTCAGGCAGTTCAGTAACGAGTGTGACCACCTCCTGCAGCAATAACGGCTTCACAGCGCTGTCTCATGGAGCTGATGAGGTGATTGATGTCTCTGACGTCCAGTGCATCCCATGCAGCCTCCAGAGCCACACCCAGCTGCTGCAGTCCAAGTGGATGGGCTTCGAGCTGCTCGAGACTCCTCCCCATCATGTCCCAGACGTGCTCTATCGGGTTTAAGTCCGGGGACCTCGCTGGCCACTCCATACGCTCAATCCCCTGGCCCTCAAGGAACTCGGTCACCACCCTAGCTCGGTGGGCACGGGCATTGTCATCCATGAAAATGATGTTTTGTCCCACATTTTCTGCAAATGGCACCACTATAGGTTCAAGGACCTCATCCCTGTACCTCACTCCTGTCATTGCTCCCCCTGGGACCACGTAGAGACGAGTACGGTTGGCGTAGGTGATGCCTCCCCACACCATGACGCTGCCTCCCCCATAACGGTCATGTTCTGCAATACAGGGGTCTGCAAATCTCTCTCCTGGTCGCCTCTAGACTCTCGAACGTCCATCATTGTGGTCAAGGGAAAATCTGCTCTCATCTGTGAACAGAACTCTACGCCATTGCTGTCTGGTCCATCTGACATGCTCCCGGGCCCAGTTGAGACGAATTCTTCTGTGAGCAGGGGTGAGTGGGACACACTGAGCTGGCCGTCTGGCATGCATATTGGCTCTGTGAAGTCGGTTACGGATTGTTTGAGTGGAAACAATCACTCCAGTTGCTGCAGCGAAGTCATTGTTGAGGCGGCGTGCACTGTGAAAGCGGTTGCGGAGGCTGAGATTCGTCAAGTAGCGATCATCTCTAGGGGTTGTCGAAACTGGTCGGCCACTGCGGGGTCTCTCGGAGTATAGCCCTGTCTCTCGGTGTCTTTGATTTGCTCTGCTAATGACACTGTGTGACACGCCCATCATTCTGGCTACTCTTCGCTGACTGAGGCCAGCTTCCAGCATCCCTAGGGCTCTGGCTACATCTGTTTCACTTAGGTGGTGTCTTGGCATTGCTGTTGTAGGCAAGTTGTTGATTGTACAGACTAAAGACGGAAAATGCTTTGGAAGACACTTGTCTTATGGCCCACTGCAATGATGCCAGAGACATCATGAAAGAACTGCATGTGTGAAATTGATGTCATTGTGTTTGATGGCATTCTGGACAGCTGTATCTTGGCATTGCTATTGTCAGCAAGTTGTTGATTGTAGAGACTAAAGACAGAAAATGCTTTGGAAGCCACTTTTGTACGGGCACATTGCAATGATGCAAGAGACATGAAAGAACTGCATGTGTGAAATTGATTTCATTGTGTTTGATGGCATCCTGGACAGCTGTATCTTGGCATTGCTGTTGTCAGCAATTTGTTGATTGTAGAGACTAAAGACAGAAAATGCATTTGAATCCACATTTGTACCACTTCACAATGGGCCCACTTTTCAGGATATGCAATAATGCGAGAGACATCATGCAACAACTGAAACCACCCATGTGTGAAATTGTTACAGGGTGTTTGAGGAGATTCAAGACAGCCATATTCGGGTATTTCTAGAAATACAACACCCGGTTTGAAAATTGTATACACACATTAAAAAGTGGTCCTTAACTTTTTTTGAGTAGTGTATAAAACAAACCTGAAAAATCAAACTCAGGTCCATAGGCTAGCCAATGAAATTAAAAGAATAAAATTAGAAGATCAAGTTAGTTATACTTTTAAAGTGACAAACAAAACTGAATATGCAAAACGCATGTTTACCGGTTTATGACATAGGCCGGTGCCAGTGTTTGGAAATCTTTGCCATAAATTTAACACAGACACAGTTAATAAATATTAACACAATCTCAAGACAGGTAATTATGATGATCACTCAACAGCTGACAATTTGTATAACATCTTATTCCAAGGATTTTCAGTTTTGCAATATTCAATAATATTATGTTTGGTTTTAGTACTCACAATTTTGCAACCGTTTTTATATAAGTTTATTAAGTTTGCATTTATGAATCTCTTTCATGATATTGTTATCAACTGGTTTTATACACTCAGTTTTAGTAATAATAATCTTTGTAGTATAATACAAATATCCTCAGTCTTCCCGCCCCTTTTCTTCTCTTCTCCTCCTTATTCCTCTCCTTCTTATTATTCTATCCTTGATTTGTTCACATAATATTGGTCCAATCATTAGGATCACAAACGCCGGCCATAATTATATCAACAGAATATTTCAGCCGGTTTGCCGATCTGCATAGTATTTCAGCCGGAGTGAATCAAGTTTAGACTTTCCAGAAAATCAAAGTGAAATTGTTCTATGTTGCGTTAAACACGCATTGTAATTTGTTTACTCTCCGAAATATTGAAATGTTTGCAAGTCAATAATACACGGTAAACATCCTACACTTTACCCCATGGCCTCCTGTACATTGCAAAATTGTACTACTGCATGCGCGCATTTGATATGCAAATTTTGCTGTCAACAAACATTTCTTAATTGCTCGCACGTATATAAGTAATCAATATGACCGGATGGTTGACAGCATTGGAAATTTAAATCATAAACTTATCAATTAATTGGACCAATGCATAAATCATTTTCAAATATTATCAATAAAAGTCATTTTATGACTCACAAGTTATTGTGATGTTGGTTACATCGACGTTTAAAACCATGGGGAAAGGAGTTAGGCTCTATATTCTTTATATGATTTCTATGTGTAGATCTAAATGGAAAATGAATTATAAAAATTATCAAAAGTAAAGAAATAAATTATCAGCAATCAGCATCATAGTAATTAGGAAACTATACTTGAAAAAAAATGCAATCGTGTTTTTTCGATAGCTTGTGTCTCGGATGCATCAGACACTGTGAAAGGGCCTATGAAATTTCTGAGGTCAACTTGAACACCAGATCATGTTAAATTTACAGGACCTAGAACGATATGCCTATAGGCCTAGCTGCATGTTGTTTTTAATATTCATCCCTTCCAAATCATCAGAAAATAGAAGTCATATATATGATACATCGAAATGTTATGACCAAAGCAAAAATGATTGGGGATGTATATTATCGTTGGACTGTATTATTTGTAGGATATATTATGACTGCCTATAGGTCTATATAGGCAGTTTTGTCCTCAGTTTTGATAGATTCTTTGTTAATTTGAACTTTAATCCAGTGCGATTTACAATATTTTGCTTTTCCATTTGCTTTCAAGCTCATATGTCATCATTTTGTTCCGTTTCTGTGCTATCACTGTACATGCCCCATAGGTAATGTACGCGCATGGCAGGCTGCGAAGACCTATCGAGTAATAGCGGCCGGTCTCCGCGTAATCACAGAGATTTGACGAAGTACGCCCTCTAGCATTATTAGTATACATCTCTATGTGTCTATATTACTAGACAACACTAGCATTATGGGCCAGGAAACTGGCCAGGTATGAGTAGTTGAGGACTCGAGATGGCGCTATTGGTTCGTATCTGCTTTAATGTACCATCCGCATTAGATCTAATATTCATTGCCTATTCTTCCATAGGTCTGTAAGCAACACAAAGCATCAATATGATTAAAAGAAGCTAACACACTGGAAAGTTGAATTGATGGGACTATGGATTCTAATGATCTAGAAGAGGATATTGAGGATGTTAAATTCTGGAAGTATATCAAGGAGGGAAATTCATCATTAGTTATTGGACATAAGAAGGTGAGATGGCGTGAACATATTTAATATCCTTGTTACTCTGTGATAAGTATGAATAAAATTATTGGTTAATTATTATTAGATATAGAGTGTTTTAGTGATATATTGATAACCAGGCAGTATTTTAGCTGATAATTTTTTTGGGTCCAAACAAAGACACCTGTACATCAAGGGGAAGATTGGACACTTTTAATAGGGCATGTAATGTAACTCTTTGAAAGAGTACCCATTAGCTTTGGGTAGGTCAACATTTGCATATTGAATTTTTGGGTTGTCTACAAAGTATAGGGCGAAATGAGAGAGGGGTGAGGGGATGTGCAATTCTGAAATTTTACTTTTTTTAATGCCAACAAATTCGAAAATAAGTATTTGATAGCAATATCTGTGAAAGGAGAGATAATAATAATTTTATTATTATTATGAAAGGAGAGATGAGACCATCCCCTTGCACCACCCCTGCATCCGCCTCTTATCATTTCACCTCTATGTTTTTACACAACCCGTATGCCGATTCATGACCAAACACTGTTTGGTCTCTTCCCATGTAGAAACGATCACCAAAGTGTCCAGTTTCCCCTTGGAGTATCTTTGATCCAACGTACCTTGGAGTATTAGACTAATTGGTGTCATAATAACTCACTGATAATTGATCTTCAGAATCCTCAAACCTTTTTACCAAAATATCTAAAACAGGGAAACAGGGTGAAGACTGGTGCTTTGTTTCTCTTAATCATGTAGATACCTTTTTTTTTTCCAATAGTAAATATCTCCGATGTCAATTTCGATTATTATGTTCTATGTACATGTATGTATATTCCCTTCTTTCTAATGATGTGCGTAGTTAATAGTTATTTATAGTTTCGTTTATATCTTACTTCAACTATTATGTTCTATCATAATGTATGTATATTTTCTCATGTTAATTTTACTGTGTATAATAAGACATATTGTGATTGTTTTTTAATATACAGGACCCCAAGGGAGAGCAATTTTTATGTTGATTGGGTATCCTGTTGAAATATTGTTAATAAATAGATGTATAACATTTCATGTAGTTCTTTGCCAATAATGGTGGTTTGTACATTATTCTTTTAATTCCTTTCTACAGAAGCACATTGTTTATCGGCTTTGGAAGAAAGACACCAAAGATGTCCTTCAGAAGGTAGTATATCCTAATAAAATATTTCTTAGTGGGAGCATACGCTTGGGTGGAATTTTCATATCATTGTTTACACTAACCCAAACCAGTTACCAGTAACATTTCTCTTAACAAAATAATTTTTCACTTGTTTCTGGATTGCTATAACCAAGCTATTCATCAAGGTTCGATTAATTTCAATCTAGCGGAATCAAACAAAAATATATTTTGTTAAAAGAAATATTGAGAAAAAGGATAATATGAATAAATTCAGTAAATTTCAAATGTTTGGTACAATATCTTTTTCATAAATATACAATTAAGAAGATGAAGTACGGCCAGTCATAAAATTACTTCTAGCATTCTTGTTTAGTCTGGCTTTAAAACGTGTTTAATTAGCAGAAAACTTTAGTATTTGAAATTGACAATCAGAATGTAAATGAAATGGATATTTTAGGGTCTCAACATTGTTGAATCTTGTCTATATGCCTAGAAGAGAGCTTTATTATTAAAGGAAAATTGCTTTGTCATCAGTTCTATACAAAACTGTACATTTTTAATCACTCTTTTCTAATTTTCTTCACTTTATTGAAAAATAAAAGGTGGATATTAGTTTTTATTATACCCCCCCCCCCCCCGGTAGTGATAATCTTCTTGTCTTGTGCACTGTATTCCCACTTTAAATTTGTATAAATCATTTAATACAATAGTAGAAATCCTTCAACATAGAATGTTCATATGAAAAAACCCATGTGTATAGTTTTGAATTGTAATTTTTATCATCATTTTTTTTCAATCAATCTGTTACATCTGCAGAATTCTAGAAAAATGGAGTGTTGGGCAAAAATTAATTACATCAAAAACTGCCTCCTGCCTATCTTGGGGAGATATTCCAGTATTCCAGTAAGTATTGAAGCACATCAGTCATTCTGATTTCAGAGGTTCCATTTTGAAATCTTTGATATTGTAAATCACTTTTGAGCTTTAGTAACACTCTGTTTGTGGGCAAGACACAATCTAGGTACCTCCTTGCTCATAAAGAAGATGCAATCTGGCTACTACTGCCATGTTCATAAAGAAGTTTCTTATTCCAAAATTCTGGTAAATTGTGAAAATCTTGTGTGAATCAAAGACATTCATAAGGTTTAATAGAACCCTTGTCTATTCTGTGTTCCTTGTCAGTCCGACATACAAAGTTCTAATTTATTATCTTTTATAATTATAAATTGTTTAACACCATTGGAGTACCTGGTAAATTATTATGTTTTGTTCCCATTCAGCCTATTCTTGAATCATTTGTAAATTTGCTCAAGTACAATATGTGACGCTACATAAGTTCACATTCCTACTTTGTTGATTGTGATGCGGCAATTATGACTTTGTAGAAACATCTTATTACTGCTTTGAACTTTACACGATTCTTATATTAATATAAGGCATAACATGAGAGGGCTGATAATCACAAATAACTGAGATATGTCTTTAATCAATTTTCCAAGGATGGGTGCAGTTTTTATGTCAAAACTCTACATACAGTTTTTGATGTATATTTTCATCTCCTTTTTTGTATGAATAGCTGTTATTTATCCTACAAACTTTTGTCTCACTTTTTGCACAGAAATGCATTCCAGTGAGTGCAGATTTTGTTGATTCAGTAAGCAAAGCATTTGAGAGCCAAAGACCTTTAAAAAGATGCCATCAGATGATAGATCCCAATCAAACATCAGTTCTCTGCTCACCAAATTACTGCTTTTTAGATGACAAAGGACTTAAGGGAACATCAACTCTTACTGTAGAATTAAAGGTACAGTACACATTTAGCAATATCAATATATGGTTGATCTGATTTTTTAGATTGTATGAAAGTTTGCCCTTGGCAATTAGAACAGAAAATGATTACAATGCTCATGAAAAAAATCTTTTCTGATATTAACATTTTTTTTTCAGGACCATCTTTTTCAGATCTGCTGCTGATCTTGATTAAATGATTGTCGATTAATGATTAAACTTTATCTCTGTTAGTTTAAGGACATATCAACCACAGTGTAAATATAAAGGTAAAAGAAATTTCAAGGTAACTATATTTGTGATTTATATGTAAAAAATGTGTTCTGTATTGATTTAATGATTTTTATTGGTTTGTTTACAAAATGTTATCATTACTTTCTCTGATTTTCAGCCTAAACTAGGTTATATACCCATCCACCATATTTCATCTCCAGAGATTGAAGATCAACCAGTTTGCTTGTTCTGCATGCAACAAATATTAAAGGTTTGAAATTTAAGATTATTCATGAATCTCTTAAAAATTGTCATTATTGTATTCTAAGGAAGTAAATTATACTATCATGTCTTTTTATTTCAATATTTTACTAAAGGTGTGGGTTTTTTTTTTTTTGGGGGGGGGAGTTGTCAGTGATTTTTTTTTATTGAAATATGTTTGTTTAAGCTAGGAGGAGCTTAGGACACCTTTTTATTACATTCAGAAAATCTATTTTATATTAAAGTGATCAATAAACTCAATAATTTCAAGATTTATTATAAAAGATTATAATTGTTATGTTGTGCTTCTTGCACTTATTTCATACAAGTTTTCTGCCAAAGATTTCAATAAAATCCCATTACAATCAACATATTAAGAGCATGTCATTCACATTTATCACAGGTTGAGTAAATACTGATTTGTTATATGAGGTTCTGTGTGTTTGTATATATTATCTTTCAGAGGAAAGAAGGTCAATGGAACTACACAAGCAAATACTGCCCTGTCAATCTTTTCTCTGGGTAAAATTACTTTTGTTTAAGATTTTTTTCTGTTCCCTAACTAAATAAATACCCCCCCTCCTTTGCATTTGAATAGATACATTTGCATCTTTGATATGTATTTACCTTTTTTAAATTTGTATTGTACTTTTTATGAGATGTGGAAAAAAATTTGAATCTGAATTTGGAAAAAAAAACTTTTGGAAAAACAATTTTAATGTTGAGAACTAAAATATTCATTGCCAAATTAGTCCCAAAATGAGATTTATCAATTTTTTTAATCATGCTTCCGCCCACCGTAGTGGTGCTGGAGGTGTCCATCCCGTTTTTGTTCTCGCGATATCTCAAGAACAGTTTGATGTATTGACTACATATTTAGATATTGAATGCATATGGGAGTGACTATGATCTGATTAGTTTAGAGGGACATAGATCAAAGGTCACAGAGAACATGCATCTTGAAATATATCTTCTTTTTGTGATAATTCAAGAACTGTTTGAAGGACTGACTTCAAACTTGGTTTATATATGCAAGCATATAGGAATGATTATGATCTTTAGATTCAGGGAATGGCTTGTTCATTTTATAATTTACTCTACAGTTTAACAATGCGATTAAATTAATTTAATGGTTTCACAATATCAGAATAAAGTATGCAATATACATTACACCTGTGTGCAGTCAATAATCCATCTAGTTTATTTCTCATTTGCATTTATTACTTTATAATCTTATTCGACTTCTCTGTCAACCCTTGATATGTTTTGTTTTACAGTTTTCGTCCACTGTTTCTCTAATGCTGCTTGTGCTTTCATGAACTCAATGTATGTTCTGTAAAATACATTTCCCATATGTCATGAGTGAAACGAGGCACTCTACTAAAATAATACAGAAAAACAATCTGTAATAGGCCTAGTCTGTAAATTATTATACAAAACATAGCATTTTTAATACAATATTGCCAATCAGAGTATCATCACAGGCCATAGAAATTAAATTGAAATTTGTCATTTCTTTTCTCATTGTGTCATTTCTTTTCTCATTGTACATATATATGTACATGTATGTTTATTGAACCTTTTTTGAAAATATTATTTCAGAGATCCAGAGAGAATGAGGCAGGCCATTGAAGGATTGTTCAAAACACCACAAAACAACCTTTGCATCTTTAAGGTAAATTGTTAATGATATTTTTCCTTCTATATAAAACTAATTTCTGATGAAGGGAGAAGGGAGAATATTTTGATGGAGAACCCTCTAAATCATTAACAACATATCAGAAGAAAGAGTTAAACATATACACATACTGCCCAATTGTGTTTGTTGTAATATTTGGGATACTTCTAAGGTATCCTTTATCAATCTTAGTTCATTCTTGATAATGAACATTAAAAGGAAAAGTGTTTCGATGAAATAAAAAGACTTATGCTATCAATTTTAGGGATAAAAATGTGATTAAATAAAATTTCAAATATTTAGTTGTCACAAATGAGTTTAAGCACAAGGGCATTGAACATAACATAAGAGGTTTTTTTCTGTTGTTGATGTACAAGTATCCTATTATAGCTTGTTTATAGAGGTTTATCTGTCTTGCTCCTTTCATAAAAAAAAAATGAAAACCCCTTTTTTTATTGTTTGAAATAGAAATCTGAGAATAGAAAATTCATTTTTGCCCTTTTGATCGTGGGCCCAGCAGCCACTGTGCAGCACCAGATCGACCAGGCTCTATCCCTTCAAACAGGGTAGCAGCAACACCCATCTTTTAATGTCTTTTGGTCTGACGCGGGCGGGGTTTGAGCTTCCGACCTCCCGGTTGTGAGACGGACGCTCTACCAACTGAGCCAACACACCTACCTCTTTAGTCGAATTTTTTTGTTGAAATACAAGTAATTACTTTTGTCCTTTTCAGTCAAATTATTATTTGCTCTCATATCAATAGTGCATATTGTTTAGTCATTGCATTTTATCCAAAATGAATTTACATGTAAGAGAACCCATTTGTTTAATTTCTAATATCTAAACAAGAAAGAGTATCTAATTTCAAAGAAATTGATCTAATAAAAGGAATATCAAAAGTGCATATGTTGAATCAGAGATTGGATGAAATATTAATTAAATTTCTCCTCATATTGTCTCTTCTCCAGTGTAAATTCATTTGCCCCATGAGAAATGATGCTCTCTGGAAGTTCCTCTTCTAAAATATTTTACCACTTTATCATTTATTGATATAGGATGGTGAACTGATTTATTCAAGAGAAAAAAGGACATTACCAACAGAAGATGATCATGAAAATATCACCATGGCAATAAAGAGTTGGTTTGGATGCCACAATGAATCTCTGTCATCAGAGGAGTGTTGTATCCCTCCTTTCACTAAAAGGTAAATCACCTTACTATATAATGATTGCTTTGTTGCTCTGCTAGGCATATAATATGTATGAATTGTTACACCTTGTGCAAATTTTCTCATAGCTTCACACTTATTTCTCTTTCTGTTAAAGAATTAGAGACAATTCCTGTGGTTATTAAAGTGGCAGTGGACAAATCAATCTGGGGATATAGCCATATTTCAGAACTTGCTTGGCTTGAGTTCCATACAAGGATAATCATGCGAAGTGCTACAATTTATTGCTCAGTATTTCAAAGTTTGTGCAATGAGAAATTGATCAAGCAGCTTATCAAATGGCAAAACAATTTCGAGCAATGCTCAAAGACCAGGGTCCCGTCTTACTATATGGAAATCCATCATTGTCAAAAAAAAAAATTATACAGGAACTTTGCACAATTATTTTTTTTTGTGAGTGAAGAGGAAGCATATTGAATTGTCAAAACAATGTGGAATATGTGATACGCATTATATCTAAAAAATATTTTGAAAAAACATGTATTTTAAATGTTGGCATTACTGGCTTTCCATAGTTGTGGTTGATCAGATTTATCACAACTCTTCGTGAGATGGGGCCCATGCCTAATGACGCCAGTATGTCTGGGAGAAGAAAGAGAGGGTAATTGGGCTAGACTGAGTAACCAGAAGAATCAAACTCTTCAATTTTGTTTCTTACAGTGACTGTATTCAAGATATCATAAGTCTTCTAATACAGACCCTATGTCGATCAGATAAAACATCAACATTACAAGAGATCAGCAAGAGGTCTTCACCATGGATACCATGTTTTGAAGGTCAACAACATGGATCAAGTAAGTTTACTTTATTTATTCACATACCCAACTTGCTATCAGATGAATATGGTTTATTACCTTAATCCACCTATCATATTCTTCACAAATTTCAACATGGAAAGATAGAATGCATTGTGAAATGAATGGGTGTATTTTGTTCTATTTTTTTCAGATCATAAGAAGGATGCTAGTTCCTGTAGACTTGCGAATGATTGTGTCCTTGGTCGTATCTTAACTATGCAACATATGGACACTCTTGGTATTGATGTGATACATAAGATATACAATAGATACATGAATCATCTTAATCAATATCCTGAGCAGAAGTAAGTATGTCAAAATTAATATTTTCTGCATGGATTACTCTACACAAGCTTTCCAATTTTGTAACTGAATATAAAACTGTATCAAGTCATAATTATTTATAACTACAATTTTAACAAAAAACCTAATTCCATCTTACCCAACTATCAAAACTAAATGGTAAATTTTTCCCTGATCACAATCAATAGTGCAATGCATTTTTATTCTCATTATTGAATAATTTTCCTAAGGTAGGGAAGTAGAGTATGTTTATCAGAGGCATTAACTGTAAGGTAAGAGAATATTGTCAAGTAGTCAATTTAAGACATGGTTTGATGTCAATCAGTCAGCAAGCCCTCAAAAAGTAGCTTCTTTTATCCAAGTGATATTCATGACTAGAGGGTTTTTGCATTGTTAATGAGCTTGGTGCGGACCAAAACACCTCTTTTTATTCGGCCATTGCTGCTCTAAATGTGGAGCGTTGTGGTCCAGTGGATTAGTCTTCGGACTTTGAAACAGAGGGTTGTGGGTTCGAATCCCAGCCATAGCATAATTTCCTTCGGCAAGAAACTGATCCACAATGTGCTGCACTCAACCCAGGTGAGGTAAATGGGTACCGGTAGGAAGTAATTCCTTAAAAAGCTGTGTGCGCTATGAACGCCTAGCTTAGCCGGGTAATATAGGAGCGCCTTGAGCACCTAACAAGGTGGATATGTGCGCAATATAAATACCCTATATTATTATTATTATTATTAAATATTGACCAAATTTCATTTCATGTTTGTGGTATCTTTATAAAGAAGAAAAATAATTCTTTCAGGTCATGTGTTTGGATTTTTAAAAAGATTTTGTAATATAGGGAAAACTTTTGATCTAAAACATGAAACAAAATAATTATTTTCATGCAACAAAAGTTATTGTTTTTACACTTAATTTCTATTTGAGCCCAAATGATTTTTAGCTTATGATAAAGCTGAAGATCTAAGCTTTAATATGATGTGATTTTTATAAGAAGAGGTATTTTAGATGGGTCAGCAGCCAGCTTTCCATAGGCCAAGTACATTTAGCAGCTCAAAAACAAGAATACTGCGCTCTGATTGGTCATAGAGACCACACACCCACACAAATTCCAATGTTCCCCACACTGGGCCTTTGCAAGGTCACACCATGTGCTAATCTCTTCAAATTACCCGCGCCTGTTTTTTTTAAACATTATTCAGCAAATCAGAACCCTAGATTTTATGCTACTTAGAAATTTCAGAAATCTCGTCTTGCATCTTGATGGAAAAAGCTGGCTGCTGACCCATCTAAAAAGTGCCACATAACAAGAGTGACATTGTATGAAAGTATGTATTTTGAGCTTTCTGATGATCGATATAAATAATGTTTGTGCCCAAAACACAAAATTTGCAAGAGAAAACTGAAGAAGAAAATTCTGTTGAGGTATCTTTTCAGGCTTGAAATTCACTTATTTATCAAAATATTTGATTCTAAAGAAATATTCAATATAAAAGAGTAACGTTTACTCTTTCCTGTGGTACAAAAATAATCAATTTTACTCAAGGAGAAAATGGTTTAATTCTTTGAGAAAGAATGTCTCACAATTCACAAGATTTTGCAGGGATATGAATTCAGCCATGAGAGGACTTGGATAAATCTTGCTCATTTGCTCTTTAACATACTTGCAGACTGACAGATGTTATAAAAAGAATATATGATGGCTAATCATATGTTATACAATATGTAGTTATTTTTTCTTTGATTATCACTAGAAATGTATAATTTGGAGTGGGATTAATATCATGCAGTTGCCATATCTTCTGAACAAAAAAAAGAGGAGAAGTTTTTTTTTGAAGAAGTAGTATAGAGGAAAATTTCAGGCCGAGTTGTTATGGACAGCTCTGCTTAACAATTTAAGTAAATTGAAGGACAAAATCCTTCCAAAGACCTTGATGCTATCAAAACTGCGTAAGGTATTCATGTCTCAAACGTTCTTCAAGTTCCACATTTCTTTGAAAGAGTAAGGTGTGGTTGTAATCTATAACAAATTATACAAAAATAAACATTTCCCCAAAATTACTGTTTAATGAATGAAAAGGCGAAGTCACAAATTTTGACTACCTGGTATGTACTACAACAATTCTTGTTTAAAACTGTTTTAGAGTCTTTATTGATTTTTTTATGAATGCAAATGTTGTAAGTTTTATCTTGTATTGCAGATAAAGTTTCAGATTTGTCTTGAATTCTTTTCAGGGAGGGATTAAGCATCACTGACCCATCTTTGACAGTTAGCTCATCAACAATTCTAAAGCAGAGATTGAGTGATGATGAGGTAAAAGATCTACCAATTCAAGAGTGTGTAAATCTTCTCAAAACCTACATGATGTCAAGGACAGCTAGGGATTGCTCTGTTTTGATTACATTCAAAGCAGCAGACATTTCAAGGTATGCTCAGGACCTTTTTATGTCTTGCTTTTTAAGGCACAGTTCCCTCGTGGAAAGGTAAATGTGCAGCATTTTTTTTGTAATGGATATGGCCATGCAAGGGTATGAATGTTGCACATTTTAACTTTCAGAGACTTGCGTAAGCTTGTCAACGGCAAGCTAAGTAGGCTATTTGCAAGCGGAAGATATTCTAGTTTTTTGTATCGCCTGCATAGCTGAGCGATACTATAGGCGCTGCTTTTCCGACGACGGTGTCGTCAAAATTGAAATCTTAACCAAGGTTAAGTTTTTGAAATATCGTCATAACTTAGAAAGTATTTTGACCTAGTCCATGAAACTTGGAGATAAGGGTGATAGTGTATCACTGAAGATCCTGCCTGAGTTTTAGGTCACATGACCAAGGTCACTTGGGGTCAACAAACTTTGACCATGTCGGGGATATTTGTGGAATTGTCATCATAACTCTGAAATTTTATGGATCTAGTTCATGAAACTTAGACATAAGAGCAATGAAGTATCCCTGAACATCCTATGCGAGTTTCAGGTCACATGACCAAGGTCAAAGGTCATTTAGGGTCAACAAAATTTGATAATGTTGGGGGTATTTGTGAAATTGACATCATAACTTTAAAAGTTTATAGATCTACAGGTCATGAAACTTGGACATAAGAGTAACTATGTATCCTTGAATATCCTGTGCGTGTTTCAGGTCACATGACCAAGATCAAAGGTCATTTAAGGTCAGTGAACTTTGGCCGTGTTGGGGGTATTTGTTTAATTGGCATCAGAACTTAGAAAGTTTATGGATCTACACATGTACTAGTAGTTCATGAAAAATAGATATACATGTATAAGGGTAATCAAGTATGAATGATTGTTTTGCACACGTCTTAGGTCACATGATCATAGTCAAAGATCATGTTGGGTCAATGAACATAGTATTTTGAGTGTTTTCTTTTGTGAATAATTATTCAATTGCTGTTTTCAAAGTCAGCACTGCTGCTATTTTGAATTGCGTAATGCAGGCGAGACAGCCAGAGGCGTTCCACTTGTTTAAACAAAGTTATTCATTTTCCTTTCACTCTCTTTATGCATGAAAAGTTATGGTTTTTTTCGCTCTTGCAAATCTTCTTGGATATCAAAATTTTATTGATTTTGGTAGATATTGTCAAATGTTTTAAGTTTATCACAACTACAAAAATGAAACTTCACTTTATACATGTGGAATTATGAAATCTGTAGTGCCTTCTTATAATCTAATTTTACTTCAAACTATTTTTGTTGCCCAAATTCCAATGAAGCTTATAATATTTTTTTCCTATATTTTGTCTTTTGTATCACGCTGCCCACCTCTCCCTCTTTCTCATTCCTTTCTTTTATTTCTCTTCCACCCTTCAGTACCATGGATGGGGATATTGTATCCTTGAAGGAACAGAGATTCCATGTAGCATGTCACCTAGTCGACCTAGATTCTAAGTCACCTGCTAAGATTCCTTATTACCATAAACAAAAACACCTTATCTCAGAAACCTATCATAGCAGGTAATGTTGAATTCTGAGCTGGCAATCAAGATTTCTTACTGCAACAAATTTCATCTAAGCTAAGTATTCAGTTACACAGATTTGATTTTATGATTGCAAACTGGACATCAATTTCAGATTGAATCTTGCTGTATAGTGAACTTAAAATAATGTGTTGACAGAAAGTAAAAAATATCATTGAAATATTGAGGAAAAAATGCATTATAAAACCTTCTCCCAATTCGTTTGAAAATCATTTGTAAATCTATGATAGAAGGTATAGGACAGAAACTTTGTCTTATATTCACATTTATAATTTTGCTTCACAATAGTTTCACAAATTCCGCATTTAATGAAATCTCAATCAATTATCTTTGTGATTGTTTGTAGAACTTTTTGTTTTATTTGTTATAACTTGATATGATTGGTTGTCATACATGATTATATTCCACCATTTTTTGTGTGTATGAAAATAAGAGTCTGTTTATTTTTCCATTATTTTGTATATCAATTATCATATGTATGAAATGCATATCCTTGATGCTTAAGATTTTTTTCTGATCTATTTTTTAATGTAAGCCTTAGGATAAGATGTATTATTCTTAGTCGATAAGGTGGATATTTTAATTGTGTTTTATAAGTGTATCTGTCGATATCATGAAGCTGTTTAGTAACTAAATTCTGCCAAACCAAGAAGATTCTATGACTGGAGATCCAACAGGCAACAAATTTATTCAAGCAGCTGTTCACTTCTAAAGAAGCACAAAAGAAAGAACGGCAGTAAGGACCTTTTTCATGTCCGCCTTCGAAGCCACCAGTTTCAGTGAAGAAATCCGAGGAGTGAAATTTTACCAATATCCATTTGTATCAATTTTCAATCTTTCATATTAATAAACAAACTGAAATTTGAACGCATTACAAGACATCAATAACCAAGCACTATTACACCGATATACTGCCCAGATTATATCAATTAACCTTTGATTAGTGAAAAAAGTAAGAATTTGACCTTTCCTGAAACCAGATTTTAACACTTTTTCTGATCGTTTGCGGTGAATGAAAATTTCAAATGTGGTCGGTGGAATATTGTTATTCATTATTGTATATGCCAGATGAGTGCCCGTACATGCCCAGTTGAGTAAATTTGAGTCATATTTCAGGACATATTGCAGAGTTTATTTTCGCATGCCTTCGAATTATGTACTACACATATAACCAGACCAAGATGCAGCGAAAAAGTAATTATCATCACAATAGCATATTTCCCTTTAATATATGACCTATAGCTGCGGAGTCATGCGGGAATCATTTGTCTACACAATTGCAAGAGATGTTGAGCAAAGTGCATGCCTGACATACTTTCTGCTGGCGGTTTTTAACCTTGTTCAAAGGGATTTTATTTGCTGTTACTCCATCTCATTTGAAACCTCCTTGGCCAAACTAACAGATAAGCATGATGAGCATAGTGTTTTTTTGAAATTTGTTAAGTTTGTTCAGTATTAATAATTTGTTTTATAAAACGGGTTCAGAGATGTAGCCAGTAGTGAGTGGGTATGCAAGTCAAATGTTTATGCTTTAATTTCATGTAACCACCCAGCCATGCATTTTTCTTGCAGCACTGCATTTTGGGTGCATCATTTTGCCCATAGCCCTTAAACTGAGACACCATCTGAAATACGCATTCTTTCAAAGGAAAGGCATGCTGCTGGTGCTACATGCATACTAGATACACCTGTGATATCATAATACCTTTCAATCTATGCAATCCTAAAAAATTTAGAGAGATTCGAGCAACCTTTTCTTATGAATTCACACTGATTTCCGTTTTATAAGACAAATAATGCACATATTTAAATTTGTGGAGTTAGTGGCAATGCAGGCATCTCAGGTTTTAGCAATAACATGCGAATACCCTTGAGTGTGCTGCATCGCCATAACGCACTGATAAATGTGCATTATATGTACATTATAGTATTGACACTGAAATAGTCACATTGCATATACGCAACAGACAAGAAAATGACTAAATCAGTCAATATTGCTCTCTCTGGATATATTATGCCCTATATTCCTTGGATATCAATCTCAGTTGAGTGCATTATAAGATGCTTAAATATACATTAAATACATGTATACCTGAAAGATTTACTGAAATATTTTGCCTTATATATTTAAAGTTTACTTTATATATGCTGCAATTTTTCTGTTACTAGTTTCATATTCATTGTTGCAAATTATTATTTAGTTATGTAATGAAAAAAGTGAATGAATTGTGTGCATTGTGAGTAACAGAGTTCTACTAATCATTACTATTTCATATACAAGTTGGAAGTCTTAATAGACCAGGAAAACCTCTAAAGTATTATTTTAAATCGATTTTTCAGTTTATGTGTGTAAAAGGAAATTTAAATGATTCATGATCAAGCAATTACTTGTCTGTTGAAATTTAGGATGAGTAGTGATCAGGTTTAAACAAGAAACAACCAAATGTATTGCAGAATTCATCATTTTCTCATGAATAACTATTTTCTCAGTGTGCTATTGTGATGAGTAAGAAGGCATTATATATCATAATCTGACATTTGTGATCATAAAGTAAACAAATGATAAGAGTGTTTTTAACTAAAGATTTTTGTTGTATTTCACATTCTGGTATCACAATGAAACATGGATATAAATAAGTTTTTTAATGGAGATATTGATAGATGATCATTTTCTGCTTTGTTGAAGGCATTCTCAGGTTTCACAGGGCCTTTATTCAGAGAGATTATATGAGTCGGCAAGTTGATATAATCATTCAGAACTAATTGCCCACTGATGGTGTAATATACAAAAGGGATTTTGTTAAAAATGCTCTATATCTAATGAGAATACCAAAGAATTTATATTTGTCTTAGTTTTTAGCAATGGTTGCAAATTTTAATTTTCAGAAATAACTGCAAATTAGTAATGATGATAGTAATAACAGAACAGATCTTGTATAGGCATTTTACTTTTTAAAGGTCTCAATGCAGGTTAGGAAAATGAAAGAAGAACAGATAGGGGAAAGCTGCTGGTAATGCTATGGTGATATTTTCAGTTCAAAAATATGTTTTCAGTGCAAACTTGAATTGCCCAATTGTATGAACTTGCATTAAATTGTGTGGGATACTATTCCAGAGTTCCGGTGCATAATCCCCCATTCACCTTAAAACTTTGCATTAACAACAGCTACAAGTCTTTATGAAGAGATCTTAGATTTGGAACAGGTTTGTATTTATATGCATTATACCTGTGAATTATTATGGTTATTTTGGACAGGCATGAAATCTAAACATTTGTGCAGAATGTGTATTGAAATTGTTTATTTTCTAACCTACGCAAATGTAGTTGTATATTTTTATTCCATCAAAATATCCAAATAAGGTTTTATTGTCTCGCCTGTATAGCAGAGCGAGACTATAGGCGCCGCTTTTCCAACGGCGACGGCAGCAGCGTCGTCAACGTTGAAATCTTAACCAAGGTTAAGTTTTTGAAATGTCATCATAACTTAGAAAGTATTTGGACCTAGTTTATGAAACTTGGACATAAGGGTAATCAAGTATTACTGAACATCTTGCCTGAGTTTCAGGTCACAAGACCAAGGTCAAAAGGTCATTTAGGTCCAATGAAGTTAGACCAGGTTTGGGGACTCAATATCAAAATCTTAACCAAGGTTAAGTTTTTGAAATGTCATAACTTAGAAAGTATATGGACCTAGTTCATAAAAACTTAGACATAGGGGTAATAGTGTATCACTGAAGATCCTACCTTAGTTTCAGTTCACATGATTAAGGTCAAATGTCATTTAAAGGTCAATTAACTTTGGCCATGTTGGGGTTATTTGAGGAATTGTCATCATAACTTAAAAAGTTTATGGATCTAGGTCATGAAACTTGGACATAAGAGTAATCAAGTATCATTGAATATCCTGTGTGAATTTCAAGTCACATGACCAAGGTCAAAGGTCAATGAACTGTGGCCGTGTTGGGAATATGTGTTGAGTTGGCATCATAACTTAGAAAATTTATGGATCTAGCTCATGAAACATCGACATAAGGGTAATCTAGTATGAATGATTGTTTTGCACATGTATTAGGTCACATGATCATGGTCTAAGGTCATTTTGGGTCAATGGACAATATTTTATTATAATATTTTCTATTATTAACGTAAAAGTTGATGGACGCTAACCTAAAATCATTGATAATAAATGCTACAAAATATATTGTATATTTACATTATATCTGTGAATTGTATTTTCTTTCTTCTATAGATGTATCATAATAATAATTGTGCTTGTAACATGTTGCATATATTTGTATGCTTCTTCCCAGAGAGAGAGAGGGGGGGGAGGGGGAGAAGAAGGTAAAGTGATAGGGGAGAATCATATCACTTCATTATAATAGAACAATCAGATAAATTCCATTTGGTTTTATTCTAATCATGTTGTAAATTATTATTTAAAAGGACAAGATCACCCCAACAAAAAGTTGATATGAATAAAAAGAGGAAAATCCAACAAGAATAACACTGAAAATTTGATAAAAATTGGATGTAAAATAAGAAAGTTATGACATTTTGAAGTTTCGCATAATTTTACAAAACAGTTATATGCACATCCTGGTTGTTATGCAAATGAGGGAATGATGACGTCACTCACTATTTCTTTTGTATTTCATTTTATGAAATATGAAATATTCTAATTTTTTCCTCATTCTCCCGTGGATTTTTTTTTTCTTCCTCCCTGAACATGTGGACATGCCATTGTAAAATCTATGGTTCAGTCAAGTTTGTCCTTATGGTCAAATATTTAAAAATTGAAATAATCAGGGGTGTGAGAGTTCAGATTTTTATCTGATTTCAGATTTTTTTCGTTCTGATTTTCAGCTTAATTTCAGCTTATTTTTGGCTTTCCTCTGTACGAACAGTATGGGAGCTCTTTCTATTTCAGACTTTTTCTCCAAGTTTCAGCTTTTTTTCAGATCTTTTTATTTGTGACCACTCACACCCCTGAATATTGTATAATTTAAACAATTAAAAAACAAAAGAAATAGTGAGTGAGGGATATCATCGACTCTCTCATTTGCATATCACTGAGTTGTGCATATAACTGTTTTGTGAAAAAATAAGCGTTTCATAACTTTCTTATTTTACATCCGATTTTGATGAAATTTTTAGCGTTTTGTTTGTTTGATTTTTCTCTCTTGACTCAAATCAACATTTTTCTGGGTGGACTTGACCTTTTAAGAGAGATCACCATTATAGCTGTCCATAATTCCATGCAAGCCAAAATATCAAATGCAAATCAAAATTTACAACAATTAAGGCAAGTATGAAGTAGGTCTATGGTATAAACAAAACAATTTGTAATGCATGGGAACATTTGCAGTAGCTTTGGATCAGTCTTTTCCTAATTCTAGTTTTGTACTTGCCTGAACATGAATTCTGTCAAGACATTATATCTCCTCTAATATGACTATGGCAAGTTCCCCCAAGTGTGCGCACACGCGTATCTGCGCAAATCTAGTAAAAGAATATACGCAACGAACACAAACTTTACACATGTAATACATATAAAGATATTCATTTTAAAAATCTGACTCAAAATGGTGAAAAATAATGAATTTTGGGCATTTCATATGACGACCTCAAAATGCAGCCTTTTTCATCAAAATCCCCAAATCGTCTGTAAAGTGAATGGGTTCACAGACATGGGGCACCATCTTTTTGTTCAATCTGAAAATGATTGGCCGATGTTTTTTCAAGAAAATCGTATATTTCTCTCAATTTTTGATGAGATATTTGGCACACTCATAATAATAAAAGAAACATTATAAACTGAAAGATTTTGTGAAATGAAAAGAAATTCATGTTAAACCTTAACTCAAATCGTTAGTTGAGCAGACTTGGGGACCACCATCATACTTGGCTATACTCTCCATTTCACTTATAATTTTAAAGGGAAATCTCATCTATAGGAATTTAGGGTCCTAGTTATAGTGGGCCATCTCAAATGCAGTAAAGTTTAAGCATAGGGGCATTGAATCATCCCTAAAATGTTTTATTAATGAAAACAAATGAATGCATACATGTATATGGTAGTGCTTTATTCCCTTGTAGCTGTCCAACTGTAATTTTGTGGATGATCAGCGTTCAGGACAAGATTAGTACTTTATTAATGGGTGAAGTAGTGATACATTCATAATAAAAATTGGAAGCAAATGATAATATAAACTGAATTTAACAAAATAAAAATTGGATGTAAAGAGAAAGAGCTGAATAGTTAGTTAACTGTTCATTCTCTTTCTATTTTGTGCAGTACAGAAAAAATAATGTTGACCAATACAATAAATTTGACAATTTTACAAGTTATGTATTAACAAACCAGAATTATCAAAGTTCAAATATTCAATTTTTACATATTTTATTGATAAAGTAACTCTTTGTTGAATCAAAATAATTAGAAAAACTGAAGTGCAAGTATTTGTTTGATTACAGCAGAATCAATATAAAATATAGTTCACAATACAAAGAAATATAAGTTTTTGTAACTTATTTTGTTGCATATTTTGACAAAAATTTGAATTAGTAGACTTGTTGACTGCAAAAAAAGGGGTGAACGCTGCATTTTTTAGTACAAATGTCCCACTTGGCACAAATGTTCCTTGACTCAAAAGAAATAGATTCATCCAAAGAGACACGCTGTATCTATGCAAATAAGCAAGTAATTTGCATAAATTTGCATATTATGTCGTAAGTAATCTTCTAAGAGTTCTAAAGACAATAAACTATTTTTTAATACATAAAACCAAAAGGGGAAAGGGTATCCTAGGCATGCTCCTGTTGGGTTATAGCATTTACTGTGCTAGAGCATTATTACAAACGGCAGAGCAATAATAATAATAATAATGATAATAATAATAATAATGATAATGATAATAATAGTAAATATAATCATATTAATAATAATTATAATAATATCAATAGTGATGAATGTATATATAAGAATATAGATATAAAAGTTGCTTTATTATACCAAAAAATGTAATTTGCCTTACCGATGGCTTTAAAACACGATATTTTTGTATTTAGTGTCGAAATACGGAGAGGGGATGGGGTAAATTGGGAGGGCTCCCATGGGCTTAAATAAACAAAAATAAAAAAAAACTGTTAACTGATGTCTCATACATCTGTCTTTTCCAAGTCGATTATACAAGTCAAACTGGTTTTGTAAAGTAGCGGGAATGCCGGGAGGATGCAGTTTTGCCATTTCGGGGTCCCCAAAAGATATATATTTTAATAAAGTTAAAATATGGATTGAGGTATAGGATACATTCGTCATGATTCATGTGCCAGAGCTTCATTAAAGCAGTAACCTGCAAAGCAATGTCTCCTGTAAATTTTCCAAGAGAAACAAATTAGAAACAAATAAAACAAATAGTGTTTTACCGATACCGAAATGCATTTTGTCGTATATATCATACATTACGGTGTGGCAGACACACCAACAAAAGCGATACGAGAAGCCGATGGAAGCTATTGTGTTGGGATTGTGTTATCTCGAATGACATACCATTGATCGCTTTATTGTCCGATTCGTGAGTGTGACTGTGACATAGAGGTTGTTTTGGTCTCGTTTTAGCGCAATATCACGTCTTACATTTTGATATATTACATGGGTTATGTAGATTCGAATCAGTGATAGGTCAATACGCCATCACGTGACCATAGCTGCGAGGATCGCATTTGTTATATTCTAGGTTTTGACGTCACCTCAGGGAATATACTGCGTTGTATTTTCAATTGCGGCGTTATATTCACTAAGGTGACGTCACTCGCTGCATACAAGTTGCGTAACAAGGAAGTTTATTTGATGTACGCGCTAATGTTAACGCGTCGATTGCATGAAGAACGCGTTTGATGTATTTTCAAAAAAAAAAATCTATTATGACGTAGATGGATCAGAGCTGTAGCAAGAATTTCGGGTTTGAGCCAGATGATGAATGCAATTTCTGATGGCGAATCCACATATACTATATAATATAACAGATATTGCCTGGTCTATCGTTTAAATAAATAACATTTCAACTCCCCTCCGACGCTATATTTTCCCCTCGGGATAATATTTTCCCTCAGCGCTGCGCGCTTCGGGCAAAATATAATCCCTTGGGAAAAATATAACTCCGTCGGGGAGAGAAAATGTTATATTCAAACTCTAGGTAGGCAATATCTGTATAATATTTGCCCATTTTCTAAGCAAATTAAGACATTAATACTGTCATGAAGCATATCGATGTTTTCGCTAATATATTCTCTTTAATGTAGAATGTTGACATTGTGTATTAATTGCTGTTATAATAAAACAGTTTAGGATTCATGAAAAAACACTGTTTGAATTATAATTTGCATAATTTATGTAAATTAGGTAATAAAAAAACAAGGATATCTCAATCACTTTATGACAATTTTCTTCCCTTTCTTACCCTAAGTCTTTATTTCCAATTTTAGGGCAGTTCTGGTTAAAAATTTATTCTTAAATACTTGTTTTCACTATATCGACGTAATATGCAAATTTATGTAAATTACTTGCTTATTTGCATACATACAGCGTGTCTCTTTGGATGAATCTATTTCTTTTGACTCAAAGAACATTTATGCCAAGTGCATGGGACATTTGTACTAAAAAATGCAGCGTTCAACCTCTTAACAAGTCTACTAAATGTCAGGCTTATTCTATATTAACAGAAACATATAAGGTGGACTTGGGATTGGCTGATATTTCAAAGTTTTTATTTTTGTTGTTGAAGTTGAGGATTCTGACGACAAACAACAGGATTGTCCTTTCATTATCATTTTATCCTTTATACATTTGAAGGGCCTGTTTTATGATTTGCAATGGAAAATCACATTTTTTTTTCATGATTAAATGACGAAAACCATATAACCGTATACCAACTAACTTTACAAGTATATCAAGCAAATTTACCAGATAATAAAAAAGTGCATATATTATTTTTTTTTTCATGACTAACGTTAGTCTACTGAAGGATGTATTTGATAGTTTGGTCTTTCAAGATAAAGAGATAAACTTTTTAATGGCTTCTGATGACATTTTTTTATCAACATACAGGACAAATAATTTCTTCTTTTTAAGAAGATCGGGAAGAAATTGAAAATCCAGATCCCTAAATATTTTGTTCTGCATCAGGCCACGCCTCCCTCTTTGACCACGCCTCCATATATGTTTTTGTTTACTAGTATTACGATCTAAAAATACGATCGACCGCATGTGAGTCGACCTGCACGTACAGGTACGGTACCGGTACTTTCTGCTACTTGTAATTGTACATACCACGACCACCGAACTTTGCCGCCGCGCCGACTGTACCTTGTACCGCTTGTACCCCGCTGGCGATGGCTAGCAAGTTCACGCTGCACTGACCTCGTAAACAACGTCGGTCTGATGCACTTGGGCAGTGAAACGCGTAATAAATAAGGTCTTTGGGTCTTTGCATAGCAGTCTCGCAACGCCGCTCCTCCCGGCCGAGCGCTCCAGTCCTGGGATTACTGTCTCTCGAGCTAGCTCCATGTAACTTGCAGAAATTTGCTGCCTTTCAAGTTGCCATTTGCAGAGAAAAGCAGCTACGCCACGGTGCTACAGTACTGCTGTGTGGTCTACATACATCTACAATGTCAATTTTTGTCATTTTCGTAGATCTAGCATTCTATTTTTTCTAGGCCTAAAAAAATCTACATGAATGTGAATTAAGTTGCAATAAGGCGAGAAATCGGAGAATAAACTTAAGTCTGCAAAATTGGAAATTCAAAGTTTGATTGTACTTCGTAGACTAGTAGTAGTACTACGGTAAGTATCACCTGTCAAAAAACAACAGAAATTATAATCTTTAATCATGTTAATAGGTTCTGACTTCTACTAACTGTTCTTCATATTTCAGCGAGTGGAGTAGACTGAGTGCCCTATTGAAGGTACAAATTAAACAAACCATTTATCTACATCAAACCCTCAGATTTTGAACGGCGGTTTTAATTTATACCCGCTCTGAAAAACCTAGTTAGACAGGTTAGAGGATCCAAGAATAAAGATATTTAATTTCAAGCGCTATCAACATGATCAAAAGTGGTAATCAATCTTACGTAACTCTTCATCTAAAAGGCAAGCCTGAGTGTTGAGCAATGGGTTAAACAATTACATTTACAGCAGCTGTGATATTACGAAAGAGCAGCTCTGCCTGTAGCAGGCCCTTCGGTCTTTTCGGAACGAAATTGTTGTAGACCCTAATGCGATGGGGCCCTGGTATCTGTGATCTATTTTACTGTACCGAACTTTAGCAAAATGCTAATCAAATTTGGTGAGAAAAATTATTCCTTGAACATAAAGGAGAATGAAACCCTTGAAACTAGCTGAATCCATATTAAAGTGAAAAATCAAAGAAACATATTGTTGAAAGTTTGAGGAAGATTGAATGAATAATAAGAAAGTTATGAGCATTTGAATATTGAGATCACTAGTGCCATGTAGATCCTCCCATCGGCAATGCGACCAAGATATGTGATATCACACACGTACAACTCCCTCATTACTTTAGTACTTATTTCACTTATATTCTCACTTTTATAGAGTCTATCACAAGGTTAGGTGTTTTCTTTATGAGATGACAAGTACAGAGGTTTCACAACATTATATCATTGATGAATCGTTTGTCATATGATTAGAATGAGCAAAAAGAGATGTTTTGGGGTATATTTTCAGTGTCCGAATGGGAGAGTTGTACGTGTGTGACATCACAGATCTTGGTCGCATTGCCAATGGGAGGATCTCCATAGCATTAGTGATCTCGACATTCAAATGCTCATAACTCTTTTATTGCTAGTCCTATTTTACTCAAAGTTTTGTTGATCTTATTCTTTGATTTTTCTGCTTTCACAAAAGCTAACTTGCTCCAAGAGTTTCATTCTCCTTTAATGTTACAATCTGAATGCAGGTCATCATGGAAATCTTCACCTATTAAATTGTAATTATTTACAAGTAATGGTACCGAGGATATTGAAAATACCTCTTTCCAGTGGTCAGAGATAGTAATTGAAATTGTTTCCAATCAATAGGTTCTCTAATTCCATTCAGACATGCATGCATGGAAAGCAAAAAAGTGATGGAATTGGGGCAAAACAATCAAGAACTTGAACAACTTCACGACAATTTTGGAAAATTACATTATTTAAAAAAAAGATTATTACTTTTTTTTTGGGCTCTGTTTCAAGAGGAGTAACTATGACAATGATCTCTTGGTTGGGCCTACTGTTCATGAAAACTTTAATCTAATTCTAGTTAGTTTGAGAGATAATTCTGTATTTAGCCTACCTCATTTGATCCTAAAATCTTATGTTTATATATGTGTACCGGTACTTTTAACTTTAAAAGAAATATACCCACACCCTGCATGTTCTCATAAAATACAGGAATACGTTCTGGTTCCATATTCAATTTGACCTCCAGCTTGATAGATTATGCAACCGGAAATCATTTTAATGATCAAATCACCTAATTGTATACTGCTATAATGATTGTATATGTAAGCAATCATAGTATATGTTTATTGTCATTGTCTAAATGAAGATTGTATTGTTGACTTTGTTGTTATAATAATATTTTTATACAATTTTTTCTTTTTTTAAATAGTTTTTGTAAGTTGAATACATGTAAACAAGACAAACTATGTCCATTTATGGACAAATTATCCTCGCCAAGACTGGGGACAATATGAGACTATATTGGGAAATATAATGGTATTAGTATATTCCTCAAAGCCAGTCAATATTCCTTTGAAACAGTGAAAATGCAAATACTACAGCTGTAGTTGGTTTGCGCTGAATCAAACCTTATGTAGACCATGAATTTTGTGTTTTGAAGTGCTAATCTTCCTCTCAAATCTCAACCTGTATGAGCTGAAGAGTTGGACCATCACTGACTACCATGTATGTACACTGTCACAAAGCACGGTGTCTGGTTGAGCTGGGTCTGATCTATCCTGACCAGTCATCAGAGCTATAACCAGTGGAGCAATCCACCCCATTACAAGTAGCCTTCACTGTAAATTTACGTTCAAGAAACTAAAAGGTCCAGTCATTTTCTATTGTTTGTTTGATACTTAGCTTTGTTTAATGAACCCAGGTAATTAATGCTTTTTTCTGTGTTGACTATACATATATATACTGATAATCACTCAAGTCTTTAATCAAACATTTCTATTATCTCAAGGTTTCAGAGACCCAATCAGTGAATACTTTGGGCTGCTGAACTAAACCAGTTCTGTTATCAGAATGATAATCTGTTAGAATGTGTCTGAGAAATCAGACAAAGTGAGAACAATTTATAATTAAAAAAGAAGATTTTCTTTAAAAAACTAATTGAACCATTTGTGTTTAAGTGTTAGTAGATTTGTCTGAAAAAACGTTCTTTCTCCACATTTTCTTACTTTCCTGCATAGCAGAGCGAGACTGTAGCATAATTAATGTAGACAGCACTTATGGTGACAGTGAGGTGATAGCACCATCAACATCAAATCCTAACCAAGGTTAAGTGTTTTGAAGTGTTATTTCATGCAACCGTATTATAAGGCTCATCAAGTGTAACTGATGAATTGATAAAGTTTAAGGTCACATATGATCAAGGTCAGTGAAATTTGAGTATAATGTATCAAAATAAACTCATAACTAAGGTGAAAATTTTGAACTTTTTATGTCCCTATTCCATAAAATTTACATGCTTATGAAGTATGGACAAATAGATGACTGTAATTTTAGGACACTTTAGGGTCAATTAACTGGTTTTAACTAATTAAGAACTTAACCAAAGTTTAAGATTCAAATTATCAAGATTTTGAAATTGCTTTCATAGTCTTTTTTCAGTTAAACTTGGATATAATAATGTTTGCCAGGTATTATCATTTACCAATATCGTACATGATAAAAGCAGAGGTTATTTGAGGTTATTTATAGGTTATTTGAACTTGGGTTTTATCAAATATAGGCTATATAAATATAATGGATCTTTTTGCCAATTTCCATGGCATGGTTTGGCAGGATGGGGGAATTAGTGAGTATTGCTCTATGTTGGCTTTTGGAAGAGCCCTCCGACAGGACCGGGGGGGGGGGGGTAGAAGGATATTTGCCCCCTCCCCTCTTTCATAAATTTGAGAGATGAAGATTAAATCATTTTATAGTTCAAGTTAGTGCTGAAGAAGAATAAAGTTTTAAAGCGCTCTGAAATGTAACTTTTTTTGCTCTTCAAAACTTGAAAATTGTCTCACTTGATTGCATGGTATTTAGCTGATGGAAGTGTAAGAT
The DNA here is from genome assembly GCF_037042905.1 of Lytechinus pictus. Lineage (NCBI taxonomy): Eukaryota > Metazoa > Echinodermata > Echinoidea > Temnopleuroida > Toxopneustidae > Lytechinus > Lytechinus pictus. Next base: position 59,509,720 of record NC_087247.1, on the reverse strand, counting down.
GCTGATGTAAGACATAAATAAATAAAGCTTCCCTTTTGCATACAGTTTTTTTTTTGCCTTTGCCTCCAAACATTTGTCTTTTGCCTTCTGCTTGCCCCCCTCCCTACTTTTAAAATATTGGTGCTGCCAATGTACAGGTGCACAATAGTGTTTTCTTTATTTGATTTAAAGATTCCATTTGTGGTAATGATCTGACGAAAAGCCAGGATAATATACAGTGCACCATGGAATAGGAAACAAGATAATCAGTGCCTCATAAATGCTATGTATTATTATTGTTATCAATGACCACTAAATTTTGTGTACATGTAAATAAAAAATTCTTTTAAATTCCATGCTCTTGTTCTCATGGTACAGTGAATCAATTCCAGCATGCAGATCCTAGATCTATGACAATGTGATGTGCCAACCCAAACCAACAAAGTCACCAAATAACCAAAATAGTTATTTTGGTCTTCAAGAAGTAAAACTTAGAAAATTAGTTTATCTGAAAGAATAATTCTTCATGCTGTCAAAATTTGAAATATAACGTGACTTAAAAGAAAAAGGATACAAGAGTTTCTTTGACAGCCCTTTTATCCAGATTGCTTGGAAGTTTCAAAGAGATTGCAAAGTGCTCATCTTAGACCCCATTCTCATCTACTTCAACTTCCTTAAACAACTTTGCAAAGTCAGTTTAGAAGATCACTTCGCTAGCCTTCTCATCACAATAATCTCCTGAACTGGTTTCTAAAACCTTTACATAAAAGCAATCTTGCTGCTATAGCAATGCTCTCATTGGGTTCACACGTTTCACATGAAATTTGAAACTGCAGCGTAGGCATTCTACACACTGAGTGTACTGAGGGCTTGTATCGAATGGGTGGGTGCTGGTGCGTTGCGTCGCGTTAAGGGGAAAGCACCCTTTCGTCCAAAGCCGCCCCCCTGGTTTTGCCATAAGGGTGTGTCAGTTTGTTTGTTTTTGTTATAGTGAAGTACAGTCAAGTATAGTCAACTCGTCCAATAGTATTTTAGCCATTTAGTCTAGTACCGATTTGGCCTAATTATCGAACCGTCTAAAATAAGAATAAGAATCATGCGCGTTTGACCGACAACGAAGACAGGAAGTGCATAATTTAACGTGATAAGAACATCGTGAAGAGCCTGTCATTTAGATTCAATATTCTATCATCGTGAGTGGATCACTCGCGATGAGAGAAAAATTGCAAGACGACGTGCGATGTTTTGTGCGGTTTTTCTGTTCTCATTCAGAAAAACGGCACGAAACGTGATTGAATTATTGCAATGATTCACTACCAATGTAAATGGCCCTTATGGGAGGTAGATTTCCAAACTGGTTCGTAAGACCATTGCTTTCAATACTGCTCTGAGTCTTCCTATAATTAGTTTCCATGAAAGTGGTTTAAGAAAGTAGATGAGAATGTGGTTTTATTCTTGAGTGGCCCCAAACTTAAGCTCTTGTTTTCTCACTCTTTGAAGATCTCATTGAATTTCTTTGAGTACTGTATTTGATTGAATTTCTTTAATATTCAATCAAGTTCTTGTGTGGGTTATGGTTGATCTATTTTGACAAGTTTTTTGCCATTCTAAAGTTTAGAATGTATGTTTTCAAGCTGAATAAAAATCTTAATATTCAGGATTAATTTCATTTTCCTTTTTAAATTTGATAAGCATTTCTCGTTGTTAGCTTCTGACTATGTTCTGTACAGTCCTAGATGTAAAAAAAAAAACTACACAAAGAAAAGTTTTACATAGCAGTTTTTTAAAAAATAAGAAGCAATACCAGGAAAATTATGTCCTGAAATTCATTTTGGGTGATTGATTTTTTGTTTTGGGTTGGCAAGTTAATTATGCTATGAATTCAACTTGATTTATAAAACTTTATCATATAATTATGATGTAAAATATCACAAGGCAGCCTTGGGTAGGCCTAAATATTTGTAATCATACATGTAGTTTTATACATGAAAATTGATTATGTTTCACTTACTCTATTTCTGTTAGCACAACTAGACAATGGAGTTGAGTTGTGTTATTTCCCTTAGGAGTTACGCAATTTATTTCCTGATGCTATAAAGAAGGAATAGATGAGTCAGTGTAAGTCATTATAATGCAAATTGTAGAACCTCTTTTGTATTTCATTTATTTAAGGCAGGTGGGCTGTGTTGGAATAGTTGTGAGTAAGTCAATTAATTGAACACTGTATACAAGTAACTCTGAGTTTGAACATATCGATCATATTCAGACATGAATTCTTAAAGGTCATATCAAGGCTACCTCAGCAACCAGCTGATTTGAATCAATATAGAGGAAATCAAATAAATACAGCATGAAATAAATTAGATGTAAAGTAAGTAAAGGTTTACTTAAAACCTTTTCCAAACATTTGTAAATGTACACTGTATACATGTATGCTCAACATGGGTGGTACAGTATACAAATGAGAGAGCCAATGTTGTCAAACATGCACTATTTTCTATGTATTTTATCATGAAATTTGAAATATCTATTTATTCGTAGATTCACCAAATATCTTGATTTGAATAAAGTACTAAATGCTTAATCCACATTTTAAGGTAGAATAAAATCATGGTTTACATTACTACTCTGGAAGAGAGATTGTTCATTTAATTTAAAAAAAAAAATTATACTGTCCGAATAGTGCTTTGTGAAACTGCATTTTCTTTTGATAATTTTTTAATGCCTTTTTTAATTCCTATAAATTCAAATTTACTTGTTGTTTAGATGGACTTGGCCTTTTATGGTAACTTTAGTTTAAGACACCGTTCTCATTACAAACCTAAAAACTATTTGACCTGAAACCAGTTTGGAAGATCGCTTTGCTAGCTTTCCCATTTGATCACCCAAAAGTGGTTTTTAAAACTTCATGGAAAGCGATCTTGTTGCTATGGGTATGCTCTCAGTTTCGCGCAAAATTTGAAACGGCAGCATAGGTATTCTCCACGCGCCATGTTGCGAAGATCGCTTCCCGAAGAATGGTTGTGTCCTCACGCTAAAACCAGTTTAATGTGGCAAAGAGATCTTGATAACTATATCGCGATGTGGTTTTCTGAACCAGTTTGGAAGATCGTTTCCAAGACCGCTTCCACCGTTCTCATTACACATTAAACTGGACACCGTTCTCATTAGGCTTTCTAAAACTAGTTTACTGGAAACCGGTTCAGGAAACCAGTTTGGAAGATCACTTTGCTAGCGTTCCCATTTGATCACACGAAAGTTGTTTTCAAAATCACTTCAAGTAGAGCAATCTTGTTGCTATGGAAACACTCTCAGTGGGGTGACACGTTTCGCGGGAAATTCGAAACCGCAGCGTAGGCATTCTACACCCGTCGTGTGGAGTAGCGCGCTCAAAATGTGCAAAGATCGCTTCCCAAAGAACGGTTGTGTCCTCACGCTAAAACCAGTTTAACGAGGCAAAGCAATCTTGAAAACTACATCGCGAGGTGGTTTTTTTAACCGGTTTAGAAGATTGCTTCCAAGATCGCTTCGACCGTTCTCATTACACGTTAAACTATAGTTTCCACCAAACTAGTTTTAGGAAGGTAGTGAGAACGGTGTCCTAGTTTCCACTAAACTAGTTTTAGGACGGTAATGAGAATGGGATCTAAATTAAAGTGTTTGTAAACTTTGTACTTGTAGTACTTACTGAGCTGATATGAGATAAATTTCAAAACAATAGCAAAGCTGACCCCAGATACATGTATGTGTATCCAGCTGTTTTATGAAAAGAATAAATATACAGAGATCGAAGGCCAGAAAGGGTCACAGTTTTATTCCTGATGATTTGAAAGGAAATCTGTAGTAGGCATGCATATTATCAGTATCTGAGCTCCTTAAATATTGATTCAATTTTTGCTTGGAGAAAATGAATATAAAGTATTGACGTAGAGTATTTCAAGATGTTGATTTGTTTCAGTTTATCCCTAAAAGAGCCGGGTTATTTGGACCCCTCTCACAGCCGGGGGAGATGGATTTCGCCCCCCTGAGATCTCCACCTTCGATCGCACGAGCGCCACAAAAATTTGCACAGTGGTAGCGTGTAATAAAATCTACAAGGATGTATGGTTAAATTTTTGAAATAATAAGATTTTTCATTTAATGAATTAATTATGCCAATTTATGCATGAAATAAATCATTTGCTCTGATCAACTATCATACGGCACCAAAACTGCTAATTTTTTATTCACAGACTCTATGTAGAATCCCGATCAAATGTACTTCAAAAAAATTTGGTATCGCAATTTTTTTTCTTATGTATTTTTTTTTTTTTTTTTTAATTAGTTTCTTATGTATTTCTTTGGTTTTTTTACTTTTTGTTTTCTACTGTTTTTTGATGAAAATTGTTGCAGACTTAATCCAGATCATAAACCAAAAAATTAATCAAGTTTAATAAGTAAAAGTAGAAATAATGATACATTTATGAATTTTGGCTAAATACACAATTTGCATTGGATTTGTACATGAATTCACGTTTTTGAGCAGTTTTGGGTCTGACATGCACTTACGTAATGTTGTGTAATTTCGTAACCGCGTACCCGGGCATCGCAAATTTGGTCTCAATAGTTGTACAAGATTTTAAAGTAAAAAGTCAGCGAGCGGCGCCGTTTAAAAATTTCACGCGGCGGATTTATCATGAAAAATGTAGAGGGGGGCGGAATCCCCACCCCCCTCCCCGGGGCTTTTAGGGTTAATATTGCATGTCGTTTTTAGCAAGTAAGCCTTCTGCAGCGCGCAACACTGGCACTGGTCCGACGGTCCCAGACCAGTAAAAATTGCTGTCGGGCCAGTAACTTTTCAGAAATAGCCAGATTTACTGGTCTGACATGACCAGTAAAATATATATCAAACTAATATAAATGATATTTTCTCCTCTTTAGTAAATAATATAAATGGCTTTGGCATCTTTAAAGTGGCTTTCCAAAACTGTGAAATGGTTCGCATGAATTGTATTCTCTGTGTGTATGTGTGCACTGTTTGTTAGTAAAAAAAAAAATTGGGGGGGGGAGGCAATAAAAGACAGCAAAATAAACAAGTCTTTATTTGAATTTATTCATGTTTTTCTTTATTTTGGGGACCAGTGAATTTTAGGTTTGGACCAGTAAAAAATGGAAAAACTGGGTATCTACTGGTCCGAAAAGAACAGGTTGGACCAGTAGAAAAAGAGGGTTAGTGTGGAGCCCTGCCTTCTGGTTAATAAACTTTAATTTTTTTTATTTCGGAAACTGATTTTTTATCTTGTCTCAAGTTATGCTTAACTATTTTTATAATTATCATTGTAAGTATTAGTATTCAAATCACAATTTTATCAACCTCATTGTTAATGTTGTTATTTTTGTTGTTGATGTTTGCAAAATACACAATTACATGCATGATAAACAATATTCACCAATCAACAGATAACAAACGTTGCTGGGATTTAATAGCTAGTAGGAAGGCAGGGAGATGGAGATGGTGCCATGGCAGGCAAACTTGAGTGATCTTGGATTAATAGGGACAGTCTATCATCAGAAAAAAAGAGGAATGAAAAAAGGTTAGCTAGGCTTGAGTCAGAATGAAATGTTTTAAAACAAGTATGCCAACATGTAAATCATTTAAATAATCACATGCCATTTTATTATTATGATGATTAATAGTAGAAATAATGCTTTTGTTGTATGCAACTTGCATAATCTTTCCATAATCCTTCTTATCTTCATTTTACAGAAAAACATGGCTATGTTCACTGTGTCATATGGTGGTTTAGATGATAAATTAAGTGGTGAGTATAAATTCTACAAGTTCAAGAATCTTGTCTTGCACTTTTTCCAATGAATAACTTGACACCTTTGCTGAAAGTTAGGGTAAGGCTATAGGTCTAAAAGTATTAGACATATAGCCTTACATATCAAGAATAATCAATAATCCCTTTATAATTCTGTGCTTGCATAAGAAAGCAAATTATTCACTGAAAGAAATAGAAAGGAAAGGGGGTTGTGAAGGGTGATCAACACAAGAATGGCAGGGACTCAGGTTTTATTTTTCTACTGTGTCACCAAATAATATTGTGAGGTACATTGTGACTGTATAATTCAAGATGAATGTTTTAATACAACTTACCTCTTTCATACCCAAATATGAGAGGAGTGCCAGACATACCAGGTTCATAATGATTCCAATATTATCTGGCTTTGTAATTAGACATAAACCCCTGGTTTGTCAAAATGTGCTAAAGCAGTCTGAATTTTCAATAGTCACTGTGTCTTCTCAAAATGTAGCACTGTGAATATGTGTTAGACCATGGAGGTAATAAGAATGGAGTGACAACAATATGCACAAGCTTCCAATTTCTAAAGAAGTACAAAAGAAATACACAGGTGCAATGTAGCCTGTGTTGACGACCTGTGATGCCGCCAATTTCATGGGAAAACTGAAAAATTATTTATGGTAAAAAAAAGATAACTTGGATATTTCCATTTTTATTTGAGAACAAACAGATATTGAACACATGACGAAATGTATATCAAAGGTGTATTATGTCCTGGTATTGGGCGAAATATTGAATGATAACAGTTTTTAAATGTGACAAAAGCCAATAATTTGACATCTTTTAAATCAACATTTTACAAAATCCCACACACTTCCACACTATAAAAATATTAGTTTGTTGGAATGTAACAATTTGTGATGCAATGTGTCAGAACCAGGGCCAAATGCAGCCAGTCGAGTAATTTCAAATCATATTTTAAGAAACATTGCAACATTTGTTTTTGCTGTCCCCTGTCAAAGTGAGCAATGTGTCTGCTTATATAATCCAACCAGAGGCAGCGTAAAGTAATTATCATTACAAAAGCCTATTTCCTTTTGTAATTCGCCTGTAAGTCTGTAGTTAGGCAGGAATCGTTTGTCTACAATCTGCAAGAAATATGCAATGAAACACATGTGTAACATATTTTATTATTGCGGCATCAAAGTGGCTATAGAGGGAAAGTGTTGGATGGTTCTCCATGTCTTAAATCTCCTTGGTTAGACTTGCCAAAGACTCACTTCTTTATCAAATTATCAATGAGACAACTGTTTGAAATTCCTGAATACATATATAAGTCCATTCACCTGTGAAGAGTGTTAAATGCATTTGTTGTGGTGTGGCCATGCAGGTAAACACTATTTGCGTAATGTAGCAAAAAATATTGAAAGGCCAGGTAATTGATTGCATGTTGATAATAGTCTGATAAAATTGAATGCTTTTTTTCAAAATAGTGTACGGTATATACATGTAGTCAGAGGTCAGTGCTTTTGTCTATGCTTTAATAGTGGTGTTTTTCTTGGGCAGACTGCTTTCTTTAAAAAAAAAAGCCTAGCAGTCTGACTACCTTAAATACTCCTTGCTATTCAAATGTGTGGTGTTCATTGGAGCACACATGAACAATATGTAAATGTAGTGCTCACATAATACAAGGAATCGTTGACTATGAAGTTATCTAATAGTTATAGAAGTTGTCTTGGATAGAGGATAACAATCGTCTGTCCTACATGTCGCATTCAAGGTACTTCTTCTATTTCCACTACTTCTTATAGCAACTTTATTTCCACTTGGTTTTTATGATCTATGCTCTACTGATTTGGTTCAACTTCAGATCGTCAAATGGCAAAGGAGAGATCTCAGATGCACTTTGCAGCAAGTCAGGGTCAGCTGATGGTACTTCATAGTCTGATTAAAGAAGGAGCCAGTGTGAACAAGAAGACTAGTATGGGATACACCCCTCTCCATGATGCATGTTGGACCAACCATTCATATTGTGCATCTCATCTACTAAAGGCTGGAGCAGAGGTGAACATTAGAACTGTGGCCTTTGTTTTCCTTTTATTATTTTTTATTTGGGGAAGCTGGATACCAAGTTTTTTTTTATAGATTTTTATATCCCACCCTAAACATATTTCAAAGTCTCAGTTACATTACATGTATCTGTTTCTTTTTTGTCTTGCCTGAATGAAGTTCCACAGAGACTTAGTTTTTGAAAGTCAGGGATTCTACACAAAAACATTGTACTGTTTGATTAATGAAGGTGAATTCACATTTGTAATGGATATATATATATATATATATGCTTCTTTTGATGTCTTTTCTTCTTCACTCTCGTTTACCCTTTTATATTAGTTTTATATGTTTTTATGTGTGATTAAACATAAAACAGGGTATTTTCTTTGTTTTGTGAACCTGTCCCTTAAATTCTTTTGAATGTTGCAATTGGTGTTTGGGCTTGATGATAAAAAAAATTAAAATAAAATACTCTTAAAAATCGCCATGAAAAGAATTAATACCATTACAAGTACATTGGTCCACCATTAATCAAAGAGCATTATGTGTTACCAGTACAAATTAGCAGTTAGCTAAATCCTGTACTTAAAATAATAATACAGGTGTTATAGTCTTAGAATTAAAATTCTCATGAATTTCTAGTGACCCTTTTATTTGTAATCTTTTGAATAAACGGATAAGACCTACCCTCTTTAATAGGATGAATATTATTTGCAGATGTGTTTCCAGTGTTAGTACCTCTAGGTATTCTTTAATACTGTTTGCAAAATACAGAGCAGTCAAAGTGTAAATAAAAATTGTTTATCTTTGTTATCTTATTAAATTAACCAAAAATAAATTAGTCTATGATGAGCAATATAGATAATCTGAATGAACTTTGGCCTTATTAATAAGCCAATTTGTAGATAAAATCTGAGCATGTGCAAAAAGGGTATTTGTACAAAAATCTAAACCCTGACGTGAAACTTCCTGAGGATTGCCCGACATGGCAACATTTGAGAAATGTTGTCATCTGGGACATGTGCTAACTACATGTACAAACTGGTTTATCATAAAAGACTTGTTACATATTCTAAGCATATTTAGTGCTATCACATTCTCAGTACAGTATATACATGTATTTTAAAAGAAATATTTCTTTTTTATTTGACCATCAAACTTTTAACATGGTTTTGCATTTGTTTTGAAACCACTTTGTCAAAAGTTGACTGAGCTTCAGTATCAACTAATTGCAGATACATTCTCTGTAACATCCTCTTTAACCCTAAAAGGCCGGGGAAGGGGGTGCGGATTCCGCCCCCTCTACATTTTTCACGATAAATCCGCCGTGCAAAATTTATCAACTGCGCCAGTTGATTAAAGCAAATGTTTTATATCATGTATAAATTAGCATAATTCATTAAATGAAAAATCTTATTTCAAAAAAATTAACCATACAGCCTTGTAGATTTTATCACACACTACCTCTGTGCAAATTTTTGCAGCGAATGAATGAGGCTAGTACCCTTTTATACATATTTGCTAGGGATGTCTATGTTGAATAAAATTAATGTTTTGTCGTAGTTTTGTCAAATGGTGAAAAGATAGAAACTTGAATTTTCTTTTCAGGTTGATGCAATGAGTTCCGATGGGAAGACTCCCTTGTCATTAGCAAGTAGTGTTGGAAGCAAAGATTGTGTGAAATTACTCTTGGATTGGAAGGCAAAAGTCAATGTTGAAGATGAATCTTGTCCTTCACCATTGCATGCAGCTGCAGTAGCAGGTATGATGTAATCAGTCTGTATCAAATCAGTCGGTATTCATAGCAAGAAAAAAAGTCAATACTCTGTGCATCATTTGTTGAATAAAAACATGAACAATGGTTTTTCTTTTGTTTTTGTTTTTTCATCCTGATAAGTTGCTTTAGAATTTAAAATTTGCCATTCATTTTAAACCTGAATTTTACTACTTAGAAATCAATATACCGTGGAATGTGTGATATCCAATAACCTAGTAATAATCATTGCTGTAAAATGAAATACGGTAGAAACATGATTGATTGAATTATAGAATTTGTTACAGTAAAGTAGGCCTACATGTATACTAACAAATAATCACTGGTATTTAATGTGTCTAAGAAAAATTCTCAAAATTCACAAATCAAGGCTTGTCAATTTCGATGAAAGAATGAAATTTAAAAGAAATATTTATGGAAAACTCATCCATACTTGATTTACATTATGGTACATCATATTAACATGTATGAAACTGTTTTCCTGTATCACTGTTGGTGTTTGAAATCTGGAATGTACATGAAAAGGAAGGAAAGATCAGAAGTCATGTCTATTATTGTGAGAATCACTGTTGTGATATGATAAGACAAATGTAAAAGGGAAGTTTTGGGCATCTGGTAGAAATTACTTTAGAAATGTTGATTATGTGGTAACAAATATATAAAATTTTGTTTTTAGTCACATTTACAACACACAGTTTGTTCAGCCTGAACATTGCCGGGTTTTTTTTGGGGGGGGGGGTTTTATCATACATATTTTCATTGATACTGTATGGTATATAAATAGCGACCCTTAGCAGGAGACCATTTTAATGTAATGTTCTTATAAAGCGTAATTCTAACTCAATCAATATCCTGACAAGAACTTTAAAAATCTACAATTTTCACTGGGATTTGATTTGAAATGTTGAAAAGTTTGATTGCATATCTTACTGTTAACAGGTCATCATGAATGTGTGGACCTACTAATTGATGAAGGGGGGAATGTAAATGGTAAAAATCCTTACTATGGGACACCTCTCCATTCAGCATGTGGGAAGTCAAGCAAAGAATGTTCTTCTTCATTAATATCATCAGGTAAGTTCAACAAAGGAGCTCCTTAGCTCAACCCACAACATCCATATATATTCAGAGGGAAGAGAGTTAAAGCCCATGTTCAGAATTCAATCAAACAAAAAATAAGGATTTTAGGTGGTTTCACATGATTTTACAGGGATACACAAAAAGGTATATGCAGAAAGGGTATTCAACCATTTAAGACAGCTTTTTGCTAAATCCAACTAATCCTTGTTAAAGATTTTTTTTTCATTCCAAACCTATTTGCCTCCATGGATACAACTCTCATGCTTGGATGAATCTATTTTTAGACATGTACACTGTTATCTGAAAATGGTATTCATAATGGACATACAGAGATCCATTATTGTGTTCTAGCATTCTGTTCATTCATACCATTTTACTCTAATGCGTGCATGAATAATATCTATTATATATTGTTTTGTTCTTAGAGTTCTTTTCATTCATCTTACTCTGAGTGCATGTCTAAAAGCTTTAATAGTATGTCCATCTTTAATGCTGTTTTCTGACTTTGTAGTACCAAGCAATTATTTATACACCTTTGTATTCTCCCTTAAATTCAGGAAATTCTTTGTCACATAAGTCATCATTTTTATACGCCTGTCCTACGGGACGTATGGTGTATCACGCTCGGTGTCCGTCCGTCCATTAACTTTTCTTTGTAAACGCGATAACTTCAGTTTAACCTAGAGGGGAATCCAAGCCAAATAAAAACTTGTTTTTATAAAAATTATAGGAAAAAGAAATACCAGACAAGTTGATAGGTGAAAGTTTAAACAATATTGGACAAATAATAAGAAAGTTATGAATTTTTAAAAGTTGTAAATATTTGTAATCACTACACCCATGGAGACTTCAAATTGACTGCATATGTGATGTCATAGTGATGTAAGGCAAGGACTACTCTTCCACACTGTGCTGCACTCGACCCAGGTGAGGTGAATGGGTACCCGGCAGGAGTAATTCCTTGCATGCACTGAGCGCCGGTGATGGTAGCTCGAGCTAAAGCCAGGGTAATAATAGCAGCGCTTTGTATCCTCAGGCAAAAAGCGCTTTATAAATCCAGCTATTATTATTATTCCATGTACATAACATTGCTAAAATGTCATTTTTCAAGGATTCCCCTTGAACCTAGGCTTATATAATTTGGTGTGTATGATATTAGCATAGATCCCAGGAAGCCTATTGATTTTGAAGTCAAAAGGTCAAGGTCACAGTGAAATTTTTCATCTTACCCTTCTGAAGTCCTTGTAAACGCGATAACTTCAGTTTAACTTAACCTAGGCTCATATAATTTGGTGTGTATGATACTAGCATGGATCCCAGGAAGCCTATTGGTTTTCAGGTCAAAGGTCAATCCATGTATCACACTCGGGTTATCCGATTACTGAATATTCCTTTTGATTCATTTACAGGTGCGAATATAAATGCATTGAGAAAGAGAGACCTTCAGACTCCTCTCCATGTTGCTGCTACAGTGAATTGTGATCAACTAGTGCATTTATTAGTATGTAATGGAGCTGACATCCATGCAAGAGACAAGCAATCTAAGAAGCCTATTGACCTTGTAGACAAAGAGTCCAGTGCACATACATTATTACAGACATTTATGAGTATGTTTATTTCAATTAATTTCAATTTATTTTAACTATAAGTTATACCATAATGTAATGAAGCATCAAACAAAGTGTTTAGGGTACCTCTAAAGCCGTCGCTCTTGGTAGGTACCAAAACATAGACTAGGGTTCCGTAACTCAAAGCTTTAATAGCGACTAAACTTTACAATTGATTTTCATAGTTGATTGTACACATTAGTCAATGCAATTAATTGTTTTCACTAATCCTACGATTAAATGCTAATTATTAAAGCTTTGTGCTACCTAGTCCATTAGGCTGTTTTACAAAGTGTTGAATGTGATTTGAATTCATCATTCATTATCAATATCAATCAATTATAAATTTATACCAGTTTTGTGTACCATATGGCTTACTTTAACACATTTAACTGAAGTGCAAAAGAAATTTACTAGATTTACAAAGATGTTGTTTACATCAAGAGTAAATAATTGCAATTATTAGTGCCTCATAAAATCATTTTTCTGTGTTTCTCCTTTTTGTTTTATAGCAAACCCAGAAAGCCTAATAAGTTTATGCAGAAATCAGATTCGCACTTCTCTTGGCCCGTCTGCCCCACAGAATCAAGTAAAGGATTTGGACCTCCCTCAGCCTCTCAAAGAATACATCACTTACACAGAGAAGCCATCTTCATTCTAGATATTATCTGAGGATCTAGAATCAATCAAATCTAATGTCATTAGCAGCGTGACAGACATTGGCTCTTCTATTCTTTGAAACTTGTGACTTACTGGAATCAGACTAATCAGAAGGCGATGTAGTTAGGTATGGACGTAGTTTACTAATGGCTGTCTACCATTTTGATATCAATTAACAACTCAATGTTGAATGAAGCAGCTGAAGAATCAAATCAATTGTTTTGGACATTATACTCTGATTACGTATCTATTATTCTAGATTGTTACATTATATGATCACCATGCAACTCATCACTTTTCTGTGCAACTGATAATTTTTATTTTGAAAAAAATAGTGAAGTTTATTTTGAGAGAGATCTGGAAATCACATTTCAAATTGTAAATCAAAACATTAAAAATCATGTTGCTTTTATTTTCATTTGAAGACTGAAAAGAACAGGCTTATAATGATAAATATATAGCAAGTAAGAGAGGATAATGAGAAAGAGAGAGAGAGTGAGGAAGAGAAGGGAAATGGTTGGAGATACAAAGACAAACTCAAGAGATGACATTGAAGAGAGATAATAACTTGTGAACTGAATATATATCTCCCAGTGGCGGATCCAGGTCTGGGCACATCTGGCCTGTGCCCCCCTTTGAGAGACATAAGAAATATTACGGGAATATGTCATGCAAACGCAAGTGAAGACCTTTTTAATTTTTTTTTTTTTTTTGCTTGCCAAACAACCATTGATTGGGAGTGTGAAGACCTTTTTTTGGGGGGGATGTTAATTTTTGTCTCACCTGCATAGCAGAGTGAGACTATAGGCGCCGCTTTTCCGACGGCGACGGCGGCGTCAACACCAAATCTTAACCTGAGGTTAAGTTTTTGAAATGACAGCATAACTTAGAAAGTATATGGACCTAGTTCATGAAACTTGGCCATAAGGCTAATCAAGTATTACTGAACATCCTGCCTGAGTTTCATGTCACATGACCAAGGTCAAAGGTCATTTAGGGTCAATGAACTTAGACCATGTTGGGGGAATCAACATCAAAATCTTAACCTAAGGTTAAGTTTTTGAAATGTCATCATAAATTAGAAAATATATGGACCTAGTTCATGAAACTTATACATAAGGTTAATCAAGTATCACTGAACATCCTGCATGAGTTTCACGACACATGACCAAGGTCAAAGGTCATTTAGGGTCAATGAACTTTGGCCAAATTGGGGTATTTGTTGAATTACAGCCATAAATTTGAAAGTTTATGGATCTGATTCATGAAACTTGGACATAAGAGTAATCAAGTATTACTGAACATCCTGCCTGAGTTTCAGGTCACATGAACAAGGTCAAAGGTCATTTAGGGTCAATGAACTTAGACCATGTTGGGGGAATCAACATCAAAATCTTAACCTAAGGTTAAGTTTTTGAAATGTCATCATAAATTAGAAAATATATGGACCTAGTTCATGAAACTTATACATAAGGTTAATCAAGTATCACTGAACATCCTGCATGAGTTTCACGACACATGACCAAGGTCAAAGGTCATTTAGGGTCAATGAACTTTGGCCACGTTGGGGGTATTTGTTGAATTGCCATCATATCTCTATAAGTGTATTGGTCTAATTCATAAAACGTGGAAATACGAGTAACCAAGTATCACTGAACATCTTGTGCGAGTTATAGTAGTTTTCAAAATCAGCACTGCTGCTATATTGAATCGTGTGATGCAGGTGAGACGGCCAGAGGCATTCCACTTGTTACTCTACAGAAATGCCCCCGCCGCCTTGGGAAAACGAAATCCTGGATCCGCCCCTCTTGATAACTCCTGTATGTTTTATTTTTATATTAATTTTTTCCTACAAATGTTGCTGAAGTCATACCCTCATAATGGATTTAAAGACATAGGAAACACTCTTTTGTGCAATGTATGTATTGTGAAAAGTGACCTAATGGATCTCTTATTTCATGTGTTTCGTTGCATACGATTCCAAATAGATTGAGACAAATTGTCTAAATTTGGCCAAATTTTCTTGCATGGTTTTCCAAATTCAGTATTAAATATGTTAAACATATATATTAGGAACTCTCCTTGAGCATGGGCTGTGGGTCAAGGGGGGGGGGGGGGACAAGGGTACAACTTTGTGAGTTGTGGTACATACATAAGTCCCTATATGTAGTTGCTGTTTATGAAATTAAATATGCATGGTTCATTATTTGAACTTTTACATCTTATTAAGTGCAGGTTTGAGGATTTATTTCTTCAGGACAATTAACAAACTGTATTAATTAATCTTGCACAAAATTGTAGTATCCATAAAGATACAAATATATTCAACACTTTAAACTTTCTAAATATACATTGTTTTGGGTTTGTGGTGGATCAATATATTAAATCTAATCAGCAATAAGGGTGGATAATTCTTGATTACATAACTTTTTTTTTCTGACAGGGTGTATATAAGAAAAGCTCTCTGTAATAAATCATTTCTGCTGGTTAATTTACTTTACGTGATAATTTTTTTTTACAATTTAGCAAGTGTCTAATTAAATTAAAGAGCTATGCATTTTGTTTGTGATTTATACTAGCAAAGAAGAAACAATCATGCCATTCATGTGAATTATGGTAGTAAATGATCAACTTTTCAACTACAATAAGTGCAATAATTATAGTGAAATAAGTGATAGCTGCATGGAAGGATTTCAAGAGTTTGGTATACCGGTATATGTAAATAATCTTTTTTTCTGTTTATTTTAATGTACCATCCTTTAGATAACTGTTTGATTGACACCAAGATTAATCTTTGATACTGGGAATTTTATTTCCTTTCCCTCCAAAATAAAGCCAAATGCACATGTGACATATTATTGTAAATATTTATTGCATCCATATGTTCCTCATCAGTTATATGTTATACAACATGAATATGATGTAATAGAAACCTGTCATGACAAAAGTTGTGTGAACTTACTCTTTGGGGTACTAATAAAGGGCAATATATTGTAAAAGTGAAAATCCACTAGACTCCTTAAACCTTGAAGAAGTACTCTCCCAAAAAGGAGAGGTTTAGAACTGCTGTATCATTGCTTCAGGTGATGTGGTGATCATGTGGTAATGTTCTTCTTTGTGCACTATTATACAGTGTGCTTGGTGCAGGTGGTGCATATATGTCCCTTTTACAGCATCTTAAGGGGAGGGGGAGGCAACATTTGACAAACAATGTTACTCCTCTGAAGCCAGTTATGGAGGTTGTAATTACTAATTTACTGATAATGTTTATTATAGTGATTCTCCTGATACATACAAGGAAGCATGCCTGTGTTATGCGGGCAAGAATGAAAGCTGTATCATGTTGGAATAAGAGGAGTTGCCATTTCAATTTGATAATACAGAACAAGTCTTATTCATAACAATAATGGGAAAATTATGCCCGTTCTTTGCCTTTCACATGTTTTTCTATATTCACTATTGTACAAATGAGCTAAGAAGTACTGGTATATACTCTACGCACAAAATAAAGCATTATCTTTCTTATACAAAAAAAAAGTTATCTCGCAATGTTAATTAATAAAGTAGAATAGAAACTGTAAATATTCTGTTTAGCCTGAGGTACTTTGAAATTCCTCAATATTTATATTACTGATATCTTTCACGACTGTTCATGCTCATTCATAATGTGCAGTGTGGGTGTGTTAATTTGGGGAACTTGATATCTAAAAATGAGATATTTTAATAGTGAATTTAAATCAGACTCGCAATAGATGGTTTCTTTTAATACTATGTCACGTTTTCATTGAAATTTGATTTCCTGAAACAATGGCTAGCGCAGTGCAGGATGACCTGTGAAGTAAATGTCAAATCTGTTGCGTGCTAATTAAAATTTAACTTTCCCTTTGATGCTACTCAAGTACAACAACTTGACTGAAAACAGAAAATAATCACAATGCTTGTTGCCATGACTTGAGTCACAGACCTTTTTCAATGGGTAATCAAATCAGCTTTTGTTTGTTTTGTGTTTTTTTTTAAGAGGGGGGGGGGGGTGTCAAATGTTCAGCTTTCCCAAATTTGGAATCTAAATCCATCTCCCTTATTGAGAACAAAATCAGATTTTACTACGAAAAAGTGTTGTCAATTGTGTAAACAAGAGGTAGTTTGATATCATGGCTGAGTGAATAAAAAGTGCAAAATGCCAAAACTCACTTGTAATGTGGTATAAAAATTCTGACCTGCAATGTTTGAAAAGTGACAGGTTTATCTTTCATAAGTGCTCACTCTTGCATGACTGGACATATCAATTCCATTTTTACACAGAAGTTACCAACTGCAGTAATACTTCTACCAGGATATTCTAGCATTTTGTGCTATGTTTAGTATGATTAATTGCCTGAGATGAAGTTTTTATTTCATGATAAAACTTTTATACCGTAGTAGTTTCATCTAATGCTAAATTTGTCTCTTAAGTCTTTATATGTCATCCTAACTTGACAAATACTGAATACTCTCTTTTAAATTTGTAATGACAGATACAGGAAATAAAAAGGATGAATAAGAAGGAATGGTCATATCACATACAACTTTCATTCCTGAAATATATGAAAACAAGCACAACTCAGTTCATGAAGCACGCTATGAAAACTAAAATAATAAGCTATGAAATAAAAAAAATGAAATCTAAGAAAAAAAGAAGAACTAAATTAAGGTTCACTTGCTTTCATAGAATATTACAATGTGCAAAGCCGTACTGTATACAACACAAATATGTGAGATGATTTGTATTATCTATGAAACATGACATTTTGAAGAAGAAAATGTCTGAAATAATGATTTATCATGGTTTTCCTGATTTTACTCTTCCATTCTTGAAAAATGGCAACAGATAAATATGTTACATTGTTATAATGAATTTTGTGAATTCATTTATTTCGTTTAATGTCCGTAGGATACATCTGTAAGTGTTCATTTCTTTTACAAATGAATATTTTATGTTAGAACAGGGTATATCAATAAATGCCTTATTTTAGTAAAAATGATTTGTCTCTCTGTTTGAAGAGGGTATAAACATGTATCACGGGGTATAGTATCCGCACATGATTCAGTACTTCACTTTTTTGCCTGAGAAATTATTGAACTTGGTCTATTCAATCAATAATACCTTGAACTCCAATTGTCTGTTGATGGTCCAAGTGGGTATTCCATATTGCAAATGGAAGTTTCTATGACTTGTTCTTTAAAATAAATTGTTGCAAAGATGAACAATCATTGCCTGATATGTAATGTTATTGTAACTTGCCACTATTCTCCATGAAATGCTTGAGTTTGATTAGCCATTGAGCCCTGTTACCATGGTAGTTACAATGAAAAGACGTTTTATGCAACAGAAGTACACTTCATGATAGACCTACTTCATACCCTTATTACTTTTCCACTGTCTAAACAGGTGTTGAATGGTAGAATATGAAAATGCATTTTCCCTTGCATTGTGATTGCTTCACATTGCCATTGGCTGAAATACTCCAGAGAGAATGAGTAATGTACATACATATCATGCAGGCAAAAAAGATAGAACCCAATGATAGGAATAATTAGTAATATAAGTGCCCATATGTTGTTAATAACCAGGTAATTATAATTATAACAGGATTAATGGATGCTCTTGAAAGTAATGGGCGATTTCTAATTTGGTGTTGGACACTGATGTTTTGGGTAATGCAAAACTCACACCAACACAGCATCCATCATATAACACCAAACCTGAAATAAGGTTGATGCTAGGATGGATGTCACTTGGTGTTGATCTATCAACATATATTCATAATTCCAAATTCTGCCTTGGAGCTAGGTCTAGTGGCCTGATAATTGTTTTCTCAATACCACCAATAACATAAACTTCTACTTGAAAATCACCCACTGAAGCAACATTATATTAATGTTTTCCTGTTTATTTTATACATAATGATATACATGTTTACAATACGCACAAGTTTAAGTACCTCCTAATTGCAGCTGTGTAAGTAGAAATCTTTTTGTTAAGATGTTCTAGCCTTGGAATTCATGATCAAAGCATTGTCCTAAAAAAGTTTAATCTTTGTAGATTAATTTAGGGGAGGGGTAATTTTATACTTAAATTTCAGAATTGTTTATTTTAAGGATTCTGCAATATTTTAAAGGATTTTATCTTTTTATCTGTTTTATATTCAGATGTCTGTTTCTGTACTTTGTCATATCATTTCTTGATCATATTGTGATGCCCGTAGTCTAAGCTATGCATGATAAGTCTGAAATGGGACAACTGAAATTATTACTGTATGTACATGTATGTAGAACTCAATAAAATATAATCCGTATTTTATGATTCTTGCTCTTGTGATCGATTTATTTCTTCTTCAAATTAGATGAATATATATCTTGCCTGATTACCAACCATCAGGGGCTTGTATATAAGTTATTATCAATGATGGTAACTTTGTCATCTATTACTATTTTATTTTTATTATATTCAAACAAAAGAAATAGTGAGCAAGGGACATCATCAACTCTTACATTATGCATGTCTGATCTTTCTCTATTGATTCAATTCAATAGTTTTCTGGGGTGGACTTGTGCTTATCTTGTTTTCATACATTGCACCTATTTCTACCATTCTCTAGTGTTCCTGGGGTATTAACATTTTTTATTAAATTCATTTATTTCAAATTCAATATAAAACACTGAAAATAAATAAAGTAGATCAAAACTTAAAACTTTATATCATTCAAGCCTCTATAAGGGTACTTTATAATGGCTTATTTCACTCTTAACCAGTTAGTTTACAACATGTCCAAGCAGTGGCGGACCGTGACCCGGAGGAGACAAAGCATTGGAGGGGCACTGTATTGTTTGTAAACAGTGCTGTGCCCCTCAATTGCTTTGTCTCCTCCGGGTCACGGTCCGCCACTGTGTCCCGAGCCATTCTGTCGTCTATTAATGGTCAGCCACTATGACTGATAAACATAAGACGTAAAATGTTTCCTATGTAATAAGTTTTATACCAGCTTGGCATTGATGTGGCGGAAAGCTGCTTTGTCGAAATACTACAGGAGTTACTTCAACAGAAACAGAATTTCATGAGTGCCCAAGCTTTAATATTTCTGCTTTTGTAAAGATTACAAAATGGAATTAGAGCTGTTGAGAAGTGAGTTTATTCAAAAGGTTTAATAAATATTGCAGTAAAATACAAGAGTACATTTTACTGTATGGGCCATTTTTTCAAAATTGCCTATCTGTACTAGTATTTGCATTGAGAAAGGTAAAAGCACCATCACCAAACATTCACAATTCTCTTTAACATTAGTGACTTTTCTGGTGGATTCTATTTGAATTAGTCATACCTGTGTCATAATTCATCCATTTTTTTTCAATTTAGATTTGTGCAGTGAATGCAAACATTGCCATCACTTCATCCAGTTTATTGCCATCCTCCATCTAGCCCACCTAACCTCTTCCACTCCAACTCAAATGCCCTTCTCACCACGCACTATATCGTCTCAACAGACAAACCCTTACATACAACTTCCATGTTTGTACACCATTTACCTTTGCCAACTAATTTTACTGCCTCTCCCCATTATGTCTGCATCAAGTTGTCAAGTCTTTTTCCCATTTATCAACTTCATATCACACATTGATTTCATCGTTTAGAGTCATGATTTCCAAAGATGCATCAGAACAAAATATTTCATGCATTTACTGAACATTTTTATAAATATCCATATGTTCCAACAAATATAATGCATAAATGTGAAGTTACCCTGCACAACCAATATCCAAATGAATCCGTACTCTTTATGTACTTTGGAAGCTATATTTGTTTTCTAAAGAAAAGTACATGTCAACAGGTTAATCATATGCCTATTGATAGAATGGCACAATTGATTTGACATTCACTAAAGCATTGAGAGTGATCTCCAATGGAGACTCTACTGTTCTATTTAACCTTTATTAATTAATCTTAAAATTTCTCATTGATGTAAACATCATAATTTGAAAGAGTGTAAAAATATTAAATGACAAATTAGATGGATTCTCGACTGCACGAAGTCAAAATTTATGCCTCCGCCATTTTTCCAGAGCTGGACTATATTACATACTTTATTCTGATATTGTGAAAATTAATCTAAACATTGTTAATCTCAGTAATTAAAGAAAATAATTTTTAAATGTATTCCAAATATATTCTTATTTATTGAAAAGGAGGTCTTTCACTGATTCAACAAGAAGATCTGTGAGCTAGATCTTTAACCTTGACACTACAAACTAATGAGAACATTATAAAAGTTAAAGCGTTACAGACTGCATTCAAATATTAGTAACGAGAGTAAAATTCTTTTTTTTTTAAATGATCCAACTTATTGGAACTTAACATCAAGTAAGAAGAGCCAGCAATTCATAGTAAGACAAGGATGAAAATGAACACAATAAAAAAGTATTCACTATTCCAGATTGAAAATTGTTGCTTTATAGGAGGTCTGAAGAGAGGCTTATACCACTTGTGATTGATAGTACAGGCTTATTGCATTGACGCCCAATGGCGACAATGCATTGTTCTTGTTCCGTATTCCTATTCCGTCGTCTTCTTCTTCTTCCATCAAATCCCATTTGTTTAACACATGGTTTTTGTTAGCTCTACCCTGGCTCCGTCCCTCATCCAAATTCATCCAAACTTTGTAGACATGTTGTCCAGCATCCCTAGTTGTGCCCCTCGTCTTCTTTTTTTCAAAATCACTCATGCATGACCATCTAGGCGCCATTTTGTAAATTTCAAGTCCATTTGCATACCATTACTAATCTCGTCCTAACTCCCGCATCCTGCATTCTACAGACTTCTAACAAATTGCTATAGATAGTCAAAGAGTTGCCCCATCATTTGCGACGTATAACCTGACCTTCAAAATGCCATCTTCATGCCCTAAATTCAAATCCGAAATAGCCTTCCTTCAAAAACGTCATATTTATTGAAATGTAAAGTCAAAAAATCGTAAAATGGCCCTAACTTTCTTGTTTTTATTCATTTCGAGCTCATATTTTTAGGAATTGATACTGGTACCATATCATACATAGGAGTTAGTTTTCACGCATCATTGAATTTCCGTTACTGAAAAAGCGCCCTCTAAAGTTTCAAAAACGCTTATCTTTGAATGCTCCTCATTGCGTCATGCATGGCCAAACCCGTACCCCTTTTAAGATTTAGGGTGTTCAAGATATGCCCTTTCATGCCATTTAGAAAAATATATACCTTACCACTGACGAAATATCTGAAAAATGCTCCCGAAAATCAGCAAAATAAGCAAAATTGCACTATAATGCCAGCACAACTTCAACTTGCTCTTATTTCCTTATTATTGAAGCTTATCCTTACTAACTTGGCAGATATGAGTATTGATATATACTTTAACCGTTCGTCAACCTTTTGTGACAGAAACTGACATAGAGCTGACGTCAGCTTAAAATTATTGTGAAAAACTGTCATTTTTAATGTCTTTCTTTATATGGCATTTACTTCCGGTCTATTGCTTGCGCACACATAAAAGGGGTATCAACGTCACCGCATGGAAATGCTCTTTCCAGTGATACCATATACGACATAGGTTACAACAGAAAATTTCAAGATAAGCCAATCTGAACACATGGTATACTACTCACAATGCACACATTATCAACAACAGAATTGTACACATTGTCTATGGCATAACGTATTATGCATGCACATCGTTCCGATACGCACTTTACACTGAGTTACGTTAATGAACTGTCAGGGAAATGTGTATGCTTATTCATATCACTCTCTGTGTGTCTTTCTCTCCCTTCTCTCTCTTCGTTAAGCGCCCATATGGTCTAAAAATGGACGAAATCTGTTTGACTCGAGAATGTAACTTCCTATGGAGGGCAAAATGTACCAAAATCCACTTTGATTAACGTGTAATTTTTGTTAGTCCTCCCCTGCCTCCGCTCCTCATCCAAATTCATTCCGATTTGGTAGACATGTTGTCCATGATGCATTATTGCATATCTCTTATTTCATTTTCTAAAATCATTCATGCATGACAGTGCATGCACCATTTTGAGTGAGTGACATCATCATCTCTCTCATTTGGATGTAACTGGCTCGTTCATATAACTCTTTTGTTAAAAATAAGCGAAACTTTGAAATGTCATAACTTTCTTATTTTACATCCGATTTTGATGAAATTTTCAGCATTGTGCTTGTCTGATTTTTTCCTATTGATTCAAATCAACATTTTTCTGAGGTGGACTTGACCTTTCAATCAGACACGTCAATGCATGCACATCGTAATGAAACGATTGCAGTTCTAGTTTAGAATGGAGTTGTTTGCAAGTCCACTTTTTTGATCCACCATCTAGGTTGATCAGAGGAAAAAGCCAATTTATTTTCCATTTTAGTTTGCTATTCAGCTACATGTAAAAAGCCAATGGCATCTTGGAAATTTTATCCTTGTTTTTTAATTTTATCACACAAATAATGTATGACCTCTTTAACATTTGATATCTCTTCCCAAAAACTAATCAGATCATTGTCACTCCAATAAGCATACATGCATCTTCCAATTTTGAACTTGATACTATCACTCCAATATGCATACATGACCCAAGTTTAAAGTTGATATGTCAAACAGTTCAAGAGTTATTGCAAGAACAAGGCATATAAGGTATATGACCTCTGTCACCTTCAACCTTTGACCTAAATACCCAAACAAGTGGAGCGCCTCTGGCAGTCTCACCTGCATTACGCGATTCGATATAGCAGCAGTGCTGACTTTGAAAACTACTATAAAATAATTATTCACAGAAAACACTATCCAAATAATGATACAATACAATTTTCATTTACCTTAATGACCTTTGACCTTAGTCATGTGACCTGAAACTAGCACAGTATGTTCAGTGATACTTGATTACTCTTATGTCTAAGTTTTATGAATCGGATCCATAAACTTTCAAAGTTATGATGGTAATTCAACAAATACCCCTAACTTGGCCAAAGTTCATTGACCCTAAATGACCTTTTACCTTGGTAATGTGACTTGAAACTCAGGCAGGATGTTAATTAATATTTGATTACCGTTATGGCCAAGTTTCATGAACTAGGTCCATATACTATCTAAGTTATGATATTTCAAAAACTTAACCTTAGGTTAAGATTTCGATATTGACTCCTACAACATGGTCTAAGTTTATTGACCCTAAATGACCTTTGATCTTGGGCAGGACGTTCAGTAATACTTGAGTAGCCTTATATCCAAGTTTCATGAACTAGGTCCATATACTTTCTCAGTTATGCCGTCATTTCTAAAACTTAACTGTCGGTTAAGATTTGATGTTGACGCCTCCGCCATCGGAAAAGCAGTGCCTATAGTCTCACTCTGCTTTGCAGGCGAGAGAAAAACTTATCAAATCGTATACATGATCCAAAAATGAAGTTGATTCATCAAAGAGTTACCTCAAGAACTGGTGCAAAATGACCCGTGTCCTTGGATGGATGGACGGACATCTCAAAAACATATTGCCCCCCCCCCCCCCCGACATTAACTTTGGTGAGTGGAAGCATAAAAAGAGCTTTACATCAGAATTTTTTTTCAAAATCACAGCAATAAATGTAAAAGATGAATATACATAAATATATATATATAATTTGAAATTAAAACTCTCCCAGTAGTATTGCACAGCAAATATTAAGTATGGTTATCACAGATAACCTCTATTTCAAATTTGATTATATACAGTCACAAAATAATTTTAAAATGCCAAAACAAATACCCAGTAGTTCTTTTTACATGTACATAATTGAAAGCATTAGCAGAAACTGTTATACATTGCATAATTGATGTACTCAAAGTAGATATCACCTACAAAGATCTAATTTTCCTTACCGGATACAAAGTTTCATAATCTGAAATTTCTAATAAAATTAGTAAGTATGATTACAGGCTCTTACCATTTTTTTTCATAATCATTCATCATTTTCCATCTCACTAGCAAATATGAAAATATATCTCATCTATATTTCACCAACACATTCAAGCAATCTCATACCCCAAACCCAAAATATTGTCCATAAATTTGAACATATTTCCTGGTACAGGTACATACACATATATGTTTGTACTGCTTGCTATTGATACACAAAAATTTCTTATGGAGTACTGGAGTTAAATACTCTCATGGCAGAATATGAATACAAATAAAAATGTTACTTGTATTTTGTCAAAATATTAAAATAGCATAGTAATCTGGATTCTTTGTTAAATAAATATATATGTACTTTAACCTGAGCACCCACTTTAAAAAGAACTAGAAAGCAACAAATTCTTGTTACAACAATACACTTCACACAACAAATTTGATTGATCATGCCTCATGGCTCATTTGGGCAGGTGTTATCTAAAGAGTACATAGTTCACAATGATTTTAGGAAGACCAAGTTTGATGACCTGGGAAAGTTTCTGAGGACCAAGGAGTCGACGGATTCTCCACCTGCACAATTCAGCAAGCATCCTTGGATTGGCTGTAAAATATAATTTATACAGATTAACTCAAATAGTAATCTCTAAAGAAAGATAGCATATAAAAGCTCCTCAATATTTCATTTCAATTGAAAATAATCTGATCATATAAACTATCTTGTACAAACATGCAACTGCAGGCAGAATTTATAGATTACAAGAAAGATTTTAGGATTGAGTACTGTAGCTTATTGATAAAAGTTGAAACAGACTAGGGTTTAATCACACATGTACCAAAATTAATATAAACTGATGTATGTTTTGATTCATCCAGGAAAAGTCAAATTACGATGGAAAAAATAAATCTATTCATCTGGACTTATTTTGATTGAAGCAGAACAGTTTCACGACCGATCCGGGACGCTTCTTCAGCTCTGACTCTCATCATCCGCTCATCCACAAGTTGGGAGTAGTGAAGACATTGTTCCACAGAGCTTCATACATTCCTTCTTCTGAGATAACCAAGGAGAAGGAACATAAACATCTCTGAGAGGCTCTACGTAAGTGTGGTTACCAAGGGTGGAGCATAGAGAAAGCCCTTCACACGCAACGCCAACGTGAGAACAACCTTCCTCGACCGACGGAACAGGGGCATCGCTTCGGTATCTCTGTTCCCTACGTCAGTGGACTTTCAGAGAAAATCCGGAGGATCCTGTCTTCTTACCGCATCCCGGTGTACTTCAAACCGACTAACACACTTAGGCAGAAATTGGTTCACCCGAAGGATAAAGTTCCCAAAGACAAGAAAAGCAACATTGTCTATGCTATCCAGTGCCAAGAGACAGGTTGCAGCGCTAATTATATTGGTGAAACCAAACAACCCCTCTACAAGCGTTTGTATCAACATCGCAGACCAGGCGCATCGGGATACGATTCTGCGTATACTCCCACCTGAACACGTCTAAACACAATTTCAAAGATAAAGACGTGCTCATCCTAAACAATGAACCTTGGTGGTTTGAGAGGGGGGTCCGTGAGGCGGTCTACGTCAACGCAGAGAACCCATCTCTCAACAAAGGAGGATTACGACATAACCTCTGTCAGATTTACAATCCTGTAATCCGAAAAATTCCTCGACGTCTCCAAGACAATAACATCGACGGTGCTTCGGCGCCAATCGGCAACGACGATTTCCCGCCAGTTCAGAAGAGCTGAAGAAGCATCCCGGATCGGACGTGAAACTGTTCTGCTTCAATCAAAGTAAGTCCAGATGAATAGATTTATTTTTTCCATCGCAAAATTAATATAGATTATTAATTTTTGTGTTGAAATCTTGTCTGCTATGTCTAAAAACAAACTCATAATAAACCCTAATTGCCACACATAACGTCAAGCTCCAATGGAGTCGGTATTCTAGAGAGCTGAAAGTAATTAAACTATAACTGCATGATGGGGAGCATCTCATGAACAGTTTTAGCAATGATTTTTCACTGAATATTTGCTCTGAGCCAATCTGATGCAACAATTTCCAGTAGCTTATAACAATTCTAAGTGAAAATCAGTGACTATTTGCTTCATGAAAACCACTCCTGATTACCACTATTAATAGCAAATCATGTAGTCTCTGTTTCAATGATATGTAGAAGCTCACCCATTTCATAATCAATGATGTTTTTTGTGGCATTGTCTGTATGATGGATGAGATCCCTAGGGGTTCTGGATTGGTTGTTGAGGGCATACACATTAGCACCATACTCCAAAAGAACATCTACAAGGTCTGGATTCTTTATACCTGCTGCAACATGTAGAGGACTAGTATGGTTCATTATAGCATTCACATTCCCTCCTGAAAGAAAGATACAGAATACAATACAATTCTTAATAAGAATTATTATACTTGGTGTCTTATAAAAAGCAGAACCGTGGATTTCAAGTACTTCGTACTCCAAAAGTTTAATTTCTTTCTATATTACACCAGTCGCTAAAGCAGCTTCTGTAGAACTAACTAGATCACTAAATTTGCTGGGTTTTTTTAAATTCCATTATTAAAATGCAAATGTTTTGTGAACAAGTATAGTCCAAAATGGCCTTCCATGATTACCAGTACAATGATTATAATCCATTTTCTTCTGTTGATAGTTGACACTTGTCAAAAGCATTCTTAAGAACAATTTACATCTAGTAAATAAGATTGCATTGATCGATCTATCTGATAAGTCAGAAAAAAATCTAGGAACAGCAGGATTTGAACCTCATCTACTGATTGCCGGTCAGCGACTGTACCACCGAGCCATCAGTGGTCCATGGCACAGTCACAATGAAATAAGAACAAAGTCCTTAGTCCCCCTTATTTAATCTGTCATGCATTCTTATATTGGTTTGCCATGGACAATGAAATGGAATGTTAAAGACTTGATGGGTAAGTTTTTCATTATATTGTAAATACAATTTACATTGTACATTGTGACTGTGCCATGGGGCCCGGTGGTAAAGTGGCTGACCGGCAATCAGTAGATGAGAGGTTCAAATCCTGCTGGTTCCTAGATTTTTTCTGACTTATCAGATAGATCGATCAATGCGATCTTATTTGCTTGGTTGAAACACATAAATTGTATTTACAATATCATGAAAAACTTCCCCAGTTAGCCTTCAACATTCTAATGTAAGGCCACTTTGGCCAGACAATTCTTTCTCATCTGTAGCCATGATTTGTAAAATTTTAAAATTAATAAGGTTTAAGAAATGTATAGAAGTGAACTTTTCTTTTGAAAACAAATGTATACTTTGTATTTCAAGCAAAACATAAAGAAGATACACCTCAAAACAAAGCAAATTTGCATAAAATTAGTTGATGTGGTTTATTTTATCCAAATAAGATTCACTGACCTGCCTTGAGTATGACCTTTATTGTTCCTGTCTGGCCCATATTACAAGCAGCATGTAGGGGTGTCCCATAATGCAAGTCAGAGGCTTCTAAATTACTTCCTGCTTTGATTAACTCTTCAACGCACTTGGTATGTCCTTGAATTAAAAGTACAATCAAAATATAGAAAATGTCAAATAAACTTTAGACAATGATTGCAAGTATTTTCTCTCCTTTTCTCCATATTTATCAAACAGGTGCTCCAATGATACTTGAACGAGAGTGAAGGGCCTATTCTTTAGACAGAATTACTAACTTTGTCCATGAGGTTCCTGTAAATGATACAATTAACAACACATAAATGGGATCTTAAAATGCTTATGGACACTTTAATATAACAGATGCAATTGGTCTTTGGAATTTATTTCAAGAGAATTTCATAACTAACAAAACTAAAACTGATTGCAAATATTTATATGCATCTCTTCATGTTACAGATCGATAATCCATATTTTCAAAAAGCCCTTCTCTCTCATTTAAATGTGTGTCTGTTTTCAATTCGCTTACCTCTAAAAGCTGCTTCATGAAGGGGTGATGTCCTGGCCAATGTTGGATTTGGTATTGCACCTTTGCTAAGCAACAACTTGACAATTTCTATGTTGCCATGGCAACAAGCTTCACAGAGAGCAGTTGCACCATCAATGTTACATGCATTTATCTGAGAAATTAGAAAAAGAAACACTTTTAACAATAACTCAAGTAGTATACTGAATCTACAAAGACAGAGATACTAAAGCATACAATGTGCCCTATAAATATATACTAAAAAAATGTAAGAAATATTATTAGTATAATTTTCTTATACACCTGACAAGTTCATGCATAAATATCTGTACTAATGCATAATTTGTACCACAAAGCATCTCTCTGAATATTACAGACTGATAACACCATGAGCCTTGTAAATGATGACATATAGCTCATTAGACATCGCTGTGTTGATATTTTCCAGAATTCTTCTTCAGGAAAGAAAATATTCCTATATATACAATAAATCTGGAGAGCTGAAATAGATTACCGTCAGTCAGTCTGCAAGTTAATGAGCAAATGAGCAGGGTTTATCCAGGTCCTCTCATGGCTGAATTCATATCCCTACAAAATCTTGTGAATTGTGAGACTTTTTTCTCAAAGAATTTAACCATTTTCTCCTTGAGTAAAATTGATTATTTTTGTACCATAGGAAAGAGTAAACGTTAATTTTTATATTGGTTATTTCTTTTGAATAAAATATTTTGATTAATAGGTGAATTTCAAGCCTGAAAAGAGGCCTCAAACAGAGTTTTCTTCCTTTGTTTTCTCTTGCAAACTGTGCAAAATATTGTGCTTTGGGCACAAACATTATTTATATCATCAGAAAGCTCAAACTCTGTACTTTCATACAATGTCACTTTTGATATGCGACACCTATTACAACATGTAGATTGGTCAGCAGCCAGCCTTTTCCATCAAGATGCAAGACGAGATTTCTGAAATTTCTGAGTAGCATAAAATCTAGAGTTCTGATTGGCTAAATAAAGTTTTCAAACAACAGGCGCGGGTAATTTGAAGAGATTACCACATGGTGAGTGTGGCCCAGTGTGGGGAACATTGGAATTTGTGTGGGTGTGTGGTCTCTATGACCAATCAGAGCGCAGTATTGTTTTTTAGCTGCTAAATGTACTTGGCCTATAAAAAGCTGGCTGCTGACCCATCTAAATTACATCTTCTTATAAAAATTATATATTAAAGCTTAGATCTTCAGCTTTATCATAATCTAAAAATCATTTGTGCTCAAACAGAAATTAAGTGTGAAAACAACAACTTTTGTTGCATGAAAATAATTATTTTGTTTCATGTTTTAGATCAAAAGTTTCCCCTATATTACAACATCTTTTAAAAAATCCAAACACATGACCTGAAAGAATGATTTTTCTTCTTTGTAAAGATACCAAAAACATGAAATTTGGTTAATATTTAGAGCAGCAATGGCGGAATAAAAAGAGGTGTTTTGGTCCGCACCAAGCTCAATAACAATGCAAAAACACTCTAGTCATGAA
Source organism: Lytechinus pictus (assembly GCF_037042905.1). Taxonomy (NCBI): domain Eukaryota; kingdom Metazoa; phylum Echinodermata; class Echinoidea; order Temnopleuroida; family Toxopneustidae; genus Lytechinus; species Lytechinus pictus. The sequence continues at coordinate 59,479,335 of NC_087247.1, read as the reverse complement.
TATCACTTGGATATAAAAAGAAGCCACTTTTTGAGGGCTTGCCGACTAACTGCCGTGATTTCATTACCTATATTTTGGGTGAGCTGTATATTTTGGGTGAGCTGTAGATTTTATTTGAAGACTACAAAGAGCAATTTTTAATTTCTGGTTCAAAACATTTATCTCTAACAGCTACAGTGTACATTTCTCCTAAGATCTTGCAACATATCTACTTACATCAGCACCATGTTTTACAAGCATCTCTGCACAATAGAGGTAACCACGAGAACAAGCTTCATGAAGCGGAGTGACACCATCAGACGTGCGTTTGTTGACATCAGCTCCTCGTAGGATCAGACCATGCATGGTCATTAACTGTCCTTGGAATGCTGCAGCATGAAGGTCAGTACGGTCTTGACCAAGGAATGCATCTCCTCAGAGAAATATAATTTAGAGTTTGTAATACTGAGAAAACTCTAACATATGCACTCTGATTCTATCAAGGGAAGTAGTAAGGTCAGGAGATATGGCTACAAGATATGATGAAAATATTGTGACAGGCAAATTCAATCAATCTGAAGTACACAATATACAGTATAACCTCTCACAATAAGTTTTAAAGAGGGTGTTGAGTCATGTTCAACATTGATAAATTAATCCATAAACACAGACAACAGTAATCAAACTCACTAGGGTGCAAGCAAGGGAATACATCACAAAAGTGTCAAACCCAAACCAAATATTTCTCCATCCAAAAAATGATGTGTGAACACTGACAATTCATGGGGCCAGTAATGCATTTATAATTAAACACCAAGTTGCCTAAATATTGGGGGAGGGGGAGTTAAATACTTCAGCCAAATTCACAAGGGGGGATAACGAAATGATAAGTACTTATCTGGTTTATCCCCTTTGTGAAAATAGTCCTTTGATTTTAACTCTAATTATTATGCTTTAATTTTATTTCACTGTTCACTGTACTTAACTCAGAAATTATGTGAAATATTGACATTCGATATACATGTATAGCTATCAATTGGCTTACCTGTGTGTCTTGCGAGAAGTGGACCAGACATTGTAGACAAGGTCTTACATCAATAGTACATATTTTTTGCTGAGGTAATAAACCTACAAATAAAAGAGAAGGAAATATACTGAGACTAGGGCACAAAAAGAGTAAGACACAATTTGTGATAGAGGATGGTATTTATACATTTGAATATTGTATAATGATCTTTGACATGATACAACAAATTCACCAGTAAGCATTACTGAGACACTTAACGATGATGGAGATTGAAGTTTGAGTTTGACTAAATATCAGGATTGGGCAGTTTGGGCTCAGTTACTTTCTTCAATCATAATTACAAACTGTTGAATTACAATTACTTTCCAATTAAATTACTTTTAATTTTACAGTCATAAATGATATAAATTTGTGTAATAAACTCACACATTTCAACATAATTCTAAGTTACAGAAAAAGATGAAGGTTTACAGAGTACAGACAGCATTGATTCTGCCTATCACTCTCTTTAATGCTGAATGAGTGCATCAATTAACATTATCATTAATTTTGTGAAGAATTCAGAATCTCAAATAATGCAATTATATTTTAGGACGTATTACAATTTGCTGATTACGTAATTTATTCAAGATAAATCATTTAAGGGGAGACCCTGCAAACAAACGCAGTGATATGCGTGGTATGATTTATCATTAAAATTTAATAGGAGGCGCACAAATTTGTTTGTTTTTATTTATTAACGCCTCAGTACCAAAACAAATCATTATTTTTGAAATTGCGCATAGTATTGCTGATATCGACTTTGGCAAAGACGGATGTGCCGCTGCTCTGAAAGTATTCTCTGGTTCTGGCTATATTAGACTGGTACAGCTACAGCTAAGCATACGAGCGTGCCAGCCAATCCGCTGGCATATGTCCGTACGCTCAGCTAGCAGGCGGCGATCGAAGAAAAACATGGCTGATCCCAATCTGTTTGTCATCAAAATTTGCTATTTTCCAGCATATTTTTCGGAAAGGTGGTAATCTGAATTGTATTTAATATAAATTTCTTTATTATTTCTTCCCTGACAAAAAGCAAAATTCAGGCGTAATAAAGGAGGGTGCAAAAGCACACCCTTTCATGCCTTTCTCTATAGACGCTGTAGTTAAGTGGCGGTTGTTTGCTCCACCATTACGAGCCGAATGGCAGTCATCCGTCTGTGTAGGAGGACAATGTTGAAAAACTCCTCCAAAAGAGCGGATTTATCAGTCTGATTCTTTGGGTGCGCTGATCGAAAAGACTTCAGTCCCTGTAGTCTGTACATTCATTACATTGGTTGTTCAGCTGTTGGCTCGCGAGGAGAAATATAAAAAATGTTTGAAAACTCCTCCAAACAGACTAATGCCAGCTGTCTAACGTTAGAAAATCATGATGCACCCCTCCATACATGATACTATTAATACCGGTACGTAGAGCTAGCTGGCTAGCTCCCGGTCCCTCCCGGTGCAGGTATGGTGCAATCCAGCCAGGGATGGGGGATCGAATTTGACTTCCCTCCGGCCTCCTTCAAACTAACATAGAAGACAAGTTAAAATTGATTTTGTCGTTTGTCAGTACCGGTACGGTACGTACCCGGTACTCAGCAAAAGATCTTCAATACTATGCAGTTGATTTTTCAAGTGGAAGCGATCAACTTCAACTGTTATTTTTGTTTTCCTAGCAGTTTTGCCACGGCCATCTCCAACTCCAAGTCCTATTAGTATTACTTTTTTTTTCAGGCCACCCCTGGATACATTCTGGCGCCAGCGCATACACCGACTCAAAATGTAAACAGTATACGTACCGGTATACTGCACTGGGAATATACTACTACGGCGCGGCCCGCGCCCCATTGCATGCATGCATGGTAGTCTGCTATGCAGACTCTGAATGGCTCGTGAAGTGGGATCTGCAGCTGGTTTGCGAAGCAAACCAGCCTGAAAGGGCGAGCGAAGCGAGCCATTTCAGAGTCTGCTTCTTCTTTGGAAATCTTGTTCCCACCGTCAAAATAAGTCCCACCCACCCAAAATTTCAGAGAGCTTTCATTGGATAACTTCATCTGTCTGTAAACCAAATTTTATGACCACTGAGGAGTATAGATAATCCCCTACTTCAACCACAGAGCCATGAGCAGGGTTATTATGTAATACCCTTGCTCAGGCCATCAGACAGTGTTTACGTATGACATTCCACTGAGCAGCTGCATGTATGGCCAAAACCTTGCTCCATCGCCCAAAATAGTGGATGGTTTTATCATAGCTCTATATATATATTCTATTCAATTCAATCTTTATTTCGCAAATAGGATAAAAATACAAGGAAACATCAAATAATGTGATTAGATAATAAAAATAAATTGCGTGGCTTCCCATGAAGGTAATAAGAAACATGTGAGGCTCGCCAAAACATAGTAAAAACAAAACAACATTAATACAAAACAGAATATCATATCATTATAGTTAATAGTGTATATAAAAAGGAGGAAAAAAACACGAGTTGAGGGGGGTAGATACGTTACAAGTATGCATTGATATCATGTGTGAGAATTAATAATAATTTACTAGAAAATTTGAATACTGTTTTCTAAAAGAATATATAAATTGTGAATTAGTTATTATTTGGGGAATCTCATTTCATCGTTTGGGACCTACATAACTCAGCTTCGTGACTATAGACCTAATAGACCATAAATGAAATTTATTGGAAGAACGGGTATTATGGTTATGAACTTGATTATTGCATTGAAAAAGATCTGAAAACTACATGGGTAACAACTACCTCTTCTTGAACTTATAGATAAATATTGTGAGTTCTCGCTTATTAAATAAAGGTGCGGATGGTGCTATTAGAATAGGTAATTATTCTTAAACATTTCTTTTGAATATTGAGTCCAATTTATATGAGGTTACATTGGTATTGCAGTATTTTAAATAAGAGAAAATCATGGAATGGTATAAAGTTATCAGATTTTTATGAAGCAAACTAAGCTTAAGTTTGTAAATTAAACCAGTATTCCTTAAAACATTTATCATATGGTACTTAAAACCCAAAATATCAAACTCAAAAACACCATTCTCATAAAATTCAGAACTTAAATATTAAATATGATAGTTTACAAAATGAAAATCTTAAATTTCACGATTGTAAGTTTGTATTAAAACTATCATACTTTTAATCAAACAGGATAGCTATGTTTTATTTTGTTCCTGTTTGGAATTAACTTCTAACCATAGTTTCTTGATTGGACCTTGTATTTGTAGTCACTTCTCCATGCTACTGTATTCAACCTGTTTTACTGTTATGTTAGCTCAGTTTGATATTAATTAGCCTTAATTAGTCTTGTGTAAGTTGTCATGCCCAGCAACATTCGTTCACCTTTGTATTAAAAGTGTTTTTATGCCAGCCATAATGTATGTGATAATCAGGTACTTTCAAACTCAAAAGTATGCTGAATGAAAATGTTGGCAATTTTTTTATATAAACCTAAATCGGATCTATTTGATTTAAATCAGATTTTTTTAAATTTCAATCTGATTTTTTCTAACAAATTTTTTTTAACAAAGTGCAAACACCCAAAATATAACCCTTCACACTGACATCAATTTTAAAATTATGCATTTCACCACCAAAATTATTCTTAACTATTTCATAATCAAATCCAGTCAAAATATAATTTATAGAAAATATTAAAGCCATAAAGAAGCTGACATTTTCTGCTGTGTCTAAAGTACATAACTGTCTTGGTACAGCTAATGCTGCAAACATGCAAAGTTGGTGCTCATTTTCAAAGCTCTTGGTATTTAATGAGGATCAGTTTATTTGGAAGAATTCCATGACTCAGAGATTCAAGTTCTCCAAAGAGATATATTTTTTAAATTTTATTTTCAGGTCAAGGATTGAAGATCATACATGTTAAAGAAAACTGCATTTATCTTTTGTTTGTTTCAACCCCAAGTTGTTCTTTGAGCCACAGTTGGAACGACTGTTTCAAAGCATTGGCTTTCAAAGCTTTGACCGACTGCATTTATTTTTGTTTGTATCAACCTTAAAGGAATGGACCGGGCTGAAAATATTCAGATCTAAATAAATAGAGTAAAATGATGAAAATTTCACCAAAATTGGATGACAAATAACAAAGTTATTGTATTTTAAAGTTTATCAGTATTTTGTGAAAACAGTTATATTTACATCGTCATGAAATGTTCATTTGGTGGGTTGATGATGTCACATCCCCTCTTTCCTTTTTCTTATAACATGAAATCATAATTGTTTCATTTTTTTTTATACATGTGTAAATAATGTGTCTCCATTATGATGAAATAAGTTGCGGCAATAAATAACTAATGTACTTAATTAGTTGCCAATTCAATTGTTTTTAGTTCTTGGTAAATTCCTTTTTAATAAACCTAATTTCACATAATCATAATCAAAAGAACAAGTGGAGATATGCCATCATAAGCCCAACTAACGGATATTCATGAAGACATGCCTAGAAATGTTTTACCGGAATAATCGAAAAGAAATCTTTAAAATTCAATAACTTTGTTATTTGTTATCCGATTTTGATCAAATTTCAGTATTTTACTCTGTGAATTTTACTTTATTTATTGATACATGTATCATAATTTCTCCAGCCTGGACAATTCCTTTAAGTTCTTCTTTGAGCCATAGTTGGAACTATTTGACTGTTTCAAAGCATTGGCTTGCAAAGTTTTGACAAACTTGCAAGTTGATTTAAATGATTTCGTTTACAATAAACTGGAAAACTAGTATTTTAGCAGCAGTTTTGCTAAAATAAGAAAACGGGTTCCCTTATACTACTGTGTCGGCCTATTTATTTGAATACAGGAACATGTAAAGGAATAGAAATGTTAAAATATCGGTGTATTGGGTAAGCAGGGACGTTGCCGATTTTTACTTTTATTGTACTCAATTCAAAATATTCACTTAAAAATGTACAAACATAAATCATTTTGGCAAAGGGCACTAAAATGTATAGTTGTTATGATTTAGTCATGTTAGTGCCCTTTGCCAAGAACATTCATACATATTTTAAAATAAATGTACATGTACTTAATTACTGAACCTTTTTCAGTGAACTGGCTGAATGAAGCACAATCCTACTCAGAATGTCTGAACAGGCTTTTTCTAGTATAGGATCCATGGTTATAACCCATCCTGGCAAAAATCTATCATGTTGAGATTCAGCCTAATAAGTTCAGAGTTCCTTTACTTTCTTGAAAACTGCCCTCTAAAACACTTTTGAATTTTGACATAAAGAAACAAGAAATTTGTTTTACTATTAACAAAGTCTACTCATACATACAAGTTGAGTAGGGGTCGCATATAATGTAGGCTACATGTTCATCTTTGGTTTTGCAAGATTGACTTGATTTCATTGATTTGATTTCAATTGTTCTGAGTAGATATGAAGGATTTATTCCTGTTCTCATGATATAAAGTTGGTAAAATCTTTTTCTTTTTAATTTAAAAAGTAAAACTGCCACAAACAATAAAAAATCCCAAATAATTTGTACATGTTTCAATGGAAATGATTTAAAGGAAAAGTCATGCACCCCAACAAAAAGCTGCTTTGAATAGTAAGAGAAAATCAGACAAGCATAACGCTGAAAATTTCATCAAAATCCGATCTAAAAGAAGAAAGTAATGACGATTAAAATTTTTGCTTAATTTCACAAAACCGTGGTTATATGCAAATCCTTGTCGGTATGCAAATTATGGCGATGACATCACTAATTTTTTTGTTGTATTTTATTATGTGAAATATGAAATATTTTTATGAAAAAAAATAATTCCTCCCTGACCATGTGGGATTACATTGTTTTAACATTTAGTAGTTCAAACAAGAGGGTCCTATTTGTTAAATTCGTAAAAATTGAAATGTTGTATAATTCAAACAGTAAAAATGCAAAAGCAATAGTGAGTGAGTGACATCATCGACTCTCTAATTTTCATATCACTGAATTGTCATTATAACTGGGGGCCGTTTCATAAAGCTGTTCACAAGTTAAGAGCGACTTAAAGAACGACTGGTGAACACTTCTTACGCGATAAACCATCGCCAATGTATATACAATTTACCACAAGAAAGGATCTCAAATCGTTCTTAAAGTCGCTCTTAACTTACGAACAGCTTTATAAAACACCCATCTGTTTTGTGAAAAATAAGCGAAACTTTAAAATGTTATCATAAACTATTTTACATCCGATTTTGATGTAGTTTCCAGCGTTATTCTTGTTTGATTTTTCTCTATGTTTATTCAATTAAACTCTTTTTTTCTGGGGTGGATATGACCTTTAAATCAATGATTTGAAAAAAATGATCACAGTGATTTAAATCGCGATTTAAATCGCGATTAAAATCAACGTGATTTAAATCAGCCAATCCTGCTGCATGAACTGAATATGAAAACAATTAGCTTTGTCAACACATGCAATGTCGATGCCAAAGATGTGAAAGTTGCATATTGGTATGCCCGGGAGCTATATGCCTTGATGCTTTACTCATTAGTGCAAACTGCTTACATGTACTATGCCCCATTGCTTTGAAGGATAATTATTTTGTTTCAAAATATTAATTTGTTGGATTTGAATTGTGGAAAGTAGGTAATTTTTTGTTGTTGTCTGTTAAATATGTGCTTACCAGTTATATTGGCTGTAGTGCACTAGCGTACCTACGGGGGGGGGGGGGCAATCTGCCCCCCCCCTGACGAGCCACAACCCATACAAAAGACATATCCCTGCCCCCCCCCCCCCTGACGAGCTTGAAAGACCTTTATTGCCCCCCCCCCTGACAAACTTGAAGGCCTTTTTTTTTTTTGCATGTCAATATTTTTTCTGGTACGAAAACCTTTATTTTCGATTGAGGACCTTTTCTTTCTTTTTTTTTTGCTTGTCAAATTTTTTGGCGGGCAAATTTCCCCTCCTGTGGAAAATCCTAGGTACGCCACTGCTGTAGTGTATGCTACTTCTTCTAAAAAAAAAAATGCATTTCATAGGCGGATCCAGGGTGGGCCCGAGGTGTCCGGTGTGATGATGAACAGTGTATATTTCAGGGGCCGTGGAAATGGTTTTCAAAGTAGGGGGGGGGGGGGCTGATGACGCAAAAAATCACAATCATATGGTCATTTTTACGATTATGTACACGGCTTTGAAAGTGGGGTCACCCCCCCCCCCCCCCCCCCGCTTCCGCGGCCCCTGTATTTCATGTGCAATGGGGATGTCTGAATCTCATCTGTAAATGAAATATATATAATTTATCTTTATTTGATATTAGCCATAAAACAAAACATCAAAACATTCACAATAGGCTTAATGAAGAAGGAAACATTGAAGTCGAAAGAATAGAATTATAAAGAAAATGTGAAACTAAATGCTAATGGCAGGGCAAACAAAACTTAATTTATTAAGATGTAAGAAGAAGGAACGGAAAAGAAGAAAAGAGACAAAGAGAAAGAGAAAGAAAAGATAACAAGAAGGAAAGGAAGGGGAAGAAATAAAGAGGGTATAAGAAAGGCCGGAGAACAAGTCATATCTTATGTGAGTAGTACATAAGGTTAATGTTGCACGCTAAAATTTCATATAATTTCTTATTTTGTACTTTAGAAAACGGTTTGGTTCATTAAGGGTCAAGTCTACCTCAGAAAAATGTTGATTTGAATCAATAGAGAAAGATCAGACAAGCACAATGCTGAAAATTTCATCAAAATCGGATGTAAAATAAGAAAGTTATGACATTTCCAAGTTTCGCTTATTTTTAACAAAATAGTTATATGAACGAGCCAGTTACATCCAAATGAGAGAGTCGATGATGTCACTCACTCAATATTTCTTTTGTTTTTTATTGTTTGAATTACACAATATTTCAATTTTTACGAATTTGATGATTAGGACCTCTTTGCCTGAAGCATAAAATGTTAAACGTGTTCAGGGAGGAATGAAACTTCATTTCACCATGACAATGACAAGAAAATAAAAATATTTCACATTTCATATAATAAAATACAAAAGAAATAGTGAGTGAGTGATGTCATCAGTTCCCTCATTTGCATACCGACCGAGATGTGCGTATCAAACTGTTTTGTGAAATGAAGCGAAACTTTTAAATGTCATAACTTTCTTATTTTACATCCGATTTTGATGAAATTTTCAGTGTTATGCTTGTTGAATTTTTCTCTTTTTATTCAAATCAAGTTTTGTTGGGGTGGACTTGTCCTTTAATCAATCAGTTCCATTATATTGTAGAAATGATAAAGATACACGTAGGATGATAAATAACATTAAAAGAAACAGGACATTGGAGGAAAGGAAGAAGAATGAGAGAGCAAATGAATAAAAATGAAAATAAAATTAGAAAAAATAAGAAAGGAGGAGGAAGGGAAAGAATGAAAGAAAGAAAGAGAGAGAGAGAGAAAGAGATAAAAATGAAAAAAAAGGAAGGAAAAAATGAATGAATGAAAGAAAGAAAAAGGAAGAAAGGAAAGGAAAGAAAGGAAGATATAAAGAGAAAAAGAAGAGAGAAAAAAGAAAGAAAACAAAAGAGAAGAAAAGAGGAAAAGAAAAAAAAATCAAGAAGAATGAAAAGAGGAAAAAAGAAAAAAAGGAAAGAAAGGAAGAGAAAGAGAGAAAAAGACAAGGTTTATTCCATGTCACTTATAAAAGACCCGGGGGTGATCAGGGCATCTTCTACACATTCATATACTGTATTAGTTCCATACACGTTCCTTGCTGTAACAAAAAATGTTTCAAAACATGCCCTATGCTATTATAACCATGAGCTATTACAGACTTTGGTATCATCATGGACCTATCATCCAAACCATTCCATCTCCTGACTACTCAAGTACATTCATATATGTATCTATGCATGTATATGGATCCTATGTGTATGTAGCAAGCCCCAAAAGTGAAAGAGGAGTATACCCTATTTGTTTAAATTCCACAAGATAAGAAATGGTCAGAACAGCTGGATCCTAATCCCTCTCTTGCCCCTACTTCCACAAATCTGCTGTCAATCATGGTATCTACTGGCAACGGAGGGTTTCAGCAAGCTCCGCCTTGTGTACACGTTTCGTGTACATTGGTCAAACATGTTGTAGACCCAGATCTGCAGGCTCTAGTAGACCTATAGTCTATTATGCAGACTCCTTGAATCAGCTGTGATACACACACTGCAGATGTGGGTCTACAGTTGTAGACTACATGCATGGCACGCACATCGCTCTTGGTATGGTAGAAGAATGGTGATCATTTTTTCAGTTTATGGACCTCTGCTTTTAACGCAACGTCTTGATATTCCCCCTCCCTCCTAATCGCGGATTTTATTCCCGGATTTTATTTACAAAAGTCAAAGCGTTACACAGACAAATGATAAAAAGTAATTACCATCATGAACTTTTGACAATGAAAATTATACAATTAAATATAATTCAACAAACAGTTCGGTAAATATTTATCTTCTCTTTGTCTTATATGTTATTTGATTTTGGCTTTTTTCCCGGGGGGGCCACTTCCATTGACGAGTGGATACCATGCGCGACCAAGGGGTCTCGAAAAGCACCCTAAACACGTATTTTCCATATTCTGAAAATGCACCCCTTAACAAGTATTGGCGTCTGAAACCCTACCCTTAACAAGTATTGGAAACAAAACGATACTCTTGGCAAGTATTCCCTGAAATGAACCCCTAAACAAGTACAGCGACATTTTATTTTTATGTCACGTACGGGTCCGTCGGTCGTCGTTTTTACCTTTACATACCATTTGGCCATTTGGTTAGTACATGTACGGCCCCACCTTCCACACCTCGCGCAAATCGGACTCAAAACACGTAGTGTTATGGAAAAAAGAACATCCTTTATAAAAAAAAATTATTTTGTTTTATCATCCCCGCAAATTTGACCCTAAACACGTAGCTTTCCTAGCGAAATAGATACCCTTTTTTCATTATTTTTGTGTTTTTGACACCCTTATCACGTTACGTACGTAACGTGCCCTATCTTGAAAAAGACATCCTTTTTACGTGTTTTTTTGGTCGCGCATGGTATCCACTCTTCAATGTAAGTGGCCCCCCCGGGGCTTTTTTTCAACCTCTCTTTTAAATAAGAAAACAAGACTGTACTTTCTTTTATCTAAACCAACTGAATTTCTCTCCAAAATCGGCAATTTATAAATTTATACTCCATAACGAGATGAATATTACCAAATCTACATCAGTATTTTCCAATCTTAATAAACACCTCATATTTCAGTCAGGAAGACTTTTTAAATCAAATTTTCAACGAAAATAAAAGTGATATTTTAACTCGCAGTCAAAAAAAGCACGATTGTCTTCCTCAATATCAAAATTTAAGCATAAGTTACTATTATTTTCCACTTGTGAAGTTTTTTCCGAGTGGGAAGTGAATTACGTACAGAGTAGTTAGAAACTAAATTCTGGAAGTTCATTAGCATCAATCTCTTCTAATAAATGAATAACAACGTAGTGAAAACATGTAACCATATCAATATCAACACTAAGTTGATCAACGGTAATCTATTACACAACAAAATCATTCTGAATATTGTTTACTGCTTAAATCATATACATTTTAAAAATCTTTTTATGAAAATCATAAATGGTAAAGTAATTAAGACTTTTGCAACAAATATTTTAGGTCTATAACGTTTTGTAACCATGCATGCATTTGGTATTGCTTTGTGTAATTCAATTTACCTTCTATAGTGGTTAAAGGAGAATGAAACCCTTGAAACCAGCTGAATCCATATCAGAGAGAAAAATCAAAGAAACATATTGTTGAAAGTTTGAGGAAGATTGAATGAATAATAAGAAAGTTATGATGAGCATTTGAATATTGAGATCACTAGTGCCATGTAGATCCTCCCATCGGCAATGCGACCAAGATCTGTGAAATCACACACGTACAACTCCCTCATTACTTTAGTACTTATTTCACGTATATTCTCACTTTTATAGAGTCTATCACAAGGTGAGGTGTTCTCTTTATGAGATGACAAGTACAGAGGTTTCACAACATTATATCATTGATGAATCGTTTGTCATATGATTAGAATGAGCAAAAAGATATGTTTTGGGGTATATTTTCAGTGTCCAAATGGGAGAGTTGTACGTGTGTGACATCACAGATCTTGGTCGCATTGCCGATGGGAGGATCTCCATAGCATTAGTGATCTCGACATTCAAATGCTCATAACTCTTTTATTGCTAGTCCTATTTTACTCAAAGTTTTGTTGATCGTATTCTTTGATTTTTCTGCTTTCACAAAAGCTAACTTGCTCCAAGAGTTTCATTCTCCTTTAACATAATTTGAAATGATTTCTACACTCTTGAGAATGATCCATTTTCAAAAATATCATAAGGAACAAATTACGGACTTTGAACCAATCGTTGTAAAATAGTACTTTTATCAACAATTATATTTTTATTAAACCAAAGAATTTCTTCTGCTATCATTATTTCTATTATGTCGTCTGACACATAACACTCCTCCATAATACTTTGGTATTTTGATTTAAACGATCTTTGTAATATCTTTATCATTACAATTCAATAAAAACTTTAAACCACCTAAATAATTGCTTAAAACAAAAATGTCAAATTTCTCTCCATGGGAGATAATGTCATTGAAGGGATCCAAAAATCAACATTAATTAATTTATTACCATATCTTTTATGTGAGACCAGAAGGTTTGGTAAAATTATTTCGGGATTCCGTTGGAGCCGGTGGTTTTATTTTTACTAATCGAAAAAAACAACCGGAACGTTTGCATCCTTCTTCTGTCAAAAGGCATTTTTTCTATATACGTTATGTATATAATTATGACATCCTTGGTTTCATTTATTTCTATTTCTAATTTTTCATACAAATTTGTGTAATATGATAGCACTTCATTAATAATTGCTTTATTTTCATAAAAAGTACATTTTCCATTCTCAGATCTTTACTGTTTTATTTCTCTCTTTTTTATTTGATTTTTTCCTTCCTTCATTCATTTACACGGATTCTTATTCCCTCACCTTTCGTCTCTGTCTTGTTTTTTTTATTCTTCTAATTTTTGTTTTACATCAATTAATTCATTTGTGTAACTGTTTGTTCTTTATGTTAGTCACATTTCTTTTGAAGTAAACAAAGCAATGCTTCTAGTTTACATTTGTTATCTCTTATAACCATTTATTTTTTTGACAATATTTCTGTAAAAACTTTGCTTTTTGATAACTCCCATAGGCAATAATTCAATTATGGTTTTTATGTGGCAGTCATGGGCTACTTTTCATCATTTTATGATGGCAACATCAGGCCCAAGGAACAATCTATAAAAAATTGCATCTTAGATATATCATGAGTTAATTTAATTATTTTGTTCTGATAGTCTTCATCTTGTAGGATAGATAATTATATTCATTTTCCAATATCCATGCAGGTCCAATGTTTCAATATTATTTAATCTAACTTTTAGCGAAATCGCATTATGATCAGCCCGTATTGCAGGTCTGATCACATGATAAAGTTTTGTGCGAAATTTGAGAATCGACCAACCAAAAATCTTATCTTGAGTCTCCTTTAAACGTAATGTTCCTCCATGTAAACTGCTTAACCTTTTTATTAATCTTTCTCCAAATGTCTATTCAATATTTTGCAATAGTTTTTTTTATACGTAAAATTCCCGTAATATTTTTCGCACCCAAAATGTCCTTTCTAACATTAAGAACACAATTTTAATCACCTCCTAAAATTAATTCGAAAGGTGGTGAAAGATTTTTATCATCTCTAGGACACTTCTTCAATCTTATGCAAAATTAAGTGAAAACAAATCTCTCTATACATTTTCTTAGGGTTGGTGCATATTACCTCATATTGAAACAGTGTTTTGTATGTTAACTTGCAAAAATAGTATTCTTCCATCTTTTTCACATAATGAACTGAACATATTCTACATAAACCATGCTGAAAATGTATAGCAAGCTATACGTGAATGGTTTGTTCCATGCGAAAAGAAACATGGACCCTGTCATTCATTTCTCACAAGTTTTTCCAAGTCACATGACCAAAAAGTTTCTTGAAGAAAGATAAAGTTTCCTTAATGTTTGATGTGTGAGCCGGTGAAATATTTGATTTCTTTTTTCTCATACCTCATTCCACGAACATTTAAGCTTAATAAATGGCAACTATTCATGATTATAAAATCATGCTGTGTATGCTAAAAATTTTCCTTGTTTGATTGTCGCTCCACCCGGCACTCCGGCTGTCATACTTTTTAGATAATCGCTTTTCTGGTTTCTGCTTTAATTCTTTTGATGGCTGCGCCTTGTAGTTGGCTTTTTGGTGGATTTTTTCAGATAATTCGCTCTCATCGCCTTCCGATTCAGCAGTGGAATGATGATGATGATTATGATGATGACGATGTTGATGAGACGTTGAGAAATAAAATAATGATGATGATGATCAGAGAGCGTTTCATGAAAAGGACCTGTCAGACGTTTTATCCGACAAGTAGGATGGGGGTGGGGTGTCCGGACACTTGATAATTTTGAAGCCTTTTTTTGGTATTTGGATTATACAAAAAATACGAATTCAATAGTTGTAATCATCGTCTATTTTGTTCTAATGCCTAACATTTTGTACCAGGGGCGGCAGAACGTATTTTCATCCTTTTTTTTGGGGGGGGGGGCAAAGTAAAAAAGGGCATTTTGGTGCAAACGGATATTTTCACCGTGAGATTATCATCTGTATGAAGAAGTTGTGTGTTTTGTAGTAATTAAGTTGAGCCATTTTTTAAAAGTGATTTCTGATTGATAAGATATATGTTTAGATTTTAGTTTTCGCGAGCGAGCGGTTTGGAAAAATTTTCAAATCTGAAGTTGTAAAACTCGCTTTTTGGTCAATATGGACCTAATTACTGTTAAAAAGGGCATCCTTGCGAGATGTTGCGAGCGCGAATCACGAACTCAAACTTTTGGAAAGTTCATGTAATAAGACATGAAAAGTAAATATTCCGAGCAAATTTTGTAATCATGAAAGAAGGATGTGAATCTAACTAAAGAATTAACGCGAGCGCAAAGCGCGAGCTGAAAATGTTAATATACTGACCAGAAAAGGAATCTTTTAAAGACTGCATTTATAGTGACTCATGAATAGGATACGGGCTATATACATATCTCACTAATCGAATAATGCGAGCGCAAAGCGCGAGCTGAAAATTTGTGATATTCTAACCAGAAAATTGGAAAGTGTATATATAGGCATTTTATATGACCAGGAACAAAAATGACCGATTTATTCCTTAATAAACAATAATTGGTGCAAACGCAAAACACAAGCAAAAAATGTGTGATATTCCAAACTGAAAAGCACTTTACCAGGAACAGAATGAGTACCTTAAAGGACAAGTCCACCACAAGAAAAAGTTTATTTGAAGGAAAAATCAAACAAGCGTATATAAATTTCATCAAAATCGGATGTAAAATAAGAAAGTTATGACATTTGTCTTGAAGTTTCGCTTAATTTCACAAAATAGTTATATGCACATCCTGGTCGGTATGCAAATGAGGGAACTGATGACATCACTCACTCACTTTTTATTTTGTATTTTATTATAAGATATATAAAATATTCAAAATTTCTCCACATTGTCCTGTGAAAAAATTGTATTTCTCCCTGAACATGATCATTGTTTAACGTTTTATTGTTCAGTCAAGTTGGTCCTTATTGCTGTAAAAAATGAAATATTGTATAATTCAAACAATAAAAAACAAAAGAAATAGTGAGTGAGGGACATCATCGATTCTCTCATTTGCATGTGACTAAATTGTGCATATTACTATTTTGTGAAAAATAAGCGAAATTTTAAAATGTTATAACTTTCTTATTTTTCATCGATTTTGATGAAGTTTTCAGCATTATGCTTGTCTGATTTTTCTCTATTGATTCAAATAAACATTTTTCTGAGGTGAACTTGACCTTTAATAATTATTGATGCGAGCGCGAAGCACGAGCCAAAAAATGTGTGATATTCCAACATGAAAACTGGATATTGATAATCAACTCTTTGCCGGGGGGGGGGGGGCTTTGCCCCCTCCCCCGTACGAAACCATGTTCCGCCGCCCCTGATCATACATGCTATAAGTTTTATGGAATTTGAAAATTTGGGGTAGATACATTTCTTTTCTTTCTAGACTTTTATTGTCGATAAGAAGCCCAAAATCTCGAGGTACATGCACGGTATTAACCCAGGGAGCTCCCTGGGTTAGCACGATATATATACGGGGAATTAGACTCAATGTCCAAAGAAATGTTACCGTAGTAGTATACCAGTCTTTCTCTCATCCTCGAACTGTGGCGTTTCGTTGCTAGAGGAACGATTAAATTTCTTTCTAATTTATCCCGTAAGTTAAGGAATTCACAGTAAATTGTTCTCTTTATTCCGTGGAATATTGCAAGGGGTAAGAGATTTGCCAATTTATAATTGTTTTAGACGTCACTATATGATTTTTCAGCAACATTTATCATTTATGCCACTAGTATAATTACCAAATCGATAACCAAACGTAAACCAAGCTCTGGTTTTGGTCCGGGATTGGAAGGCTCTGCCTCTGTCTGATTAAGGTTAGCGGCAAACCCAGGGAGCTCCGGCCCGCTTCGCCGGGCCGGAGCCCTGGACTCGTCCGTGTAATATTAGGCAGAGGATACTCTCAAAAAATGGGGTAGAATGGGGTCGCAATAGCACCCCAAATAAAAGGGGAAAAAATAAATCATGCACTTACCTCGATTATATGGATGAAGGTCTATTCATTGCTATTGATTGTGACACGGAATCCTTACCTTAGCTTAGTTAGTGATACTGATAGTGATATCCGAGGCACAAAACTGGACCCGCGCCGCTAAGGTGCTATAGTATGGGGAATTCTAAGTTAGATAGAACCAAGGCGTAGGCTGGTTTGACTTTGAGCAAGGCCATGGAAAGGTGAAACTAAAGTGGAATGGGGGGGTGGGGGCGTGCAAAGTCTAGTAAAGTTCAGAAAATAAAATCAGCTGTTGAAAGCAGAAGGGGGTAGGCCTAGACTCTAGAGATCTGACATGTCTGATGTTAGTACATGTAACAGTTATAATTTTTTTTTTTTTTGTCAGTATTGGAACTCCTCTGCCAGTGCCAGACTCGAGAGCTCAGCGGGAGGGTGCATATATATGCACCCCCAAATTTTACGCCCTTTTGAGATCTATAGATCTACATACCGGTACATGTACATTATGCAGTATGATGGAGTGACCATGTTTGTGCATATTTCATAAATGATCATGAATTTCATATTCAATAAAAAAATTATCACAGTTCACACAAAATTAATTAAAATCAAACGGAAGGCAAGATCCTCAAGTCGAAATCACTCTCTGGTCTATGGAATAGGTCAAGGGTTTTGCTGGTATCGCGATCTAAGAATTTTAATTTCTACGGCGATTGACTAGTGCGCGCTCAGCTGAAAAAGTCATTAAAAAGTGTGACCTTAATTTGCGCACGATCTCTCCTGTGTTCTTCCTCTGCTAAGGTCGGAGATCAACGGCACCGTTGGAAGGGCCGCAGTTAATTGAAAGCTCTAAGTCGCAATCATGAAGAAGTACTGAGTAAGTTTTGACGAGTTGTGTGATCATGACGATCGTTTTGCCAAGCTTTAAAAGAAATCATGTAATCAAGGTAAAGTAATTGTATCAGATAGAGGTCAAAATGCCATAAAATTAGCTGTAATCACATTTTACTTGTTTGAAGTCCTCTGCTCACAAAAAGGCAATTTCTTGATGCTTGTCGTATTTTGTCGAGAGGTTCAGATTTCCTCAAAGCGGACGCAAAAGGTTAACTTGTGATGTTTTGCCAATATTTTCACAAATAGATGTAGAGACACTATCATTAAAAAAATTATTAATCTGGGTTATTTTAGGTTGCTTTTTCTGTTAGTGTTATCAGATTTTCAAGATATTAATTAGATATTGAGATATTTGACAGTGCACAAAATGAGAGGTAATACTTGAATTAAAGTTGAATTAAGAAGACGATTCCAAATATTGAGATATTTACATTAATAGCAACCTTACAACCCCCCAAACACTAATAGGTGATTCGACCCCCCATTTTCTTTTTTCAAAATAGTGAATTTGAACGATTTATCCCTACCCATTTTCCCTGAGTTCGCTCCTGCAATGCCTACCGAGACGGGTGTTCTTTGAGTGTGACGTCACCGGGGGGTATTCGGTCCCGGTGTAGTAAACAAGGCAGTGCCGTTTTGTGTACTATGCACGTACTCCTTCATATGGAATAACTGCAGTTGAAGTTGTATCTGCGAGCCATAGAACTTGCAAAGAGGAAATGATTAAAATATTTGTGGCCGTACTATTATTCCAAATATGTGAATTCCCTCAGAATGATACCATAGACCCTAAAGGAATAATTTCAAGGTAAATAATATGAAATTTGATCGAGATCTTCTCACCAGTCGATAAAGTAGCAGACGTGTTATTATGACATATTTATCCGCGTGTGACGCGGCTCTTGCAAAAAAACACAGTTGGTTGCGGAATTGCTTTGTGCCGACCGGCCGCCCGCTCTGGCGCAGCTAGCTGTCGAGCTACCGTACCGTTCTTGTTGTCTTCAACCATAGAGATGTATACTAATTACTATATATCTTTCTGTCTTCAACTCACTTCCGCATTGCGTTTGTATGTGTGACGGTGACCCCTAGCGTAATTAAATATAGAAAACAACTCAGAAGGCCGAGAAAGAATACTATACGTTTGGTTCAAGATTGTTCTGTGGAATGAGCTATGAGTGGAAATGATCCAGAGGATATAAAAGTGGAGTCAAAGACAAAAGAAAAGAAGAAAAAACGCCAGGGGATCGCTGCACGGCCATGAACTAAGTCGACATACCAGACCATAACAGTACACTCAATGCCTGGGTGTTGTGTGTAGGATGGGGGATCGGGTGTCCGGACACTTTATATTTTTGAAGCCTTCTTTTTTGTCTTAAGATTACACTAAAAATATGAATTCAATAGTTGTAATCATCTTCTATTTTGTTCTCTATAATATTTTCTAAAATTTTGTACTAAAATTTGATGAAACTTCGCTTGTAATTTTTTCCAAATGACTTTCTAAAATTGATCGTCCGGACACACAACCTGTCCGGACACACAACAACTGGGTATACTAGTCAGGTACTAGTATTATGCGTTCAGCGCGCGCTGAGCTAGCCGCCGGAATTACTTTCCAGCTACTCACTTGATTGAACATCGTGATAAAATAAATGAGAAATAGTGAAAATATCATTCGATAACTCACTGTTTGCTATCTTACATCATGATTGAAGAGTTCATGGTGGTTATTCATACTGTTTTTTATACAGGGAAAGTAAAGATTTGTACATATCAGTCCTATTTGTTTGATTTGAGTTGCTTTGAAAAAAAATTGTAAAATATCTTTCTCTCTCTGCATAGCATTTCTGTATGACATTCAGGCACCTCTTATACTAAATTCCCCCCGGTGACGTCACACTCCGAGTGACTTTTCTGTACACTCGTCTCTCGGGCTCTGACAGGTGGCTAATTTCATAGACTTTCAAAGCAAAATATCGAGAAGGCAGAGGATTATTGTGACATGCTATGTGTTTGAACAACTTATATATACTATATATTGTATGTAGAACCTATATTTATGGAAACTCACCCCCTTCTTAATTCAACTTTAAGCCTTTAAGGTCATACCACCATACACAACACACACTTTAAAATTCCTCAAAATATCACTTTTGTAACGGACTCGGGAGTCTTGTGCGTTTTTTTTTTTAGGCCAATGCAGGTCATGATTTGAGTCGGAGTTTGGATTGAGCTACAACAAGCTCTTTTGTGTTCTAAAAAAGTACTCCAATAGGTCAAGAATGCATTATGTTACACACTTTTCTATTGCGTACGTGCATGCATCGCACATGGAGTATTGTGCCTTGACATTAGTCTGTGTGCCTTTACTTGGCACATGTGTTGTGATATGACTTTGGGGGAGTTAACCCAGGCCAGGGTCAGACCAGTGCGCCACTATAATAAAGAAATACATCAGAAATTCAGTGTTGCCAAAGACTATGAATTAAGTTAAGGCCTATATATCCTTATCTTTTTTCACATGGTACTATTATTTCCTAACCTTTGTCAACCAGGTATAGTTATGAAAATAATAGTATGAAGCAGGATTTCTTATTTTTCTTGCTCGAATTTATCGGCCCTAAACGTCATGCCGGCATGTGTGGGCAAACATATTGTTTTGTTTGTGACCAATGAACGTAGAGGCATCAACACTTTGCAGCGTAAATGCGACAAAACAAGCGGAACAATATAGAGTATGTTATGTAGAGTAGGCCTATATTTAGCTTTCAAATGACACTGATATTGTGTTAAACCAAATTGAATTGAAAAGGGGTAACAAAACCACCTTTTTGTGCCAGGCAGAGTTCAAAATGCAAGGCCATACATGTATGAAGATATGTGGTGACAATGTCAATTATCAGGTTCAAATGAGTGACACATACATGTATTAAATATTAATATTTGTTGTCATCAATTTTGTAGGAGAAACCAAGATGTCACTTGATATGTATGAACATCTCAAGGCGGTAGGGAAAGGAAGCTATGGAGAAGTGTGGCTAGTCAAACATAAAAAAGACAAAAAACAGGTAAGATTAATTGCTTATGTCAAATTTGAATTTAATTTTATCTTCTATATGTATAAACAAATTCAAAGTAATCATTTTATATGAATTGTTAAAAAGATTCCTTGTCAAAAGCATTGTGAAGGTTGGGCTATTTCACAAACATATATGATAAATCTAATTTTCCATAGTCCAATTTCTAACAAGGAAGGCATCTTTTTCAGTATATACATGTATAATTTCATCCTACATGTTATTATGCTTCGTTTTAATTTCAGTTTGTTATTAAGAAAATGGAACTGCTCCGAGCCTCCAAGAGGGAGAAGAAAGCTGCAGAACAAGAAGCAAAGTTACTATCCAAGCTACGTCACCCAAACATTGTATCCTACAAGGATTCATTTGAGAGTGAGGAGGGTTTCTTATACATAGTAATGGGATTCTGTGATGGTGGAGATCTATATACTAGACTGAAGCAACAGAAGACCGTAGCCTTAGAGGAACGTCAGGTAGTTGAATGGTTTGTCCAAATTGCCATGGCTTTACAGGTGAGAAATTTATAACCTGTCTAATTTCACTGGGCAAATAACATATATTTTTTTACTTTGATGGTGAGATGAAGGATTTGAATGCTTTATATGAATGTATGTGTATATGTTCAGCTCTGTTGGATATATTTTGATACCATGTAATTTTGATTGACATGTATTTTCAGTTTAAAAAATCTAACAGAAGTGAGTACACCACCCATGATTATTTTGATTAATAAGAATAACTATGAATAAGTGATTCATGGTCATAATCTCTACACTTCTACCATAATTACTTGGTATTTAACAATTTTTTTTTCTTATTCATACACTCAAACTCTTTGCTGGTCATGATATTTTAACCAACTTGCATTTTTATTTAATTGCCTTTCAAGCTTTTAAAAAGAAAAAAGCAATACATTATTTTAAAAGATAAATGCTATTGATTGAAATGGAAGGAAAATATGCCAAATCACCTCTATTGTTTGAAAATACAAAGCATGGTTATTTACATAGTGAATATTTAGCTTGTACAATTTCTTTATTAAAATTCTTTAGTATATGCATGAGCGAAACATACTCCATCGGGACCTGAAAACACAGAATATTTTCCTGACCAAGAGCAAGATCATCAAGGTTGGTGACCTTGGTATCGCTAGGGTTTTGGAAGGCAACAATGACATGGCTACAACCTTAATTGGAACACCCTATTACATGAGTCCTGAGCTATTCAGCAATAGGCCTTACAATCATAAGGTAAAATCATCATCAACATGTATAAATTTGTTAATTTGTATATTTATGTTGTTTATTTATTTTCTTACTGTCTTTTTGGTGTATTATGTAACTATGCAGATGTAGAGAAAGATAAAAATTTTGATTATTCATTGACAGAGTTTTCTTGATGTAGCATTTACATTATGATTCATGTAACCTGTAGTTAAGAACTGTATTGTCAAAAGCCAAAATATACATGTTTTCTGTTTAATATAAAAACTTATGTCAAAATGTGAAAATACTTTCAAATACAGGACAACCTTGCAAATTTTAAATGGTATGTCAGGTATGTAATTTGCCAACACTTGAGGAGAGAAGACTGGCACTGTGTAAAAAATTTGCAAAATCACTTTCAACTCATCCTCTGTGTAAGACATGGCTACCTCGGAAAAAATACAAACATATCGTATGAACAACTATCAACAATATCAAATAAGAACAAGATTTAAAAACAGTCCATTGCCTTTTTTGGTTGACATACTCAACAAAAGATGAGTGTGTCAACTAAATGGACAATGGTCAACCCAACCCCACCATACAGTTATTCTTGTCATTTAAATAAGTGCCAGTCTCCTCTCCTTCAAGTCTGTCATTATCATGTTACATTCATACATACATTCATTCATTCATTCATTGCCTCTTATGCTTTATCTAAATTACATTAGATTTTTAAATGTTTAGCCTTTTTTATGCATTTTACTATGGTTTTTACTATGTATTTTATTGTGCCAACACCAACTTGTAAGCATGATTTTCCAGCTCCTACTGTTTTTTTCATGTGTGATAGTTAACTTGTTTGATTATCAATAAAGACAATTTTTTAAATTTGATTTGAATTGAATTGAATTAATGTGGCATTGTTTTACCAGAAATCGCTATATTACATATAAATAGGTTATAGGAAGTTGTAGACTAGATTAGGTTTTGGATTAATTTCACAGACTGTATAATTTTCAGCACAAAGAAGAAAATATATTTTTAATGTCACTGGAGTATGTGCACTGTAAGCTTAGAAAGTCAGATTGTTATGTTATTTCAGTGTTTTTCAATTATCATATGATTAATCCAGTTTCTTTCTTGTTATTTTCATAGTCTGATGTATGGGCCTTAGGTTGCTGTGTATATGAGATGACTACACTCAAACATGCCTTCAATGCAAAGGATATGAATTCTTTAGTTTACAAGATACTACGAGGAAAGGTAAGATGGTATTTTCATCTTGAAAAGAAATTGTATCAGTAAATATAGTCATTAAAGTACCATATTTCTTACGATATTGTTATCAAAATTATTTCTAGTATAAAGATTTGGTAAAAAATTATATAGTAATGAACACTAATTGTATTTGTTTGAATAACATTACTAACACATGCATGTAGTTTATATTTCAACTGCATTTCATTCACATTTGAATGAAATGATAGATAAGAGTATTTTCTTTTAAGAAATTGATATTAACGAAATATCTTACTGAAGACATAGAAACATCTTAACCTGCTAGATAGAAATCTAGATATACACAAACAAAAGTATTTGATAAAGGGAATAGTTGAGTGATTGTGCTTTGACCTTGATTTCAGATGCCTGCTATGCCTCACCAATACAGCACAGAACTGGTTGAACTCATCAAGGCAACATTGAATCAGAGTCCAGAGAAGAGACCTAGTGTATCCAGACTTCTACGCAACCCATATATTAAGAAACACATAGCTATCTTCCTTGAGGGAACGAGAGCCAGGTAGGATCAGACTATTCATTTTACTGCTGAATCCTTCAATTCTACAAAACCTTAATTCAGTCATTGAATGGTACCCATTGCAAATGGGTTGATGGTAATGTTATAATATTTCAATGTTTAATGAAATACTGTAAACGGGGAAGGCAAAAACGGAGGCGCTGCTAGCTGCTGGCCTGGTATGGACGGCCGAGCACCGGGTAAGGACCGGGGGGATTACGGCTATTCAAAGTGCATGGGATCAATCAAGAAACATGGCGATTGACCCAACGTCTTCTTAAAAACTATACAGATCTAAACACTCACGAATCAAATTATTATGCAATCTCTTTGCCAAAACGATACACGCAATTGAACCGCGGTTCAAAACTTGCATTAATATAGATGCTCATAAATTTGCGTGTTTTTAAATTCGCGCTTGCTGATCTTCCCGCGAAATCCGCGAAAATTTCCACTTTACAGTAGTATGTCTAGATGTGTGTGCAGTCTTGATATGAAACTGAACTTCATATTCCTTAGACTATTCCAGCTCCTCCTCTTTATGCACATCCAGACTCGCAATTATTATTTTTAGCATAAAATTAATGTTAGTTGAGATTATACAGAATGTAATAATTGCTGAAAGCATGCCGCGTTATAATGCCGTTTTTTCTTTTATTTTATTTTTTTTTTATCTTACAGAAATTTTTTAAAATATATGTCTTAAGAAAGGAGTAGATACCATTCCAGAAATTATACCATTGATTCATTTATCTTACAGGAGACCAAGCACATCTTCTGAAAGTAGTAGGAGAGGGTCTAAAGCTGACATCCAGGAAATTGAAGAACAGTCCACACCAGACAGCGAGACAGGTGGAAAAGATCTTCCTGCTATCTCTGAGGTTCCTTCCAAAAAGGTAAAACTTGTTGATGTATATAAGTTGAAAATATACCTAAAATATTATCGTCAGACCCCAATTAGGCCAGATTCATCCGAATCCTCTTGTGGCAGAATCCTCCTCTCTGCAAAATCTTGTGAATTGTGACATTTCCTTTCTCTACAAAATTAACGTTTATCCTCAAGTCAAATAAAATATTATTGCATCGTTGGGAAAGTAAATGTTGCTCTGTTATATTGGCTAGTTATTTTGTATAAACTACTTTGATAAGTAGGTGAATTTCATGCTTGAAAAGGTGCCTCAAAAGTGAAATTTCTTCCTCTATTTTCTCTTGTAAAATGTACAAAACTTAAATGGTACAAAACATCATAAAGCTGAAAGTCTGTAGTTTCTCACAATGTCATTCCTGATATATGGCACCTTTTAATCGGGTCAAGATCACACTTTTCCACCAAGATACAAGACAAGATTTCTGAAATTTCTGAGTAAAAAGAAATCCAGAGTTCTGATTGGCTGGCATGGGTAATTTGAAGAGATTACCACATGCACATGGTGAGTTTGACCTTAGGGAGGCCCTAGCATGGAAACCGTTAGAATTTGGGTGGGTGTTTGGCCTCTCTGACCAATCAGAGGGCAGTATTCTTGTTTTCAAGCTGCTAAATATACATGTACTTGGCCTACGAAAAGTGTGATCTTGAACCGACTAAACCACATCTTCTATTAAATCCTATATCATTTTAAAGCACAGATCTTCAGCTTTATCATGATCTAAAAATCATTTGGACTCAAACAAATATAAAGTGTAAAACAACAACTTTGATGAGGTGAAAATAATTATTTTTCAGCATGTTTTAGATCAAAAGTTTCACCTACATTACAAAAGTTTTTAATAAATTCAAATACATGACCTAAAGAATGATTCTCCTCCTTTACAAAGAGACCAGAAACTTAATATTTAGAGCAGCAATGACCGAATTATACTTGATGTTTTGGTTTACACCCAGTTAATTAGATATGGATTTAATTCAATACATGCATTTCTGTGCACAGTGCTCTCTCAGTATAATTATTTTAATTTCTTATCATTTTGGTGATTAAAAAGCTTACAGCTTACACTCAATACCAGATATGTTGTAATAAACTTTTTTCCAATTGTTTTAGGACAGTTTCTTCACAATTAAATTTCACAACCAGAATTGCACTTTTTCTTGAATCAGAACATTAATCATAGGACAGTAGTTTTGAATGCTAGGCTTACTGGGAGATCATTCAATGAATATAAATATATGTATATCATTCTTTTACAAAGCAGGTAAAAGATAACCAGAGTAAATCTTCCACTCCAAGACCCGGTTCAGCCGGGAAGGAAAGAAAGAGTGCACAAGGTGTTAGGAAATCACAACCATCGGCAAGCAAAGAAGGAAAGTCAAGAAGTAATGTCAAAACACCTTCAGAGGTAAGATCTTGAGATTTATTTGACAAAAGACTTGCTCTTATTATAACAAATCTGGTCATTTTTAGCTCATCCGGCCCGAAGGGCAAGATGAGCTTATGCCGTGGCGTCCACAATTTCAAAATGCTTCTTCTTCTTCGTCATTTCAAGTCCGATTTCAATTCTGTTTGCTTTATATGATAGAACTACGTGGGGGGTTCAAAACTTCTAAATAGAATTTTGAAACTCATTAAATATTCTAATTTATGCGCATTTTTCAAAATTCACAAAAAATGCTTCTTCTTCGTTATTCGTTGACCGATTTTGATTTTTTGCTTCCATCTGGTAGAGCTTCATGAGGTTCACCAAACTTGTCCACAGAATTTTGTCAAGAACAATTTTTATGCTAATTTTTGCAAAATTAATTTATGTGTATATTTAAAAATTGACATAAATTGCTTCTTCTTTATTTGTTGACCAATTGTGATTTTTTTTTCTTCCATCTGGTAGAGCTTCATGAGGTTCACCAAACTTGTACACATAATTTTGAGTAGAAAATTATTTATGCTAATTTATGCAAAATTCATAAATCACAGAAAATGCCTCATCTTCTTTATATGTTGACTGAATTTCAAAATGCTTCTTCTTCGTCATTCCAAATCCGATTTTTAATTCTCTTTGCTTTATATGATAGCATTAGGTGGGGGATTCAAAACTTTTACACAGAATTTTGAAACTCATTGAATTTGCTAATTTATGCGCATTTTTCGAAATTCACAGAAAATGCTTCTTCTTTATTTGTTGACCAACTTTGATTTTTTTTCTTCCATCTGGTAGAGAGCTTCATGAGGTTCACCTAACTTCTGCACAGAGTTTTTTTAAATTTTGAGTAGAAAATTATTTATGCTAATTTATGCAAAATTTATTCATAATCACAAAAAATGCTTTTATTTGTTGACCAATTTTTTTTTCCATCCATCTGGTAGAGCTATATGAAGTTCACCAAGGTTCTACACAAAATTTAGACATTTTGACCAGAAAATTATTAATGCTTATTTATACGAAATTTATTCATAAATCACAAAAATGCTTGTTCTATGTCATTTCTTCTTCAATTTCAATTCTGTTTCCTCAATTAATGTCACCAATATAATTCACTACAGTGTTAACAGGGCTGAAATTAAAAATTGTGTTAAATTTCGTTGCGAGATGCTGGATGAGCTCCATATCATTGATGTGCTAGTTATATATAATCTATATGTGACAGGGAAATTAATTTTTACTTGTCTACTGCAAGCATTGAAAAAAAAAACATGAAGTAGTTTTTCATACCCCGCCAACTGAAGTTTGAAGGGGGTATGTATATAGGAGTCAGTGTACGTCGGTCCATTGCAAATCTTGCGCATCGAACTTTTTTCTGAATTTTTAACCAATTATCTTGAAATTTAGACCACACATTGGTCTTGGGGTAAACATGTGCAAGACACATTTTTTCGTTCGAATTGAAAATCACGTTGCCATGGTAATGGCATAAAATGCCAAAAATTAGATGCAAATCTTGGGCATCGAACTTCTTTCTCAATTTTTAACAAATTTTCTTGAAATTTGGACCAAACATTGGTCTTGGGGTAAAGATGTGCAAGACATATTTTTTCGTACGTTTTGAAAATTGCATTGCCACGGTAACGGCATAAAATCTCCAAAAATATGTGCAAATCTTGTGCATCAAACTACTTTATCAATTTTTAACCAATTCTCTTGAAATTTGGCACACATTGGTTTTGAGGTAGATATGTGCAAAGAACATATTATGTGTGTGTTAGAATCATGTTACCATCGTAACAACATAATATATGCCCCAAATTTGGTAAAAATGTTCTTGTTCAAACTACTTGATCAGTTTTCAACCAATTCTCATGAAATTTGGCTCACATGTTGGTCTTGAGATAAAGATATTTAAGACATATTTTTGCATGTGTCAGAAATTGTGTTACCATTGTAACAATATATTATATGTAAAAAAATTAGGCAAAAATCTTGTACTTCAAACTACTTCATCAGTTTTCAACCAATTCTCATGATATTTTGCTCACACATAGGTCTTTGGGTAAAGATGGGCAAGACATATTTATTTTCCATGTGTTACAAACTGTTGTCATGGTAACAGTGTAGGGCAGGGGGATTAATCACCTTCGGTGATATTTCTAGTTTCTTTTTTTTTTCTGTTAGTGAGAAAATCTGTGTTTTTAATGAAAATGCATTTAATACTGATCACTAGATGTATTTTCATATATCTCTTGAAGAAAAGCAATTGTATTTGAATATAATCCGTCTCCAAATATGGTTTTCTTATTCATTGTGGTATAAAAAGGTGAATAATCTGGGGAAATGGCACTTATTTAGATTTGATGTTTAACATGTTGGAAGTATGTATCTATTAGGGTTTTTCCAATCTCCTGCTGTCGTCTCATTTTTGGAAAGAAGTATTATATACATGAATCATGGATGTTAAAAGGCTTGTTAACTATCTTTATTTCAGCCCAAGCTTCCACCCAAGAAATCAAGGCCTCTACCAGTTCCTCCAAAAGGTGGGACTCCAGAAACAAGTAAAGGTGCAAAGAGGTCAACAAACTCAGCAAGTTCTTCAAGAACTTCATCTACAAGTTCAGTGAGCAACTCTAGAGATGATGCAAGTACACCAAGAACAGATGTAGGTTTAGCAATGTTTTTCTTTATTATCATTTTTGCATTCCAGTAATATAGTTATGTCTTGGACTATTGCATCTTCTTTGTGATGGAACACTCCATACAAATTTTGATAGGATGTCGGGCTATAACATTTTAATGTACAGAAGGAAGTTCCTTCAAGCTAGGCAAGCTTTGATTAAAATAATGTAAGAAAAAAGAAGAGTGTGTGATTTTATTAAAGCAAAGCTGCATGACAGACATCAGTTTATTTGTATTTTATTTTTTTCGGTACAGAGAGGTTCTTCTGCAAGAGCTAGAAGGAGAGAGAAGTTGAGAGAATCACAGGAACATCAGTCACCATTATCACAAGGTAATTAGATGACATTAAACCATAAAAACTTTCCTATTTGATTCTTGATATTATCAGGTGTAGATGTAAGGAGTGACTGTTGATGCCAACTGCCCTTTCCATTAGATTGTTGGTTTAATTAAATGGCTTATACAATTTTTTTAATATTAGAAAAGAGAAATGTTTCCTTGTGGATTATCATACTTTCTTTATAGAGAATGGAGCTAAAATTATTAAGTTCAGTACCCTAATGAGAAAATTTCTAAATTTTTAAAGAATTTTCTTAAATTTGACAAGAACCAAACTTTTGAGATAGTTATATGACAATGGATGATCTATAAGAATGAGTGAAACCTGCAGCTTGCCGCCCTGTCATCTTGTTTTTTTCATATGATGATACTTGAATACATCTATAAACAATTCATCTGGCATTTTATATCTTCTATGTTGTTTTAGTAAGGAGAAGTTCTGATGCTGTTCATCGAAGCCATGATGAAACAGATAGTAATCATCCAAGGAGACCAGTCAGTCATACCAAGTCAGATCCTGTTTCAAAGGTTTGTTAGTCATACATTGTATAACTCAAACCTTATTGGTCATCAGTATTCCTTTTCAATACACATAGACTCAGTTTGGTGGTGAAGTCAGATTAAGTGCTGGTGCCCTATTACCGACCATTTATGTGTGTATTGTCTATACAATATTAATTGTTGATCAAGGTTTTTTTGTCACCTAAATTTTATGCCCAAGAACAATTATAGTAGATTTGTCGAAGTAAATGTAATGCTAACTTTGATTCGATGAAAGTTAAAATCCTTTAAAAAAAAAAGACTGAAAAAATTACAATCAGCATCAAGTCATGCCCTCTGGGTAGGAGAAATAGTGTTATCAAGTGACTTTGTATTCCTTTCTTCCCATATCTATATGTAGGAGTCACCATCATCATCCTCAACATCACACTCTAGGGATGAAAGAACAAACCGACATACCCGCGCAGAAAGTAGAGATACAGACTCAACGATATCAGATGAGGAGGAAGAGGATGACAGCAAGAGCTCAAGAAAAAAGAAGGGGTGAGTTGATGTTCTTCAAATGATAGATATGGGATTTATAGATCTGAAGTGTATGACTGTTGACTTCTGGCTCTCAAAAAAGCAAAAATTCAGGCAACAAGGTTTTGAGTTAATGTTCAGCAAAGAGGGATGGTAATTCTTGATGATGTCAGAAGATGATTTTCAGAAGATATCTAGTATAATTATTCCCTTGTGACTCTCAACTAATTCATTGCAGGGGGGCATGGCACAGTAGATAAAAGTTGCGATTGCTTTTTAGATCCTTTATTTATTTTTTATTATTTTAACCCTTTGCGTGCGACGGGCTTCCACAGAAGCCCAGTGAGTCGTTCACTTAGCTACGACGGGCTTCTACAGAAGCCAAAATATGTTTGGTTTAATTCAATGAAGTTTTTCAGCTTTTTCGTAATTGTTATGTATTAAAACCTCTGCCACTATTTCCTTTATAAACCTATTTCGATAACAGATTGAAAAAAATATACAGCTACGTGGGGAAAAATCCCGAAAATAGGAAATCTTTCAACTTTACCCGATTTTTTCGTTGGAGTCTGACGGGGAAGATACATTTTGTGACGAGCACGTACGCGCGCGCACAAGGCATGATCACGTGGTTTGATCCATATCGTTGTTCTGATAGATAAGCTAAAATCTTTTCTGCAAGATCGTCACGTAATAAGCTACGCGTTTATTTACCATTTTCGTCTTATTTGTTTCATCAAGGAGATATCACTCTAGATGGAATGATATCTCCTTGGTTTCATCGATCTCGATTGCATTTTCAGAAAAACAAAAAGCTTGTAATGTCTTAGTACTTTGAGCTGATCTCGGTGCACTTTTGAACTTTTTCCCTCCCCATCTTCCCCTTCTTATTATTTTTGTCTACTTTTCTGAAAAAAAAGAGAAAAGAAAGCAATTAAGCACACCATTCATCTTCTGCTCTTTTCAAAAGGGAAACGTCCATGTAGTTCATGATATTGGCACTATCCGAACAAAAGAATGTCTGGGCGGCCACTCAAACAAATTCCTTCCGAAAAGAGCAGGATACAGATGGTCAACGCCCCGAACAAAAGGAAGATTAGTGTTTATCGGCAGGATGACCCATTGAATGCTTTTCGTACATAGCAATACAAAAAGCTTTTATGAATACTTTTTTTTCGACCAACATACCGTATCTAAAAAAAAAATTGTCTCATTTGCCAACAACACAGGTGCTTATGACATCCGTCAGTGATTCATATTGCATAAAAGCGCTACCCCTGAGTGATGATGCATATAAGGATGAACGAAGAATCATTTAGGGAAATTATAGAAAAAATATGTTCAGATGTCACGGAGAACGAGAGAGAATGAGAGACAGAGATAAAAGGGGAATAGACTAGTGCGCTTTTGCTAAAATTCCATGAATATCGACTTAAACGAATGACAACATGATTTTATTATTTGGTTAGATTACTTTTTAAAAATCCCACAACGTTTGTTGGTCGCAACTCGGTCCCCAGACCCTTGCCAAACTGATGACTTTTCATCATTATTCTTGTTTGACCTTGCCCCCCCCCAAGATGGAAATGTTCTGACCTACACTCTAATATTGCTTGTTTGTCTCCTCTCTCCGATTTTCTGTTTTTAATTGCGAGTAACGCGGTAGACAAGATAAGAATAAAGACCGTCCTGGCCACTTTTTTCCCCGTTACGACAAAAAAAAAAAAAAATCGCATTTGGGGCGCTTACCAGCATAGTTAGCATATAAACCAAAATATTTGGAAAAATATGTTATACAGGGACAGCAATTTTTTTTATGGTGCAGGGGTTGAGCTGTGGGACGGGGGTGAAGCGGCTAAAAAAATCACAATATGTTAATTCATGTCATTGTACAGAATGAATTTAAAATAGCTTAGGTTTTAGAAGCTCTTCATCTTATTTCCTTTTCTCTCCCAGATGAAAACTTTTGCATTGAAAAGTTACCGGAAACATAATCACTTCAAATGATAATACCAATACTGAACTAAAAGTTTCCTCGCGCGAAATGGAGGCAATATAATGATACAGGATGATAATTTGTTTGTCTGGCATGTCACCCGATAGAACCCTCTCAATCCGACCTACACCCCCCCCCCCCAAAAAAAAAAGTTGATACCGACCCAAATTTTATTGATTTTCCTACTTTTTCGCCAATTTCTTTCTTCTTTTTTTTTTCCGGCGAATAGCGTGGTAGAAAATATTCATAGAGGAAAACAAATTGGTTCCGTTACTGCAAACAAACATTTGGGGCGCTTACCCTGGTTAGCATCACAACCAAAATATTTGATTTTTTTGATAAAAAAAAAACAGGTGCCACTGAGCGTTTTTGATAATGGAGGGTTTGAGCTGAATGTGGGAGGGAGTGAACCGGCCCAAAAAAAATCATAAATTTATATAGACTTCGGATTTGTTTGTACATGTTTGCTGAAAGGGGTGAGGACTGAAACTTCCTACCAACTCCGCTGCCTCTGTACTATGAGATTGAACGATTTAAACGATAGAGACAAAAATGAATTCTAACTATTGTGAATGTTTTTTTAATAATTTATTTATTACTTTGTTTTCGGCTGTGAAATCGAGGAGACAATATAAAAAAACGAAGAGATAATCGAACAAAACGAAAGAACAAATAAAAAAAAACACTTATGATTACGGATGCTATAATTTATTCAAGAAAAATTACTTTCTCTTACTTTCAGTAATTGCTATCATGGCTCTTTTTGAGGGAATAGTAAGATAAAGAAAGAAACGTAGAAAGTGACAAGAAGAGAGTTGGGAGGTATGATATCAGACTTACAATTTTAGTCACTGTTATTCGTTTAACACTTTGAAATAATTTCAGGATATTACAAATCGAATACCGGTGCGCAAACTTCAGGAACAAAATTATTTTATCATTATAACAGCTGCGTGGAAAATCGAATTAAATGAGACTGAGACATATAATTTATGAAAAAATCTATTTAAAAAAATACTTTTAGTGAAAGATTGAGGCCTCTGTCTTGCCATAACCCTAAGCCCCAAGTTCACAAAAAATAGTATAGTTGTGCATTTTTATACGATGATGATAATCATAATCATCATAATGTCTTTTGCGAAAGATATCTACCCATGTTATCAATATAGAAAATGGAAGATGATATAGAATTTATTGTGAAATTACAGTTACAATTGTAATTTTAAAAGGTTTTTCGAGACATTATTTGAGAAACTGAGGGAAAACCCCTCCAATTTTCGACATGATGACCACGATGCAATAGAACGAGAGGCCCACAAATCCAACCATCTCCGATACAAGTTGGCAAAAACGAGGCATTCTCTCGGAACCGTTTCCGATGAAGAGAGAGAGAGAGAGGGGGGGGGGGAGACGTTAGATGTAATGTAAAACGACATGTACTGAGAAGAAAAAATCTGAAAGGATTGAGGGGGATGGGGGCGGGTATGTACCTCGTAATCCAAATCGGGAAGAAGGAAGACGATACAGATATAATTTAAATGAGAAGAACTCAGAGAAAAAAAGGTGTAGAAGGGAGGGGATATAGAAAGACGATTAGGGAATGAAAGCGGTAGATAATACATTCGGTTACAGGTTAGAAACCAGAGAAAGGGAAAACGAGGAAATCCCTAATTGATACCGTTTTATAAATACATTATACATGTACATTTTATATTGACAAATGCGCAATAATTTAAACAAATTTACCATCCGCCAGTCAAATAGAAGGATTTCAGTAGCTTTCAAGTGTTATATAAAATTTGTAAACAAATTTTATATAAAAAACGGGCCCCTGGTAAATTATTGACCCCCCCCCCCCCCCCCCCCCGCTTTCTCTCGTTCTCTCATCCGATATTGCTCTTATTTTTGTTATCTATTTCAAAGGAACCAAACAAAAATAAAGGAATTTCGAACATCGTTTATCCTCTGCTCTTTTGAAAATGAAAACGTCCATGCAGTTCTTGGTCTCGGCATTTCCCAAACAAAAAGAAAGTCATGGCGGACGCTCAAACAAATTCCTTATGAAAAGAGCATGGGGACAAATATATAGCCAACGCCCTGAATAAAAGGAAGATTAGTATATCCACCTAAAAACACACACGTTTGTTTGACGTGTCCCGACAAACCCCTCTCAATCTTGCACCTACCCCTCCCCCTAAAAATGTTCTAAATTTTTTCGCCAGTTTCTTTCTTCTTTTTTTTTGGTCTTTTGTTTTTCTGGCGAATAGCGTAGCAGAAAGGAATCCATATAAAGACAAAAAAAGACAGGTTGACCTTATATTTTTTGGGGGGCGCTTACCCTGGTGAGAATCAACACCCAAATATTTGAAAAAGATGTATAAATAAATTTAATTTAGATGCTACAATTTCAATAGATAAAAATAATTTACTTTCTCTCATTGTGACGAACAGTAATCGGTAGCATGGTTATTTTGGAGGGAAAAGGGAGATAGAAAAATGAAACTTAGAACGAGAAGAGGAGAGCGTTGGGAGGTATGATTTCAGATCCACTATTTGAGTCACATTTACCCCCTTCGCTCTTTAAAATTGCAACAGGAAACAAATCGAAGACTGGTATTCAATCTTCAGGAACAAAATTATTTATTTATTACAAACTATAATTCATGAAAAGAAGAAACCAAAGGCGATTTTTAGTGAAACATTGAGGCCACCGTCTTAAAGCCCAGAAGCCAAAAATAACAAAATAGTTTCGAACTTTCGTTGCGCAGCATCATCATCGTACTTGCAAGGGAATATTCACCCTTTTTTATTCATGCTGGAAAATAAAGGTATTTGGTACGCTGTGATTTCACCAAAAAACGGATTATCGTCGTAATTATACACTTTGCAAATGATCTGTATACAAGGGGGTAAAGAGACCATTCATGAGTAGCGTGACAATAGGCAATGAAAAAAAGCACCAGAGCAGACAACAAAGCGGTATCGATCGAACCCGACTTGTCCGCGCGTGCTGATTGCCCTTACGTATTTTTGTACACAGTGCCTATTGACTTTGGAAAAAGCGAAGATTTGACAAAATAACACCACTTTTTCCTCGTAAATTTCTTAACTATTCTGTTGATTTGAGAGGCGAGACCTTTAGTTCTCGAAAGAAAAAAGTCTGATCTTTCATCTTTACATTTACTAAAAATCCTGAAAATACTTCAGTTTGGCGCAATTAGCAATAGATTAGGAAAACACCGCCACAGATCCAAATACCAGGAGTGTACAAAAACGGCTCCGCCGCAGGGAGAGGTATCCGGTTTCGCGGGCCCGCACGCAAAGGGTTAAAGATACATCTTGGCATACCTTATAATTAAGCAAGTGTTGTCTTGCATGTGTTGTCACTGACCTCTAGATTTGATTACAATTCTATCAAGTCATTCATATCAATTTCCTCCTGAAAAAGATTGCTTCTTGGACATGCAATGAAAAAAAACATTTTGTACTGGCAGTAGCACAATGATTTTCAACTTATATCATTTTCATCTAACTTTGTTACTGTATTCGATGAAATACATATTTTTGCATATCTAAGCATTTTAAATGGTTTTTGTCTTCCTTATGTAATCAGTGATGGTGATGAAATGGAAGAGTTCTCCAATCTTCTTGCAACAACTCTAAGGATTGAAAAGAAAAAGAAAGTTGTAGGTGAAGGTGGAGACTTTGGTCGAGACTCCCCAGACACTCCAGAGGAACCTAGTCCACCACCCTCAGCTAGACCAGGATCTGGTTCTAATCTCAATGGAACTCAAGATATTGCCATAGAAGCAGCAGCTCCTAGAGCACCAAAAGGACTAGGTAATTATTTTGCTAATGTATTATTGTATTACAAGTAAAGTTATATATGTTTCTTGATTTCTGAACTTTTACCCTTTTCATTTGAGTTACTGGTTCAGGGTATTTTTTGACAACTTATCTTAAAAATGTTTGAGTGATGGAACTTGTATTAAATATTTACTTGTATTTGAATTTTGTTTCCACGGAATGATTTCAAATATAACAATGATAATGCAATTTATTCAATGCTCATATCCACTCTACATAGTACATCAGATGCTGCTAATGATTATTATTATCATTTAAGAAAATGTTGAATCATAGTCTTAGTTTTTATCTCACATTGGATGTCTTATGAAATTAAACAGAATTTTAATTTTCAATTCATCACTTCATTTCAGTCATTTCTTTTTGTTTATCATTTTCCGTCTATTCTCCTTTTCAAGCAGTCTTAAGTCATTTCAAAAGCCTTCATATGGATTTGATTTAAAAAAGAAAGGAATAAAATAGTCTGAATTTATATGAAAAGTTTTAATGTCATTGCTTTATTTCAGGTAATGCAACAATGACAACATCTGGTCGTCTGATGGACCGTATTGCTATGCTAAGGAAAGACATCATGCAAGGCATTGGTATTGAGCTATTAACACAGGCCTATGAGATCTTAGAGAAAGATGATGATGAAGATACAGAGGTAGGTCAAATATCAAGATTCTTCTTAAGTTTTGATGTGGTTAAATCATGAAATTGAATGATGCTAGAACCATTCATTTTTTCAAATTTTGCAATTTATAGTATACCAAGTAACTATGATATTCATTACAGCTTAATAAGACTATTTATCACTTAACTGTGTAGTATGGCTACTTTAATAGTTTACAGTTTTATGAATGTGAACCCTGCACATCATGTTTTAAAATCTAAAAAGAATCAAAGTAGATATTTCTCATATTATGAAAGCAATCAGAAATTGATATAATTAGATAATTAAGGAAAATACCATCCTTTTGTCCGATCAGTTTCATGCCTTTTTGCGTACTAACAGCTTTTTTTTTTTAATTCAATATGCCTTTTTCAAAATGTATTTTAATCTAATTCAAGAGCACTAGCCTTACCTTTACTTGTTAAAAGTAAAAGGCAGTAGTTGCAGCAAACAATTATTTGTCAAAAATTATACATCTAGATCTGGTACATTAATGTAAATTTATCTTTGTAAAATTATGAAATCTTAGCTCAAAATCGATAATTGTGATGATCACTAACACAGAAAAGCATATGTGGGACAGTGTATTAATATTGTTTTGAAAAATACCAGACTTTTGATGGAATTCCGTGCTTATTATTATTTCTCAGCAATTACGCATTTTCTTTCAGAGCTAGATGGCAGATATTTTTTTTTTATACATACAAACATTTGGGTGGCAATTTTATTGGATTCTGTTCGAACTCATTTTGATATCGTTACCACAACTGGTATTTATCTTTAAGATATAGTGTATTTATTACAATAGAATGTCAATTGTGTACATCAGTTGTTTCTACTTTGAACAACCATTACATTCATCAAATGTTGCAATAACTGTATGCAATTGGTATTCTCTATATTGAAATAGAACATTTAATGACATCAAGAATGAGGTCATTCCTTTCAAGTCACTTCATATACTCTAGATTTGAACGTAACATGGTCTGTTAGGTGTAAAATACAGACTAGAAAATACAGAGAGAATACAAAAGAATAAGCTTTTTATGTGTGCAAAAAGAAAAAAAATGACTAAATTTGTGTACTCTCCATTGTGATTTATATTTCTTAATCAGATGGATAAAGAGTATCGAGAGGTTGGTTTTAATCATACTATTTGAGAGTACTTGAGGTTTTTAAATATTTCGACTGTCGGGGATATTACTGTCTCTGTTCTCTCATTAGATTTTATACCTGGTTTACACTCTACTGAGTGACATTATTACCAGATTTTTATTCTTATTTCACCCCTTTTCATTTGGGATTCTTCTTCGCCACTATTTTATTCATAGTCTATCACAGGATTTCTGTTTTTGTGATCCCAGTATTGAATAGTGGGGAATTTTTTGTTTGTGTGGTAATTTCTTGTGGGTACTAATTTTTGCTGTGTTTGTTTGTTGTAGGACCTAAAGATATTCTATGAGGATTGTGAATCATTCAGTTGGATGATGGCATTTAATGATTTATTTCACAGTTTACTGTCCTCTTTCAAATACATTTAGGTTTCGTTGTTTTCTTCAGTACCTCATCTCTTTAATCACATCTATTAGGCTTTATCTTTGGGGTTTATACAATTGTTACTTCTGTTGAATCTGTTTGCAATATCAGGTTTGATGTGATGTTATCTGATTTCTTCTCGATATTTTGCTCACAAGTCTTGGTAATTTTCCATACTGAAAAAGTTATTTTAACTGTACCTCATATGACAGCTTTTTGCCACATTTCTATGGCTACCATGTAAAAACAAAAATAAACACTCACAACTCTGAAAGAGCAGTGGCGGTTCTTGACTAAGTTAGTATGTAGGGATAGCGATATGATTAATGAACCCATGTATTGGTTCTTTGGAACAGCGGCAAAAGCAGGTGCTTCTGCTGATTGAAGACAGTCAAGAGGGCAGATTTATATACGTATAGAGAAGCTGCCATTGGAGTCACTATTCTTTATGATTCTATGATCAGAATATGACTGAATAGGCCAATGTGGAGGATAAGTAGATAGAGAAATGTTTGGAGGAATGCCTCTCATAATATATTTCTGGTTGATTTACATCATTAGGTTAAAGTATTGTTTCTATGTGATCTACTGCAAGAGGGTTTGAATTGTTGCCATGGATACATGCTTGAAATTTTAACATGCTCAAAGAAGCTCTTCAATGAAGATAAATATATAAGATCATACTGACACATTTAGGGTCCTTTGTGTAGGGTTGCATCGAGCTATGCTTTCTTCTGGAGGATATTCTTTGATGACCAAATGATGAAGTAAAGGATTCTTATTTTTTAGTCCATGTTTGATCGAGTCTTGGTTGAAGTTGGTTGCTTGAAGTTTGATATTGTCAATATATAGGGTCCCCTGATATTAAGTATAGTATAGTGCATCTCATGGCTCTTGTATAGGCATGTGTAGCTCAACAGTGGCAGGGCCAATAAATCTTCCCAGGCTTTGTGCTTCTTCTTTTTCTTGATCTTCCTCCGCTTTTATCGGAGATCAGCACCAAAATGCAGTATGACGTTATCTATCCATCCAGTACATTGCATTTGAAGGTTAAATTACATGATCAATTCATTGAGGACAGGAAAGAGATACATTTCATATGCATTTTATATACAAATAACAGAGTATCTGTTACAGGCTGACAGCAAACTGAAGAGAGAGCTTGGTAAGAGTACCACTCTACTATAATTGTTGTTCTTGATGGGGTCATATAGGCATAATATTTCATCTTGCATATGCCTTCTTTTCAGTTTTGTAAGAAGGTCTTCTCTGTGAGATAAGAAATAGGCACAGGATCCAACAAAATGATCTGCATCTTCATCTTCCTTGTTACAAAGCTGGCACGTGGCTGTATTAGACTTTTTAATAGTGAGAAGTCTTGCCTGAACAGGGTATGTTTGGCACAGCAGTTGGGATCTGATCATTACAGCTTGATGCAGGAAGTTAAAACTGCTATTGCGTGGATATAGGTGATTTGGAGGAGGGATGCTGATGCTCCTCCAGAAAGAGAGTGGATTTTAATTGAATTGCCTCTGATGCTTTGCAGACTACCATACTTTTAACAGCAGACTTCACAAGCTTCTTCCATTGACTGTATGGTACAGGGTGCAGAATGAGACAATGGAGGTCTGGAAGCTTTTGTCTACTAAGAGTATCCTGCCAGGCTTTGATAGAGGTGGTTTGACTGGAGAGAGCATGCAGGAACGTCCGGTATTCAAAGCGATCGTGGGTAGATTAAGCAGCTGCCCTATTAGAAGGAGCTTCTCTTGATCCACTTGAGTGCTCAATGGAATGAGGCCGGTCAGTAGATATACAGATTCATCAGCAGCAGTTTTGGGGATGCCCAAGGTTTGCTTGAATAACTGCTGCTGTGCTTGATCAAGCCTTCTCTTCATTCCTTTGGTGAGGTTCATGATCGCTGCTCCATACAGCATTCTGGGAATGCAGTAGACCTTCCAGAGAGTGGCACTGTGGTTTGGAAGCAGACCCCCAGTATAAGCTCCAGATCCAGTTAGTGCGTAGAATGTTTTTAGCCCTTTTGCGATGATGTCTTCAGTTGGGTCTCGCCTGATGGTGGACTTTATGATGCCAATGTGAGGGTGCAAAGAGGCTGTCTGCACCACAACATCTCCAAGATGCCAGACAGGATGCCGAGGTGCATACATTGAATATGACAATACAGCTCTTGGAAGGATTAATTCTATAGCGCCATTCCTCTGCATATTTACTAGTCTGATCTAGCATGCACTGAAGTTCACTTGGGGATGAGCTAAGGAGGGCCACACCATCTGCCAGTACAAGGAGTCCAGAGTATCGCCCCAGTAGGCTACATCCAATGTTCTTGTCACAAAGAAGTTTGATGAGACCATCAATGAAAGTAATGTAAAGGAGAGGTTAAAGGACACCCTCTTGTCTAACTCCTTGAAGAATAGGAAAGGGCGCACTGACTTTACCGTCTTGACTGCGCAGGTCATTGTACAAGGAATTAATCATGTTGCGATGAAGTGGATGAATGCTTGTGTCCTCTAACTTCTGGAAGAGTCCTTTATGCATTACACAGATCCTTGAAATAAAAGATTTGTCTTCATTAGTCCAGCCTGATTTATTGATTCTTGTGATTCAGCACCCCAAGACTTCTTACATTAGAACCTCTTTGCAGCTTGGAAAAAAGGTGAATTCTGTCTCTTTCCTGAAAGTTAAGACAGGATTTTTTCATTTATGTACAATTTAAGTACAGCTAATAATTCAAAGGCTGTTTCCAAAGGGCCAGTTTGAGTGCACCTTGTATTTCAATAACAGTGTTTCAAGTTTCAAGTTTTTTAAAAGGTGCCATAGTAAGAAGGCCCGTTTCTCTTTTTAATTTTGAACATCAATAAAATTGACTTCTTTGACTTCAATATTCTTTGTATGTTTCTTTTCAGACCCAGTTAATGCAATTAATGGGAAAACAGAAGTTTGACATCTATGGAGGCAAAATATGGCAGTTGAAATTCTGTGAAGAGACTGTATTTGGATGAAATACCTTTAAGTCAAGAAGAAAGGAAAGATCTTATGAAATCATATCTTCATCAGTGTATGTAGTATCGGAAAAGAAGGTGAGTGTGGCATAAACCAAATACAGATGGGTTACTTGGTGCGGTAGAGTACTTGTGTTTATGTGAGATGATGTCCACATAAAGAAGAAAAGAAATATCTTTAGGTACATCAGTGATGCTACTTTGTAAAATATTTCTTGCTGTAATCTGCAAATGTGGACCAACAACTTACTGTTTTACTGTTATCTGTTTTCTGTAAAACTTATATAATTAAGTATAGATATCAAGATTTATCATCAGATTGTAGTGATATGGCAGACAACAGAATACAATACCTATTGTATTATGCACCTGTAAACAATTCAAACCACCAATTTTCATTTGATTATTATATTTAATATATTACTCCTAATCTGTTATTTATATATGGATTCTAAATTCTATAAATTGTCGATGTGTGAAATGAGATATAAAAACAGAAGGATATAGTGATAGAGAACTGTGTGTTTAATTTCCGTCCATGTAGGTACGAATTTGATAGAGTTGTGAGTTTAAAAGTGAATTGAATTGATTTTATAGTTCTCATTACAAAATGAAACAAGTAAAAGCTGTTGATGTTATCATTTCATTTTCATAATCAGGATTTAAAATACATTTATCATACATCTCTTTAACCAAACACCAAAAACTTTGTGGTTAAGAAATTTTCAGAGGCAGTGTTTGTATTCAAAGAGTTTGTGCTAGAATAATCCTGGCTATCATGTTTGTTTTCTTGTAAGTGTACCGTTTTCTTTTATCTATATTGTACTTTCAAAACCATTGTGATTTTCTAATATTTACTCAGTACTAAATGCAAGAAAGTGGAGGAGAAGCAATGGCATGTACAGTATAACATACTATATAAAGTTAGGCTTTACTGAGAGCTTTAAACCATGCTGTTAATGCTGTATCATCATTGTGTTCTGTTTATACTGGAAATCAATCGACATTCGTTATTTTGTGTATTCATTTCCTTCCTTCCTGTGAAATAAGGTGTAATGGATTACGTTACAATTTATGTCTCACCTGCATAGCAGAGTGTAGTCCACGTCCTGGACGATTTTTATTGATTGGGCAATCCAAAGGGGCAAACCCTATCGGACCGTACCGATACCCCGCGCGCACACATAACCAACACACACACGCCCTCCACTGATTCACTTACCCCCAGTGATTCACCTAACCCACTGATTCACTTTCCCCGAAAGGGGGTGTGTGTATGCGTGTTCTGGGGAGGTAGTGTGTTATGTGTTTGGTAGTCATATCATACCAAATAACAACAGTCCAGGAGGTGGACTAAGCAGAGTGAGACTATAGGCGCCGTTTTTCTGATGGCGGCGGTGGCGTCAACACCAAATCTTAACCGAAGGTTAAGTTTTTGAAATGACAGCATAACTTAGAAAGTATATGGACCTAGTTCATGAAACTTGGCCATAAGGTTAATCAAGTATTACTGAACATCCTGCTTAAGTTTCATGTGACATGACCAAGGTTAAAGGTCATTTAGGATCAATGAACTTTGGCCAAATTGGGGGTATCTGTTGAATTACCATCATAACTTTGAAAGTTTATGGATCTGATTCATAAAACTTGAACATAAGAGTAATCAAGTATCACTAAACATCCTGTGCGAGTTTCAGGTCACATGATCAAGGTCAAAGGTCATGTAAGGTCAATGAACTTTGGCCAAGTTGGTGGGTATTTGTTGAATTACCATTATAACTTTGAAAGTTTATTGGTCTAGTTCATAAAACTTGGACATAAGAGTAATCAAGTATCACTGAACATCCTGTGCAAATTTCAGGTCACATGACCAACGTCAAAGGTCAATGAACTTTGGCCATGTGGAGGAATCTGTTGAATTACCATAACTTTGAAAGTTTATGAATCTGATTCATGAAACTTGGACATAAGAGTAACCAAGTATCACTGAACATCTTGTGCGAGTTTCAGGTCACATGACCTTACAACGTTTTTAGATATAGTGTATAAAATGTGGATATAGTGTATAAAATGTGAATATAGGGGTAATCAAGTATTACTGACAAGTTTTGGGTCACATGATCAAGGTCAAATGTCAATGAAGGTAGTATTGTATCATTATATGAATGGTGTTTTTTGTGAATAATTATTTTATAGTAGTTTTCAAAGTCAGCACTGCTGCTATATTGAATCGCATGATGCAGGTGAGACCGCCAGAGGCATTCCACTTGTTCTCTATTTCTCTCTTTGAAAAAGAGAGAAATTTTTCAAATTGAATTCATTCAACACAAAATAAAATTGTTAAAAATACATGTAAATTGTAAACTTTAAAACAATTAGGCACATAAAGGTAATTTGTCAAGGTCTTACAACTGTAAATTTTGCTTTTTAATGTGAAAATTGTCAAGCTGAATTCCAAGCAATATGAAGCAAATAATGAGTTGTTTCTCCTGTATTTTTCAGCATTGCAAATTCCATGAATGCTCCATCAACACAAATTGATCAAAATGCTGCATCACTTTACAAAATCTTGGATATGATATGAAAATTTATCTTGGCCTTGTTCAGGGAACATATTTTCACTCAAATTAAGAGCAGTAAATACTTTTTTGCCCACTATACTGTACTACTTAATGTTATAAATTGCAGCAGGCTGCTATGATTGCTTTTGAAAATTTCTGTTTATTCATGGAAATGCTTTAAAATTGTAATTAATCTCCCAAGAATCTTTGTAATGTTTTTTATTTAGTTTAATGCATCATACAAGTTGAAATACACTCCCCAAACATTCCAGGTGTACATGTATTACAAGTAGGTACTGATTAAAACTTTATACCAAAGTGTAGGCTGAAAATATGTGCATGATAGATTCACTCAAACCTAATTATCTGGGTCCATTTACACAAAGGCTTGATTTTTACGATTGATTGTACATTGGAATCAATTGTAGAAAAATGTTCTACGATCATTACTAAGCTTTGTGTTACGGGCCCCTGGTCTTAAGAACTGTGAACAGTTGCTATTCAGGCACCACTCGAGGTGTGGTATGCTGAGATTCACTTTTATGAATGGTGTCAATATGTAATCCTTCTGGCATGGTATGATAGATACATTTTGGATAGCATTACTCATTATTAGTATTTCCTGCCTGTTATATAGAACACACCTGTGGTAGAGGT
Source organism: Lytechinus pictus (assembly GCF_037042905.1). Classification (NCBI taxonomy): domain Eukaryota; kingdom Metazoa; phylum Echinodermata; class Echinoidea; order Temnopleuroida; family Toxopneustidae; genus Lytechinus; species Lytechinus pictus. The sequence goes on along the minus strand of NC_087247.1, from coordinate 59,434,861 downwards.
AGAAATCATTGGTATCTGTGTCATCCCTGGTACAAGTGTCTTACAATGTACTTTTTATGTGCCTAAACTTTTTTTGAATAGTGTTCCTGAATAATTCTCAAATAGTCTAATAAAAAGAAAAGATTAAGATTATTTCATTTCTCATCACCATCTTTTCATTTCTTTGAATATGAGTCTGAAGTTTTTTTCAAGTTTTGTTCTTTTACCAGCCAAATGTAAATCATGACTGAATAAGTCAATTATCTGTATTCTTCTGCATAATAGATATTGTGCCTATACCATAGTAGTTATATATAATGAATTATTCTTGTGGAGTGTAGTTGTGTGTTAATAGACATGGTATTTTGCTTGTTGACCAAGAAAAAAGGTAATGTTTGCCTTGTAATGAAAATATATATTGAATTATTAAAGACAGAAGATTCTGGCTAATTCATATTTTATTTTGTAGAGAGTTTAACAGTGTAATCTTTTTTTAGTCATGGTTTTCTTAGAAGACATCTTTTTGCCTTTCTTTCCTTCTCCATCTCTCTCTCTCTCTCTCTCCCTCTCCCCCCCCCCCCATCTCTTTTTTTTTTCTCTTTCTCCCCCTCTCCCATATCATTTAGGTAGTAAAAGAAATGACCAAACAATCTCAAAAGTACAGTAAACAAATATTGATGGAAGTATATATATCAATTATGTAGCAATTATTGATTGTAATCCAACATGATACACACATAGTACATAGTTTTGTGTCTCGCCTGAATGAAGTTCGGTAGAGACATAGTAGTAGTAATCACCTTTCCTGTTAGTCTGTTCGAACAGACTTAACAGGAAAAGTGATAATTATTGTTCAATTTGCTCTCATTACTTTATTTCTGCACCAATTAAGTTCATACTTGGTGCATATGATCCTTGGTTAATACCACATCTGTGTCCGGGAGGGTGATGGGGTCAAAGTTCATCTAGGGGTCAAAAGGTCAAATAATATGAGGCCATGTCTGTTCCAAAAATGTTAAAAGTTTTGTTCAATTTGCTCTCATTTCTTTATTTCTGCATCAATAATGTTGAGACTTCGTACATTATGATCATAGGGTACTACCACATGTGTCCATGAGGGTGATGGGGTCAAAGATTACATAGGGGTAAAAAGGTCAAATGATAATCAAGTTTTTGTTCAACTTGCTCTCATTTCTTAATTTCTGCATCAATTATGTTGACACTTGGTACATATGATCCTTGGGTAATACCACATGTGCGTCCATGAGGATGATGGGGTCAAAAGCTCAAATGATAATGTTAAATTTTTTGTTCAACTTGCTTTTATTTCTGCATCAATTATGTTGATGCTTGGTTCATATGACCCCAGGGTAATATCACATGTGTGTCCATGAGAGTGATGGGGTCAAAGGTCATCTAGGTCAAAAGGTCAAGTTTTCGTTCAAACTGCTCTAATTTCTACATTTTTACATTTGGTACAAATAACCATTGGGTAATACCACACATGTGTCGATGAGGACGATAAGGTCAAACGATCTTACTGCATATTTTATCGATCACGATATCAGGCGAGACTCATGATTCACCTTGTTTTCATTTGTAAACCATTGTCTTATTACCATTTGTCTTAGTCTTATATTCTTATTTACATGAATTTTCTTATTTCCCCCTATCCTGATTTTAGGGGAAACCCAGAAATTATTCACTATTGAATTTTATATATTGATATATATAATATTTTTAAGCCTGTCTTTTTGTTTTTTGTCATAAGATTTAATAGGATCATAATTTATTACATATTATATGGATAACTACATGCACTAAGATAAATTGCATGACTCTTGCAGTTTTTGTAATGAACATTTAAAATGATAAATTCTATTTTACATTAACGGCTGTGAAGTACGTTTTAATAAGTACTCTTTGGTCCTATAATATGTTTATAATTTGTGTATACATATTGTATTGTACATGGCAGTGAATGCCGTCAGGTAAATATTAAATATAAATAATATAACTAATAAAATTAAAAGCACAAGTGACCTTTCTTAGAGCTTAATGAGGAAGATACTCTACAACAAAATGTATAATACAACTATCCCTACTATGATATATATATATATATGATACCACCATATTACCTTAACAAAGAAAATGCATACATGTGTAATTGAATCATTTTACAAAAAAATACTAATCCTACAAAATACTGTGCAGCCATACAAATAAATGTAAAAAACATTTAGTCCTGTTCATTTTGCCAAATTCTGTAGGATTATTGAAGACCTATTTTTAGAAGAATGATAATTCCTTTCAAAGTAAAATAAATTTAAGATTTGAAAATCAATATGGATCTACCTCTTCACCTTTTCACACTCTTCAACAAATAGTGCAAAACTTCTACAAATCAACAAATGTCTAAAAGATTCTACATTGATCAAATAAACACACTTATCTTATATATCATTTTTTATTTACAAAATCTTAGTCAACAAACATAAAAAACAAATGATATGTATGCAACAAAGTTCAATTTCTTTGTGACTTTCACTTGTGTTTAGGGGAGGGCTTAGGGACACTTGCCCCCCCCCAAAAAAAAAAAAAAAAGTAAAGGAATAAAATTTCATTAGCCAAAATCTATCACAAAATTAGATTTTCATTTAAAAGAGGTCAATATCTAACCATGTCCTGCTCTGTCAATATTATTGGTTCATGACACCTCGGTGTTTCTCTACATTTGGAAAATATCTGGCAGCACTCAAGTTGTATATTCCAGTTCATTCTTGATGCATTCTTAAATAATCATCACCTTAATAAGTCACCTGATCACCATTTAATGATAAAAATGGTTATTAGATAATGCCCTCTCGAGTCTTAGTAGATGTCATTTAGGACAACGATACAGTTAGTAAGGACTAAGCAATGCACCCGTGAGTCGTCACATCGGTGGTATGGAAGACAGTAGGATAGAAAGGATGTAGATCTCATGCAACATTTCCTTCAGTATCAGACATTGGAATATCTGGAGAAAAAAAATGACAACAGTGTTATTCTTACAATTATGTGATACAGAGGTTTAGATAAACTTATACTAGTATGTAAAAGACTAGTACTAGAAATTGCTTAACTAAGGTGGAGCTCAAATGTTATTGTTTCTTAAATTACTAACCTCAACTAGATTTACAATCAGAAGAATATTTTCATGTCAATGAAATATATTATATATGATGGCTCAGAATGGATTACCAAAAATACTCCACGAGTTTGGGCAAATATTCAACGAATCGCAAATGAGTGGAATATTTGCCCTAACGAGTGGAATATTTCTGTATTCCATGAAATAAAGCCATCCAATATCATTATTATCTTTCCCACCCCATCCCCGCCCCCCCCCCAAAAAAAAAGGGAGAAATTTGATTGAACAAGTCATATCACTTGCCACATGACATCATCACTTCGTAAGATCAAATTTGGTCTTACATGTAGTTCATTATGACGTCATTGAGTATCATTGTGCTCTATGCTGCACATCACATTGCTTTCATTGTTGTATGCGTTGTATATTTCACGCATTTGGACATGCGTACTAGACTGTTGAATACAGTTTCATATTCAATAGCAAGCTTTGTACCGGCGCCTGTGGGATATTCGTCACATTTAGGTCATTTTAGGGATACGCTCTGGTATTGAACATGCAATTAAAAAAGACAAAAAATTACATGTTTTTAATGTATCGCTAAAATACTCTATATCATGATAATAGACAATATTGTATGCTGTATCATTAGCAATATCATTACTGTGACTTATAAGAGGGGTGGTACAGTACATTTTAAAATGACATGGTGTCACAGAATAAAGATACTCACCATGTTCTTTCTTTGTTTTTCTTGGCCTGCATCTCCTAAAGTATTTTTTTAGATTTATCCCTTTAAATGTGGGGCTGAAGGGAAGATATCTTGCCCACTTCCATTTCCTGATATAGCTCATCCCAAATGGCATCTCATATGACCTGAGGGTGAGTTCCATCACTTCTTCTGAGGCATCAACAAAGTCTTCATCTTCCTCATCATCAGCCATTCCATACATGTCTCTCCATTTTGTGAGGCCTCGCTCTTCAGGAGTACCTGCGTAAGGTAGCATGCAGGAAAAAATATGTTTAATGATTCAACATTATACAGATGTTGACAGTCGACACCTGGCTTGTGTTTTAATCAACAATAAACATGAAAAAAAAATTTGCACAAAAATATTAACATTGCTATCAGAGTGCTGCATGTGTCGTGTTAATTTGTTTCCTACATAAAAACACAAAATGGAAATGTAAGAGCGTATTTCTTCTTACAAATATTGAATTATTTACTGAGTTGTTATGTTGTTATAAATTGCTTCCAAAATTTAAAGAAGCCTCTTAGAAGTATGTAAAAAAAATTAACACCAATGAGTTGTGAGGAATTTTTTTCCAACACTGTTTAAAAGATCACCAGTGAACACCAACCATTGGGGCTTTTCTTCCAAATGCAATATACATGTGTGGAACAAATATCATTGATGAAAAAAGCATACATTGTACATAGAGATTTCTGAATATTTTCAGTGCTTACTTACCTGGTACCGTATTGTCTAGGAAGAATCCAACAGCTCCACCAACAAACATACTAGTCTCCAGCAGAACCATTACAACTTGGTCAAATGTTGCATTTCCTGAAAGAGATTTTTATTGAAAAAAATAAGAGTCTGTACTGGAAAATATTTGATAGATAGCCTGTCCATAAACAATAAATGACAATCCATTCAGGCTCCATTGCAAAAAAAATATTATGATTATGGTATCTTCAATTGTAATTTGATAGAAGCCTTTATTGTGATTGGCTGTTGAACATTACTGACCACTGGATAAAAAAGGATAACCATAATAATCACTTTCATGCAACATGGCCCAGAAATATATAGGAGACATTGATGTTCAACTTATGAGATACACAGCAAGCACTTATTTGTGATTGATTTAGAGAAGAGACACTCACATTTGTAAATTAATACCTTAATAATAATAAGTGCCCTTTGTGGGAACAGTTGTGATCAATCACAACACTTATTCTTTTTAACCAATCAGAAGTGCACATTTGAGAATTGCCCCTGATTTTGTTGTTAGTGATGAAATGCAACTATTCTTGCAATGAGCCCTTAGAAACATTAGTTAAAAGTATCAAATTTGCATTGTTTTCTTTAAATAAAAGTTTTTAAAAAGCACTCAACTGTTAGGGATCCATTTAATTCAAGAATTATTTTCCTCCCTTGCAAACCTCTGTTTTCACAATGGACATTTTCATACAAAAGGGAAATATTGCCAATTTAAGAGAAGATAATAGTGTGATTTCTTGAATATGCTGCCCATATGTATCCCTAGATGTGTACCTGTGTTGATAGACTCTGGATTTTCTAGGATGTAATCAGGAATGACAATACCAACATAGAATGAGAAACCAACAATGAAGAGGTTCCGTGGTGAGTTGAGGTCCACAAACTGAAGGTTAGAGATTCCAACTGCCATTACCATACCTAGAATATTCACCAATTAGATAAGAAAAGTAAAGAGAGACATGAACTACAGGGGAAAAAATACAAAAATTATAAGATATTTCTGAATGTGAACAATAGATTTCTAAAGTTAATATTATGGGTAACCATATCAATTTGAATAGATATTCTTTAATCATTTCGAACAACCAATACAAATCAATTCAAAGGTATAGGAGAGAGAAGATGAATTTACCGAATGTTGTGGAAAGAACACCACCAATGACTGGGTCAGGAATAGTGGAGAAAAAGGCACCAAACTTGCCAAAGATTCCCACGATCATTAGAATACATGCAGCAACTTGGATGACAAGACGGCTTCCCACCTGAATTTAAAAAAAAGAAGAATTCCATTCAAATAGAAAATGTGTTGAGTAAGGGTGAAGTTCACACCTACTCATAATGTTTGAACTAAGTATTCACTATACAGATATAACAAATCCAAATAAACTTTGTTAGGAACTACTAAAGAGGTCTAAAGTCTGAAGACTCTAAACCCTAATGCATTGAGCAATCTCTTAATCTCCATTTTCATAATCAAGCAGGTTATTGAAGACTATTTTGTATTGAAAGTGTGGAGGGCGACTAAGTAAAAAAAAAGACAGGGCCGACCAAACAATAAAATCCCAATCAGAAGGTCATTTTCACATATGTAAATGCTTTAATTGAAATAAGTGGGGGAAGCTGAAGTCCCCCCCCCCCCTTTTTTTTGGTTCTGCGTTCTGTGTATATGAAAATATTGCTATCAGAGGTAGATGTGAAAATATTGACTTGACTCATTCATACCTTGGTAATACCAATAGCACCAATATTTTCACTGTATGACGTAGTGCCGTTCGCTGTGCCCCAGGCTCCCGCCAAAATGCACCCGATACCCTCCATTCCAATACCACGATTGATTGCATGAGCAGGTGGGGGAGGGGCACCCGACAGTCTGGCGCAGGCGTAATAGTCTCCCACAGATTCCACCATAGAGGCAAGTACACCAGCCAGCATACCCAGAGTTCCAGCGGTAGTCACGCTCGGAACGCCCCATTGACCTGATTTTGAAAAGTGAAAGATCAAGATAGAACATCTGATGGGGACCAACACAATACCATGATATAGGGATACATGGTTTCCAAGTCCACAAGTTTCCAAGGAAAGATCAGGTCTTGTGACATTAAATATATAGAAATAATAATTCAGTGTATCATAAAAGTAAACTTGGTGTATTAGTGGTGTCTATTTATAAATACAGAATTGTTTTATCAATCAAAACGTTTCTTTCTTCTTTTTTAAGATGGAGATTTTAAAGCAATGAATGACAGAGATCTCACTATTCCAAATGAAAGGTTTTACTTAAAAATTACCAGTGGTCTAATTAGCCAAAAGATTTGCGGTGGCACAACACAGCACATGGGGCAAAATTTCTAAAAAGTCACGAGTGAGCAAAAATTTTTGACCTTTTCAAAATGAAAATCTAATTATGTGATGGATATTGACTAATATTCAGAAAATGATTTAATTTGCCTTTTTTCCTTTCCTATCCTTTTCTTGTTTTTTTCTCTTCTTTTCTGAGTGACATATTCTTTTCAGGGAGGGGGTTCCAGTGTCCCCCTCACCCTCAGCAAGTCGTTATTATTATCATCAGATCTACACTACTGATATGAAATACATCTTTTTGTTTGCAAAGATCAACATGTTCGATGAGGATTATTTTGATGACTTACCTGGATATGGGAAATCAAACCATGGTGACTCATCTAAGACCCCCTGAGTAAGATCAGTACGAGCCCCATAACCATAAGCTTCAGAATCAGTGGGAAATACATTCGTTACCGTGAAGATATAACAGAACAACCAACCAATCAAGATGGCTAAAATGATCTATAAAAAAGACAAGAACCAAAATTAATGGGGTATTCATCTGACTATCAAAATAAATCAGTCAAGCTATATTTGATTAAGGATTATTCCATGAAGCAGTCATTCTTTTTAGACGTTTTACAACTTTTTTTTCTAAAATCTGACGCTACTTTATGAACGACTTAAGCCCTGATAAGTTCATATAACCAAGAAAACAAAATTCGAGTAGAGGATTAGATATGTATTTGTTATTAAATTATCCAAAACATATTCATAATGTAGACCCATATTTGACTAACCTTTTAAAAGATTGACACAAAAAGTATGTTAAAAATAATATTCAAGAAACAAATTTAAACAGGAAAAATAGGCATGTGACATGGTGAAAAAATTCAAAAATATATCTGATTTAACTTATTAAGGTTAAACACTTATAATTATGAATGTGTATATAGTCCCCCTCCCCCCCCCCCCCCCCCCCGGCCCCATCATCAATTCACCTTTGATAATTGAATATAGGCCTAGTGAGTACTTACTGGAAATAACTTGAATATTGGAAACTTGGTGACATGACACTTTTTGGTTTTGTTGAAAGCTAGACACGGAATCGGGAAACGCTCCAAGTATTGTGAGAATACAATTATGATGATAATCACCCTAAAAAAAGGAATTTCAAATAATCAATATTCCATTAATTCATCATTATCTATAAAGATAAATCCATCTACTACAAGTGACCAACGTATTTTGAGATTATTTTGGATAAAACTCAATGTTGGTAAAATGATCGTTAGCTTATTGTTAGCAAGTATAGATAAAACTTGTTTAGGATTCTGGCGACAACTTGTTTAGGGGCTAAATGTGTAAAAGAAGCCCGCGAAAAACTTGTTTGTTATTTTGCACACACAGAAAAACTAGTTTAGGGGGTGTTTGGAAATAATTTGGTCACGCATGTGTACAGCGATACATTTGAATGGCCCTCCGGGATATAGCCTTTCGAGTTTCTCAGATAATTTGGGGTACTAGTAAGTTTAAATATAAATTTATATCAGTGGAGGCATTTTTCTCATAATTTTGTATCCTATGACCATTATTCCATCCCCTACTGACTTACATCCATGCGATACCCCAGTGGACTGAAGCCTGTCTAGCAGCTTCCTTGAAGAGAGACAGTCCAATAAGACCGATGGTAGGAGCAATAGCTAACGGACCAATGAACTGCAGTAGAAATCCCATTATTCCAGTAAATCCTATAACTACCTGGACAACCGATGCAACCATCACGGCACCTTGAATCTAGGGGAGAGGGGTTGAATTTCACTACAACGTTAACTATAACGTTTTAAGCTACAATGTACACGCTGTTAAACGGCACCTACTATATACAATGATAGTGTCATGATATTTCGAGGGTTTTTTGCATGACCCCCTTTTGATTCTTTTTCGATGATAATAATAATAATAAATAATAATGATATAATAATAGTAATAATAGCAATACTACTACTACTAATAATAATAATAATGATAATAATAATAATTATAATAATAACAATAATAATATAACTATAAATTGTACAAATTCAAAACAAATATGACAAATTTTGAATAGAAAACATTTCCAGAGATTTAATCGAGATCAATAACTAATTTAAAAAAGACGTATATCTTATCAAAACCTTTTCCAGAAGTTTCTTTACATTGACTTCATCTTTTCAATGGGAATGACTCTTCTAAACTCTAAACCTCTTCAACTCCGTTTTCCACTACACTGTATATGGAAAATCTCTGAAGAGATTAGGGTTATCAGACCAAGATTCATTTAGTCATCTGAATTAATATTACCGGAAGGATGTATAAGATAAATGAACCTTTGAAACAGGAATCTATACGAACACCATGAAGTAACCAGTATCCTCCTCGTATTCAATATATTTCTTCAAAACCATACAATTTCCTAACAACTTGACGGTAAATCAAATAGTTTTAAAACTATATGTTAATATAAAAGGGGAATCTGAAAACAGATTTGGATAGGTGACCCCATTTGTAATAGGTCCATGGTGACCCTTACCTCTTGCATCCTGCTACGGAATTCCGCATGTATTTCCTCATCAGTTGCATTGGCTGGTAGGAAGAAAAACAAATAAGTTAATCAAAAATAAGTTTTCACTCATACTATTCATTTATATATATACGCATACAAGTTTTGCGATTGTTAGTATATTTTTACATAATTATACAGAAAATAACTTCATATTCCATCCTTCTCTCTGTTCTTTTATTTTCTCTTTTTTCTTGGTCGATCATTTTTGGGGGGAACCCCCTCCCCCCCCCCCCCCCCCCATCTGTACGCCACTGAACCAATGCGTTAAATTATGATTAACAAAAATAACTTACGACGTTTGACAACTGTGCCCCTATTTTTTGATACCCATATCCGCCCAATGACAAAACTGATCTTCCGGATGGGAAGTGCTAGGCCATTATCATGCAGGATTGTACACATTATAGGCATAATGGTTTTACAAATACTAGAACGAAATAGACCAAACTATAAACAAAGCTGCTGAAATGCAAGGGAATAAATGAGCCGGTATGACAATCGAATATCTAGATAGGATCAGTTTCGCAGTATACTGAAAATATTCTCGAATAATGTTTAAAAATCAATCAAAACAACCACTGAAAGTAAAATTCAATTCAAGCTAACCACGGAATGCGAGGAAATGAATATGATAGGCGTGGACGTTTGTTTGAATTCATCTTCCATATCTTGAATAAGAGTACATATATCTATTTTGGTTATCTACAGTTTAAGTACTTGGGTGTTTCAATTCGTATAAAAGGGTATTTCATTAATAAGCAATTATCAATAATCGTCGCCATACAACTCTATTTTCCATGTTACCTATTAAATTGAAATATTTCAAATCATTTGGCAGCGATTTTGTTGAAGAATTATGATTATATACATTTAAACTGCAACAGATATCATCAATCAGTTTTTAAAAATCAGAATATAATAATATCAGCATATGCTGATAATGTATTAAATTTAAAAAATCAAAGGCAATATAACGATATTATCAAATCAATGTTTTCCAATCTAATGAGTTTTAATGAGTTATTAGCAAAGCACCGATTCTCTCTCTAAAAAAACTCGTTATTCATGGTGTTAGAGAACATTATTGATTATTGTTGGATGACTTTCTTACCAGCTTTGGTTGGACAATCGCCCCTGATGCCCAATATAGCAAAAGTCGGGAGGAGAAATGTGAACGTTCCGCCTTGTACGATCGGTAATCTGCAATATCCATCAAATCATCATGGTTATTATTACGTAATTAAGACAATGAAGACGATGTAGGACAAGAGACAAGCAAAGAGAGAGAGAGAGAGAGAGAAAATGAATGAATTAGAAACGTTGAACAAACTATGAACGTGCTCTGTTGCTCTTTCGAAAAGCAAGATTATGAAAGATACTGCATGGGAAAGTATGACCAACAGAAATTAGAAATTGAAAGAAAGATAAAATGTATTTCCAAAAATGACATGATATTAGTAGGTCGAGGCAGAGATGGGTTTCAGAAATCAGAAAAGATCCGAGTGAGAAGTGGAGACATGTTTTTCTACGAAAGTAACGACTCCAATTTATTATCTGTCAGTAGAGCGGTCAAAAAGAATTGTCGAAATCATCGATGCGTGATCTATGAATCTATTATGTTTCCGTTGTTTTAAGGTTGCATAAATAGAGCCTGGACAAGAATATAATCCAGATTGAAAGGTAACGTCCCAATCTAATCGGAATCATTGATTATATTAAAGGGGAATGAAACCTTTGGAACAAGTGAGCAGAAAAATATAAGAATAAGATCAAAGAAATAATGAGTTATGAGCATTTGAATATTGCGATCACTAATGCTATGGAGATCCTCCCATTGGCAATGTGACAAAGATGTATGATGTCACATGTGAACAACTTTCCCTTTGGAGGACTATAAAATACCACCAAAATGTCTCTTTTTGCTCTTTCCTATGGTGATACAAACTCTTAATCCATAATGCTTTCTCTGAAAATCTATATTACATGCCCTCCTATAGAAATAATACATGATCTACTGATAGATGTGACAAATGGGACAGTTTTTGTGAAATATATACAAAAGTAATGGCAAAGTTGTTCACATGTGACATCACACATCATTCTTTGTCGCATTGCGAATGGGAGGATCTACATTACAATAATGGTCTAAACTTCAAATGCTCATAACTTTCTAATTTTTTGTCTGATTTTTCTCAAACTTTTGTCGATCTGTTTCTTTGATTTTTCTGTTTTTTCACAAGCTATCTTGTTCTAAATGTTTCATTATCCTTTAAACTCTATTCGACAGAGATTTATGAAACGACTTTCGATTTGGTACACTCTAAATTCCAAGGATTTGAAATAAATCTAGATCGGCTGTGAATAGTGACCAACCGAATATTAAGATTTAGATTTAAACCTTGTGGATTTGAATATAAATCTAAAAGATTTGAATTTAAATCTTTTGAGATTCAAAAGTTAATCCTTATGATTTGAAATAAATTCGGCTGATCACTATTTACAGCCGATCTGGATTTATTTCAAATCCTTGGAGTGTATGAAATATTTGGGAAGTATTTTTTTTAGCAGGAAGAATTCTTAACTCAGTCATAGGATGGCGGAGTATAATTTCCTTATGTCAATGTTAGAATCAATCTAAGTAAAGATATACATATTAGCGTCGGGATTAGGGCATTCAGTCACGATAGTCTCTTTTTAACATCCCCTTGCTCTGATCAACCTTGTGAATCATAACGGAAATCCGTCTCGTTATTGGTTTTACTTACCACTTGTAGTGGTATCAAATTTGGAATGTGCAATAAGGTACGATAGTGAAAGCAAACATGGTATTTTAAAGGGAAAGTTCACCCTGACAAAAAGTTTATTGTAAAAATAGCAGGAAAAAATATATTGCAGACGGTTTGAGAAAAATCCATTAAGGAATTAAAAAAATTGTTTGAATTTTAATTATTTGATTTGTAACGTCATATGCGAGCAAATGGTTAAAAATCAATGAAATGTCATTTTCTCAGATAATTGATGATTTTACTCAGTACCTTTTTTTATATCAACGGACAAATCATTTTACATGAATAAAAAAAATAATAGAAAGTCATGCATTTCATATTACATAACATATGGAGCAGGTGCTCGTTTATGACGTGACAAATCCAAAACTTAAAATTCTAATAACTTTCTTAAACTTTATTACAGATTTTCCTCAAACCTTCAACATTATTTTTATTACTTCTTCTGCTATTTTTACAACAAACATTTCTTCAGTGTGAACTTCCCCTTTAAGTACTTTGAAACCTTTGGTGAGACAATTACATCGTAGGTCAAGTAATGCAAGGTTCAAAAGGAAAAGAAAAAGACATTGGAATCTTGTAAACTATATAGGATTACCATCTGATAGGTGGAATTTGTTTTTCAATGAAGCATAACAATATTTTTACGTATTTATTATGTATTACAAATGCCATATTTTCTGGTGTGCATAAAGGGAGCGAAATCGCATTTATTTGAATACTACGTTGGTAATTATCATTACCATATTATTTTGACATGAGGATTAATGTTCTAACAACATAAAATAAAATTAATAACGTTTTACTTCCATATGAACATATACAGTCTGGTTTTCTATCCCCTTTCCTTTCGAGGCCTCCATCACTTTCAAGCTCCAAGCTTAAGATGGAGGTCTCCCACATTTCTATATATATATGTTCAGTAATTAAAGAAAATGTATATATAGATATAATTTCACAGTACAGTTTATATTTTATAATGATTTATGTGCATTATTCATTATGTTTAAAAAAATATTTGCCTATTATGTAATATTGAAAAAAATATTATACTTGTATATTCTTTGTTTTTGTTTTGAAATGTGGAAATAAAATAAATCAAATCAAATCAAATCAAATCAAACTTGGTATAAAAATGGTGTTTAACTCCGAAATTGAAAAAAAAGTCCAAAATATAAAGCATACGCAAAAGTACATCATAAAGAAATTAAATAAGTTTCCATGGTCATCTTCTATCCAGTCAAGAAAATATGGCGAAATTTTGTTGGAATTATGATTAATAAAAAACCATGGTACTTTATATATTCTTTCAGAAAATACAACAGCAGCACCTTGATAGGGTCTTGGTCTTTCTGACTGTCTAAAGTCTCTTTTTAAAATGATTGGTTGCAGGGGCGGATCCAGCCTTCGCCAATAGGGGGGGGGGGCCGGAATTTATTTCAGCCATATTTTCCGCGATCGGCCGCTCGAAGATAATTTTTGGTTTCTTTGAAGGGGTAGTCCTAATAGTCACTTCTTATCTTTATTCTTATAAATCAACATAAATATATAATATCATATATCCTTATTTATATATATATAATGCGAGCGCGAAGCGCGAGCTAATTTTTTTGAAATCTTTTCCTAAAATTTGAACATTCTGGGCAATGTATATTATCCTGAAAAAGATGTGTGTATGCAATTAAATAATTACAACGAACGCGATGCGCGAGCAGAAATGAACTGATGAAAAAGGTACCCGTTAAAGACTGCATGCAGTTAGCCATGAAGACGTTATACATATTTATTTTAAAAAATCAAATAATGCGAGCGCGAAGCGCGAGCTGAAATTTTTTGACAATTTTACCTAAAGAATGGAAATTCTAAGCACTTTTTTAAATAACTTAAGCAGAATAGGTTTATAACTAAACATGCGAGCGCTAAGCGCGAGCGGAAAATTTCGAGATTTAGACCTACTGAACGAGACACTCTATTCATGTTATGTAAACCATGAAAAGGATGAGTAGTTGGCACTAGCGTACCTTAGGGGGGGCAGGGGGGCAGACTGCCCCCCTAGCGAGTCACAAGCAAAAAAAAAAAGGAAGCGAAAGAAAAACGAAAAGAGGAAAAAGGAAAGAGAGAAAGGGGGAGGGGAAAAAGAAGAAAGAGATTAAGAGAAAGGGAAAACAAAAACTGGACTGCAGACTGTCGGAAAAAATGATAAACTGTCGGGCACATGGGGCTGTTCCAACTGATTCAGTTTTTTAGTTCCACCATCTTTGTCGGTAAATGTCAATTAAACTGTACACTTTTATCGGTAAATTGTGATTTTTACGCAATGCGACTTTTAGAGCTCTCTGTACCGATAGTGAGGACGGACTGGGCTGACCAGGGACAGGAAAAGTGTAGAGAACAACTTTTAGGTAATATAATTATAACAATAAAAATTTCGCTCACGCTACGCGCTCGCATCGATTTTTTAGTTGGATTCCTAAGATAAATGTCTAGTTTTCAGGTTGAAATATCAAAAATTTTCAGCTCGCACTTCGCGCTCGCGTCAATTGATACCAATTTCTTCACGGTTACAAAAAGGGTTCCATGACAATTGCTACGCAAAATACGACCACTGCTCCGCCGACAATTGCTCCGGACAGTTGCTCCGCCGACAGTTGCTCCGTCGACACTTGCTCCGCCGATATTTGCTCCGTCGACACCTGCTCCGCCGAAAATTGCTCCGCCGATATTTGCTCCGCCGATATTTGATCCGCCGATATTTGCTCCGTCGACATCTGCTCCACCGAACATTGCTCCGCCGACAATTGCTCCGCCGATGATTGCTCCGCCGACATCTGCTCCGATTATACGACAATTGCTCCGCCGATAATTGCTCCGCCGACATCTGCTCCGCCGAAAATGGCTCCGCCGTAAATTGCTCCGATAATGCGACAATTATTTATTTATTTTTGTATTCGTACTTTCATACGCATAACAATTGTAGCACAGGCTGAAGGCGTCAATTTACAAATTTGTAATATATTACAAAGTAAACTTAAACTATGCATGCATGATATATTACATGACATACACAGGGGCCGCGGAACGGTTTTTAAAGTGGGGGGGCTGAGTCAAAAGAGGGGGGCTGACCATGCTAAAAATTACAATCATATGGTCATTCTTACGTTTTTGTACACGGTTTTGGCAAAAAAATGGGGGGGCTAAAGCCCCCCAGCCCCCCGGTTCCGCGGCCCCTGATACATGCATATAGAAAAAAATAGAAAAAAGGGGTAAGCACAAAGGAGGGATAGATATTCTTAATACTTATTCATGGTGGGGGGGCATTTGTGTAAGTTTTATTACGTGCCTGGTGATTAAAATGAAAAAAAAATACGCGTTTTCATGTAATTATTATAACAGTACACAAAATTAGATATACCCCATTCTTAGCGTCAAAATCGCTCAGACTGGCGAAATATGCTCCGAAGTGGAGACATTTGCTCCAGGTGAAATTCAACGGTACCCCACCTTATTTGTCGAAAACCTGTACTGTTATAGTCACGCAAAATGTTTACTGTCGGCAAATTGTGTCCCACACAAACATGAACAAGACATTCAGTAACTAAAAATTAATATTCAAGAAAATACCAACTTGTGAAAGGCTACATGTCGTTTCACCTTCTCGGTACACCCCTCCACTCTGGTTTCCATATCTTCTCGTATACACAGTGCTCTCAGTCTGGTCTCCATATCCACATCATGTCATATATACTGACATAGGTTTTTAGATCATGATAATACTGTATATAATAGTGAGTTGCTTTTTTGTTTTATGTTGATCATGATTGTTTTCTTCACTGATAGAAAAAGGATAATTAAGTTTAAAAAAATAATAAAAAAATAAAATCCATATGGTCCGCCAATAGTCGAATTATATTCATTATGATGTTATAATGTAAGTAACGATTTGTTGTTGATGGGGGATATAATTTTACACGTAGTTTCAAAAAATAAAACAAATCAATCAAACAAGATTTTCTTCTATGAATGATATACCTTCATCTGTATATGGCCGCCTATGTATTTTCCAAGAATGAACTTTATGAGAAGAAAACGTGTGTTCATGTACTTATTATCATTATCATTGTACCATCATTATCATCATCAGCATCTTCATCATCACCATCCTTGTCATTGTCGTCGTTTTGCTTATGCGGAAATCAAACAAAAATGATTGTGAAAAGCACTGGCGTAAATCCGTGTTGATGGGTGGGGGGGGGGATGACTGAAATATTTTGGCATTTTTTTGCAATCATGTTTTTAGATATGTCCACAGTGGCGACCGTGGGTCACGGCATGGGGGGGAGCACCAGCAACATTTTTGAATGACTGAGTGAGTGACCTAATAGAGACATTTTAAGGACAATGTCATTAAACGGATATGTATCTCACTGATCAAATAATGCGAGCGCGAAGCGCGAGCTGAAATTTTTTTATATTCACACCTAAAAAGGAACATTATAATCAAATTTGTGTAATCATGATAGGTACCTGTCTCGCTTAACAATGCGAGCGCGAAGCGCGAGCTGAAAACTTAGATAATTCAGACCTGAAGTGGGGCATTTTAAGGTTTCTTTGTAGGAATTAACTAGGACCATAAGTATTTCATTAACCAAATGATGCGAGCGCGAAGCGCGAGCTGAAAATTTTTGATATTCAGATCAGAAGAAGGGACTTTTTAAGGACTGATTTTAGGAATTCATGAAGAGCAGACATATCTCACCAATCCACTAATGCGAACGTAATCACGGACAGGAAATGTTTCATATATACGAAGACCTTAACATGGGGCAATCACTTTTGAGTCATTAAAAAAAAGCATATGTCACTACATAAAACAATGATAACTCAAGTGCTAGGAAATATATTTGGTTTATATTGACTTGAAAACGGGATGTTTTAGTACAACAGGATTATATATCTCGTTAAACAGACAATGCGAGCACCAGGAACAATAAAGACGTAGGTCCTGGGCAAATTATGTTTCATAAAGTTATGATAAAAATGTTTCTTATGTAATGTAATTTAACATAGTTATAATATAATATAACATTCTAATGAATAATATTTTCTTCTTTCCCACTACGTTTCTCTTCCTTTCTCCCTCTTTTTTCCTTTTCCCCCTTTCCTCGTTTTATTTTTTGGTCAGCCGATGGGGAGGGGGGGATGTGCCCCCCATGTCCCCAGTAGTTACGCCACTGTATGTCCAAGGCATATGGCAAATACCCCTCCAATATTATTATCTTTTTTACCCCATGATGGTTTAATGGTTTTATTGGAGATTACATTCAACAAATTTTTGACATTCCATCATAATCCCTTCCCAAAGACCCCAACATTGATGAATTGGAAGAAACGGGGATTTCTCTTCAATGCTATAATAAGGACATAAGTATTTTGTTTGGAAATGGTGAACTGGCTCTTTAATTGCATTTTATGATTCAATAATATTATTTTATTTGTTAAGCGGTATTTTTGGAAGAATTTTCACCAATAAAACAATTATCTCTTGTGATTTTTTTTTTCATTTCTTTCGTAAAAAGTGGGGGGATGTTTGTACAGGCCATCCCCCCCCTCGAAAAGTGGGGGGGGATATATCCCCCCATCCCCCCGGGATTTACGCCAGTGGTGAAAAGGGTTATGGAGGGAAAGAGAGAGGGAGAGAGAAAGGGGGGAGGGGAGTTAGTGAGAGCTTGAGGAAAAAAAAGGAGGTGTATGACTTATTATTTCTGAATATCGCAATTTCTGTTTATTCATGGGATTGAAATAGAAGGATAAACTTAACAAGTTCTTGTCATTATCATTTTTTTTTATTTGATTTACTGATCAGAACATGAGATAAAAAAAATCATGAAGACTGTACGTTCTCGACAGTTTTATTAACGTTTTCCAACCAAAACTACACTTTAATGAATCCAAACACCTTCATTTTCACACATTCGCAACTATGGACACAGTATACATGTAATTGAGAGTAGTGTCATTTTCAAAACCCTAGCTGCAAGGAATACTGAATCTCATTTCCACAATGTGCATCTGAATGCACAATGCCTGTGTTTCTAACATGTACCCAAATTACCAAATTTAAAGAACACATGTTAAGATCTAATGAATCAGCAAAATAATCCACATTCTATCATGATCAGCAGGCATAACAGCCTACTCTTGAATACTTCAATTACAGTTTGTCGAAAGAAATAACACAAAGAAAAATAAATACATAGAATTGTAACTCTGGTAAATATATCAAAAATATTAAATTAACGCATCGCGCTCTCATTTCTTTTACGAGATATCTCCCCCCGAGATATGCTTCATGACTGTTAACAATTTTAAAAAGGCGTTAATGTCCCCTTTCCAGGTCAATAACAGCTCGCGCTTGTGCTCGCATTATAAATTCAGTGAGATGCGTATTGGGTTTCAAAAATTTGTAACTATATTATTGCTGGTATATAGATTATTGTCTTTTAAAAATAACATTATTTGTTTAGACGTATTGTGAGAGATACATACATATATTCATTTATTATAATATATTTATATTGTCGCTATTGCACAGAATAGAACAAAAATACAACCGAAGTCTAGTTTTATAGTAACTCACCAGTAGCGTAATGAGCCAACAACAAAAAATGGAGGGGGTCAGACAAGGATGACATTTATTTTCCTTTCCTTTATTCTTTTTTTTTTCATTGGTAGGGAGAATGGGGGGGGGGGTCCGTGACCCCTAGCACGCCCATCCCCATCTGTACGCCAGTGGTGATCATACTTTCGTTTGAAACAAATTGAAAGAAAAAAGGTGCAAGGGTAGATAAGGCCCAAGACGTAAATAAAAATTATTGATAAAAATATTAATAATTATAATGCTGATAAATATACAATAAATCAAGCGGTCACCAATAAAAATAAACAACGTGAAAGAACAAAACGAGAGAGAGAGAGAGAGCCCGCGCGAATGTATGGTGTATAAGTTGCTGGAAAGCAGAAGAGATATTGTGTCCAGCACCCCCCCCCCCCCAAAAAAAAAAAATAAAAAATAAAAAAAATCCAGATTCACAATTTCAATGGGGAGTGTGTCATTCCCCTTCTCCGTTACAATTTGTCAAATGGCAGCGACAGGGAGAACAATTTGTTTTGTTTTTTAAGCAGAAAGCTGTGATGATAGGGAGAGAATAAAATAAATAAAACATTAACGAATAACAGGAACAAAACAACAACAAAACAATTTGTACCTATCATTTAACATAGACCAACTTGGACAAATAAGAATTTCATGCAATTGTCGTATAATCGGAGCAGATGTCGGCGGAGCAAATATCGGCGGAGCAATTGTCGTATAATCGGAGCAATTTTCGGCGGAGCAATTGTCATATAATCGGAGCAGATGTCGGCGGAGAAATTATCGGCGGAGCAATTTTCGGCGGAGCAATTTTCGGCGGAGAAGATGTCGGCGGAGCAGATGTCGGCGGAGCAAATATCGGCGGAGCAAATATCGGCGGCGCAAGTGTCGAGGGAGCACATATTGGCGGAGCAAGTGTCGACGGAGCAACTGTCGGCGGAGCAATTGTCTTATTTTGCGTAGCAATTGTCGGCGGAGCAGATGTCGGCAGAGCAATTGTCGGGTCACCACAAAAAGTGCTTATAATATCCAGTTCTTAGGCCGGAATATAAAAAATATCAGCTCGCGCTTCGTGCTCACATATAACTGTTCCTGTTCATAGTTAAATTAAGTGCTTAGAATGTCCGGTTTTCAGGTCGGAATATAAAAAATCAAAAATATCAAACACATATAATTAGAAATCAATTTGTTCACGGTTACAGCTTAGAATATCAAGGTCTTAGGTTGGAATATCAAAAATTTCAGCTCGAGCTTCGCACTCGCATAAAATTCCATCCTGTTCATAATTAAATGAAGTGCTTAGAATGTAAAGTTTTCAGGTCTAAATATAAAAAAATTTCAGCTCGTGCTTCGCGCTCACACCAATTAATTGTTTTTAACTACCATCTTGTTCATATTTGTAAAATAAAAAGGTGCTTCCATTTTTAGGGGGAATATTTCAAATTTTCAGCTCGCTCTTCGCGCTCGCATCACTTAATTATAGAAACCAATTTGTTCATGGCTACGAAAAGTGCTTAGAATATCAAGTTCTTAAGTCGGAATATCAAAAGTATTAGCTCGCTCTTCGCGCCCGCACGACTGTTTACATATCCATCCTGTAAACTGCTTAGAATATCTAGTGTCCAGTTAGGAATATCAACATTTTTAGCTCTCGCTTCGCGCTCGCATAATTCATTAAGAAAGATACACATCCTATTAAAAATTAAGTGCACAAAATGTATCGTTTTAGGTCTAAATGTTCAGAAAAATTCAGATCGCGCTTCGCGCTCGCAATTATTATTTTTATTTTATTTCAGTGTAAATTGTAAGGCACGTGCCCGTAAAAGTGTAGACTTTTTTTTGGGGGGGGTGGGGGCTTGTCAAATTTTGTGTCAACCCAAATGTCCCCCTTGGATATCCTGGATCTACCCCTGGGTTGGATATAGATGAGTATTGGTCGTCGGTAATCGGTACTGATATCTGTCGGTAATCAAGGTCCTCCACCCCCCCCCCCTCCCCACTGGAAAAGGCCTAGCTATACCCCTGCTTACACATTCCTCTGGTTATTACCGTCCCCCTTCTATCATATGTACCCGATCCCTTCGTCGATCCGCCTATCTATCTTTCTCCAATTTCCATTCCCTTAACCTTCTGTCATTCCTGCCAGTGAGTGAGTGATTTTCCCCAAATCTATTACTGTCGCATATATTTTTACATTCATATTTTTTTTTCATGAGTGAATGGATGCATTTATTTTTGTTTTAACTGTGTATAAGAAAATAAAACAAATGCAAATCAATACATGAATACAACTGATTTCAATGTCAAATACCTGTTTTATAACGTCTCCAAATGAGCAAAATAGGATATATAATGTAAACACCTTCAAAGAGGAATAAAAGAAGTATTTTAATATAAACATTGCAATTACCACTTGATTAAAAATATATCGATCACGATCCAATACATTTCATTTCTGGAATGATATACCAAAAAAGAATTAATTTCGACAATAAAGTGCAATCACCCGATAGCAAATATCAGTAGTAGCAAGAGCCCAAATGCTTTATTGGGCACCCCCTGGGTAACCTTTCCCACCTTCAGTGCCATTTCCAGACCTACACATCCAAACGTGTATGGGGGCTGCTAATGCAGGGCAATCGGAGGACTGCGAGGTGCCCAAATATCCTCGTGTATTGGTAATTTTATGACCGAATGTATAATTTTTGCACGTTTCATATCATGTAAAAAGGCTAAATAATAATTGAAAAAAATGTTCGCTCGCTTCGCTCGCTCGAAAATTAAAAACTGTGAAGTTGATATTAGGGCAATGATTATCAGCCCCCCTGTGAAGAAATTGTGCGTATAAGTCCATGCCTACTACCCCCCCCCCCCCACCTTGCTCATCCTTGTCGCTTGCCCCCCCCCCCCTGATGAAATATGCCAGGTACGCCACTGGTAGTTGGGGATCTTCCTTACATTAATAATGCGAGCGCAAAGCGCGAGCAGAAAATTTTTATATACGTTTTGAACTGATCGAAAAGGTACCTGTTAAGGACTGCTTGCACTTAGCCATGAAGACTTTACATATTTCAACAATCAAATAATGCGAGCGCAAAGCGCGAGCTGAAAATTTTTGACATTTCTATATAAAGAATGGACAATTTTAATAATTTTTTTGTAATCGTGAACAGGATAGCTATATAACTAAACGATTGATGCGAGCGCGAAGAGCGAGCGGAAAAAAAAATCGAAATTTAGACCTAAAAAACGGGACACACTATTCATGATTTGTAAATCATGAAAAGAATGAGTAATATGGGATCTTCCTATACATTTTTTGATATTTTGTGATCTGAAACTGGGTAATGATTTAATTAGAGAACAAGTTGAGTATCTGAATAAACATGCGCGCGTGTTTCATATTTAGACCTAAAATCCAGCCATTCTAATCCTTTATCATGAAATTCAAAGCGAGCGCGAAGCGCGAGCTCAAACTATTTGATATTCCGATCTGAAAAAGAGTCAATTTCAGCTCTATATTTCAAGCACTTCCTATTCCTCTTGTTAAGCGCGAGTTGAAACAAAAAGGACAATTTAATTATTAAATTAATATCTTATTCATTAATGCCTAATGAGGGCGCGAAATCTGATGATATTATGCCCTGAAACTGGATATTTTTTTAATTATAAATAGGATGCATCAGTTAATATATTTTTAACCATTAATGCGAGCGCAAATTGTGAGCCAAATTTTTTTATAAACTATGTAATGCAATTTATATTTTGATCAATAAAGATTGAAAGAAAAAAAACTATCATGAAAAGGAGACTTTAAAGACATACATGACTCGCCAATCAAAATGCGAGCGTGCAGCGCTAGCTGATACGTTTTGACAATCAGACCTGAAAAGGGATATTTTGACAACTTTATGGAATACACGAAAATAATAGGTACCTGATAAATCAAAATTTGCGAGAGCGCAGCGCGAGCAGAAAATGTTAATGTTCAGACCATAAAACTGACATTTTTACAGAGCACTTTTTAAGAATCAATTTGTAAATCACATAAAATAATGAAAGTTTGGTTTCCGAGGTGAAATATGTTTTGAATATTGACTTGACTTGATATTTAAACTCCATATTGAACAAGATATGAAAATCACCTAACAGGCAATGCGAGCGCGAGCGAAAATTTTATATATATTGACATGAGAGATTCTTTTTATTTTACAAGTCTTCTTATTTTATTCACTCGTCTTCCTCCTCTTCTTCTTTCTCCTCTCTTTTCCCTCCTTTTTCTCTTTTTTTCTTTCTTTCCCTTTTTTCCTTTTTTTTGCTCCGCCAATAGGGGGGGGGCCAGGCCACTCGGGGCCCCCCCTGGATCCGCCTATGGGTTGCTTTAGGAAAATCGATTCTTGTTGATTTACCTGACGCCAAAGGTGGACTGCAGTAAGGTGACGAGCCCAGAGATAAAGAAGATAGTTCCTATGAGTTCTGCTAAGGTGCCAGGATCTTCAGCAAGACACAAGGAATTAGACAGGATCAAAGGGATTGCCAATACTCCACTGAACATCGTTAAGAAATGCTGGAAGAGAAGTATGATACTTAATTTCAATGTGTTTCTTAATTCGACCGATTCTTCTTTTTTATCATTATTTACGCAACAACAGTAATTTAAGATCTGAAAAGGGATTCCCTTTTAAAAGATATGCCCGAACCATGGCATTACCCTATCTTCTTCTTTCTAAGAACGTTGGTGAAAAACTTGAAAGAATAATTTTCTTAATAAGTTTCAAGGAGGAGTTTCGCTTGGTATGTAAACATACATTTCAAGTGCAATCCATTGTAATATTTGTTTTGTAATTAAGACTCTAGACACTATTTACATACTCTATGCCTCAAGGTCAGTGTACTATACTGATTAAGGTACGCATAGGATTTAGAGATGCCATCATACTGGACAATAACCAGTTCTTGAAAAAGATTTGGCATGTAAAATAAAAAAAATCTGCCACGATCCATCGAAAATTATGATGTTGAGAATTACAATTTTATGCTGGTTTGTACTGATCATGATGATTACATTAAATATATCTCCATCAGTAAGAAAGATTGGTGATCGCACTGGTCTCACTTTATTGAACAGTCATAATGAAAACTTCTATCTGGGATTTTCCTTGAAAAATGAATGGCAAAATTGAGATGATATAAATCTATAATGCGTTGAAATCTAGCGCAACTTTCCATCTATACTTAATTGTCTTGTCCCAATTCAAAGTTTTCTCACGTGAACAACGACCAAGATCATAGTTACCTGAAATGCTAGGACTATAGTGGTGTGCCAAGGCGGGTTATCCTCAATTCCATAAGTCACAACACTCTTTAAACGACCCAAAATGGCGTCAGCCTGAGCTTGTGCATCATTCACCAGATTGTCAGGGACTGGCATATCACTTTGACTTTCTCGGTGTTTCTGATAGCCGACATCAGCCTGGTCGTGGCCATTACTTTCAACCTTCCCATCCTCGTTTGCCTGTAATCAATAGGGAGAAAATGTTTCAGCTGGC
Source organism: Lytechinus pictus (assembly GCF_037042905.1). Classification (NCBI taxonomy): domain Eukaryota; kingdom Metazoa; phylum Echinodermata; class Echinoidea; order Temnopleuroida; family Toxopneustidae; genus Lytechinus; species Lytechinus pictus. The sequence goes on along the minus strand of NC_087247.1, from coordinate 59,410,360 downwards.
TCATTTGATTTAGGAGAATATTTGGAGTAATATTAAGCCTGCTATAAATAGAAAATGTCGTTTTCAACAGGGGGATTAAACACATTCATAATCAGCATCATCATTCATTATGCATTATTCTTCATCATCCGGAATCATTTTCATCATCACCATCATCATTGAACTATCACTGCTCGTGCTACTGCTGCTTCCAAACAAGCAACATTTTCATTACTGATATATTTTCATTTTTGCTTTGCTTCCATGCATTCTTTGTGCTTTTACCTCAAACGATAGCCGAAACAATAAGACTTAACAAATATTTGAGAATCACAGTTTGAATGACCGTTAATCTGCCTATACAGTGAACATGGTCTAGATGGTGCTGGTCAGTGGCGTACCTAGGATTTTCCACAGGGGGGGGGGGGCAAAACCGTCCGTCCAAAAATTTGACAAGCAAAAAAAAAAAAAAAAAGGTCTTCAATCACAAATAAAGCATTTTGTACCAGAAAAAAATTTGACAAGCAAAAAAAATAAAAATAAAATAAAGGTCTTCAAGCTCGTCAGGGGGGGGGCAATAAAGGTCTTCAAGCTCGTCAGGGGGGGGCAAAAAAGGTCTTTCAAGCTCGTCAGGGGGGCAGGGATACGTCCTTTGCATGGGTTGTGGCTCGTCAGGGGGGCAGACTGCCCCCCCCCCCCCCGTAGGTACGCTAGTGGTGCAGGTGCAGATACACGGTACGCGGGAAGATTTTGTTGTTGTTGACACCGAGGTGGCAATAAGAGAACAAAACAACAATATTGATTTATCCACTTATTCTAAGTTTTCTTCGGATGTATAGAAATAAGTGATGATAATGTTAAATGTTAGGTATGAAGGGAGTTCATTTTTATAAACAATACGAGAATAACGTACTGACCAAGATTATGAGTTATGAGATACATAATTAGAGGTAATGCGACATCCTACCTTAAGAAATGTGCCGTATGACTCCTTCCCTTCCATACCAATTAATGATCTTATCCTTGCAAATTATGAACAATACATGTTTCTACACAGGCAGAATAGTGACTAATACCTCGGTCACATTTGCTCTGTGGCAGCCATACGGCGAGTCGAAAACAGCCGTTTTATTCATTTTCATTCAAACCACCTATTTAGCTGGTATGAGAAATGTTACAACGGCTGTTTTCGACTCGCCGTATGGCCGCCGTAGAACAAAATGTGACCGAGGTATTAGTTATGTCGCAGTCATACTAATTACGAAATCAACTCCAGAGACATTAAAAGCTTGGAATGACATACAATTGGTCAGGTTGCAATCGGTTCCAATGGTGTAACTACGACGAAGGTTTCAAGAGGGTGAGATAGACAATAATAACATCCATAACAACCGAATCATTCAAGTATATTTACAATATTAAAATTGATTCAATCAAATAAAAAACTATTGTGTTTTCTTTATTTATTTATCTATTTCCATCGCAGATAGAATAAAAACCGAGAGTGTTATGGACTATCTTCCGCATCCACCTTCAAGTAAGAAACAAACACTGAAAGGAAACTGCACCGGATATGGTGACTGGTCTAAATGTCCTTGTTGTGTCACAAAACCGAATAAAAACTACAAGGATCTGCTTCTCAAATACTGACCTAGATTACGTAACTTCGGAGTGACGACTTTGCACTTTATCTTTTATCAGTTGATATGAAATATTATTGTGTTCAATCACAGATGTTTATATATCATGTGAAAGCACGAATCAAAAGTCCGATGTGCTGATAACTTTGGTGTTTTGTTTTTTTTTATCTACAAAGACACGCGTGCAGTGGTATGAAACAATGATTCTGATTTATGTATTATGTGAAGACAAGTCATATGAGTCATTTTGCTGGTGAATGTGATACATATCTATTGTCATGACTGTATATAATACATTCATATCTTATGAGATATACGTGTGGATCCTGGTTTGTGAAAATAAAAACTATTACTTCTGTCGCCGGTTCTGTCGATTACCCTCATGTTGGCCGTTATAGAATATGAGATGTGGTGTACAGTGCTAATCAGGAGAAACGTTACAATTTGAATGCATTTTATTTCGCAAGCAGTTATTATTTTAGCAGCACGTTGGTTGGAAGGTACAGCACAGTATACTGCAACTATAGACTTTCAAAAAGGCAACTGATGCGCTTAGATGTGCACTTCCCATTGCATTGATCCAGTGTTTAGTATACACTATACTATAAATATCTAGATTGTGGGGTGGGGTATGTAGGCCGTTATAACATGGGTAGATCTTCAAACGGAAATATATAGACTTTATAGAAGAACCATTAACTTAGCAAATTGATAAAACTAAAAATGATAGGGGATTAAAAAGGGGGAAAGGAAAAGGAAGAAGGACCAAACTAAAAGTGACTGATACATGGATAGATGACTACATAATGATAAAATCCGAGACACCGTTCCTTTGACCTTGATAACATGATTGCCGAAGAAATACTAAACATTCGGTACTTGAAATTATTTTATCAAAATACCAATGACCGAGTTATATCACATATTCTATAAAGTGCAGTGCTAAACATAATACTTGAGACTATTGTTGCATTTAGTAGAGATATTAGGAAGATGTGATATGAAAGATCAGATGAAATTCCATCATTAATGATAAAGAAAAAACAATTCGAATACACAACTTGATATAAAAAAAAGTCTTTCTGTTTTCTCTTCCCCTTTTAAGAAGAGAATTTTCGTCCAATGGCACACATTGTATCGGCATTCCATTGTCTTTCTTTTGTGTTAAATGTATTGATCAGTCGATATAGACATGTAAGAATTACCTTCGAATATATCAAGGCGGATAGACTTCAAGTTGATCCATTTCCCACTCGGTATATATATTTTTTAACGATATTAGCTAACAATCTATCGGCCGCACAGAAACGCTGTTAGCGTAACATTTCACTAACACTGCGCTAACAAATGGCACTGTTACAACCGGTAATCTCGCCGCGATGGCTATAATGCATTATTTACATCTGATATCAACGCTTGACATCACAATCTGTATAGTATTATCCATTAACAAATCAGCTCCTAACAACATGGGTTGAATTACCGCACAGAAGGCAGAGAAAGTTGTTGTTAGGGGATTAGAGTTAGGCATGGTAGTGATCTAGATTTAACTTCGATTTAGTGATGATTATTTGCACATCCTACAAGTTTAGAATCTTGTCTAGGAAAGGGTAAAGGAATGTAATTCATTATCATATAGGCCTACAAACTTGAATTAATATTACATTTTAAACATGAAATGGCAGCAGGTAGTAAATATATATTTACTAATTTGATTTAATAAATATCGAATAAGCTTAAAAAGATTTTTTTAAATTGCCTTTCATGATATCACGATGGAGATTCTGTACAAAGAAATGCAATCCCACTTTTCATCAGTTTCTTTTGTTTGAAAATGCTCTTCACAGACTTCACTCATCATGCTCATGATAAAGTATTTGCCAATGATGGTTATATTGCGATAAATTTTATCAGCTATTGTTCTTCTTTCTAATGTATGGTCTATTCATAAAAAAGTCTTCAAACACCTAAATAAATGATCTTGGAAGAAAAAATCTTTGAAAAGGATCATATATCCTGGCACTAATCAACATCCCCCGCTATATACCTATTCCTAAAGGGGTACTCCAGGCTAAAGAAAATAATACGGTTTGAACAGTAAAGTGAGACAAACAAAACACTGACAAATAAATAAAAATTGGAAATGAATACAAAAAAATATGGTATCTTAAAATTTTGCATTAGGCCCTATTTCGGTGAAATTTATATTCATGTCTTCAGGAATATGCAATGAGGGTCTGTTGTATCAGATGCAAAATTAGGTTTATTTAAATTTTGTCCGCACAGAATATTGCTTCAAAGATCATCATTTTGTTACTCGGGCGACATACATACATTTGAGACAATTTCGAGTTCATTTAAATAAAATCAGAAAAAGGGGAAAGAGCTAGAGGATATGGCATTATCGTTCCATTTATTGCATATTCATGGCCACATGCTGCTCAGTAATATATATAATATTTGATTATTTGATTTTCTAATGCTTTGCCATACATTCCCATTCTTCATATTGTTTATTTTTTTCTGTTACACATAAATTTATTTACTTTTCTTGATATGGTAGCTTACATTCAGTTGATATCTAAGAAGTCGTTTACTTTGCTTTTTTTTGTTAAACCCGCACATAACCGTGACAAATGTCATAATACAACAATTCATCTCAGACTCTCGAAATTCAATAAGTTGACCTACCATCTCTGTCTCTAATTTGATAAATGACAAATTTCTGATTTGACCCAATCTACATTTTTTTTCTTAAAGTATGAATTTGAAAACCTTGGTTTTTTTTTTTTTTCATTCATATTACGATGAATGTTAATTTATATAGAAGTATTGTAATTACATGTTTGAATTTATTGCTATTTTGTGTTATTCCATGTAGACACCAGCCAATGTGGAGAACCTCTCGACAGAATTTTCAATTCTTTTAGGTGATCCCCAGGCATTGGCTGGTGCTAAATTTTACATTTCTTTTGTAATGTTTCTATTGCTGTCATGTTTTCTTGCCTGGAAATGAAATAAATAAAATAAAAATAAAATAAAATATCAGTTGCAAAATACAGTGTTTAATTTTTAATATTCAAGAATTTTGTTATTTTTATCAGATTTTGATGAAACTTTCAGCAATTTGCTCATCTAATTATACTCAATTTATTAATATATTGTTGGGCCCAGAATACCCCTTTAATTCGGTCGAGGTATATTTTAAATTACTTGGTATAAGAAAGGGAGACAAGTTTTAAAGAGAGAAATTATTCACTAACATCGTCACTATTGGTGCCCTTGGCATTGTTAGTGATTTGTATTAACATTAGAGCCACTGTTAGCTTCTGCTAAGCCTTTTATTCTTAGATTATTAGGAATTCGGCTAAGCTTCTGTGAGTTTATCGATACCGGTAGGCCTACTTTTAGTGCTCTGTTAGTGAAAACAATGCGTCAAGGCGGTGGTCACCCGTGAAAGGTGTGACTGACCCTAATGTTATAGCGTTCTGTTACGGTAACAACGCTTCTGTGCGGTCGCCACTGTTAATTACATAATTTTTTTTTATGTAACATTCAAGCTCACATATAAAACAGCTTAAAAGAAGGATAGAAGATTATTACGCGATGTGGCGTGAAATGTGTCAGTCTACAAAATAAACTTGAACTTTGATGACCTTACTATATTAGACGCGGAGTTTTGTCGTAACACAACCGTTACCATAGCAAAGAAAAAAACTGTACAAGGGAGACCGCGTGATCCACAGTCTCCTCCTCCCTAACTTACTCCTTCCCTCCCAATACATTTTCCATTCGCAATTTTCTTCTCTGTTATGTCAACATTGGCCATGTTGATTCATGTTTTATGATTTGATTTGTCGTCATTTAACAATTTCCAATGCTGTGTCTATATCCCTTCCTATTCTCTGTCTTATGTCGTTTCTCCCCCACCCCCTTCCGTTCCCTCTCCCTTTACACCCATGTCTCCCTGACCTCGACTCATTTATCATCACGAAGAAAACTTAGCGGGAGATGTGCATATGTCGTTCAAATATATAGAGTAAACTATGATAAGTCAAGATATGTCAATAAAACCGACATTATTTTACCTAACACGAGTTGAATGAAATTACAGCAACGTGAGTTGAAGATTCACATCATTGTGTGCCGAGTATATCCAAGTGAAAAATGTAAATACCGACTGTATTAGATAAGACGGGAATATACCATCCTATTAATTCAATTACCCTGTAAATACTCAAATCTGTATTCTCAATGCATATATAAAGCTTTTTATGCAATTTATATTTTTTGAACAACTGGGCGTTGTGGCGTGCGCCTGTAATCCAAGCTAAGTGGGGAAGTTACAAATTGATGCAGAGGTTCGAGCCCTGGTCACGTCTTTCGGATGGTGACGTTAAAGGTCGGTCCCAGACGTAAATAATCATATCTGATTGATACACGTCTGACAAAACTCAAATACACACACACACATATTTTGATGACTGCAAAAATGAACGTTGAGTTGCCTTGCGCACATAAAGAAAAATAAATTAATATAAATGATCATAAAGCTCTCTATATACAACATCTCGATTGCAATAGGTTCGAACCCCGAGATATAATTATTCTAAGATAGATGATGCGATTACAGTCACATTTGGTAATCTGCAGACGACGAACCAATATAGTACATATGGACAAAGTCATAAATACAAGAAATACACACCATAAAATCTTCGTTAGCAGTAGCCATCATCCGTCACTGTTGGTATAAGAGTTAATCCACATTAGACTCCCGTTATGGACACCTGTGACACCTTGTACAACCAAACTGATCTAATTCACTACTCAAGCTGACTTTCCCGGACTAGCTTTTAATCCATTGCCTTGAATTGCTCGCAAGATATCAATTCCAAGATCTCTTTCTTTTCATTTTTTGTTTCTTTGGTCAAATCATTCTGCTTTGACCGGATCCACATTACAATGAGAAGATAGCCATCAACATTCCACTGTGTTTTGTCTGAGGACAATCAATGAATTCTATATCACAAATCCATGGGACAATAATGGTCAATGGAGCTACTGGATTCAGGTTCAATAACACAACGTGTTCTCACCTCTGGTCAAGCTTTGACTTTAAAAGATTCACCGTATGATCAGATCGATGGTATAATGAAAACAACAAATGATGAAAGAAAATATATTATTATATATTGGGGAAAGCAAGTAGAGGGAAAATGAAGTTACACTGCAGTGATGATCACCCTTTTAGCTATTGTTATCTCATCTCGTCACGTCTCAACCAGCATGACAAGTAACAATAGCAACGACAATAGATGTAATTATACAATCGATCATAATTTATTGATTTAGCTTGATGTTGGGCATAAAGTATATATGACTTATTTGCCCCTCTGCATCTTCTTTGAACTTTTCCTCAGTTGAACGCAACAATTTTACAATGTATGTGTGGGTTTAGAAGTTATGAAAATTCTGTGTCGGGGTCGAAACGATTAAACTTGGTTTTCCAGGCCTTCTCTAGATTTGATTTGAATGAATTTATACTGTTAGTACTGTTTACAACCTCAGAAGGCAAATCATTCCATACGTTGATTACTCGTTACGAGAAGTCCTGTTGCCTGAGTGTTGTTACCTATACCTATCCTCCAGGTGCCTAGTAGCACATAGGGCCTCCACCGAACGTCTCCACCTTCGCCTATCAGAGGCCACAGCTCTGACTTCTGTCCATGTCCTCCATCCACCCAGGGTCCTTTCAGGGCCTGAGTGTTGAATGTGCTCTTAACTTGATTAGTTTTCGAGAATGACCTCTTGTCCGAGGTTGAGTGTGAAGTTTGAAGAAATCTGTACAGTCTAAATCATACGAAGCCCCAAACCGGACATTTTTTACAACGAAAAAAAAAATTATTACGTACGTACGTACGAAATATATATATTTTTTTCGTTGTCAAAAAATGTCCGGTTTGGGGCTTCGTTAAATATATGCCCTGAATAATCTTAAACGTTTGGATCATTTCCGCTCTATTTCTTCTGTAGGATAACGTTGTTAGATTTAATTTCTTCAGTCGTTCCATGTAGCTCAAGTTCTTTAGATGCGGAATCAGCTTGGGCGCTCTACGTTGGAACTTTTCAAGTTTTATGATGTCTTTCTTAAGATCTTGCATCAAAATGGAAATGCTTCATGCATTATTTATACCAACGTGTGTCCTTAAAAAATATAGTAAATAAATAAATACTTAGCTTATGATTTATACATCAAATACTATACTTGTATCAATACTGCAGAGTATACACAATCACGGCAGTGTGTGATTCTTAGGTATAATGATATCTAACTGAACAACTTTTTACAATTATACATATAGAAATCGGGAAAAATTTTATCTCATCTTGGAAGTTTCACTAAAATCTGAATTTGAGGTCGTCATAAACGTTGACATCATTCAGAGATGTTTTATAGTCAGGTCGACGTACAAAGTATAATGTTAAAGATGACCCACTGATGTTTGGCAGCAGTAGCGTAACTACGGGGGGCATGGGGGCATGTTCCCCCCAATCGGCTGGCAAAAAAACCGGGGAAAGAGAGAAAAAGAGGGAGAAAGGAAAATAAACGTAGTGGGCAAGAAGAAATTATTGTGCATTATAATGTTATATTATAATTACATTATATTACATTACATAAGAAACATTTTTCCATAACTTTATGGAAAATAATTTGCTCAGGGCCTATATGCCTTCATTGTTCCTGGTGCTCGCATAGTCTGTTAACGAGATTTATAATCCTGTTGTACTAAAACCTCCCGCTTTCAAGTCGATATAAACCAAATATATTTCCTCACACTTCGAGTTATTGTTTTATGTCGTGACAATTATGCTTCTTTTTTCATGATTACTTAAAGTGATTGCCCTATTTTAAGGTCTTAATATAAAACATTTCCGGTCCGTGCTTACGTTCGCATTAGTGGATTGGCGAGATGTGTCTGCTCTTCATGAATTCCTAAAATCAGTCCTTAAAATGTCCGTTTTTCTGATCTGAATATTTAAAAAAATCAGCTTGCGCTTCCCGCTCGCATAATTTGGTGAGTAAAATACGTATGGTCTTAGTGAATTCATATAAACAAGCCTTAAAATGCCACTCTTCAGGTCTAAATTTTCAGTTAGCGCTCCGCGCTCGCAATATTTGATTAGTGAGATGCGTATGATAATCATGAGTACAATAACTACAAAAAAGGTGCTTCATATGACATTGTGTTTAGCTTGGCACTCGCATTATATGACTATGGTGAGATATGTATACTCTTAATGAAATCCTTAAAAAGGAGTCCTTAATATATTCCTGTTTGGAGTCAATATATACACAAATTTCAGCTCGTGCTTGCATAATTTGGTTAGTGAAATACGTATGGTCTTAGTGAATTCCTACAAATAAGCTTAAAATGCCCCTCTTCAGGTCTGAATTTCCTAATTTTCAGTTCGCACTTCGCGCTCGCAATATTTGATTAGTGAGATGCGTATGATAATCATGATTACAATGACTACAAAAAGTGCTTCATGTGTTTAGTTGTAATTCTAACGAAATCAGCATGCACTTGGCACTCACATTATATGACTATGGTGAGATATGTATACTCTTAATGGAATCCTTAAAAATAGTCCTTAAGATATTCCTGTTTGGGGTCAATATATACAAAAAAATTTAGCTCGCGCTTGCATAATTTGGTTCGTGAAATACGTATGGTCTTAGCGAATTCCTACAAACAAGCTTAAAATGCCCCTCTTCAGGTCTGAATTTCCTAAATTTTCAGCTCGCGCGTCGCGCTCGCAATATTTGATTAGTGAGATGCGTACAAGGTCCTTAATCACAATAGATTCTATACATACTTAACGAGTATTTTCTAGTGGATTAACCCTTTTCTTGTTTACTTTAAATTTCTACATTTTCTGTTCCTCCATTTGAAAATTAAAAACAATTCAATGTGAATGTAACTTTATTATCATATTGTCACGATTGTGATTTTTTTTCTTTTACAGCTTTATTTTCCCCAAAATGGCCTGTTAAAAAGTGACGTACTTTTTATAATGTGTACAATGTTATTTATTATTCTGCACTTGTGCTTATAATTCTGCTGATTGACAAAATTAACTTCTTCGGGATAGATTTTAAAGAATATTTCCCTTTAAACATTACAGTGGTGCTAAAAAAAAAACTAGTGAACCCCACCAGAAAATGAACATATTAAAAAAAAATTAAATTCTGCCATCTTTTAAATATTCAATTGTGATGCCAAGTTATGAAATGTTATATTCAATATAGATTTTTTTCTGGGCTCGCCGGACATTGTAACGTTGTTGTCTACGTTTAACATTAAGCATAATCATAAAGGAATACATTTTCTGATGGGGTTCACAAACTAATTCTTAGCATCACTGTATAGGCCTATTATATGTTACAAGAGTATCAACTTTCTTGCATCAATTGCAATAGTCTATGTATACATCGTAATCAAATATATGACATTTATGAAATTTAAATCCACAAAGCAATTAAATCATAAAGGCTCATACATGATTCATATGATTTTTTTAGAACGGGGTTTTGTTATTATCAGAATAAAAACGTCATGCTAAGGGCATCTATAGTTCAAGAAATTTTAATATTGAACAATATAACAATAATGAATTACAAGTTATTGGAGTTACCTAGTTACCTAGTGACCAGGTGGGTGTTTCATAAAGCTGTTCGTAAGATAAGAGCGACTTTAAGAACGACTGGTGATCCTTACTTTTGGTAAAGCTATGCACCATTGACAATGGTTTAGCGCGTAAGAAAGGTTCACCAGTCGTTCTTAAAGTCGCTCATAACTTACGAACAGCTTTATGAAACACCCACCATCATTCATAATTAATGTTATGACATGTAAACATGACCATCCTGCGCATCCTACGTAATATAATATGTAACATTCCATTAATTCATACATCCCTAAAAATAGATAACCATGAAAGCGGGACAATTCATTAAACACGCAAATACACACATTTCCATAATGTACTAATCGAATGCATATAGTACCTCTTCATTGTAATCTGTTCGTTCAGATATCTAAATACTTTAATTATTCTATGTTGATTTCATCTAATTGGTAGTTCTTGTCCCTTTATTTCTCTAAACATTTTCAACTATGTTTCAATATTTATTTCATATACGTGAGATGATTGTAATCATTAATGGATAAAATAATCTCAGAAGATTTCAAGTTAACACACTTGAAATTAACTTAACTGTAATCACCATGCCTGCTGAATATGAATCATGGATAAAATCAGTTTCCAAATGTTGAAATAAAGTGATTGTGATATTTATAATACTAATCACAATAAAAATAGCAATTTTACACTAAAGTAACATTACATTTAGTAAGAAGCAGGATGGAATTTTTGTAAACATTTCGGGAATTCATCAAATGCTGAGGAACATGAGGAAAGGAAAGATATTCAGGACTATTGTTAGGACCCTAATAAAATTCAAATTATCAGCTCAACTTTTCGCTCCAGTACTCCAAATGATAGGTGGTCGTTTTCACTGTATACAATACCTGTTCTGGGATGTTTGGGGGTAAAATAGAATAAGGGTGTCACCCTTTACCCTTTCTAGCCTATTGTATTTACAATGAAACTCTATACTATCATTGTTGAAATGACATACCACTGCAAGAGACCATCGACTAGTACCCATTCTGCATGCATTTGTCAAATAATATACTGTAGCGTTACCATTGTAGAATTAGAACTGGATTTGGATTGAATTAATATTATTCAGGCCAATCTGACGGAAATATTAAGGTATGAGCTTTTGTGGAATGCAAACAGGGTGACTGTTTTGATGAGATGTGAAGGAAGCTTTCATTGAAACATGACTCACTTATTAAAACATACAATAACAGACCATTAGTTAAACAAAGATACTCATATGCCTATAACCTTAATATAACAGTCATACAATCGTCCCAAAATCATCAAGATAAATTTTGTCTTCCTGAACTATAAGTACAAGCTTACAAATAGATCGTATACACATGACTAGTATCAAAGATCGATGCTGTGGTATTATACCACCAATGAGACAGTGACAATAACACAGAATAATAAACATGAAGGACACGAGACAAATATTTGAACTTACTAGACTGTTAGCAGCCACAGGGGAATATTCGATCTCCATTCTTATAGTCCTCTATAAGCTGTTTTAACTCCTGTGTGTAGTTCGTGAAGTTCGTCTAGAGCAGATCGTAAGTGAGTATAGAGGTCCGACAAGAAACAAGATACCACTACATCACAGAGAAGATGGCTTGAATGTTTTGGGTCTCGTTGTTCATATAGATCCAGAGTATCACAGGCAATGTTTAACGAGGGTGACGTAGTCTTCATTAACAGACTTTGAAATTATGGGTAAGGCAGTCAACCATACTTCCCCTAAGCAAATTCTAAAGTCCAACAATCGTATGTTTGCGTCACTATAGTTCTTATTCAAACTTATGCGATATAATGTACAGCAAATAAAACATAATATTTTTACCATGTCTGTTACTTAGAGCGTGAACTAATGAAAAGTTATCATGACAAAACGATAAGCCATTAATCTTAACCAAGGCTTCGGAACTAACATAAAAGTAGGTTGGGGTCGGGGGCTAACCAAACCACAAGACACCCCCCCCCCCCCATAAAAAAGTGATTTATTTTTTTCATTTTTATACACGTTATTAAAAACATGGGCGATGACCCCCCCCCCCCCCCCCCCCCCCACCGCGCGCCTTCGCGGCCCCTGTTCTAATCCCATTAATGAATGCCAAATTTAAAGATGACATTAAATTCAAGTACAGATATATATGATTCCTCAGAAGATTGTGTGTTTCAGTGGATTTTCATTTTGTTGAGGGGCTGGGTATCTGAGATTTACCTCCTGGAACATCTCATCTTATTATTACTTAACTTAATGTTATCATCTCTTGAAGGAGAGACAATATGTAGCGTTTGTCTTACGTTTTGAACTTTATCAATTCCAATTCATGGAATCTTGCTTGATAATGAAACCACGACTGTAGTCTCAAACGTGAAGTTTACACAAACTTGAATGAATGAATCTAGGAAGTAAAACTGTCGATGTAGGATATTTAATTCACTTATATGTAATAATATAGAGGGAATACAGTTCGGAGAGCATTTAACAGTGATCTGGCGTTAAAGCCCAGCGCACAGTATTGCGATCCGATATACTAAGCGATTTTTTGTTTACAAAATCGCATTTTGCATCAAATATGAAGGTTCCAAGAAGTAAACTTATTTTATTTGAAGTTCGGTCTAATGTTCGGAATACCGGTAATAGAATCGTAATTTCGCTTTGTGGCAAGCCCTATTGTCGGAGTAAAGTCCAAATCGGTTTGAAGTCGCAGTCGATGATGACGTCATTACGATTTGGAATTGATTTTTTTCCTGAGGAGGCTCGAACTTGACTGAATTTCGTTTTCAGTTATTCTTACCATGCACTATTCTGAACCCTGATCGCTAAGATTTTATTGGTTGGAACGTTCATATCAAATGATATTACAATTTCTTTGAAATTCAGATCGCAAACTTTCTCTAACAATGTTTCTTGATGGAAGCCTGGAGCGATGAAAAAACCCAAACAATCTTTTCAATTCATTTTCAATTCAATTTGTTTTATTTTCATTTTCAGACAATAAACATAACAACAAACATACTATACATAATATACAAAGCAGAATGAACATCATAACAGATAGTATTGTGCCAAATAGAGAATTCGCATGTATTATGGAAGGTATTCTGAAATAAATGAAAGTTTAAGATGTTTTTTAATGTGTGTACGTTGTTTTATGTTTAAGGCTCTGGTGGATACCATTCCAGAATTTGGGAACTGTATAGATTATAGTTTTTTGTGAAAGTGTCGTTCTTTTTCCAGTGTGTATGCACCGTATTGTCATGATTGTGAAATTGTGGGTGTTTTTCAAATCAACAGAATAGTCAAGTGCCATAAGCCTTCTCAAACACGAGAATTAAACACGATAAATCAATGATATACTAGGTCAATCTACGATCAATATGCCCCACCCTTCAACTTCGCTCTGCCGCCCATGCCCTGTTTTCAAACATATACTGAGTAAATTTCAGACGAAAAAGTGTGTAGAAAGGATATTGCATGATAAAGTGACTTCTGATAATTATATTTGAGTAAATAAAATCGTAATACAAAAGTCAATTGTTTAGACGTGAAAACCATATTCCGTAGCTTTCGATTACTCTCTCTCTCTCTCTCTCTGCGCATAATGAGTAAAATGAATAGTCTTTGCAGTGAATTTTAATTGTGTTTAATCCCAATGAAATTTGTTCTTTGGTGCTCTAAAAACACTGCTTTTATACTCCATTTTTAAATACACAAAGTCCATACCGTGGGATGGCGGTACCAGCCCCCCCCCCCCCCCCCCCCGCCCACACTCTCCCTACTTGGTCGCTTCCCTTCCTCCCTCGCCGAGGATCCCACACTGTCACAAAATATTGTACCCCCGGCGCGCCATCATCCGGTCAAACCAACTGGTCAAAAACTAGACCCCCCTTGCTCTCAACTCCGACAAAACAAAAATTATGAAGGGGGTGACTTTGTTCCTTTGTAGACCTACAGGTCATTAATTAAAATGAAGGAGCACCCATAATTATTCTTGCTGTTTGATTTTCAGTGTGCTGATCGACTGCGATGGAATGAGTGTCAGTCAAATTTCAAAATGTCGCCCTCTGTTACTGCTCTATTTAAAAACGCAACTAGAAAATGGAACATTTCTCCTTTGTTGCTGTGTTTCTCCGTGCTGTAAATTTCTTGTTTTCATCTCATGTCTTATCTGAGGCAGCGATAGGAGGCAGATGGCGACCACCCCCTTTGATTTTTCGAGAAGTGAAAACAAGAGGAAAAGCAAGAAAACTAAAACAGTGGGAAAGGAAGAAAGAAGTCAAGAAGAGTCTCAACATTAACCCCCCTATAAAAAAAGAAGGTTCTGGGTTGTAAATCACAACCCCTGTTATTCCCGTTATACAAATGAGAGACATCACCTTTATGTTGTCTTGCCACCCCCCCCCCCTCCATCCATGAATATATAATCATGACACTGCCCCCCGTCACAGTGTCAAAGGTCTAACTTATTCACCTTCCAAGGGATGTCTGTGTATTCTCCCAGCATTATAATCAGGAAGCCTCGGTTGGATTACAGAAATGAAATAGATTTATTGCAATAAATCTCACCGGCTGTTTCCTGAACTGTAAGCCAACCCATCAAATGGAGGGAGGTTTGATTTCAAACTTGTCACCCCCCTGCCTTTTCTCTTTTCATAATTATTGGGAAATGAATTATTCAGAAAATACAGAATGCGTCGTATCTTAACAATAACATGGATAAAACCTTGATATAATAATAGTCTATCAACACGGAGATATGTTAAAAACTTTCCCTTATTCATTTTGTTTTTTAACCCAGGCTTACAGTAAATTTCCTTCATAGTCTGGTGTCTAATTCGCCAACGAAATTAATAGTTACATTTTTTTAACTGGTTGTCTTCAACAAGAAAAAAATGTAATACATAGAAAATTAAATAAAATTAATAAATGAATTATTGAATGAATAAACTATCGAACCAGCTTAGGCATTTTCACATGATTATGAAACAGGGTGGCGACCCCCCCCCCCCTCATATTTTTTTTAGAATACGGTGAATACCTCGATCCCCCCCAAAAAAAATGAAAAGAAAAGAAAAGGTGGAAGAAATAAGAACATCAAAAAGAATTGCATAAGTCATGTAACTCTATATTACCGATTTAATTCAGTTTGAGGGCAAATAGGTCGCCTCCCCCCCCCCCCCGCCTATAAACAAACAAAAAATACTGATGCTGTCCCTGTTTGAAAAAAATCCCAGAGCAACATACCAAGAATAGGGGAAGCAAATAATTAATTGAACTGAAGAGTTTATCATGTTTATAGGTGTGATTAGATAATATTGGTCGGTGTTGCTATTTCCTTTACTAAACGTTTCTTCTTTTTTTCTTTCCTTATTCCATTTCTCCTATCCCTTTTGCCCCTAAAAGTAGCCCTAAGGCACGTTCTTCGTCCTCGTACAAGTCGGATGTGGAGTTGGTATCGCCCTGATCATGATGATGACGGCGTGACTTTAAATGGCGTCATTAGAGTTCAATCTTAAAATCATATTCAAGTAAGTAGTGACAGAGAAAAAGAAATATAAAAAAAATGCGCTTTTGAAAGAATTCTACAACCCATGAAATAGTTCGAGGTTAAACTAATATTAATAGGATGAAACGCCCACAACACCTCAGGGATGTTGTTGAATAAACAGTGAGCGAAACGAAGCATAATGTTCAGAGATATGATCTGATATACAAAATATTAACAGTTGCAAAGAATAATCTCTGTTGGGTGCGAATAGAATTGCAGTCAATGGACAATAATGAAGCTACTTGTCAAGAAAAATTTTAAGGACAATTTATTTTTCATATTTTGGTTGTATTGTTAAACTTGCATTACACTTATTCTTATACATGCCTCATTATTCATGTTATTCAACTGTTTTCATGTCTAAAAATTGTATTAATATTTCTGAACGGTCGTTGGCCTAAAATAGCAAGTGAATAAGAAAATTATTTGAATAGAAGTATTGTTGAATAAGAAATTTACCTTTTGGGAATCGTTTGTGAATGCCGCTGCTAAATCTTATCTTTCTTAACATTGTTCCAAAATGACAATGATTTTTAATCAGGGGAGAAGATCTACAGTAGCCTAGTTCGAGAATCTTATCAAGATTGTTGCAACTGTTAAGTTATATGACATGACCTGAAAGGGAAATACAAGACCTTCAGTGACTGACACTGACATATTGATACAAAATAATGCAGGGTTGATCTTTATCTTTATACCAGAGGAGATTTTGGCTCCCAGACCAAGTCCATCTCAACCAAATTTTAATCAAAATAAAAGGAGAAAAAATATAATCCAAATCGGACGTAAACAAGAAATTATGACATTTGAAAGTTTCGCTTAATGTCATGGAACAGTTTTTTATGCACATCCTGGTCCATATACAAACAAAGAAACCGATGACAGCACCCACTATTAATTTCATTTGTATTGTTTGATATTAGATAAAACTATTTCAATTTTTACTCATTATTATTTGAAACAAAGTTTGACTCCTCCCTTGTGGACAATAAAATACAAAATAAACAGTGTGTGACATTATCGGCTCTCATTTGAACATCATTGTAGTGTATATGTTTTTTTGAAAAATAAGCGAAATTCTAAAATGTCATCACGTTCTTGATTTACAATCCGATTTCGATGAAATTTTCAGTGTTTCAGATTCAGATTCAGATTTAGATTTATTTCCAACAGAAATGACATAAATATTGATACAAATCATTTTTCATACATTATAACAAATATTTACGATACAAAACATCAAGGATAATTAACATATAAAGATATATACAAAACATTTTGTAGACAAATTATGATATATAGTTTTAGATAGAAGAAAGGTATCTGTGGAAATGGGAGATTCACTCAAAAGCATAGCTTGTATAATGTGAACCCCCCTCAAGGAAGAGAAAAGAGGAGAGAGAGAGAGAGAAAGAAAGAGAGAGAGACGCAATTGTTGCTATTTGCCTACGGAGACTTACTGAATAGATTAAAAATAACAGGATAACCCACAGGACAAGACAAAACGAAAAAAAAGTAAAATAAAACGAAAAAAAAAAAAAAACAGGACGACAAAAGGAGAAATAAACATAAATATAATCAGGACGAATTGCGACCGAAAATAGAGAATAAAACAACATGATAAAGACTAATAAAATAACTTGAAGTCTGGGAGGAGATGATAACGAGCGGGAATTAGTAATGAAGACCTCGGTAGGATTTAAGTAAGAAGTTTTTCAGTTTTCTTCTAAAAGAATGTATGGAAGGGCTGTTTTTTATGTTATTGTCGAGGGAGTTCCAAAATCTAGGGCCATCGAACATAAACGTACTCTTTGCCAATAAACTTCTAAAACGGGGTAAATGAAATTCGTTAGATTGCCTAGTAGGGTAATTATGAAAAGACCGATTAAGAGGAAACATAGAATCAAATACACGTGGAAGGGTATTTTTTCAAATTTAAACATAAATTGTCCTAAATGAAATAAGTATAGGTCGCTTATCTTCAGCAATTTGCTATCAAAACTAGTGGGTCAGTGTGTGAACGAAAAGCTAAATTATGAAAAACACGAAGGGACTTCTTTTGCAGTAATAACAGTCTATCTAAAATGGTTTGGTGGGTGCTGCCCCAGGCAAGTATCCCATAATTCAAGTAAGGTAAGATCAGGGAAGAATATAGCATTAAAAGTGATGACGACGAAAAATGATATTTCAATTTATTGATCATGCCAATATTTCGCGAAATAATCTTATATATACAATCTATGTGGTATTTCCAGGAAAGCTTATTATCAACGGTAACACCGAGAAATTTAATGAATGTGACACTGTTATGCTTGTTAAATTTTTATTTTCTCCTTTACAGATCAACCTTTAAATAAGGTCAATTGTTTTTTTCCCTGGAGGTCCATGAGCAAAATTTCGTCAAGTTGGAAAGGTTTTGATGTCATACATTTAGGAAAGGAACAACTGACACGAATTTTATGCAATGGTATAATAATAATTATGCCCAGAGAAAAATCACCAATTACAAACAAAGCGATTGCTTCAATCAGTGGCGTAACTACGGGGGGCATGGGGGCACGTGCCCCCCCCCCCCCTCAATCGGCTCGCCACAAAAAAAGGGGAAGGAGAAAAAGAGGGAGAAAGGATGAGAAACGTGGTGGGAAAGAAGAAATTATTGTTCGTTATAATGTTATATTATATTGTAATTACGTTATGTTACTGTACATTAAATAAGAAACATTTTTTTTCATAAATTTATGAAACATAATTTGCTCAGGGCCTCTGTCTTCATTGTTCCTGGTGCTCGCATTGTCTGTTTAACTAGATAAAATATATCCAATATTTTTTCGGAACACTATAGTTTTCAAGTATATTTGAGAGACCTGACGTTGTCAAATCAAGTCAATATACACCAAATATATTTCCTTGTACTTCGAGTTATTATTGTTTTATGTAGTGACATATGCTTCTTTTTCATGACTATTTAAAGTGATTGCCCCATTTTAAGGTCTTAATGTAAAACCTTTCCTGTCCGTGCTTACGTTTGCATTAGTGGATTGGTGATATATGTCTTCTCTTCGTGAATTGGCATTAGCATTAGATGACTATGGTGAGATATGTATACTCTGTCCCTATTTGGGGTCAATATACAAAAATTTCAGCTTGCGCTTCGCGCTCGTATTGTTGTTGTTTGTTTAGCGAGACAGGTACGTATCATGATAAAAAAATTGCTTATAATGTCCCTTTTTAGGTCTGAATATCAAACATTTTTAGCTCGCGCTTCGCGCTCACATTATTTGATCTGTCAGATAATGGCACTGTCCTTAGAATGTCTCTATTAGGTCAGTATACCTGGCAATTGATCGCGCTTCGCGCGCTCACTAAGTGACTCGAAATTTTTTATGGTGCCATCACCTCCCCCCCATGCCGTGACCCACGATACGCCACTGGTTTCAATTCAAGTGAAGGACACAAATTACACTTGGAGTATTATATAACTTTCAGGGGAGAGTTTCATGGAAGGACTTTTTGTCGTTTTATCCGACTGTCTAATGACTGTTACTATAGTAACCGCGCTTCTCAGCCAATTAGCATCAAGGAAAGATGTCGGATCAGAAAACTTGTCGGACAAAAATTATGATGAAACGTAAAACGTTCCCCTGGTGTAGTTTAATCAGTAAATGGTAGGCCTACTGGTGAAAATCAATCACTGTCGAAGAAGTATTCATTAGTGCCTGGTCGACAAAGCATAAATAGCATGCATACTTACATTTTAAAAATTGTTTAGATTTTAGCATACATGCCAGCCACAAATAGCCAAAATATTAACGTTATCATTTCCTGTATTACAAAACAGGAGAGTTTTGTCAAGTGCCAGGGCAATGTGGCCTATATATTTTGTTCTATCCACTGATAATTATTATAATAAATTAATTATAAATGATTTTATGTCCTGTGCTTTTCCCAGAATGGCCCATCTCAACTTATTAGAAGACGAGATCAAGAAACTAAGAATTGTTTGAGCAGATGAGTGCATATGAGCATAAATGAAAAAACTGAACTCAACTAATATGCACTGTATCATAATGGTTTGATATAACTACAATGATCCTAATTTTGTCAATCACTTTTATGTTTACCTTAAAATCGAAGTAGATTTATTTATGTGCATAACGTTACTAGGTAGAAAGATATCATATATGTACTCTATTCAACCTTATAATAAATATTTGTTCAAGTTGTATGTTCACGTCATCCCTGTTCATTATATATAGCTTTCAGAATTAAAATCGATTTCAATGGACTCTTATAATACAAATAAGTAAATATTTACGTTAGCGAATTTGAATGCCTCTAGCTCCTTGCTTATCACGTTTCTTACCATTTACGCAAAGTTTATTTTGCTCCTTTGCACTATTTCTCTGAACAGTGGCTAGATCAAAATGCCTCCTTTTGTTGGAGTCTGTCTCAGTTAACACCTTGAAGTTATAATCCAAACACAAATCTCAACATAAGAAAAGTTGTGACAATATTTCAACAGCTTTTGTATTGATGTTGAACTTTAGGGGCCCCCAAGGGAGAAGGAGAAAAACTTTTATTTGAAAAATAAAGATCTGATCTGATTCATACTGCCCACAATATAAGGTCAGATTGAGGCGCAAAATAAATTCTCTTTTAATTCTTGATAAATTAGAAATCTTGATACAGTTAATATAATTATGAACCATCATTGGCTTAACTGATACAATAATTCTATTTTCAATGTTATAAATATCTTTTGTGACATTAGAATACTGTATTGTGGTTGTCAACATTCAAACTGAATGTCTAAAAGTGTACATTTCATGTAGCAGACATATTATTCCTGGGGGAAAAACATTCACAAACACCACAAACAAAGGCAATGTTCAGTGTAGTTGACTGTCTGCTTTTCATTACAAAGAATTGAGGGAAGTTTATTCATTAGTCTTTTCACGAATACAGACACAATGAAATAAATATCAATAAGTTCCAAATTCCTGTGGCTACACACATTACCACATCCAAGTATCTCTTTTGTAATTACAAAACATTATTAGTGATTTGAGATAATTTTTTGTAATGATTTCAGGAATATTGCACAATGAGTAAAATGTGAAGGGTTTACTTTGTACATGACAGCAAAATACCAGAAACTTGAAGTTCACGTCAAGGTTGACACTTAGTAATACTCATTTTCTTTCACGATTAGCTAAAGTTCTTCGGTTTCATACATGGCTAGTTTAGCTTTCAAAAAATGAGACATTGCATGTAAACCAGTGTTAGTTTTGGTATTCAGTATTTGATATTCACTGCAGATTTGTCAGATCTTTTACTAATTATGCAGGATTTCGTTGACATTTTCACAGACAAGTTTGTCCAATCTCAATTAGAGACAAGGATTTCATGCCACTTACAGCTAGTGACAAACTGTCCATTGCTAATTGCAATGTCATTGCCAATTTTCCTTCTTTTACAAACATTGTTACATATCTGAGTAAAAACAGAACAAACATAAGCCTAACCTGAAGCGCTTAGAAATACCACTCATGTTAATAATACTAGACATTCTTTAAACTTCATAAATCTTTCTAAATACGAACTTTATGGTTACCATGACAATTACGTTAACATAAAAGCGTAACCACTCATCCCGAACCCTTCATAATAACGCATCATGGATGCCTTCTATCTGTTTGACCATAAATGCTGAACGTATTATAAGCGTGTATATGTGTTTTTTTTTACTCTGGTAGTAATGACACCGGGTAATGGCACAACATATATTATCATTCAAATTTACATCGAATAGTTTTTTCCAGAGCTGCAGGCCTATATTATACTGAGGTCAAATTTGGACTTTAGACGCGTATCAGTCGCAACTACTTCTTCGGAATCAGCTTATTGAGATAGTACCTGTTATTGACATACAGTGTGCATGTACAGTCCAAAGAAATGTTCAACTTTGAATATTATACCAACTGCACACTGATTGTCACCTTCAGAATGATGCGAATCAAGTTTTCTTGAAAGGTGCAATGCCGAAGTTTTCCGAAAGGTGCAATGCCGAAGTTTTCCGAAAGGTGCAATGCGGGGTGCAACGTAGCCATATGCACCCCGTGTGACATTGATCTGCACCTTTCAATTTCTTACAAATAATGATAAAAAGGTGCAAAAACATATTTTTATCTGTTATTTCGTTAGGACCCAAAAGTCATTATTTCAACTGCAGTTGATTATCATAAGATTATTACACGGCAAGAACTTAATTACATTCAAGAATTATGGTGAACTTATATATTGGTAACTTGATAATTCATGCATTGTCATTCTATTATTGATTTAGGTTTTACACTTTGGGAATTTGAAAAAGTATACAAAAGTATATTATTATTAAAAAAAATAATTTTATCTTCTTGTCTCGGTACCAGTGATATAACAAAGGAGAGGCACATGTTGAATAGATTTTTTTTCATTTCGA
The DNA here is from genome assembly GCF_037042905.1 of Lytechinus pictus. Lineage (NCBI taxonomy): Eukaryota > Metazoa > Echinodermata > Echinoidea > Temnopleuroida > Toxopneustidae > Lytechinus > Lytechinus pictus. The sequence goes on along the minus strand of NC_087247.1, from coordinate 59,387,969 downwards.
CTCAACATTACACAAAATGACAAATATGAAATAATAACAGTAAAAACCATACAGGTAGAGTAAAGTAAATCATAGATGGTAGGCTTATATAGCTTTAAAAAATCGAATGGATTCGGAATGGTATATAGACGCTTCAGTGAAAATGAATTATCGTCAAGTAATGTAGGTCTAAATAGATAAGTGAGTCCAAAGTACTAAATGTAAATACAGTTTGGAAAACACATAAACAATAAATATAAACCATAGATAGAGATGATACAAACCCCTATTCTATGGCCCTGTTTTAATAATGTTATATTCATAAGGATCTCGTGACCTAGCATATGAGACAAAATACATATTTTTCGGCTTTATAAGGGTATTTTGAGAGAGCCGTCTGAATAGTAATAATGCCTGAAATATACTCCTGGTGATTTAACTCCCCCTCCCCCTCTCCCTTCCCTTTCGTCATCTCTTACCTCTGGTTCTGCAGGCGTAAAGGCAGGATTGATGGCTGTAAATGTCCCTTCTGTCGACATTGTAGTAGACATTCATTAAATCATACACCATGTACACGAATATACTCTTTTCTAAAAGTAATAAAATCTTCAGAACAATGGGAGTATTGAATCCATTCACCAGTGAAGTCCAACGAAGGATCAACTATACCATTGGAGACTATATACTATACCCTCTGTGTCAGACTCTGAAATGAATTGTTTGAGTGCACTTCGAACGAAAATGTTTCGACCTCGGAAATCGAAGCTTTAAAACGCGCATGTTTGCAAGTGGTGTACCACACATCGGATTTGAGAGGATTGAGAGGAAATGGGAGATGGGTGCCCGGGGGGGGGGGGGTCACTCTCCACCAGTGGCGTAGCTAGGATTTTTTTCCTGGCGGGGGGGGGGGGGGCACTGGGGGGTTCTTGCTCTTTCAGGGGGGGCACCATTTTTTCCGGTGTGTGTGTGTACATGTGTCACAAGGGCGGATCCGACTTTCGCCAATAGGGGACGGGGCCCGAAATTATCTTCACCTATATTTTCCCCGATCAGTCACTTTTTAGTTTTATTCTTATCAAACAACATAAACATGAAATAGTCTCATAAGCCTTATAAAAAGCGCAAGCGACTTTTTTTTTTACTTTCACGTATTTTGTCCTGAAAATTTAATATTCTGGGCAATGTTATGTATGATCCTGAACAAGATTCGTATGTAACTAGATGATTACTGCGAACGCCAAGCGCGAGCAGAAATTTATATTAACTGTTCTAGCATTATCGAAAAGGGACATGTTAAGGACTGCTTACAGTTACTGGGCGTTGTGGCGTGCGCCTGTAATCCAAGCTGTGGGGAAGTTACAAATTGATGCAGAGGTTCGAGCCCTGGTCACGTCTTTCGGATGGTGACGTTAAAGGTCGGTCCCAGACGTAAATAATCATATCTGATTGATACACGTCTGACAAAACTCAAATACACACACCCACAAAGACGGTATATATTTCAATAATGGGAGCGCGAAGCGCGAGCAGACCATTATTTATATTCTGATGTGAAACTGGATAATTTAAGTACATTTTAAATAAAGAATCTAGAACCTACAATCTGGGCATTCTGAATACATTTGTTAAATATAACTTTATGGAATACACGTAGACAATAGGAACTTGGCAAATTAAACAATGTGACCACGCAGCGTGCTGATATGTAGACCATAAAACGGACATTTTACAGAGCACTTAAATTTGTAAATGAAAAAAAATAATGAAAGCTCGATGTCCTAGAGCTAAAATATTTTTTGTATATTGACTTCAAAACTTGCTCCATGATCAGCCTATTGAGCAAGATATGAATCTCATTGAACAGGTAATTCTGGCGCGAAGCGCAAGCAAAATTTTATATAGTAACATGAAAGATTTGTTTTTTTTTTGTCTTCCCCACACATTATTTCATTCACTCCTCTTATTTTCATCTACATTTTTTTCTTGTCTTTCTCCTTCTTTTCTTTTTTTCTTTTCTTCTTTCTCCCTTTTTTTTTTTTTTTTTGTGCTCCGCCAACTTTTTTCAGGGGGGCATCTGGGGGGGGGGGGCGTGCCCCCCCCCCCCAGGCCCCCCCCCCCCCCCCCCGTAGCTACGCCACTGCTCTCCACATGGCCTGCTACGCACCCGCGTCCAGAAAAAGCGTCGAAAAGGGTCCCGTTTCAGGCACTCAGGCGGCGTCGACGTCTTTGGCAAAAAGGGTTGCATTTCAGCACCATTCGCTCGTATAAATCGCCGATAGGGTAGCCTTTTCTTTCTCTCTTCACGCCGTTTAGGGTTGCTAAATTGGTTATGAAAATTACGCCATTTAGGGGTGCAAATTTGGCCAAATTTGAGGAGACCCGGGAGCAGACATAAACACCATGAAAGGCGATTTTAAGGGATACAAAATAATCGAGCATGGACCTATGATGAGAGTTACCCCCGTACAGTTCTAGATAGTCTCTTACACCCAGTACAAACTTCATATGTAACATAGAAGAAGGAATATACTATTTTTGCCCTATATTTATACAGAGCGGGATTTAAAACTAATATTCAATGGAAAATATATGAAATAATATAATGTTCTCTGTTACTTTCATTTATTTACGCTTTTGAATTGAAGTACAGACAGCCAGGGGCGGATCCAGGATTTTCCAAAAGGGGCACATTTTTCGGAGGGAAAATTTGACAAGCAAAAAAAAAAGGTCTTCACTTTGAAAAGAGGGGGCACACCTCTGTTTCAATGGCATTTTTTCATTACAAATTCAAATTTTGCTTCTCAAAAGGGGGCAAGGGCCGGCCGTGCCCCCCCCCCCCTGGATCCGCTAGTGCAGACAGCATTATAGAAGAGTTTTTGGTCTATATCTCATGTACACGTCAGTCAAAATATCGAGAGGAAAGAGGGGGGGGGGGGGTTCTCACGTCATTACAAATATAGCGTCCTCATACAAATGCATTCTATTTAATGGAGGTCAATGGTTCCCCAAATGTAACAAAATCTTGATTTATTGAGAAAGATACCAGGATCTGATAACGTCTCTAAAAAGGATTCAATAGAACGATTTCTTTCTGAAGTAAACTGGTCCAGATCTCAACAAAAGAAAGAAATTCTATAAAGTGACATGAATATAAAGTATTTAAATACAATGGCGTATACAGGCTGGTTCTTGGGAAGTGGAACTTAAGTTATCACAAGCAAGCATTTCCCGGACTCGCTTGTGATTAGGACCAGCTCCATGACATGGTCCCCATTTCATAAAAAGTTTATATTATAGCAACTCTTGCTGGAATATCAATTACATACTATGACAACAGTGAAAATTCTGCTTTCTGAATTGACTCTTCAAATGAAAATTTACATTTTAGCAAGAGTATCATAGCAACTTCTTTTTATGAAATGGGGCCCATAAGCTGCGATATTATGGGGAAGGGGACGAGACAATGTAGATTGCTACCCCTATAATGAGTTGTGTGATAGAGTAAAGCAACCGAGCTGAAAAAGCATGAGTAAAGAAAAGTGAAAGGGAATTCAAATTTGGCCATTAGTCCACTCTATTGGCTAGCTTTCATGTTAAAGTTATCAGCTTTTATTTCACAATTTTGACTCTATATAAAAAATTACATGCATTTGGTTAGCATTTAATTCAAGGGGACGACCCCTAAAAAGAGAAAGGGGTGACAGGCCATGTCCCATGTCCCAGTGCCCCATGATAACCACTTAGCCTATAATATATATTGTGAAAGAAATGAATGAAGAGAACAATGGTAGGCGTAGCTTAAATCAAGGTTCCCCAGAGCTATCTGCCCTTTGGAAAAATTGGTAATGCCGAAAAAATGTCTCTGCCGGGAATCGAACCCGGGCCCCCGGCTTTGAACGCCGGTGCCTTAACCACTAGACCACAGAGACGGGTTAGTGGCTAGGGCGACCCCGATCCGACTGACCGTCAGATAGACATATTTTCGACACTATACCAATTATAATTTCCTTTGTCGGGTGTAGGTGGGTTTTGAACAATGACAAGCCGCCATGCATCAGCTGGATCAAAGCTATTGCTTTGACACAGTACACGTATGGGAGAAAGTATACAAATGTGTGAAATTATACACGTACAACAGCTTTGGCAACTCTTTTATATCAATATTTTGTGAAAGAAATGAATGAAGAGAACAATGGTAGGCGTAGCTTAAATCAAGGTTCCCCAGAGCTATCTGCCCTTTGGAAAAATTGGTAATGCCGAAAAAATGTCTCTGCCGGGAATCGAACCGGGGCTCCCAGCTTTTAACGCCGGTACCTTAACCACTAGACTACAGAGACGGGTTAGTGGCTAGGGCGACCCCGATCTTTCATCCATTTCTTTCACAAAATATTTAAATAAAAGAATTGCCAAAGCTGTTGCCAAAGCTGAATTAATCTGTTTATGTAGTGAATTATGTACAAGGCCTTGGGAACGATTTTTAATCAGGGTTGCTGAGGCTTTGTTCAGGGGTTTGTCTTCAGAAAAAAGCAAATAAATAAACAAACAAATAAATAAGCAAACAAGGTTATTCCTCTCAAATCTCCTTCATTTGGGAGCTATAACCGTTTTTTTTAAACTTATCAACCTGATTTCCAGGGGCATGATTATGTCATGCTACTTTGCTTCATTGATAGCAACATTATCTAAATTGAATATTATGCTGATTTCTAAGATCAATGTTAGTTTTAGATATTACTTGATGACTTACAAAGTACAACATAATTACTTGGGTCTTGAGATAATAATTGAATATTTGAATTGAATTGATTTGATTTGATTTATTGTTTTCTTTTGCATCCATGGAACATTCGTATAATACATTTTCCATAACATAATAAACATAATATGTTAGCATTTTTGGCATGAATCAAAAATAAAGTGTACTAAAAAAATAAAAATAATTCCAGACAAAAATGATTAACTACCAAATTATTATATGATATTCACAATTATTATTAAGATAACCATTGTACCGAAATAAATGTAAAGCGCAGACTGTTTGGTTTAATATTAATTAATGCATGATATTTTGAAGGAAAAAAAATGATTTTATGCCTTAATTGGTCAAAGAAATTATTACAGTTATGTAAATAATGACAATGTTTAACGTAATTCTAGTCTGTTTCATATTATGTCTTGACAATGTCATTTTAACACGATTGGCTCTTGTCTCCGATAGTTCTCACTTATGTGAAGTAAATATTAGGCCAACTATGTTTATTTATTCTTTTTTACAGTGACCCATTTCTCACCTATTCAATGTTGGTTCACAGGAAAAACATAAATTCACTCTCATATTGACTTTTATTTTTATTAGGTGCCAGTGAACGCACCGTGACCGTTAAAGGCCCACGCATAGTCTTACTGAAAATAATCAAGCTCCAAATATTTGATGGAAACTTGCAAGTATATTTCATACATTAGTTGATTGTGGTTTAATATGTCTATGGATTGATAAACTTGACTACCGTTCTGGAAAGTGTCCTCTAATTGGGAGGTCATTCCCACGCCGCTTTTATTGTTTCTGATCTAAAAACAAATCAATAACTAGAACATCAGTCTCTTTTACAGCCATAAAAGCAAGTCATCCCAGATACAAATAAAATAAATAATCAGATTGGAAGTTGCTGTCTCTTGGAGTGGTGTTAGTGAAGGTCTCCCAAAGAACCTGATTTGTTTTTGATTGACACATTCTATAAAGCTTATTGACTATTTTTGATGATAATATAGCCACAATTTGTCATTTTTGTGTCAATAAACAGAAGTTTTGTGCACCTTCATTAGACCGAGGATAATCTTTTTTATTGTACGTCATACAGTATTTTATTCTTTCTCTTGCTTTACTGACGCCTATAATATACATTGGCCGCGGATCCAGGGGGGAGGCAAAGTCGGCCCGTGCCCCCTTGAAAGGCACAATTGATTTTTTTTATGTAAACATGCCGTTAAAATAGAAGTGTGCCCCCCTTGAAAGTGAAGACCTTTTTTTTTACTTGTCAAACTTTTTCGTGGACGAAATGTCCTGAATTTTTGGTTAATTTGTTTTGCTTGCTTGTCAAGTTTTTCCTAGGGAAATGTGCCCCCCCCCCCTTTCAAAAATCCTGGATTCACCCCCGGCAATGTACCATATTCAGGATAATTGTGACGCTAACCTGTACGGGCATTTAAAGTTAAGCTATAATCGATTTAAAAAAAAAATAGTCAGAAGATGGGTTATAGATGTTGGGGTCCATGATTTTGGAAATGGGGAAGGTGACAATCCACACGATGAACTGACCCATAGTGATCTATTTTTTTATTATCATCAAATTAGATCGAAATTCGAGAAATGAAATAAAAAGAGAAATTTGGCCCTTATGCCAATCTCTGTGAAGAACGAATATTTAATTTTCGATAATATATTTTTTTTTCTGGAATTTGTTCGACGATACTTTTAAACATTATGTGTGATACAGATAATTCATGCATTATGTATATTATGCCTACATTATTTTGATTCCCTCTAATAATTAATTTGTTTCGTTCTTACTTTTTTTTTTTGGGGGGGGGGGGTAAAGTAAATCTTAGTACAGTTTTGTGAGTGCGTTTGTGTGTGTATGTGGAGGTAGGTCCATTTCGTTATACACTTTGAGGTCTATTTTCATAACGAAGTGGCAAATTGTTTGAGATATCACAAACAATTATTTACTTTATTATTGTCAGAAGGAAATTAGACATAGGCTTTTCTTTTTCAAATGAAAATCTATATCTTTAAGATAGGCCTATTTATCTGCGACATGCAGTCACTTGCGTAAATCTCGAGGGGTGGTATTGATAAAACCATTCTCCCATAGGACATCAATATAAGTTCCTTATCTTTGACCAAGGATACTTCAAATAACTTGAAACAAGTCCATATATTACGCTTTATATTTTTTGTTAGCTCTGTATGCTAAATACACTGATTACGATGTTTGCATTTAAATGGGGTCATATCCAGGGTCATACTCATGAATGAATCATCATGGGATTATTTAAGTTTTAAGGGGTGTTGCAAGAAACTTGCGATCAATTGCAAGTCTAATTTTGGTCCCTAAATCAATCAAATGTCTTGTAGTTAATTGCAAATTAGTGATTGATTGCTAATCTGCTCCTTGAAACAAGAAGTTTAATCTGATTTGTATGGAAGCTTAAAAGTGCCACCGAGATGTTGAGATAATTATCTTGGGAAGTCGACATCATGATAGCAAAAGATCAGATGACGAGATCCCGGATCTCATCATGTCGACATCTTTCAGAAGACATGATCAGATGACAAGATCCTGGATCTCATCATGTCGACATCTTTTAGAAGAGATGATCAGATGACAAGATCCCGGATCTCATCATGTCGACATCTTTTAGAAGAGATGATCAGATGACAAGATCCCGGATCTCATCATGTCAACATCTTTTAGAAGAGATGATCAGATGACAAGATCCCGGATCTCATCATGTCGACATCTTTTAGAAGAGATGATCAGATGACAAGATCCCGGATCTCATCATGTCAACATCTTTTAGAAGAGATGATCAGATGACAAGATCCCGGATCTCATCATGTCAACATCTTTTAGAGGAGATGACAAGATCCCGGATCTCGTCATGTCGACATCTTTCAGAAGATCCCGGATCTCATCATGTCAACATCCTTTTGAAGAGATGATCAGTTGACAAGATCCTACACCATTCATTGCGAACATAACGCGGCGCTAAATTATGGAACGCCAGGCTGGACACAATTCGTCACCAACAGTACATGGTACATCCGCCAATTGATGTGTCCAGATAGCGGAACATAGTGTGATTATATTATGGGGGCTACTAAAACATGTAAAAGATATATAAAACATAGTAGCCTAAAAGAGTGACCGTTTCAGACCCAAAACTGCCCCCAAAATTGCTGATAAACCCGACATTATCTGTTTTCAGGACAACCGTGAATTTCACAGGAAGAGTGAAGAGTCACGGCCGAAAATTGCTGATTTTTTTTTTTGTTGTTGTTTGCCAGAGAATTCTGACATGCAATAGACATTGTCATGCTTTCAGCACCCCAGGACAAAAATCGGTCCCACATCCCTGCTGTGCACGTGTCATCTAACAGACCAATCAAAATGCACCAAATTGATTTTGTTTTACAGTGTTTTGTGTTGAATTTGATATATTTGCATTGCTTTGAATAACTGGGATTATACCTTTTCATTTTTTTTTTGTAAAAAATACAAGGCTTTAAAAATCGGGAGAGGGACACTAGTTGCTTAGATTTGCAACAATAACAATTTACACTGATCTTTGGTTAAAATTATACAAGTCAATCACATTAAACTCCTTTTTAGAGTCTGATTGAAATGACTTCCAGAGAATGCTGGAAAATGAAAGAATAAAAAAATATTCAAAGTGATTAGGCTACTCGAAAACATCAACAAATCCCAGATGTTGGTTGCGTTTCCTGTTTCTTCTTCTTCTTCTTCTTCATCTTCTTAATTCTTCTTCTCCTCTTCCTTCCTCTTGTTGTTGTTCTTCTTCTTCTTCCTCTCTTTCATCCAGGCGCGGTTCTAGACTAAGAGGTTTTTTTTTTTTTTTTTTTGGGGGGGGGGTCTTCTAGATAAATGCGTGACGTTGGTCATTTGAATACAAGGAAAATTGGCCCCTCACGTCCTGGTGATAAATTAGTTTCAGTTGTTATACGAGGGGCGTAGCGACCGAGCGAAATAAAATCACATCAACGTGTATAACACCCTGGACCAGTGATTTAGTTCCATGATAAGGGGGACAAGACTGGCAATGAGGAGGTCTGTGTTGTTACCCTCTCCAGGCGTTCAACTTCTTCATACGCGAGAAAGCGTAGCGAACGAGCAATTGCTTGACTAAATAACACTCAAGATAAACTATCCGTCAAGGGCCGGTACGAAATTGAATATTGAAAACATTTTTCCCCGATTAGGGTCCCGGTTTTAGGGTATCAAAACTACTGATCCTGTAGGGTGATTTAAAGTGATTTTTCCCATTTAGGGTAACAAAACTACCGCTCCTGATATCCCGTTTAGGGTGCTTTTCAAAAATGATTTTCGCCCATGCTGTAGGCCTACGGGTCTCAATGTCCCCGGGCACTTTACTAGTAGGTCAGAGAGCATGATAGCGACCGAGCCGTGAGAGAAACTACTGAAGAATGGCACAAATTCACAGCACTTTTGGCCAAAATAGGAAAAAAAATCAGGGTTTAATCTTTTATTTTACATTGGTAGGCCTAGTTTGATTTTCGGGGACGGGGGAGGGGAGAGCTACTTTGAAAAAAAATTGTTTCTCACTCCTTATTGCTGACACTCGGTTAAATCCAACAGGGTGTATCCACAGTAGTTTACTGTACTGTACGTAGGCCTACAGGGAAATTATTGGCTGACTATAGTCGCACATCAATAGAGCATTAATGTATTTTAAGCTTAGATATTATTTTGCGAGGGAACGTGTACATGGTGTAACAACCGAGCGAGAAAATTTTCGAATTTGAATTGTAAAAGTTTTCAAGAGCACTCACGACCTAGAGAGGATTTGTGGTCCTTTTTTTATTGGGGGGGGGGGGGGCTTTATTCCTCATAGCCCACCCGTAGAACCGCACTTGCTTCCTCTTGTTCTTTTTCTTCTTCTCCTCCTTCTTCTTTTACTCTTTCAACAAAATCACACTATGTTCCGCTATATCTGGACACATCAATTGGCGGATGTACCATGTACTGTTGGTGACGAATTGTGTCCAGCCTGGCGTTCCATAATTTAGCGCCGCGTTATGTTCGCGATGAATGGTGTAGGATCTTGTCAACTGATCATCTCTTCTACAAGATGTCGACATGATGAGATCCGAGATCTTGTCATCTGATCATCTCTTCTGAAAGATGTCGACATGATGAGATCCGGGATCTTGTCATCTCATCATCTCTTCTAAAAGATGTTGACATGATGAGATCCGGGATCTTGTCATCTCATCATCTCTTCTAAAAGATGTTGACATGATGAGATCCGGGATCTTGTCATCTCATCATCTCTTCTAAAAGATGTTGACATGATGAGATCCGGGATCTCGTCATCTGATCTTTTGCTATCATGATGTTGACTTCCCAAGATAATTATCTCAACATCTCGGTGGCACTTTTAAGCTTCCATAGATTTGCTACAGCTAACGTTGATCTATCAGTTGTAAAATTGCAACAGAATATTTGCAATTGATCGCAAATATTTTCTTGCAACACCCCCTTAGTCTTTCTGGTTTCAGATTAATCGCATATTACATAATACATACATGCTAATAAGATGATTATGCTAATTAGACAGATTAAAAATGTTCAAGGTTGCGAAGAGGGCAACCAATCTGAATATCCATATCCATCAAGAAGATGAATCAACATAAACCCTGACTTGAGGCGGGCGAGGCGGGAGGCTGACTTATGGAAAATTTCTACTGACTGATTCGCTCCAAACTGCGGTACCGCAGCTTTTCAAACTCTTATAGCGCCATCTTCTCATCGTAAACAACGCAACAGGTGTCACTTTTCATCTTTTCAGTACCTAGCGGCTAGCCGAGGATTCATATTTTGGCAATTTACACGTCGACACCTCTACATATCGTGGAATTATAGTGAAATTTGGAACCCCGAATTGATTCAAAAGTTTAATCAACGGAACCACAACTTTCGTAATTTTCTAGACCTGGATTTGATCTGGTATTGAACTCGAAACGATCGAGAATGGGCAGCTTGAAAGAACTTTGCGACGGACTACCATTGGATCCGCTCCCACAGCCGCGCCCCCGTGACGAAAGCGTTGCTCACGCTCCAGTGCGTAACACGGAACTCAATGCTTCCGAAACCAGGGTGAGTAGATATATACACAGCTACAGAGAGAGAGTGATATAGTTCAACATGTGTATATACTATATGTTCCTTTTGTACATGATAACTCAGTCATATCTCCCTCTCTTTCTTTTCCCAACCATATCAATGAATTCCTGTTACTGACCTGGGGCGGTATTCTGAAAACCGTGTTAGCACAAAAACGGTGTTAGCTAACACGATTGGTATTCTGAAAATCGTACTGTTAGCATGAAAAACACGTGGCCCAAGTGGTAACACCGCGCAGGTCATGAAATACGCAGAGCCCAACGCGCAACCCCCATACGCGGTGTTAGGGAGGAAGATATTAACACAAAATTTGGTATTCTGAAAATGGTGTTAGCTAAAATTTTGTTCAAAGATAACACGAACATTTAACACTGCGTTAAGGAGAGGTTAAGTTGGGGATGATGATGGCTGCACTTTTTTTAGCAAACGCAAACGTCAAAAAGAACATAAACGGGCATATAACTATCGTCTGGCAGAATTTACTGTAATTTTCTTTCATTTTAACAGCTTTATTTTCCATCTACCTTTCTCTCTACTAACAATTATTAAACAACAATTTCTGTGAAAATACAGTACTTCAAATGCATCTTTAATTTGTATTAATTAAAATCACTATCATAAATGCTCATGAGTTATTCATTTAGTTACTTTTTGCCATAATATAAAAAAGACAGAATGAGAGGAAGAAAATGTAAAACGTCTTTAAAAAATTCACAAACAGAAATTAAGAGGAATAGAATTGGCGATTGGGGAACTCTATTAATAATATTCACAATTCCCCCCCCCCCCCTTTCAATGGTTATATAGTTCCAATGATTACACCTTTTTTTACTCTCAATGCTTCTAGGTTATCCTTAATTCATCTATTCCGCCAGTCAATCTATATGCTTCGGATAGGGGAGGGGGGCAAAAGTTTTTTTTTTTTGGGGGGGGGGGGGGGCTGATCGCTATACGCAACAAATTTTAATAAAGAAAAAAAATACAATTTTGTATGTTTGATATTTCTATGTCAGGTTTAATTTTTATTAAAGTGCTTTTCATGCTTTTCAAAATTTACATTGCATATTTATCTTTTCAAGTTCTTAAAATTATTGGGGGCATGTATGAATTATGCTTGCCCCCATATTTTAGGGGCGATCGTCCCCTTCCTGCTCCACAATCGATCGAGGCCTCTGTCTCCTGTCATAATTTTGTATCCATGCTGTCTGAAATAATCCATTCTTAATTGTCACAATCACCCCTCCCTACTTTATTGCTCTAACTTTTATTTAGCTGTATGCGCTTTCAAAAATGATGTCACAATGCAAGCTTCGTGTCACCGAGCGCGCACTCCCCTTTTCCCTGAAAATTTTGCGCGATTTGTTTCTGTAACAGCGCATTTGATTGGATTAAATAGATGCAGAGTGGGAGGAGCCGAAGATAACACGAAACGAGATAACACGCAGATAACACGGTTTTCAGAATACCGATTTGGGGGTATGTTAGGGGCGTGTTAAATCAGAGAGATAACACGATATTTAACACCAAAGTTAACACGATTTTCAGAATACCGCCCCTGAATTTAAGCAGTTAACACATGGAATAGTGAAATTCAAGTTTTCTCTGTTTTTAGGCCAAGTGATTTATTGCAGCCTCTGTAACCAATAGTTAGGAATTGTTCATCACTCTGCAGTACTTAGTTAATACAGTTCCACACAAAGAGTGCGAATTTTGCCATTAAAATTGCATTTGCATGCGTGATGAGTGGTGCATAGCTTAAAGATTCTAAGACACAAAGGCCATCTTCTAGATACATATCTATCATTAGGTAGTTTTACTTGAAAAATACGAATTTGCCATCGGTTTCTGTGTACGACGAACCGGTGTTGAGTTATTCCATGGAAATGAACTTCAACGGGAACGCCTACTAAAATTTTCGAAAAAGTCGGCCGATTGACCTGTTAATCATTGTGACGTCATCGAAGGAAGGCTTTCTCAGCTGTGCAGCCGGACCCCTAGTTATTGTACATGTGTTTCTCGTGTAGTTGCTGTTTCGACCCAGCTCATCCTTAACAGATTTTTACGAGGTTTTGATCATGGCTGCAGCATCGTCATCAGCTGCGTCTGATTCTTCAGACTTTGAAGATTCAGTTTCTGAATATTATTCCAGCAATTCAATTTATTTACTATGAATCCACATGTGCAACCACAATAGGCACTTCACGCTCCAAACGTCAACAACACTCAGTAGCTTCCTTCCCTGACGTCATAATGGTCACGTGATATACGAAACCAAATTGGGCTGAATTTTTGTGGGCAGGGCAAATTTGGCTCAATTTTCAATATAAAATTGCCTTTGAACCTGATGTGGGATGTTTTTCGGGTAAAATTTTGATGGAATCGTAATTAGTAACCACTAAGCTAACGAATAAATCAGCATCTTTGCTGTATTTCATGGGACCTTTAAGGACCTGCATAGCTTTAGGACCCGGCCCCTACCTAGACCAAAAGCGTTGGTCTCTGTTATGTTGGCTGTTCTGCTGAACTCCGTTGGCTCCACTCACCAAATAGACCAAAGTTCTAGCTCGATCTGTACAGGGACTCAATGGCCATATGTTTATGTATTAAAGTTCGGATAAAACAGGGAAGTGAAGTTGCACGACAGCCGAAGTAAGTCAGTTTTTTTCCCCTTTTAATAGGAGTGGGCTATAAATGGGTGATTTTTTGTTTTACTGTGGCAACAGTTTTTTTTTGTAAATTCCTTTTACCTTATCTCAACATGAAATTACAATATTTTTTGTCCCAGGTCCGAGAAAAAAGTGTGGCGGGCCAAAATCCAAAATGGCCGCCAAACCCCCCCCCCCCCCCCAGTGATTTTCCGCGATCGCGGAAAACGGACGGAATTCACGGAAAGGGCCTTTTGAAACGGAAAGTGGCATTTCAAACGGAAAATCACGGAAAACGTATTTTCCCTCAAAATACACAGAATAGCAACAGAAATTACTCCAAAATCACAACAAAATGAGAATATTAAATGGCCCCAAAAACCCAGAAAACACGATCTCACTTCGCTACTATCATGACAATTCACACATCGTGACTGCACTCGACATCAGCACTCTCGATTGTACCCCGCACCGTAGCCGTACCCGGCCGGCCGGGTTGGGCTTCACATGCACACATATCGTTCAACTACATGTACACGGTCGTGTGTTGCTGCCCTCTACGTATGAAGATGTAACAGCACGATATCGTGGTCTTAAAATCCAAGATGGCGGATTGGCAAAAGCCGTTGACTGATGATAACGATGTCCAAAAACCCCCCAAATTATCGATGAAATATCATTTCACCGTGAAATAATGCTAATAATATGAAAGGTGAGGATGTATACATGCAAAATGGGTGTGTAAAAATATTTTATGCACCCGCATAGATCCGATTAGAACAGATTTTATTGTGTTGTTGGTACAGTAGCAGATACTAATTTTGACCAGTGCGAGTGTGCGTGTTGTGATTTTGCTATTCAATGTGTAAACGGAATTGTCAGTTTTCCGTGTGTACAAAGTCTATGGGGAAACAGAATTTCCGTTTTCTGACATGCTGAAACGGAATTTGAGATTTTCTGAAACGGAAAATCACTGTCCCTAGGTCAGGTAACTATCATGGTAACGCTGATCAACAGCCAATCAGAATCAAGGATTCCATGCAAGTTACCATTAAGTTAAGTTAACATAATGGTAAATTTATATGCAACGGGGCCCAGAATAGCTACAGTGTAAATGCCATGATGTGGGGTTAATTACCTTTCTCCGACCCCTGAATTAGCATATTTGACAAAACATGTCCTCAATTTCTGAGACAAAACATATCTTCAATTTCTGAGGCATCTAATTCTAAACCTAAGAGCTCATTTCTATGACACTATAGTTTATACAGGCCTTGTCATGGTGGCCAATGCATTTATGCAGTGCAGTATGTACAGTACATTCATTGTATACTGTACAGCCCCTATGGATAATTTACATTTTTTTATTTAATAAGATATATTTCACAAATATCCATAAAACCCAAAGTAGAGGAACAAAAGCAATATAGCTCTATGAAGCTGCTTGCTATTGTTGACCTCGTACCATCTAATATCCAAGAACCCCAGGACGATAGAACCTACTTTTTGGCTGAATAAAGGCTATAAAAATTGGAAAATTTAGGCATAGCCACCCTTTTTACTCTACAAATAATGGTTTAAAAGTACTAAGTATAGGAAAAACAAATCGCCTGCCCCAAAAAACATATGAATAGACACCAAAACCAGAGAAAAAGACTATCAAATAAAGAAGTTGTGGCCAAAACTGTGATTTTGGGGGGTTTTGGCGGCCATTTTGGATTTTGGCCCGGCACACTTTTTTCTCGGACCCGAGACAAAAAATATTGTCATTTCATGTTGAGATACATTACAAGGAATAAAAAAAACTGTTGCCATATTGAAATTACAAAAAAAGTATTTTTGACCCATGTACATGTATAGCCCACTTCTACTTTTAAGTTTATTTTTCCATGTTTTGGTGCATTTCAGGCCATATTTTTATGAAATACTGACAAAAATCGGTGAGCCCCGTCGGGGGGCTTTTGCTTTGTTAACCTCCTAATGTTGGCTGCACGATAGCGAGCCGTCTGTGTACGAGGAGCCCGGACGAGGAGAAAAATAAATGAAATGAAAATGTTTAAAAACTCCTCGAAACATACGGCTGCCAGCTGTCTACCCCCTACCATACTCATTTACTACTCTGGTGCTGTGGTCTATCAATTAGTTTTTCTTAACCAGCTAGTTACCATCACATATATATAAAGGGAATAATTTTCCTGGTATCGCATCGCAATTTGCTCCACATTTTTGAAAGACTGAGCATATGCATTTAAGATCTTTTGTATAGCATATTTCTTTACATAGGACTGTACATTACTTAGTTGAGAGCTTTTCTCTTATGACCAAAAATGCTATTCAAATTTGTAAATCAAAATTATTCCCATATATATATAGATAACAATTAACATAAATGACATATATCTGTGTGCTTCCAAAGAAATAGTTAATTCTACCTGACAAATTGACAATGCCCATCAAACTACATGAGCTAAAGGGGAATCCAACCCAAATGAAGAATTGTTTTTTTTTTTTAATGACAAATCACAGGAGCAGGCAAGTGATGTTTTGAGCATACATGAATATATCAAACAATTAACTTCAGTCATCAAGTTTTAAAAGTTGGAATCACCATACACAAATTGGCATCATAATATGTGATCGTATTGTGATATAATGTGCTCATGACAACTACTTTACTAGAATAACCAGACCTCTATATAATATAGATATAATGTCTTCTTTAAAAAGAATACATGGAAATTTGTTGGAATTATCTAAGTACTAGTAACATTTAATTTAACAATGTGCATGTTATCTATACAAGTTACTTTGGTAGTTATGAGAGAACCACAAATCAATGGTAATCAAGTTCGTGAAGATAGGGATACTTGTCCCTAGCACTTAATTTAAATAGTTTTAATGATCTCATTATTAAGGGAACAGCCATATTTTTGTGTTTCCTTGTTTCTTATTAAACTTTAATGATTCTGTTTTTCTAATTTTCCTCTTACACAATTAATTTTATTACCAATGTTGGGTATTGACATTGATAACAGTCCAAGGATGTATGATTTTTTTATATTTTGAAATACAGCTTGCCCTTCAGAATGCTCTTCGATATTTCCCTGCTTCTCTTCATGAGACATTGGCTCCAGAGTTTGCTGCTGAGCTGAGGAACTATGGTCATATCTACATGTACAGGTTTCTACCTCAGTTAGAGATGAGGTGAGTCTTACAAAACAAAATCCTAAAATAAACTTTACCATGCAATTACCACCCATAATTAACTGATAATGATATTCAAGATTTAATTCATCTGCATTTCTTATGTCTGCTGTACTGCAACCCGACCTCCTGACACCCCACTTGCCCCCCAAAATAGGGAATTCTAATTAGAAGCCTCCCAAAGGGGGTGGGGTAAAGTAATCTGACAAGCAAATAAAATGTTAGAAATTGAAAAAAAAATGAAATGAAGAATTTCTAAAAAAGACCTATTTTCATTTTCACTATTGAAGAGGATGCCTTAATATTTTATTTTTGAAGGTTAGCTCTCATCTGTTTTTTTTAAATGATTTTTCAAGCTATTTATTTAATTTGCTAGAACTCACATAGTATATCCTTCGTTTTTTTAATCTCATTTATCAAGAGCTTACCCAATAGATGAGTATCCTGCCAATACACGTCAAGCTGCTGCTATTATGCTGATGATCATGAACAACCTAGACCCAAGAGTTGCTCAGGTAATCACATTGTAAATGATCGTTATTAACCCGTAATTCAATTCAAGGCATACTGACTATACATAGACAGTCATTCAAGTGAAAACTTACAAAAGGATTAGGAATTTATTATATATATATATGGTACTGTCAAAATATAATTTGTTTTAGGAGAGCATTTCTTTCATATTTTTGTAAACTTTTTGTAAATATGTAATTGTTTGAAATGTGGATTTTGCATGGATTGACATCTAATCCACCAGATCTATTTTGTTGCTTAATACATAACTGCCACAATGACCTTTATGAGCCATGGATGTCTCTTTTTTACTGTTCAGGTTGTCGCTGTCCTCCATCTTGCTTTTTCCATTGCCACCCTCATTATCAACTTCTTCATCCCACCCTTTTCTCACCCATTCTCTTCTTCTTTTCCTATCTGTATGCACTGTCATCATCAAATGAGATAATTCCTTTTAACTCCTCTTCAAATGTCTACATCATCTCAGCCCTTCTTGGGTGTACATCAATAAGTAATGATAAATTTCTAGGATAGCTGTGATTAAGCAAATCCGATTCCTACTTTGATATCAATTATTTCTCTGCAGTTTCCCCATGAATTGGTGACATATGGAGGTAATGGTCAAGTGTTCTCCAATTGGGCCCAGGTTAGTGGATTATTCAATAATGTTTTTATTTGTATTTGTAAAGAACTTATATGAAATGAAAGGTAAATGTAGAAACAGAATAATTTACATTACTTACGAAAATATAAATTGTCAACTCACAATTTAGATTGTCAAATTTGAATGGATAATCTTCAATTTGTTAATCTGAATGTCAAAATTGTTATGCTTAAGGACCAGTTTTGAAAATGTCAGTGTGGCTCATTTCTGTGAGATACTGAGATGTCTATATGATTTGTTGCAATCAGAATTTTAAAGAAATTGTAATAACATTTGATATGAACATTCCAACCAATAAAATCTTAGCGATCAGGGTTCAGAATGGTGGTAGGACTACTGAATAAAAATTCATTCTAGTTCGAGCCTCTCTGTAGGAATAAAAGCAAATTCAATTCCAAATTGTAATGACGTCATCAGCTGCGACTTGAAGCCGACTTGTATTTACCCCAACCACAGGGCTTGTCGCAAAGTAAAATTATGATTTTATTATTCTGAACATTATGTTGAACTTCAAATAAAGTAATATTACTTGTTGGAATTTTCACATTAGATGCAAAATGTGATTTATTATAAAATTGCGTCGTATCGGATAGTGTGCGCTGGGCTTTATGCATGTACTGTGAACAGCAAAGTATGCTACAAGATTACAGTGCCTATAAAGCTCTCTGCTACTCGGCTATTTTCCAGAGTACTTGACTGAATAAGTGCAAAGTGATTATGTCAAAGAGGAATTTTGCCTCTGTCAAATCCTGTTAGATTTTTCTTTAAGAAAGAAATGTTGACAGATCACAGTTAAGTTTGTGCTTATGATTTATCTTAGGTTAAGTTTAATGTAGGTCCAAGATTGAAGGCAAGATAAGAGACATTAAAGTTGATTCTTTTTGTACATCTCATTTGTGCAGTGTTACTTTGTAACATTTACTGTATGAATTTACAATCGGAAGCAATTTCTGTTTTATTTCTTGTCCAAGTTTGAAATAATTTTATTTTATTCTTGGTTTAGTTCTGGTTGGTGATGTACTATTTATCTCAGATGAGTGAAGAGCAGACTTTAGTCATGTATTCAGGCCATCCTTCAGGTCTCTTTCCAAGTCATAGGGATGCACCAAGAGTTGTTGTAACAAATGGCATGGTAAATTTAACCAATTTTTTCCAAATAGATTTATACCAGAAATGTTTTTGTGCTTGAGAGATGAGATATAATGTTCTTAAATTGTTCAAATTGTGAAGACCAAAATTTGAAAAAATAAAATTACCTTTACAGATGTTGACTTCTTCATATTCCTGGCCAGATGTAAACTAGTGGTTAAGAAATATCTATCAACATAGCCTTGTATGGTTAAAAAGAAAGACGTGATATGAACCTCCAATTTGGTTAACCATATTGAGCAATGATGGCAAACATGAATTGATTGTTCTATTAAGGCTGATATAAATTCAGATTTATTTTTATTTCAATAATTTTCCTTATATTTACAGATGGTACCCAATTATTCATCCAGAGAAAATTACAACAGACTTTTTGCAATGGGAGTGTCTATGTAAGTATATTTTACTTCAATTATTTTACTTAGATTATTTTTTAAATGTTACTTGTGTGTAGAAAAAAATTATTTGATAAGGCTCAATTCAGATCATTTTGAAGTGCATATATGAAATTGTTAGATAAAGTTTCAATTTCAATTGTATTCATATTCAAAAGGTGTTTTTTTATCAAGAATTTCCAAATGATAATTTCTAATTTTGATCAACTAAATATGGCAGAAACAGGCAGACCTACTTTTACAGTTCATTGAGTGTATCTGTTGATATCAGAGATAGTAAAAGATATGATGGTGGTTGATAGAGAGATACGCAAGGCAGAGAGAGAGAGAGAGGGGTGTAGGAAGTATAGAGGGATGAAGAGAGAAATACAGGTAGACATATAGCAAAATTCACATGTAGAATTGAATGTTATTCAAGACTTCATAAATATGACACAAAAATTGAAATAACTACAAGATTTGATATACAGAGTAACTGCCATGTTTTACTACATGTAGGTATGGACAGATGACAGCAGGAAGCTACAGCTATATTGGACCACAAGGAATTGTCCATGGGACAACGGTACATATTTTTATCTTTCTATTTCCCATTAAGTCCTTGTCATGGAGCTTTTTAACCATCTGTGTGTTAGTTGATCCAACCTGTGATCACTGAACTATGAGATGGTCATGAGTAATTAAATGAAATGAATTACCCTGTTGTTATTACAAAAGAGTGGATAAAACAAACTGGATGATCAGATAAAAATAGCAACATGACATCATTGTTTAAGTTAGTTAAATTAGTTAGTTGAATCTGTCATCGGAATATTGCCTTATCCTAATGAAGTTAAATTTTTAACTGAATGAGTGAATTAAAAGCATATTACCCCCTTTAATTTCAGTTGACAGTCCTGAATGCTGGTCGTAACCATATTGGTTCAAGTGATTTGAGAGGACGTGTGTTTGTTACCTCTGGTCTAGGAGGTATGAGTGGTGCACAGGCCAAGGCAGCAGTCATCTGTGGGTGTGTAGGTGTTGTAGCAGAGGTCAGCAAGGAAGCCCTTATGAAGAGATACAATCAAGGGTCAGTCTTCCTCTTTTAGTGGTAGTTTTTACTTCAAATTCAAATTTGCATACTTTATTTAAATGGATTGTGTGTTCAATTCAAGCATGTTTGGAGAGATATTTACTTATAATATAGAATGATGTTTCTTGGTCTTAAACGTGGCCAGTCCAAGTTCCATGAATTTCTTATAAATGTACGATCTGGGGATATGTGCTGCCTAGCGTTTGTTTGGTATTGGAAATAAAGGCCACCTGTCTGATTATGATTTCTTAAAGAAAAATTGATGTCTATATCTTATTGAAATGTTGGATATGTAATCAATTTAGATCAAAGTGAAAAAGTGAAACTTTGATCGAGATTATTTGCAGGGAGAAAGGTAGAAAGTCTTTGAAAGCAGGATGAATTGTTAATATTACATCATTATTGATCCAGATATAGTACGCTCTTAATAGTTTAAGCAAGCAAAACATAAAATAATGAAAACAAGTTTATATTCAAATAAAGTATTCTGAAAATCACCAACTCTAATGAGGACACATAGGCATGTGCATTTGATTATAGTTTGGTTAAAGATCCATCTCATTGCAGAATTTTTTGCTTATTCTGCAAATCACTGAACAACTTCTCATTTTCTACTCGAATAATTTTGAAAGAAATATTCATTTATTCATACAAACACTTAGTGGACATTTTGTTAAATTCTGTTAAAATTATTTCTTTTATCATTGTTATCATAGGTGGAAGTTTTCCTTGATTGCAGTTAGATACACCCCTAATTTGTACTTTGTTTCTCACATTAACCACATTTATTATCTATTGTTTTCTTCACCATTTTCCAGATGGATAATGCAAGTCATTGATGATGTTGATGCACTAGTACAGCGTATCAGGTACTAAAATAATATATTAATACATGAGAATCTATGTTATGAACTTTTAAATTGAATACAAGTTGATGAGAAGGGATGTGAATGAGTATGTCTTTCTCCACCGAGTTTGTATGGCTACCTGATAATTTGGTTTTGATATGGGTTTGTTTTCTAAGACACAATAACAATCATAAGAGAAGTGTATATTATTTTTAAGTTCTTTACCACATTAAGATAAGGTATTTTTGTGTTCTAATTTTGACAGGCAAGCACGGAATGCGCAGGAAGCAATCAGTATTGGTTACCATGGAAATATTGTTGATGTTTGGTAAGTGTGATATGAAATATACTTTCAAATGCAGTCTGTTATATGAGTATTTTATTATTTCATACATGCAAACACCTTTAAAGTATCAAGCCATTTTATTTCTGAAATACTAGAAATAGTTTCCAGTAAGTTTTTAGTATAAATAGATACTGTGTGAAAGACTTGGATGTTACAGAATACTTCTGAAGAAATAAGCACCAGTCAAATTATTTATCAATTATTTGGTATAAAAGGTGAACAAACCGTTCAAAATTGGAAAAATAAAAACTAGATTTTAATTTGTCATGCGGACGAACTAGGTGGTCTGTCGTAGAAAGATAAATACTAGTAGATAAACAGACATAATTATTTAAACAAATGAGTTGATATTAGATTGAAAGATAAATAGACAGATATACATACATATTTAAACAGATACACATAGGAAAGATAGATAAATAGATAGATGGATGGAGAGATAAATGATAAGTGGATAGATAAATAGAAGAAAGGTAGATAAATTATATCTTGATATATAGATAGACAGATAGATAGATAATTAGATAGATAATGATTGATGACAAAAATTACTATGATGATGATGATAATGTGGCAGCTCGGTGTGGCGGCCCTCCGTCTTGGAACGGGTCCTGGATGCTGGGGGGCCGGCCTGTCCCTTGCCTCTATCACCTTCATCCGTTGATGAATTACTAGCAATCCTTACTGCAAGCGGTTTCCTTATATCTGTATATATGGCATTATGTAGAGACCCGTGCATGTTCCGATTTCCCATAATATATGGGGGTGGAGTGTTGAGGGGGAATATTGACGGGATGATTAGGTGATTTCTATTGGAGCTGTATAATCTCTATGGGAAGGCTTATACTGTAGATTACACAGGTTGGAGACAATGAATATGTATACGGTCATAATTTAATTATACATCATTTGTACACGTTATCACAATTAAGACCGTCACCAATTATCCAGACTTGTATTTGCAGTAGTAGAAATTAAGCGAGCAATGTTAATTTCCAAACCTTTTCTTGATGCAGCCCAGATGGAGAGGAGCGCAGAGAGTTCGTCGTCTGACTCCGACCTCAGCCTGCGTCGAAGTGACGAGATCACTGCAAAACTCCGCTATTTATAGTCTCCGAGAGCTCTCTTACGCAGTGCGTTGCGTCTGTCGACCATTGAGTTCTAACGCGCCAAAAGCTATAGCGCCATCTACGTTTAATACATTATAACCAAAACCGTAGATGACGGGTTCGCTACAACAATGATTGATGACAAATAAGATGATGATGTTGATAACGGTGATTATGATGTTATATATACACAGATGGACAGACAGAAAATATAACGATATATTTATTGATAGATAAACAGATAGAATAACATGTTAAACAGATTTAATAGATAGATAGACAGACAAATAAACAGACATAATTATTTAAACAGATCAATAGACATTAGATTGAAAGATAAAAAGATAGACATACATATTTAAACAGATAGATAGATAGATGGATTGGGGGATATATAAAATATAGGTGGATAGATCGATAGAAGTACATCGATAAACATTCATATAATTGAAACATATAAATATATATTAGATTGAAAGATAAATGGATAGATGGACAGATAGACATATTCAAACAGATAGATATACGAAAGATAGATAGAACATAGATAGATAGAAAATAGATAGATAGAGAGACAGACAGACAGATAGAGAGATAGATAGAAAGAAAGATAGATATATAAATATATCATGTAGATAGATAGATAGACAGACAGACAGACAGACAGACAGACAGACAGGCAGACAGACAGACAGACAGACAGACAGACAGACATAGATAGATAGATAGATAGATAGATAGATAGATAGATAGATAGATAGATAGATAGATAGATAGATAGATAGATAGATAGATAGATAGATAGATAGATAGATAGATAGATAGATAGATAGATAGATAGATAGATAGATAGATAGATAGATAGATAGATAGATAGATAGATAGATAGATAGAGACAGACAGATAGATTGATATAGAAAGATAAACATATTCAAACACATAGATATATATTAGAGAAATAGATAGATAGATAGATCGCCAGACAGACATATAGATAGATAGATAGAGACAGGCAGATAGATAGATAGATAGACATATTCAAACAGATATATATTGAGTTGAGTTGAGTTTATTAACAACATTAACATATTTACATGAATGAATATATGTATAATACATATTTACAAGAATGTTTTGTATAAAATGAATCATATAAATGCAATTCATAACATAACATATGCATAGTCTAAATAAAAAACACAATATGATACCGCATGTGATATCAGCATATAATACAAAAGAGTAACATCATGTGGTTTGTCTTGATGCAGTTTCACCTGACAAGAAGCAAATCACCATAAAAATTGATTGTATGCATGAACATTAATTATAAATGGTATGGGTGATTTTGTACCAAATGAAATGCTGTTAAAGGGAGAACCAAAAGTTAGCACAAGTGCTAGTCGAGAATGGTTTCCCAAAAGGATCAAAGTGCAATGTATCTACTCTACCAAAACAACTTTGTTTTATTTTTTTTTTCCAAACTCATATCAATCATCAAACTTCATTAATCAAGTGATATATATATATATATATATATTAGACAGAGAGAGAGAGAGATCGATAGATAGATAGACATATAGATAGATACACAATGTAGGTAGATAGACAGACAGACAGACATATGGATAGATAGATAGAGTGAGAGAGAGAGAGAGACATATTCAAACAGATAGATATATATTAGACAGAGAGATAGATAGATAGATATGTCATGTAGGTAGATAGATAGACAGACAGATAGATAGATAGATTTATAACATAGATAGCGGATAGATAGACAGATATGATTAGATAGATATAATATGAAAAAAGTAATTATAATCTGTTTTATTTTGCAATATTTTAACTATTATTTATTAGAATTCTTATAATTGATCGTGCGCAAGATAGTTAAAAAAAAAAAAAAATCATGTTCACCCTCGGACTCGAACCCCTGCCCGCATGACTGAATGAGATGCAAGTCTGACGCCTCACCGATTGAGCTACAATATTTCCCATAGACTTTACACGTATGCAAAATACGAGAATCTCCCAAATCCAATTTTGCAAGTGAAATACGGGCATGATCCCGGCATCTGATCGGAAAATGAAGGCAACACTTCCGAAAGCTTAGAATCTCAGCTACAACATACTAAAAGCTCAGGGCTAACTGACAAGAAAAAATGGAGATATAGCTCATGAAAGAGAGAAATGTAGAATCTAGTTTTGAGATAAGGTCATGTCCCATGGAGATTACACGCAAAATGAGTAAAAATGACATGCCTTTATTATTTGCAACTTTTCAGGATGATCCGTTTATTAAAATGAAAAATAAAGGCAATATACATGAAGAGTAAGACCTAAGCTACAACATATCAAAAATTGGGTGCAAATTGACTAATATTCACGGAGTTATAGCCAAATTTGCATAATTATAATGACGTCATAACACGCAAAATGGATATTTTGACTTTCGACGCCATTTTGATGACGTTATAATATACGTTAGGGTCCAATGAGACATGAAATCATATGTATGATTCATACTCTATCGAAATATGAAAAAAAATTGGGGGTCCCCGTTCGTTCTGAAGAGCTACAGTGAATTTTTAATAGGCATGTTTTTGCCCATATAGAGCCTATGGAAAGAGCTCGCGCGCACGCGTGCTGCAAACTTTAATGGGTGCTCATTCCCTCATTAATGATCCTAGAGAGCTGATCGACGTATCAATTTGATCAGAATTATATCAATAATAGATATGCAAAGAAAAAACAGCGAATTTAGGCTGCGTAACACCGTTACGCACGAAAACGCGCGCACATACGTGCGCACGCGCAAAATGTTGAAATGCTTAAAATGACCTGAAACGTACCAAATAATTTTTATAGGCCATTTTGAGATTTTTTTTAGCTTTGACACGCCCGTACGCGCACGTCATGACCTTTACATGACCTTTGATGACATTGACAGACGACCTTTGACCTAAAGTTTATTTCATGTGAATATGATTGATTATTGACGATCCGTTATGTTGATATGATCAAATTAAGAATTTTACAAAATGGCGCGTAGATGACGTCATCATGACCAGATGACCTTGAAAAGCTTAGTAGAGCGTCTCTATGATAGACTTTATATATGACGAAAAATTCAGCGAAATTGATACAGCCGATTCGGAGAAAAGTTGGCGACAAACATAGGTTCGAAAAGTAAATAAATAATAAAGAAAATTCTGACGAAATTAAGAGGTGATCTGTCTTAGACAGACCACCTAATTAATGGTGATCCTGTCTTTATGATTAATGTCTGGTTATCACACTTTTTTTGTGCAAAGTCTGTGGAAGTAGATGGTTGGAATGAAGCTTTGAATGATTATAACATTGATCTTTGTTACAGGGAGAGACTTGTGGTAGAGTATGAATCTACTGGGGAACTCTTAGCCGATCTTGGTTCTGATCAAACATCCTGTCATAACCCGTTCAATGGAGGTTATTATCCAGTACAAATAACCTTTGATGAAGCCAATGATATGATGGTCAGTGATCCACTTAGATTTAAGAACTTGGTCCAGGAAAGGTAAGTGTAACTTTTTTTTATATGTAGATAAAATGCATTCTCAGAGTCTTTGTATTATAGTACACCCCAGTTTATTCTGTCTTTTGAAGGGGGGGATGGGGGTAAGGGAAACGTTGTTCTGTAAAATAAGTTATTTGTCAGTTGTAAATCAAGCAAATATTTCAAGGAAAAACATATTTTCTGTCATTAAATATGGGTAGATTATTTTTTAATGAAGGCCTGGTTATTATAGATGTAAAGTTGATTCATTACTAACTGAGAATTGTGTGTGTTGTTTTCTTGACTGTTTTCTGCACCCCATGAAGTTGTGTTTTCAAAAGAAATATCGATTGTGATAATTGAACGATATCTTGGGAGGTACCTGTTTTGTGAAAGGAAATAAGTATACTTGAAATTCTGTTTACAAGTTTCACCTTTTTGTCTCTTATAGTTTGCGAAGGCAGATCTCAGCCATCAATAAGTTATCATCAGTGGGATTGTATTTCTTTGACTATGGCAATGCTTTTCTCTTAGAATCAAGTCGAGCTGGTATGTATGATATATTATTCTCCCTTTTTTAATTGTCTTGTGCTCTTTGTTTCTGCCTCCACCTTTCTCTCCTTCATCTCCTGTATTTCTCTCTAACTTTTGTGTTTCCTCTCGCTTTGAAATTCAATTTTTTCTATATTAAGGTTTTGGTTAGTCAGTTAGTGTTATTCCTCTTTCTGTTTCTTTTTTTTTTTCTGTGCTTTTGTGATGAGCTGTTTAGCAAATAGTTACACATTGAAATTGATCACAGTAAACCCTTGTTTATATATAGAATACCAAAGGTACAATTATATTGGTTCATAATTGAAAAAAAAAGCATGATTTCATGTATATTGTTTGTTTAATTTATCTTCCTTGTTTTAGGAGCTGATATGCAGGGTGAAACAGAAGGAGCTTGTGCAGGCAACAGATTCAAATATCCATCATACGTTCAGGATATCATGGGGTGAGTTTGTTTTGAAATTCTTCAAAATGAAATATTAAGTCTGGTAGTATATATTTTCGTATATAGGTCTCTACAATAGAAGCACATGCAATCCGTTGCTTTCACTACTACTTAAGTTGGCTATTTTAAGAACTTAAAGATGATGCAATGAATAGAGTTTGCAGGTTTTGTACATTATATGTTCAATTACAGTTTATCTCTATCAGAATTAGAATGGTCAGAACTATACCTCCTCAAAGCCTGGTATATCTCTATATTGTATTGTACACTAAGTTAGTAGATGTAGAAGGTTTGATACTTGGTGTATGTTCTAACTCAGTGAAGTATTATCATGATATTGTGTATGTTTGAAATCCTAGTGATATCTTCTCACTTGGGTTTGGTCCATTTCGATGGGTATGTTCATCTGGTGATTCTAATGATCTAACCATGACTGATGAGATAGCTGCTAATGTCCTGGAAGATTTCATCAATAGGGGAGGTAAAACATTCCTTCTGACTTAAAAAGAAATTTCAAAGTTATATAAATGTGTTCTTGTAACCTATTCTGAGCATTGTGCAATTTTCTTCAGAGTATATGGTATTTTTTTTTTTTTTTACTTCATAAACTTCTTTCCCTTTAAATGATATTGTTCTTTTATTCAATGATATGTACTGGCTTTGTTGTGGAGAATCAGTTTTAGTAAAAGTTAGCTTTCTACTGGTTATATTTAATATGGAATGGTATTGTGCCAAGTCAATGCACAGCTGTAAAGATTTAATGCATTTTGGCCTGAATGCAAAACTGATCCACTAGTACGAATTGAAGGCTCCAAATCAAAGCAGTGGCAAAAATAGTCATTTTTTTAAGGTTTCCAATACACCACAAGACAGAAGAAGAAGATTGAGGTTTTCTGTATAATGCTTTCATTGAATTGAGTGCTCAGGCAAATGTTATCTCAACACATACTTTCATTTTCTACTTGCCCTTTGATATATGTTTAAATTTCTGTATCTGTTTTATTATGACAGTACCGGAATCAACTGAACAGCAATATGAAGACAACATTCGTTGGATAAAAGAAGCAGAGAAGCACAAAATGGCAAGTACAATTTAAAGAAGAGAAACTAAATCCTAACAGATACATGTATTTCTCATTTAGATCAAGGTTACATTCCAACTGATTGAAAAAAAAACCTCTTATGTGCCTATCCACAATTCTTTTACAAACATCTTCATTGTCTCTGTTATGCTTTAGTAATATTAACTTTGTCCTTGAATGTAATGATCCTTTGAAATGTCTCTTCTCTATAGGTTGTAGGCTCTCAAGCTAGGATCTTGTATTCAGACCAACAAGGGCGTATTGCCATAGCTCTTGCATTCAACGAGGCAGTTCGTCAAGGCAAGCTCAAAGGACCAGTAATCCTCAGCAGGGACCATCATGATGTTAGTGGGACAGATAGCCCATTCAGAGAGACTTCTAATATCTATGATGGATCAGCATTTTGTGCAGGTAAGAAATCAAGGATGGGATAGAATAGAGGGCATTGGGCAGGTAGGATGAGAAAGTTAGGGGGAGTTGAACAAGGAGCAGGAGAGTAAAGGCTTTCTTATGATTTATTGATTTGATTTATTTCCAGTTTTTTTTCAATGGGGTAGCCTCTTCAGTTGACAAACTGTTATTACTGAGAACCCTGCACAAATGAAAGTAAGAGAAAACAATATAAAATGGCAGACAAATATAGCAATACAGATATAATTATGGGTACAGTATAGAAACACATCAAGAGATGTAGCACATTGATACAAAACACCAGACTTGGAGAGGGAGGTGTGGTGAAGAGGGGGCGATTGGGAGAGAAAAAAAGAGATGACTTATTTACGTATTGATTTGTGGAGAGCATTTTATGAACATTTTAGTCTGACAAGTTGTTAGATGTGATAACTTTTATTGATTTTGATTGGCTGATAAGCACTGTTACCATGGTAACTGTCAGATAAAACTTCCGACATGTTTTTTCATTAAATGATCCCCTGGTCAAAATTACTGATTTCATGGTAGTAAAAATAGCGAGTCCTGCTGTCAAACATGCCAACTTTCAAGCATTATGAATGAAACTCCTGCAATAGAGATTGCTGTTTGACTATTCCGTTTCTTTCTCAAGTCTAAATCTTGTTGTATCTTATACATTCTATTCAACATCTTGATTCCCTTCCTAAAATCTCATGTATTACTTGTCTTTAACGTGACATTTTTGAAATGTTGGATTACTTCCAATGCCGAATGAAAGATATGTAAAATCGATTGATTAGAAAATAAATGCACTGTTCTAGTATATTGTTTATAAATTCTTCTTTCCTTTGTTCTCTCTGGATATTTAATTCTAGACATGGCCATCCAGAATGTGATTGGTGATTCCTTCCGTGGGGCCACCTGGGTTGCAATACACAATGGTGGAGGTGTTGGCTGGGGTGAAGTGATTAATGGAGGGTTTGGAATGGTTTTAGATGGGACCAATGAGGCTGATAGGAGAGCTAAGAAGATGCTAGGTTGGGATGTGTCCAATGGGGTAAGTAATGATTTAACCCTCTCTTTGGATTCATTATCCCTGTGACAATTATTGATAATTAGAACTGAATTGATGAGAGGGGATGACTTGTGTTGATCCAAATCATATAATAGATCGCAATAATATTTGTTTATCAGTGATTAGAATAAGGATAAGATTTTTTAAATTATGAAGCAGACTGAAAATTAACGATTAATTTTATATTTATTTTGATTGCATTCTGGGTTGATCTATTTTTAGCTCATCCGGCCCGAAGGGCCAGATGAGCTTATGCCGTGGCGTGTCGTCCGTCATCTGTCCACAATTTCAAAATGCTTCTCGTTCGCCATTTCAAGTCCGATTTCAATTCTGTTTGCTTAATATGATAGCACTAGGTGGTGGATTCAAAATTTCTACACAGAATTTTGAAACTCATTGAATATGCTAATTTATGCGCATTTTTCAAAATTCACAAAAAATGGTTCTTTATTTGTCTACCAATTTTGATTTTTTTTTTCCATCTGGTAGAGCTTCATGAGGTTCACCAAAATTCTACACAGAATTTTGAAATTTTGACTAGAACAATTTTTATGCTAATTTATGCAAAATTAATTTATGCATATTTTTAAAAATTCACATAAAATGCTTCTTCTTTATTTGTTGACCGATTTTGATTTTTTTTCCTTCTATCTGGTAGAGCTTCATGAGGTTCATCAAACTTCTACACAGAATTTTTAAATCTAGAGTAGAAAATTATTTATGCTTATTTATGCGAAATTCATAAATCACAGAAAATGCCTCTTCTTTATATGTTGACTGAATTTCAAAATGCTTCTTCTTCGTCATTTCAAGTTTGATTTCAATTCTGTTCGCTTTATTGGATAGAATTTGGTGGGGGATTCAAAACTTCTACACAGAATTTTGAAACTCATTAGATATGCTAATTTATGGGCATTTTTAAGAATTCACATAAAATGCTTCTTTAATTGATGACCGATTTTGATTTTTTTTCTTCCATCTGGTAGAACTTCATGAGATTCACCAAATTTCTACACAGAATTTTAAAATTTTGTCTAGAAAATTATTTATGCTAATTTATGCAAAATCTATTCATAAATCACAAAAAAAGTTTTTTCTTTTTTATTTGTTGATCAGTTTCAATTTTGTTTGCTTTATATGATAGCTCGAGGTGGTGATACAAAATTTCAACACAGAATTTTGAAACTCATTAAATATGCTAATTATATATTTTCAAAACTCACAAAAAATACTTATTTATTTGTTGATTGATTTTGATTATTTTTGTTCCATCTGAGAGCTACATGAGGTTCACCAAGGTTCTACACAGAGTTTAGAAATTTTGACTAGAAAATTATTTATGCTTAATTCATATGAAATTTATTCATAGATCACAAAAAATGCTTCTACGTCATTTCTTCATCAATTTCAATTCTGTATCCTCAATTTATGTCACCAATATAATTCAC
The DNA here is from genome assembly GCF_037042905.1 of Lytechinus pictus. NCBI lineage: Eukaryota > Metazoa > Echinodermata > Echinoidea > Temnopleuroida > Toxopneustidae > Lytechinus > Lytechinus pictus. The sequence continues at coordinate 59,356,551 of NC_087247.1, read as the reverse complement.
TAGTGTCGACTGGGCTGAAATGAAAATTGTGTTAGATTTCGTTGCCAGGTGGCGGATGAGCTCCACATCATTGATGTGCCAGTTTAATTGATGATTTCCTGTATCTGACCGATACAAATGCTCTGAACTGTTATTTATTTATTCATGCTTCCAAAGAAAATCAAGGTTGTAACAAGTCTGATATTACCCTCAGCATTTTGCCCAACAAGAAGTATGGCTCAGTGAAGAGTATGATTTGATTACCTTTTGACAGGTGACCCGGAGGAGTTGGGCTGGTAACAGTAAGGCTAAGGAAACCATCTGTAGAGCTATGGAAGATGATCCAAATCTCAAGGTTACTATCCCACATGAGGTCCAGGACCCAGGACTCTTAGACCGTGTTCTTTAGGAATAGAAGATTAGATGCTGTCTATGTCGCTGGAACTTAACCTCCCTTTTAGAAATACACTGGTTATGGTTTCTATTTTGAACTTATATGTATGATACTTCTGAATTTCTGATACGGCATCTTGATATCCTGTGTCCAAGAGTTGTTTTTTTTTTGGGGGGGGGGGTGGTTGGATGAAAAGACTCTTCAGAGCAAAACTTATCATATGTGTGTGTTGGTTTTTGTATTGTTTTATTTCTCTTCAAGACTTGTTTCATTCCAATATTTCTTTTAACAATGACAAAAAGGCTGATAGGTTTGAGTTAAACAGCATTAAACTACATGTACATGTAGTGTGATTAAAGAGGTGAAATACCATATTCATGTACTGCATTGAGTGCTATCACCGTCGATATGTATAATTTCCCTTTGCTTTTTCTTTTTTAATTAGATTATACTTAGCATTGAATGTAATAAATGTGGACAAAGGGATAGTGGTTTGATAAAACTGCATTTTTGTTTTTAATGTAAATAATGTATTGTAATGACTTTCATATTGACACATTCCTTTAGTTTAATGACAATCAAGTCATTTTGTTAATCTACCAAATTATGTTTGTATGGATGATCAAATTTATATGTATATTTAGAATTGAATATTTGGTAATATGTAATGCTTGTGTTCTTACATATTCTAGAAAAGTACATTTTAGTATTACACAGATAGTAAGCTTATTACTGACAGCTGGCTGAATATTGAGTGCCAACATAAATGATAATCTAGAATTAAATTTGAGAGGTCAGTGTTTATTTCATTTTCACATAAATCTAATAGCTTTTCGGAATGAAAACTACAATTTCTAAACCTGAAAGTGCCTTTGAATATATAAAACACTGATTATGTATGATTGTTTTGTAATATATTAAATATACATTTTTTCTGATGTATTGAGTGAATTTACTGTTCCAAGTAAGCTCAAAGAAACTTCAAGATATTTGCAGAATACATTTGACTGTTAACTCATTTTGACAAAAAAGAGATGGGGAGGTGTACACATTTTATTTTTGAAACAGCAAAGATATGCTATCAAGTAATGACGAAGGAGATGAGTCAATGATATTTGCATATTAGTATTCATTGGTATAAAGCCCTATTTTCGTTGCAGTGAGTTATGTAATCTTTTGAATAAATGAGTAGGGCTAGTCCTGTTTTGTATTAAGGCTGTTTAAGCGGTGCAATTTACTAATGAACTGATCGATACTACTGAGAATAGTAATTGTATGTAATACTGAAATACTGATTAGTGTACTTATCAATAAATACATGTAAATGAATCCTTTTGAGGCTCTATGAGGGTTACCTCTCTGATCCCAGTTTTCAATATTCATTATTTCTACTTTGTTAATTTTGTTTTGTATCTTGGAAGTAGTGCAAATTTAGAGAAACTGCCATTTCATACTGCCCTTTATTAAATGAAAATAGTTCTTGTGTATATTCCATATCCATGAAAATTCTTGAAATAATATAAAGTGTACTTACAAAATGTAAAGTAAATCTGATTTACATTGCTGTGCTTCCAATTTGGGATTAAAACATGACAAACCGTATTTCAATGGTGTCAATATTTCTTTTGTTGTGGTATTAATAACAACCTGTCCATTAACAATAATTCTTACATTCAATATAAACATCAGTAAACTGAATTTCCAACTGATTGTGAAGTGACAATGCACATAAAAAATTATCTCAAACTTTCTGATGAAATTCAAATGTGTGGATTTTATATCTGGAGATAAATGTAAATTTAAGAAAATGTCAGGAAATTCATAACTCTGAGGGAAGTTGCCATAAAGCTGTTCACAAGTTCCACCAATGAACAAACTATAGACCTGTTCCTGTGCTTAATGATCTATCGCAGGTTCCCCCTGATTGTATGAGTGAATTCCTCTCTCTGTAATCAAATTTTACAATATAAAAACATAAATGTTGAGATTCTTGTGAAGATTTGACTTCTAATTTAGCTGATGGGTATGAAAATGGTTGCGAATCAGATATGGCACAAAAAAAAAGGTCACCAGATATGGTTCAGGTCTTTGAGCAGGATTATGAAACACCACCCTATAATTCTTTGATTTTCAGCAAAACTCTGTGAATATGTTGCATTCATCTGCCTCTATTTAAACCAATGTAATGCCAGGCTGATCTCTCTCTGTTACTAAATTATCTTTTTACATCCTAAAGCACATGGAGACATGCTAAGGTAATGTACACATCTTTCTTTTTCATGTTTGTGTTGACCCTCTTTAGGTAACTCTGCTGGGGCCATATAACTTGGGCAAAATGAAAATCTTGTTTGATTTGGGAGAAATATGACGTATGTGAGACTTAAAACAATCTTTTTTCAACTTAAATCCAGATGTAATTTACAGTAAATGAAAATGTGTTCAACGTGTGAGGCTTCTTTTTGTTGAAAAAGGAAAGCACCCAAGCTCTCATTCTATTGCTGAATCAAACCTGACGTAATTGGATTTTGACATCAGGAAACTTGGTCTTAGACCGTTTTATATCACATGAGAAAACACGACAATGGAAACGTGATGAGTTGCTGAATATTTTGAAATTGAAAGAATATAATTCACATCAAATGATCTTTGTTGACACACAACTTTGAATACAGATTTCTTGAATACAATTCATAATTTGTAACATACTGAATGCTGAAAAATCGTTCAAGGAAAATAAACAGGAAAGCACTTAAACTTGAATGAACGAATACAAGTTGATTAAAATCTTCAATTGATAACAGCGGCTGCCGGGCCCACAATCAATTGGGCAAAGCAAATTTTCGGAGTATTTAATTTCATGTCTATTTCGAACAATAAATTATAGATTTTCATTTTCATTTCATTTTCATAAAAATGTGATTTTGGAATGTGCATATGTACGCACATTCAAGGAAATAATCAAGCTTTAAAATGACCGCCAGTTCACGTTTCAAAAGAATATTTACAAATAAACAGACCCTAGATATGAAGTTTGTTTTAGCCCTACATTGACTTGGTCATCTTCATGAAACTCGCCCATTCACTTTTGAGGTTGGATGAATTCAATAAAAAATATATTAAAGCTAGAAAAAAAAAAAAAAAAAATGTTATATCGAATAACAAATTAACCTCTTAAAAACAGGAACACACTAAAGCACATTCAAAACATTAACGAAAATGGTAGTTCAAATAATCTAATTTGGACAGTAATTTTATTTCAATTATACTTTCAAAATTTCAGTGAAGAGAATCTATCTGAAAGCCAACTGTTAATATGATTATACATTAACAAGTACATGATATAAAGGTAGTAATATTTCAACTGCTATAGGCCCCACTTCTTCCTAACACTAAATCTCCCTTAAACCATCCTTAAATGATCAATGGAAATCCTAGAAATTGTCCTTCAAAACTCACTTTCGTTTCAGATAATTTTCTCCACAAGCCATTGATTTGTTTACATCCCCCCCCATATTTAGAGACATTTTCAATGGAGATGACTCATTTTAACCAATCACTGCACTGCTAAAATTAGGAGTGTTATAACAATTTTCAAACAATCAATAGACATATGAGACAAATAATGCATTTTATAATTACATAACTTAATGATGATAATGGAATTTTATAAGCATCAATCCATATTTCAACTTGCTGTGTTTTGCAATTTTTATTCACATGAATACAGTATATAGTAATGATACATCAGTGGCAGGTCTAGGATTTCACAGTAAAGGAGAAATAAACATGTTTTTATCACTAATAGCTCTGCATTGTTTTTGTTCTTAGTTTGATTTTTCATATCCTTTATCAATATATAAAATTAACCTCTAAAAAATGCAATTGTCAAGCAATCAATCAGCCAATTTAAGCAAAATAAATCATGAAAATCTTGTACTACATAATCTAATAGGTTTCCTAAATTAATTTCAAGCTTTTCTGCACACATACTCAACTTCAGCTTATTCCTCGATCCTAAGCCTAAGAATTTAAATATTCAGATATATTTCTAGACGAAATGTCGAACAAAATGAAAATATTTCCTCAAAAAATTTCAAACATTCTTTGCTACACATGGTTTTCGTACATTTTTTTCAGCCTTCTATGTACACCTGTACTTGTTTTCAGCCATCTTACATTATTTTTCAAGCTTTCTCTGTACACCCGCATTTGTTTTCAGCCTTCTATTTACACCTGAACTTGTTTTCAGGCATCATACATTATATTTTTAGCCTTCTATTTACACCTGTACTTGTTTTCAGCCATCATACATTATTTTTCAGCCTTCTATTTACACCTGAACTTGTTTTCAGCCAATTCTTCAGCCTTGTTCTTTTATAAACATTTATTATTGCAAATTTACAATACATTTTTGGAAGAGAAAAATCACAATATACTTCTTTGGCAGCATGCTTTTATCCATAACATGAATTGGAAGACATTAAGGTAAACCAATCTTGTTACATGCATTTTAATGATGGACAAAAACCACACGGAAGAGAAGTTATGGACAGGGAGTTTATTTCTTACAAAGATGATACATTTAAAAAACAGCAAATTATTGAAGTACAGGAATGTGTCTTTACTATCAATGCCATGTCAAATATCTGATGAAACATGGTTTTAGACATGGCATGATATCTGTCTCCGTCTTTCAGGCCTTTTCTGCTTTGCTGAAACTCTTGGTTCGCTTACGTTTGTTAGAACGAGTAGTTTTCCCAAGAATGCTAGATGTTGGGGAATGGACCTTGGTCTCTTTAAGCTGTTCAGACTCGTAAGTATCCATGTATGGTTTCACCACCTCCCAAACCTACAATCAAAATAAGAAAATCCTTATTGTAATTCAATACCATAACAGAATGAAGGGAATCAAGGTATCAAATATCAGTGTATACCAATTCTATTTGTATGAGGTAATGGAGAATCAATTGCAAAAGGAGTACTAAATCAATCTTTAAAAATGAGATTCAATCTTAACCTTTCTCAGTTTGTTGCAAATTATCAGTCAATATACACCTAGGCCTATAGGTCTCTTATACTAGTAGTATGGACTAATTTTGTAACGGTTACTGCACCTGAACAAACTTAGGAGAGTTGTAGGGGTGTTATAGAATGAATAATTGTTACCTTATTTTCTCGGAGTAGGTTGGTAATGACTTCCATGTCGGGTGAAAGATGACGGTCACGCTCGAGAGGTCTATTGAGAGAAATAGAGGGTAAATATAGAGAGATAGACAATCAGAGACAGAGATAGGCCCACAGACAGATGAATAAAGAGACACAGCCAAAGAGACCACAAACAAATTCATTTAAACTATCTGGGTGTAATTAGCAGTTTTATATTTCTGAACAAATATATGAATAAAACTATATATATATTAATATATTGTATATGCACAATCTGCAGAATGATTCAATGAAAGTCAGATGAAATTGAAGGTAACCAGTAAAAGATCAGTCATAAAGCTGACAACTTTTTACCAGTGCATCTCAATAGCTTACCAGTATTGATTGGTCATAGAGGTTATATTTATCGGTTTCTGAATGTGAACTAGATAAAACAGTTGCCTAATACTGAAAATAACAGAAAACCATAATCATCAACTTGTGAACCCAGCTGAAAAGGTAAAAAACTTGCGACGTTTCTTATGTCTGTTGTGGATATCTGCTAAAGTTTGTCACTATAAGTAAAAGTCAGAAATGTAGATCACCCCCTCCCCCCCCTCCTAAAAAAAAAAATTTGAAATTTCATTTTTATTTCTTAAGTCATGCTAACTCAACTTTTCTTCATAAAAGGTGTAAAAGATGTAAAAAAAAAAAAACTTACGGGACAACGCTCCTAACCAGCTTGTGAACAGCCTCCAGAGGTGCAGTGCTGGTCAGTGGTCGCAGGAATTCTATACCCTGACAGGCACACATCAGCTCAATTGCAAGTACTGTTAGGATTTAATTAACATTCAATATCATTAATGGAATCATCGTCATAAAATGAATGCCTATCATTTGCCAGATTGCAGTTCTATAAGAACTGGTTTTGTTTCTGGGTTTCCTCTGGTATGCTTAGTTTAGTCACGTGTGATTTCAGCTATACATGTATGTACATGCTGCGAAGTGGCAGATCATATGGGAGAAAAGGAGGAGGAAGTTAAAGTCTTTAAAAAAAAAAACAAATTAACTACAAATCACAAACTTTCCCCACATGGGCAAAAGCAAGCTAATTTAGATTTTAAGATAAATCTTATGTTTGGTACATGTCCATGTTAGGATTTCTTAAATTTGACAACTGGAACACTTCAGTTTGTACATGGCAATATGAATTTTAAGAGGGTCAACAGAATATCAGTCAAATGTTATTCTTATGCAAGTTTAACTTAAATAAGAATGTCTGTCATCTTCTAGATCCTAAAGGTAAAAATGCCATTGAAACAGAAGTGTGCCCCCCCCCCCCACCTTTTGAGAGAGACCTTTTTTTTTGCCTGTCTAATTTTTCCTCAGAAAATGTGTCCCCCCTTTTGAAAAATTCTGGAACTGTCCCTACTTAAATTGAAAAATTTTGATAAAGTTTGGTCACCTTGTTCAACATGCTCAACAACTTCAAGACACTTTCTCGCAGCAAAACCTCCCATAGAGACATGATCCTCCTGAGCAGCACTGGTAGATAGAGAATCAACTGAGCTTGGGTGAGTCAATACCTTGTTCTCTGATACTGTGGGAGCACAAATAGAAGGAGTTATACCAATCAAAGGAGAAATGAAAATGAATATTATGAGCTATGGTGTTTTTCATGAATTAAGGTAGAATATTATAGAAGGACAACTTATTTCCAAGGACTTTTCTTCAAATGCCCTCGCATTCATATTAAGAAACAGCTGAAAAAGTCATTCTCGTACTACATGTACACATCTTTCAGCTTGCGTGCTTGTATGATAGCATTGTATCAAGTTATCATTATTTTGGTTATTTCAGTTAATTACAGCAAACTATATTATTTAGCTTCAGCATTATATTAAAGGAGAAGGTAAGAAGAAGGCAGATATACAGAGAGGTGTAAAGAAATAAGTTCATATAATTGTTGATATGGTAGTTAAAGAAGTTTGTGGTTCACACATGTTTCTGAAATACATTACAGAAGTAAATCAGTTAACAAAATCAAAAGGGATTGCAATGAAAACTTACCCAATGCTGCTGCAGTGCAGTGTGCGATCATGAAACCTGAATTAAGACCTGCTTCTTTGGTCAAGAAAGCAGGAAGCTCACTCAGATCTATTAGATAGGGAGAAAGAAAGAATGAGATTTCATTAGAGTCAAAGCTTCATCTTTTACTGAAATATCAAAGGGGGAATAGTTCCACTTAAACGGGTTCAAAACTCTGCTGCTAGATTAGTTTCTCTCAGTAGGAAATCCGAGCACATACTTCCAATTCTGCGTTCTCTTCATTTGGCTCCCTATACATCACTATATCTCTTTCAAAGTTCTTCTCACCTAAAAAATTATCAATGGCCAATCCCCAAAATATCTTACAGATCTCATTTCTTTACGCTCTAGTACTTCCTCAAGACCTCTCAGTCTCCGTTCATCGTCTATAATGCAGTTAACTCCTAAACCTCGAACCTCTACAAAGTATTTTGATTAGTAGTATAGTTGCATTAGCTGTGTCATTTTCCCCTGTCATATTTTTTGTTATTTCTTTTCTTTAATCCCAAGTACAAACCATAAACAGAACACAGTGCACTTAGAAACACTAGTAGTAAGCGCCTTATAAATGTTATGTATTATTAGTAATAGTCCTTATGTAGGGAATCCCGAGGAGAATTGGATTTGGAAAGGAATTTTTTATAATAGTGTGGAAATATAATCTTGTACCTTTAACTCTTTATGCTCCGCTTAGACAAGTCCACCCCAACAAAAAGTTGATTTGAATAAAAAGAGAAAAATCCAACAAGCATAACACTAAATTTCATCAAAATCGGATTTGAAATAAGAAAGTTATGACATTTTAAAGTTTCACTTTATTTCACAAAACAGTTATATTCACATCCTTGTCGGTATGTAAATGAGGAGACTGATGACATCACTGACTCACTATTTCTTTTGTATTTTATTATATGAAATATGTAATATTCAAATTTTCTCCCTGTTGTTGTGTGAAACGACAATGAATTCCTCCTTGAACATGTGCAATTAGCATTGTTTAATACTATATGGTTCAATCAAGTTAGTCCTTATTGTCATATCTGTAAAAATGAAATATTGTGTAATTCAAACAATAAAAAACAAAAGAAATAGTGAGTGAGGGACATCATCGACTGTCTCATTTGCATGTCACTGAGCTGTGCATATCACTGTTTTGTGAAAAATAAGCGAAAGTTAAAAATATCATAACCTACTTATTTTACACCCGATTTTGATGAAATTTTCAGCATAATGCTTATTGGATTTTTCTCTATCTATTCAAATCAACATTTTTCTGGGGTGGACTTGACCTTTAAAAATCCTGCCTGTGTCACATCATTTTTGGCATATCGCACTCAAAGAGTCACAACCATCAAATTGTATTTGTATTTTGGGGCTCATATTGATATTTTCAACAGTTTATAATTGTGTTTTATTGTAGTGTAATGGAAGAAAGTTAGCAGCTTACGAGGGTTGACAAGTCTCTCAATACGACGTTCACTAATGCTTGCCAGTTCATGGATCCCAATAGCAAGATAGTCCAGTACCTGTATCATGACAAATATATCACATCATTTACATTCTAGAGATGAGAACTTTCAAAATGTTATCAGAATGTGTCTCACAAAGAATGAGCATAAATAAATTTGCACTTTAATCCCTATTGGTAGCAGTATACATATCATTGACAAGATGTTAAGGGGATGCATGTGACTATGAGGTAATATGTGTTGAATATCATGTGCATTTGCATTAAATATTATTTCAAGTCACACCAAGTGCTTCGGAGCACCTCACAGAACATACAGACTACATGTACATATAGAAAATATGGCATAAACTTTGATGGAATTCTCACGAACTCTGATCTGATTCTGGTGTTGGTAAATAAACAAAAGGGTCATGATTTGAAAATATACCATTAAAACGATTTTTCTCTTCCACATTTAGCAAGTGCCATTTGTAAATTGAATTGGAGCTTTCTAATGCATCACTCCACTGTATGCAAATAATGGTTTATGAGATAACATGTTAAGAATACATACAGTATTACTGGATGATTTCTCACCTTGGCTGGATACTCTCCATGGAAGTTACCTGCAGACAAGATTTCATGTTGGTCTGCAAAAACCATCTGATCATTGACACTACTCAGGAAATAACTCTCATTTGCCATATAATTACAGGTTAAATAAAAGCTCAATTAACTCATTTGATCAATCAATGAGGCTAACATTGGATATATACATTGTATTGTTCAGGTGTATTATATTTTTTCTGGTTCTAGGTAGATTTATTTTTTAATAATACTTTTTATTACTTTACTTATCATACAATATCACAATATTTACAAGTAATTGGATATGGGACTCGTCTTTGACTTTAAAGGATACAGGATTATCAGTAGCACTATTCATCTCAGTAGTCAAGATGCCTTTGACAAATTCAATTGTATCCCACACCACTCCATGAACCTGTGACAAATAGACAGCAGAAAAATATGAATTTATTATTGACAACATACACCTTCACTATAAGATCAAAAAGGACTTGTGACACATACTATGCCTTTTTCATTGAAATAAAACAATTTTTTTGTTGATTTGCATTATTTTTACTTCAACTTGATTTGTTCAATAAATTTCTTTTTTTGAAGTGTCAGTAAATAACAATTATTCTGAATTCTCAAGGATTTTATAATCAATACTTTTCATGTTATACTAGTGTTCTCAGCTAATCTGAGTCTATAAATTCTGAAATATAATTCTACCAAGTCTGAATTTGTTGACCCGTAATGCATCAGACCTGTTGGTAACCATAGCAACCATACCTGAGGGCAGCATCTGAGGGTGTATGCATCCTGGACCCGATCACAGAACCGATGGCTGATAGCTATCTCTGATGGATGAACATCAGAATGAAGTATAGATTGGAATCGTTTAGCAACCAATCTCTGTCCCTTGTGAGGTCTGGCACGATGAATACCTGAAAAGGTTTAGGAATAGTAGATTGATAGCTTTTTAGGCTTTTTTTGTCAATTAATAAGGTGGGAAATGGAAAAATAAGTACTGTAAACAAAGAGTGAAAATATACGACACCGCTCCCCCTTTCCACCTGACAAAAATAGAAATATGAAACATCTAGAAACGGTATGTTAGTGTAAAAACAACAGTATAAACAAAACAATTTTGTCATTAAAACAAAACCAAATATAAACACCCATTATTTCACACTTTAATACAAAAGTGAGGAATCGCTGATGTGGTTTACGGTACACCATGTGAAGTGTTATAGAAACAGTGGATAGAAGGAGAGAAGAAATGGATAGGCGAGAAAGTGGAGATTTGAGAGTAGAGTATTCTTTCTTGAAAGTAGTCCTGAAAAGGACTGTAAACCAGGAAAGATTGATGAGTTGAGAACAGCTTGAGTCGTAGAGCTAATGAGGAGATGCTGGCTTGAGTCGGCGAGTAGAGATGATGAGTAGTAGAAAGACTCGACGTTTCGGGCAGGTTGACTTTCAAGAAAGAATACTCTTCTCTCAAATCTCCACTTTCTCGCCTATCCATTTCTTCTCTCCTTCTATCCACTGTTTCTATAACACTTCACATGGTGTACCGTAAACCACATCAGCGATTGTACATACCACCATGCAAACCTTCAAACAACAAAAGTGAGGAAGATATACATTGACCTTATTTATCTCACCTAATCTACAAGGCCTTGAATGAAATGCATATATGATCTTCTGGTTAGCAGCATAGAGTATAATATATTATGTGTATATATCACAAGTATTAGACTATGGATGACATAATTACTCAACTTACAACTATCAAAGGCAGTGGTTGTTCCTTTCAAGACCTCAAGGGTTAAGGCAGCTATCACATCAGCTTGTTGAGCAATGGCATATGCCCGTTCAACAGCTGAAACAAAGTAATAAATCATAGGATTAGTTCTTCGCCCGGGGGGGCCATTTCCATTTACGAGTGGATACCATGCGCGACCACGGGGTCTTGAAAAGCACCCTAAACACGTATTTTCCATATTCTGAAAATGCACCCCTTAACAAGTATTGGCGTGTGAAACCCTACCCTTAACAAGTATTGGGAACAAATACTATTGGCAGGTATTCCCAGAACTGAGCCCCTAAACAAGTACAGCGATGTATTTTCCATATTCTGAAAATGCACCCCTTAACAAGTATTGGAAACAAAACGATACTCTTAGCAAGTATTCCCTGAAATGAACCCCTAAACAAGTACATAGATATTTCATTGTTATGTCACGCGTCCGTCGGTCATCGGTTTTACCTTTAGACACCATTATTTTGGTTTAGTACGGCCCCGCCTTCCACACCTCGCGCAAATCGGACTCTAAACACGTAGTGTTGGGGCAAAAAGGACATCCTTTATAAAACATTTAGATTTTTTTTATCATCCCCGCATATTTGACCCTAAACACGTATATTTTTCCGGGCGAAATAGATACCCTGTTTTCAATATTTTTTGTGTTTTTGTCACCCTTATCACGTTACGTACGTAACGTGCCCTATCTTGAAAAAGATATCCTTATTACATGTTTTTTTGGTTCGCATGGTATCCACTCGTCAATGTAAGTGGCCCCCCCGGGGTTCTTCGCCCATGATGTCATGGTGATGTAATATATAAATACAATTTGAATCAGCCTAGAAACTAGACAGCTCTATCTTACAAGATAAATGTTCTTGTTTCTCTCTCACCACTTGACTTTGAGTATTGCCATCAACCACAGCAAATATTACAAAGAAATTAAGTGGAAGACACAGTGCCACAATATCAGATCAAAGCTATTGTTTTTAAAATATTTTAACAAAGCACTGTTTCAAACTTAAGTTCATTCTGTCTGAGGCAAATAACATACTTCACACTTCAAATCATGTTAAGAATAATCAATCAATAATCAATCAATAATCAATCATTATTATAAATTGAGCATATGCCTTAATTATTCTAGTAATGTGAAAGTTGCTGGTTTGTAACTTTGAGATAATAGCTCTGTTTGCATTGCTAGTCTTAAATAAAAGATAAAGGTAAAGGGTATGCAGGATATTTCATAATTTCATTTTATTCATTGATTCAACCATTCTGAAAACAAGATAAAATTTGTAATAATATTCAAAGAACAATACAACAAGACAATTCAAAGTAAAAAAAAATGGTTGGGGGGCCCCCAAAGCAAGAGCTTGTTGTTAGGGCTCCCTACATGTAACAAATAAGAGTTGATTATCAAAGACAAGCACTACTAAAATGCAAAACTATGTAAAATATAAGTGACAAATCTACAAGAAAGCACATGTCAGCACTCACAGGCTGCACTGCTGTGAGCATTGTGTTCAACCGGAAAATCAAAATAAAGTAGAGATAGACTGATATGCAATGCAACAGTGCAGCCAGCGAATCACAACCTGTTCTTATAAAAAAAAGGTACAGCTGATCATTTGTATGTTCAAGTTGCAGTTAAAACTTTATTAACAAAAATATACAAAGATAACATTATTGATGTTGTCTTTGTGACAAACAAGAAAAAAATATCTTTGGTAAAAGGGGACCACAAACTAACCTTCTGCTCCAAGTGAAGTAATAAGTTGAGTGCCATTTATCAGAGCTAAGCCCTGCAAAAAAAACCAAGATGGGTTCATCCAAGTATCATAAACAAATTTTCTCTCTTTCTCTTCTGGGTCATATGTTGCTATATAACAATCTCTTTCATTTTCATTTCAAGAGGTGATAATTATTTTGACAATAAAATACATAAGAGATGAAAGATCATAAAAGAGAAAATATATCTATGGATATGGGAGGAAAGTAGCAATTCAAAACTCAAAAAGAGAAATAAGACTTTGTTAGGTGGTATCTTTAAATGTTTTTTATGTAAAATTTCCACACACAAACAATTTAATAACATACATCTCACAACTACTGCATGAAAAAGAAATGAACAAAAAAAAACATTCTGCACTACCAAAGAGTTTTATTCTAGACTGAAATTCAATAAATCAATATTCATGACACATTTTTCCATCATATGGTATTTTGGAGACACTTAACAAGTCATACATGCTACAGTATTAAGAAGCGTGGAATGCATGTATTGTTTGAATACCTCTTTAGGTCCAAGTTCTATTGGAGTCAAACCATGTGCTTTCAGAACCTACAACAGAGAAAGATATATGCATGTAAGTATCAGTCTGATTATAGTGTGAATATTCAATACATGTAAATGTTTCAAAATCAATATAATCTCGCTATACTTACAAAGCTTGTATGATGTCCTTTTTCCCCTTTACTTTTTTTGGTCCCTCAATTGCTTCCAAAAGTTGACATCTACATATCCCTTTTCTCAAATTTTAGACCCACGCCTTTATTTATCCTTAACAAAAAGCATATTCAATAATTCATACCTCTCATTTAATGATAATCCAGCAACTTACATCTTTGGCATCAGCATATCCACTCTTTGGACTCCACATCTTTCCTTCTCCCATCATGCCTAGCGCAAGGTGTGATAATGGAGCTAGATCACCGCTAGCTCCTACTGTTCCCTTGCATGGCACCACAGACAGACAGGAAGCTGATTACATTGAAAGTTACAACATGATATCAACCAAACAATAGGAAAATGTGATATCAAAAACATATATGAAATAAATAAGTTTGAACTTGGATAAGAAATTATATACATGTATATATATATGTCTGTATACTCCAACATTCCTATGGGCTATATACATATACAATACCCCATTCTACAAATATCTGGTATTTCCAGATACTGATCCAAAAATGATTTCTTTTGGTGTAGTTTGACGATCTTTTGACAGGAAAATGACTCGGCTCATGATGACCGCTCTTTTTTGTTTGTCAGAAAATTTCTGTCATTCACTTTAGGCAAATCCTGGATACCCCTGGGTATTTCTTCAAATCCTTTTATTTTAATAAATAACGTGGACCATATATAGTGATTGTGAAAATTAAATTAAGGGTAACTTCTAACTTATTGCACATCTATTTTGTCACCATTAGAAACTCACCATTAAATGCAGCAATGAGTTTCTCCAGGTTTTGAACTGAGATGCCACTGAATCCCTTGGATAGGATGTTAATCCGCAAGGCTAGCAACTTACGGGTGTGTTCTGGTGATAGGGGTCTACCAACACCTACACAATGTGAACGAATTAAATTCTCTTGGAGTTCTCTGATTAGTGGAAGAAAGACAGAATATGCTCTCATAGAGGTGACTGAATTTTTCACTTTCATCTTACATAAAAAAAAATTTGAAATATAAATCACTACTGCTAGTTTAATATTAAATTACTTGATTAAGCTGATTTATTAATTATCAATCATGAAATAGGTTTTGACCCCATGGCCCACAGTCAATTCAAATTGACCTATCCATCACTTTTTGTTTCCATTTTCTGCTTATGGTATCATTCATGAAAAATATCTTCAAGTAAAAAATTCTTCCAAAAACCATGGGCATATAGATACATGCCATCATGCTATTCAAGGCAGGGGGGTGACACAATATATTATGTCCCTACAACAACAGGTTCATAACTTGATTCTATGTCATTGCCGCAAATATATTGGGTAAAACTCATCAGATTTAGGTGAATTTATTGACAAAATAATTTATGACCCCATCCCCCTCTCTCATTGAAATATAGTAGATATGAAGTTCATACAGGTTATATCAATGACTCACTTCAGTTTATCAGGTCCAATCACAACTCGAGCAAATTTCCCAAAGCCTGTATTGATGCCATAAACAACTAATGAAAAAAAGAACAAATAATCTACAATGAATACCAAAATATTTGTGCAAAACAATTGCAAATATATAACTTTGAAAAAAATATTTATTTGTGTCTAACTGCATTATGAATTTAAAGAATATTACATTTAGATTTACCAAGAAAAAAATATCCTGAGCAACATTCAAGTTACTGAGTGCATATCTTCAAATACTGGAGTAAAAATCAATCAATATTTACAATATCATGTTCATTAAAAAAAATAATCCTGCATTCATTCCCCATTCTACATTCCCATAACATGCAAAGATAATACCTTTGTTTTCTTTAAGGATGTTGTCCACAAGCTTTTGAGCTTTAGCTACTTTCTCCCATGCAACTGGTGATACCTACAGAAGTGAAACAAATAAAACATCTCATTCATTTATTGATTTTTTTTCTCTTCTCTGAATAAGTTTTCTGGTACTATCAGGATCGAGAGATTTCACTCTCAATGTTTCAATATAATCCTTTACTTTGAATACTACATGGAAATAACTTGCTTTGATAGTTTCAGTGTCCTCTAAATTTCAACAAGTTGTTTATAAGTTCTGCTGATTACATGAAGTGAACTTTAAGTAGTAACACAAATGTCATCTCAATGAGAATTCTCCTATTAGGACACTTCACTTTGCATATATAAGCAATATATAAAAATCCAATAAACACGAAAACCAAACAAGTGGAGTGCCTCTGGCAGTCTCGCCTGCATAATGCGATTCAATATAGCAGCAGTGCTGACTTTGAAAATGAATATAAAATAATTATTCACAAGAAACACCATTCATATAATATGCTACTATGTTCATCAAGTGACCTACGACTTGTGCAAGATGAGCTATGATACTGGATTACCCCTATGTCCACATTTCATTAACTATATCCATTAACTTTCAAAGTTATGATGGTAATTCTACAAATACCCCAAAATAAATATTACCAAAGATCATTGACCCTAAATGAACTTTGACCTTGGTCATGTGACCTGAAACTCGCACAGAATGTTCAGCGATACTTGATTACTCTTATGTCCAAGTTTTATTAGCTAGCTCCATAAATATTAAGGTATGATGGAAATTCAACAAATACCCAAAAATGCCAAAAGTTCATTGACCCTAAATGACCTTTGACCTTAGTCATGTGACCTGAAACTCGAGCAGGATGTTAATTAATACTTCATTACCCTTATGTGTA
This sequence comes from Lytechinus pictus, assembly GCF_037042905.1. Lineage (NCBI taxonomy): Eukaryota > Metazoa > Echinodermata > Echinoidea > Temnopleuroida > Toxopneustidae > Lytechinus > Lytechinus pictus. Next base: position 59,339,938 of record NC_087247.1, on the reverse strand, counting down.
AGTTTCATGAACTAGATCCATACACTTTCTAAGTTATGACATTTCAAAAACCTAACCTTAGGTTAAGATTTCGATATTGATTCCCCCAACATGCCCAAAGTTCATTGACCCTAAATAAACTTTGACTTGGTCAAAGTGAAACCAAGGCAGGATGTTTAGTAATACTTGATTTCCCTTAAGTCCAAGTTTCATGATCTAGGTCCATATACTTTCTTTCTAAGTTATGATGTCATTTCCAAAACTTAACCTTAGGTTAAGATTTGATGTTGACGACGCCGCCGTCGGAAAAGCCATGCCTATTGTCTCGCTCTGCTATGCAGGCGAGACAAAAATTTTTTGCTTCTGAGAGACTTTTCAGTTTTTATGAGCATCTCACCTTGATCTGATATTGACCTTTCCCAAGTTTAACAAGGTCATCAGAGGTCAAACTACCTCCGTCCAGATAGAGAATCTGATTAAAAAAAATTTTTAAGGAAGAAAAAGGGAAAAGACGTGAAATTGATATGGTAAATAATAAGTTAATAACAAAAATAATTTATCAATATATGTTGTATGGATGGTGAAACGACTTGAGATTAATTGATTATGTCAGTCACAGCATCAAAAGTCCCATATATTTTGTTTTATTCTATTTGTGATATATCACTTCTAAAAGCATATCAGTTAAGCACATAACATTTTTTTTTTTTAGTTGAGGTACTTAGTGATCTCTTTCCATTTCCCATTCTCTTTTTTCTGTTCCTCTCAATAAGATAATAATTTTTTTTCTGCATTCCTTGAATAGAAAATATAGGAAATAAATTCATAACATGGAAATTAAATCATTTGTCGATTCATGATAGAATTACTTTAATTTCATTCAACTTTATACTGACTGGATTATCTTTTTTTATATTGCACGTAAAACCAAGTCAACAAATTAGATATACCAGGGTTGACAATTTGGCAATACAAATTTCTAGAAGTACACAGTTCTTTCTTTTTCAGATTATAAATAATGCTTTTATTTGAGTTATGGGTTTTACATTAATTTGAGATAAGCATAGTTCTTAGTGTTACATACTGAATTGTAAATAGAAATGAATACATGGTATGTTGCATTGTAATTACTGCCAATATTCTGAAATGCACTTAAATTCTTTTTTTTGGGGGGTAGGGCTTCCATCATTTACAAAATTAACAATAATATGTATTGTAAATCAATTAATAAACATAAATCAATCCTTTTAAGGACTACACTCATTTAGAAAAGAATACTCTACTTTCAAATCTCCACTTTCTTGCCTATTCACCTCCTATTCTATCCAATTTTCTTATATCAGTCTCTCCAGGACTTTACATATGTTGTACCATACACCTCTTCCCCGATTGCTCATACCACCATGCAAACCTTCAAACATCATCTAAACATAAATTATTTTATACCTCACGAGAATCTGCCCCACCAGTACTTGATCTAGTAGCAGAATAGCAACTAACTGTTAAGGAATCTGTTGTAATATATATGAAGTACATCTTCTTGAGGTAATGCATTTCGCTCCAACAAAGTTCATTAAAACAAAATCCAAATTTCCTTAGAAAAAGCTCTTCAAGATGTATTTTCTAAACCTGACATGGCATTTATATTACATTTTATATATATATATATATATATATATATATATGTGTGTGTGTGTTACACTCTTTAAAAATAGCGTGGTAGATGGATGAGTGTTAGCTAGTAGAAGTACTTCAAAAAGTGAATCCAAACTCATAATATAAAGTTCAGATGATATTCATTAACACAAACAGTCGCTTGTTGTGAACTCGGGCACTCCCCTATCATGGCCTCAAAGGGCAGGAGCGCAAGCTTGTGTAGTAGTAGTCCGAAGACTAAGAAAAGGGCCCAGAGAATATCAAGCACCTCTAATTTATTCTCTGAGGGGAGGTGTTTACCCCTTTGGACTTAACTATTGAAACTGTACATGGGTAGACAACTTAATGAAATATAATAAAGGACAGGTCTGGAAGATGTAGGTAACAAAGACTAATAAATAAAGAATCGAGGCGAACTAATGAAGGAAGGAAGATTAATCTGAGGGAATCTATTGTTTGCCACTGAAGGCGGTGTTTTCATTTGGGTAGGGTATTGTTATTAAAGGGTAATGTGGTTGTATCACTGCCTGAATATAAGCATGGTCTAGTGATGTATTATTTAGTCAACTTCTACCTTGGAATGAATATTTTACTCTTACATATATATATATATATACATTTATAATATAATACATACATTTTTTTCTTCTATTGTTTAGTGCTTAGGTCCTCAAAAAGAAAAAAAAATTATTATAATTTGAGAAATTCCAAAATTCACAGAGATATTGATCAATGGCTTATTGTAACTCAACTAAGCAAAATTATTGTTTAGGGGAAAATCAGACGTAATACCATAGCCTTTTGCATGAAGGGAGCATGGAGCTATTAATAGCTCTATGAAGGGAGGATCACCAAAAATCCTCACATAATTCTACCCAAGTGACTGTACACAACACCCTTTAAGTTCAATTCAAATTACAAAATAGTATCTAAGAATTTTTTTCCTCCCCTGCCTCCAAAGAAATTCCTGTGTAACCCACCATCAGCAGCTGTGCTGTGAAAGAATCTATAGTTATTCTGTGTTTCTTTCATAAAACACAGTTGAAGTGTAATATTCAATTTTGAATCCTTTGTGTTGTGTTATAATTATGTTTAGTTAACAGAGCGTGAGAGGATTGGTCTAGTAGACCCTAGCTATCTGTAATCAGTCATTAATGTGAGAAATCGCTTTTATATGCCCTGAAGGTATTCTATTCATATTTATTCTATTCAATCCATACGTATGTTTTTAAGTAATGAATCATACTATCACTGCTTGAATGCATGGCTTTCATAAATGAACATCTCATGACAGATGCAATTGCTGCTTACTGGTATTAATATTTCTAATTCACTTAATTTAATTTAATTGAAAACTTAATATGCATGATTAGATTCTCATAAGGATACATTTGTGAAGAGTCTGGTGAAAATCCTCCGTTCAAACCATTCCCGTCGAATGAAGTTAGGCATGTCTTGTTGGCCAGATCTGACTTCAACACTAACAAAGAAATAATAAACAAAACAGAATAGACCAGTTTGTATTTGCCTAGATGTCCTAAATGACATATAATATCCAGATATGTTAAAACAAGTAGAAGACTTTGTGAACTTAGATCAGGCACCCATGACTTGTGAGATATTAGGACCGAAGCAATGTCGCAAGAGCGTATGCTGTGTCGCCACAAAATGAGGTGTTTCATGAACCATTTTCTATCCCCTCCATAAGTGACTACCTCTGACCTCTGGTCAATGAATGCACCATGAGTGAACAATCTATAGACTGATTCTGTTGGGCATTCCAATTTCTAGATGCATCTTTCTGCTGTGAACAGACAAACTACCAGTATCAGGTTTGAGTGTTGCTATGTCAGGTTATGAATTGAATATCAGTTGGTTTTAGTCTAGATCTTGGTAGAAATGACCATCCCCTGTACATGCTAAGACTGGTTTATGACCTTGCTTCGAGGTTTTGAATCTCATCAAATACATGTTTTCATTCAGTCACAAGGGACATGATACACAATAAATCTTGGCATATCTTCATTATCCCATATTGTGCAGTCATTAATGTGCAGGTATTTTTAAAATATCTTTGTAACATATTAAAAGAATAGAACCCTGAGCTTAATAAGGTTCTTTGGGTGTGGCACTTGCCAAGTCCTCATCTGCATTTAAAATCCAATCCTCACATAATTGATACTTGCATTACTTTACTTTGTCAAGTGCAATACAAAATAAGATTGTATTCAAAATTCAATATATCAACAGAACAAGAAAACGTTGCGAGCCTATATAGCCTATAGAGTCCTGTTGTTTAAGTTATTCTCACTAGAATACTATATCAGTTTCAATACCAAACCCATTTGACATATTTTTGCAGAGGCTGTGCTTACATGGATCAGGAGATATAATGAAAAGGCCCATCATTTGGAAATTATGATCTGGTGAACTAATAGCTTGAATGGGTAAATCTTGAAAATAATTATATTCCAGGTGCTGTTCTATTCTGATCTATTCTAAACTTATAGGCTATAAGCTCTGTCTCACTTCCCCAGGCGAGATAGATTAAAGGATAGACGTTCACCCTGACAAAAATGTTATTGTAAAAAGAGCAGAAAAAACAAACAGTAAAAAAAATATTGGTTTCAGGAAAATCCATCAAATATTTAAAAAGTTATTAGTATTCTATTTTTTTTTGACGTCATATGCAAGCACCTTCCCATGTATTGTGAATTATTTAAAAAAAAAACATTCTAAAACAATGAACCTTCGGTAGGTCCCTGTGAAAAAATCATTTCATAGATTCATGAAAAAAAAAATTTTGCAAAAAAAAATTCTAGTCATAAAGAACCATTAAAAAGTTTAAATTTGTGCATTTTTTATGATATAAACACATGGGGCAGCTTTTTTGTATTTAATGGATTTTTTCTCAAAGTTTCACCAATATTGTTTTTTTCTGGTAATTTTTACAATAAGCTTTTCGTCAAGGAGAACTTCCCCGGCCCTTAGGTGCGTAATACATTTCAAATCTGTGGAAGTTTTTTTTACACCGGGTTCACAGTCTAGCTAGTTTCACCAAATAGTACCTACCGACATGGACGAAATCATTTTCATCTAGAATATCAACAAGTAGGTCATCTGGAAAGAGCAAACTTCCTCCTTGAGTTTTTCTGACTTCGGAGACATCATCTTCTTCATCGTATTGTTTCATAGAACGGTATCGCGAAAGGGTTTCCTTGCCCAACCATGATATCGTGTTGTTGTCCTTACAAGGAATAAGGATCCATTCTCCCCGAACTTTCACGTTGATCTTCATCTTGTTCCTCAAATATTGATCAACAGAAGACAATCAAATGTAATTGTCTTTTCTTCCCGTTGATTCCCACAAACAAAAGACTGATTAGTAATATTTATGAGGTTTGGAATATGTATCACGTTGCTAATAATAGTATCGGACTGAACTCTGTGGGTTTTTACTATGATCAGGAGGATCCTGTTTGGTATTCGAGAACGCATGATAAGCTTTGTGTACACGTAGCTAGCTAGCTGCCAGCGCGCACTATATCGCTTGCACGGCCTTGGCCAAATTTCAGAAATCGACGACCGATGTTTACTTTTTGCGGGAACGAACAACTTGTTGAATGGCGGGGAACTATCCTATTTTTGTTTAGGTTATGTTGAAATTAGATGTTTTACTTGAAAAGGTTTATATTATCTTCAATTTCTGAAATATACTTATAAAATATTTCATAGCTGTCTTTAATTCATAACATATTCGATTTATATAGTTTAAAGGAGCAAATTCATTCGGAATCTCAATTCCCAATATATTGAACCCCTACAAATAATCGACTCGCCTGTAGGTGTGTCAGGGGTATGTACATTGTGGACCATGTGGCATTATTGATTTTTGTTGCGTAGAGAACTCCGAGGGAACTGCATGTGAAGCCGATTTACCTGCCAGACCGGGGTTGCCAGAACTACGTGGATTTTTTTAAATTGGGTAATGTTACATCCTTACATCGAGCAGCAGGCGGATTCTGATAGATATACACAGATCTATCATCGATCGGCCTCAGACTGGGTACTTTTATACTTCAAAATATTTGTCTCAAACTAACTGCGGTATACACAAAAATTAATTGTCTTTTTTCCCCTCGTGTCAGAGGTTTTTCATTCATGCAATTGCCAAGTTAACATGTATTAACATTCAGGGTCTCAGAGACAACATCCGAGATGTCGTCTAAAAGAATTCCATATTTAAACACATGCCATATATAATAACTGTTGTATGGTTTACCTTGAAAATAATTAATCATATACATCAAATAGATTGCATATTGAGCATACACAAGGACTGTATTTATATCTGTTGCTTTTTCATGTGTGAAATCAAAACCAGCTATTAATAATTTTTCGTTTAATATAATTTTTCTTTAAACATTAAATTAATCAAATCCACAATACGTTTCCAGAAAAGCTTTACGCTTGTGCATTCTAAAACAACATAAACAAAAGATTATGTTGTTTTACAGAAAATACCCAAGTTGTCTGTTACAATATTCCACCTCCGCAAGTTGTATCTAAACGGCAAAATCCTATGAAGGGTTTTGAAGTTGAGTTGCTTTATTGTATTGTTTTTCAATGTCTTAAACTTAAATTTCAATGTGTCTTTCCACTTAAAATCAATTGCAAGGTTCAATTCACCTTCCCAGAATGTTAAAGCAGCCGGTTCTCTGTTCTTAAATTCACACAATAAACTATAAAAGTTGCGAGACTTCATTGATCGTAGTCTAATAAAATCAAGCGTTCTAATTTCGAATACGTCGCTTCCGTATTGTGAATTTGTTTCATCGTTATCTGCATAACAAAACTTATGTCTAGAATTCTTTCGATCCAAATTTTTGGTATCGCATTTTTCAGTTTCGAATACATAAAGTCAATTAACAAAGAATTTGATCCAAGCACTCGACAAATATGTTCTCTTGGCCGAAATCGTCCATTTTCTACAATGTCATTAATCGTTATGCCTTTTTCAAACCATTTAAAAAAAAAAAGGTTTTCTATCATGTGTGATATTACTATTGTACCACAAAACTTGATATTTAACATTTACAATATCTGGAAACTGAATATAGTTAAGTTCACTCCAAGTTATGAGCCAGTCTATATAAAAGTCGGTACCTTTTGTTTTGCGCACAACTTCAACATATCTCTACTGAAACAATTTGTTTTCAAAAGTATTTAAAAAAGGACATATTTTTTCAATCCAATATCTAAACATAAACTTCCACGGTACATCATTATCATTTTCAAAGAATCTACTCAACCATGATAAATGTAAGGATTGGAATTTAGATTTCAAATCTATCATTCTCAGTCCTCCCCTTATAATATCATTAATCAAGACTGCTCTCTTGACCTTTTCTCGTTTTGAATTCCATAAAAAATTATACATCAGTTTATTGAGATCAACAACTAGTTTCTGGGGATGGGTAATGCAGAGGCAACGTAAACAAATTGAGAAATTACTAGTTTAATTTTTGTTCGTTCTAATTCAGCTTTATTTTCATTAGATGGGTTTTCATCAGTCTTATAACTCATTGAATCGAATTCAGATTGTAATTGTTTAAAAGTTTCATTATTTTCTTTCTGTTTTTGTTTCGAATACTTGATTGTGTATTCTTTAATTTTTATCTTACACATGTCCCATTTCATTTGAGGATTCATATTAACATTTTCCAATATAATTTTTTTAATCAAACTTTTCAAATTTTTTGTATAATAATCGTCTTTTAATAACGAATTATTCATTTTCCATAAGCCATAATTAATTGTCGATCATATTAGTATTTTGATGATATCTCCCGTGATATCTTTGGCATAAATTGGATTGTAAATGAAGGGACACCCCGGGAGGGACAATAGTCGCGCGTAACCCAAATTACGACATTTACACACACAAAATCGGTTCAGACGAAAAATTTGAAATAAACGAGCATCATCGAAATAATGACACTTCAATTTTTTAGCAAAATGATGGCTGCCAGTTATGGCATACACCACTATTCCTTGATCAGGGAATTGCGGGGGAATTGCCTAATAATTAGCCCCGGGGGGCGGGGGGCCACTTACATTGACGAGTGGATTCCATGCGCGACCAAAAAACACGTAAAAAGGATGTCCTTTTCAAGACTGGTACGTAACGTAATAAGGGTGTCAAAATTAACACTAAAATAATGAAAAAAAGGGTATCTATTTTCGCTAGGAAAGCTACGTGTTTAGGGTCAAATTTGAGAGGGTGTAATAAATTAAGACTAAAATGTTTTAAAGGATGTACTTTTTGCCCCAAGAATCAACACTGTATACGTGTTTAGAGTATACGATTTGTGCGAGATGTGTGAGGTGGGGCTGTACTAAACCCAATGATGTAGGTAAAGGTAAAACCGACGACCGTGACATAACAATAAAAATATCGTTGTACTTGTTTAGGGGGTCAATTTAGGGAATACTTGCCAAGAGTATCGTTTTGTTTCCAATACTTGTTAAGGGTATGGTTTCACACGCCAATACTTGTTAAGGGGTGCATTTCAGAATATGGAAAATACGTGTTTAGGGTGCTTTTCGAGACCCCATGGTCGCGCATGGTATCCACTCGTCAATGGAAGTGCCCCCCGGGTAATTAGCTAGATCCTTGCTGATATATGCAAGGGCGTGAGTTACACCTTTTTCAAGGGGGGGTGGGGCCTTAATTAATAACCGATAAATATCGGCGATTACCGACAACCATGATTCATTGAAGTGTTCCTCATTCTCAGTCACATTGTCTTAAGTATATACCCAGGCAGGGGCATGCAGATTAAGCTTTCATCGTATGAGGCATGAGGAGGGCGGAGGACGGGACGGAATAATTTAACTCATAATTTTCTCTGATCGGCCGCCAAAATCTGATTTCCGTTCTTGAGCATTTTAGGGTCAGGGTTATAGTCCCCTAACTACAGAGACTGAATTAATTTTATCTTCTTCTATAGTACTGAAGGTCTACAGTGGCGTATCTAGCGGGAGCAATGGGGCACGTGCCCCGGGCGCCACTTTCACTTTTCAGGGGGGGGGGGTACGTAAAGAAAGAAAAAATTAAGAGAAAAGGCAAATGAGGATGTATATTAAAAAGATCAGCTCATGCACACTTCGTGCTCACACTACACCGATGAGATACGAATCCTTTGCATGAATTCCTATATACAAATGGTCCTTTTCAGTTAAGTATAAATTAAACAATTTAGCTCACCCCTCCTGCTTGCATTAATTGCTTAGTTCGTTATGCATCGATGGTTTAATTCTCCCTAAAATATCCCAACTGCAGGTCTAAATATCATTAATTTTCAGCTCGCGCTTCGCATTAATTAGTATTATATTATTATGCATCATGTTAATGATTACTAAGAATACTTAGAATGTTCAGTCTTATAGATCTTTAATATTAAAAATATAAGCTCGCGCTTATTTATTTATCTATTTTTTTTTTTAACAGAGCAGTGTTTTATACAAGGCAATGTTTTCCAGGCTTTTTGCCGGGAGCCCCACATTTTTGCCGACCTCGTATTATCTTCACAATTTGAGTATATCCAACAAATCAACTTCATTGCAAACAGTTACTCATTACAAGATAATTAAACAGAGAAAAACAATATTTACAAAAGATTACTCTTATTTATTCTGAAAAAAAAAAGAAATATGAAAAGAAATAATTGGAGGTCAAACATAAGAGCACCTGTAAAAGGGGTTTTACAGAACATTTCATCACAAAGCACAACATCTAATGAACATACAAGTTATTCAAAAGGGAATAAGGACGGTTACAAGTAATACTCTATAGATTATTTCATGTTGCAGACATATAATAATAATCATTGTAGCTGGCATGATTATTTCAAAACGGCAACAAATTTTTACAACTGTTTTGAATGATTATTTTTTCATAAATTGTAATCACAGAGGTTACATCCCTCAGTGTGTTGTCAGTCATCCACAAAGCCTACTAGGTTAACTACTTAGGCATCATCTAACAAAGTGATATTGAAATATTTTCCTTGCCAAAACTGATGTCATTAATATGTTTTAAATTGGTGGGGCTAAGGGAGGGGGGGGGGGCTTAGCCCTACCAATTTCCCGGGGTTAAGTTTAGCCCACTTCAGTTTCACACTTCGTTTTAGCAAAATGAGCTAGCATGGTATAGTATAGGACGATCTGGCCCTGCAAGAAAGAAGGGTTAGTCTGGGGTTTAGGTATTAACCCCGGCTAAGCAAATAGTATGGGGTTAAGAAAGTCAGTGTGAAACAAAAAAAAGATAGTATGGGGGTTAAGGAAATGCAGTATGAAAAGCATACAGATCCAGAACAGAACACATTGCCATTTCACTGGCCATATTATTTATGCACAATAGTGGGTGCATCCAATTGACATAACATCATGGTCATAACCTACCTCACAGTTGATTCTCTTTATCAATCCAAAAGGTGAATACAGTGCGTCCCAAAAAAAACTATACACTTTTGAAATGGCTGCCAAATAAAAAGTATATCACTTTGGGGGGTAAGACTTATACATATGGAAAGCAGATAAAGTCATCTTTTAAATGACACCAAAATGTTGGAAAACTATTCATGCTTGAGTGAGCACTACCCGCTTAAACAAAGGGTATGAAAATTAGGGTGGGCAGGAATTAGCCTTTCGGTTTCTTTCAGTTTTTGAGAGGCGAGTCCCTTGGAACTTGCAAACTTGAGGGTGTTCTGATGAATTGATGGTCATTCATTATCAATTTAAATTGTTAGAGCAAATTTCATGAATTATCAAATTGAAATTCCATGCATGAGTGAGCATGAATTTCAATCTTTAGTGAAGCATTTTAACTTACAATGTGGGTCTCAGCAGTGTGTTCATTGGAGTCAGGAGAATAGGGGTAAGAAATGACTTCAGTGTGTGAAGTAAGCTGATGGGAAAAGGGTCAACAGAACGTTTAGCCTCCCTCCTACAGGTCCGTCCCTCCCCCTCCTGTTGAGATTGAGACTGATTGCTATTACATGTACGCATTAAGTGCAAAGCGGACTGTCAATTTGATAATAAATTCTGAAAATTAGATCATCAACTTTTATCTATCAATCATTCAATCAACAATCTGTTAGTAAATAAACTCAATCAATGTCATCAATCAAATATTCACCTTTTTCAATAAATTATCAATCAAACATTCAGCTTTTTCAATAAATGATTTCATAAATTATCATAATTAGTCAAGTTCTTAATAAATCATTCAATGGAAAAGAAAGACCCATCAACCATCAGTCACTTGGCATTTTAAGTTTTAAATACCAACCAAGAGAAAGAAAGGGGTGGAGGGCGGGGTGAGTACATGACATGTAATTTGTAAGAGAACACAAAGAAGAATGCCCCTTTAACCCAGTCTTACCCTATCTCATCCCCTTGCATGTAACAGGTACCATCACATTACTCTGACTCTCACAAGCACACTTGATAAGATCCACATAATAAACGAAAAATGCTACACTAAAATTACAATTCCTGTTTACTCATGCATTACATTTCAATTTAGTAACTCGTGAATTTGCTTAAGAAACCGAAACGGATCTCCATTTATCAGTAATTTAGCATAACACCCTTAACTTTGCAAGTTCCAAAGGACTCACCTAAAAAAAAAATGGAATTAAGGCTAATTCCTGCTCACCCTAGCAAAGGCTAGTCTCTCAGGAGGGGTGAAAGGGGTAGAGAGAGAGAGAGGGGGGGGGGGGTTAAGTGTTCTGTTGACCCATATCCCGTCAACCTACTTCCCCCACCTAAGTCCTATCCCTATTCTGACTTCCATGAACACATTGCTGAGATCCACTTAAAAAGTGAAAAATTGTATTTAATGTTCACTCATACATTAAATTTCAATTTAATAATTCTTAAAATTTGCTCTAAAAACCTAAATTGATAATGCTTGATCATTGATTTATCAAAACATCCTCAACTTTGCAAGTTCCAAGGGACTCGCATCTCAAAAACTGAAAGAAATTGGAAGGCTAATTCCTGCCCACCCTAATTTTCATACCCTTTGTTTTAGTGGGCAGTGCTCGCTCAAGCATGAAAAGTTTTCCAACTTTTTGGTGTCATTTTAAAGTTGACTTTATAGGCTTCAATGTATGTAAGTGTTTTCCCCCAAAGTGATATATTTTTTATTTGGCAGCCATTTCAAAAGTGTATAGTTTTTTTTGGGACGCACTGTATATCTCTAGTCTGTGTAACAGGTATTTGTGATCAATTAAATCGAACGTTTGTGACTAATCTCAACGACTATCTAAATATACAGACGAGGTCGATCTGAAAATTTAGTTCAATCAATAGCAACTCTTTGTAAAATGGGCCTAAGATATCATCTGACCACTAAAACAACAAAAATGTCAGAAGGATGTAAACTAAGAATATAATCTTCTGTGTCGTGGCAGAGACATTGAAATACAAAACATAGATAAATGAACACAAACATTTTTTAAAGAAAAAAAAAAAAATGCTTTCTAATTATCTACAAGGTAGCATCAAATACAAATAATGTAATGAATGTGTGTGTATGAGAAATTTTGTTTCACTCATATCAAAGGTGATGTATATAACTGTACTATATAAAACAAATCATTTCATATAAAAAATACTAATTTATTTAGCACGTAAAAAATATGTACATAAAAACAATTCAACATAATACTTGTAGGCATTATATTTTATACAGCAAATATAAATGTATCATACAAAATTCAAGTGGTATCACTTCAAGTGGTGGCACCTTTTGATTGAAAGGAAGAAGTGCATCAGTAGCTTATGCCAAACATGGCACATCATCTTATAAAGTATATACACAGTATATGCCTTCTTGGCTCAAAATATAAATTCAGCCTTGCAATCAACAGCAACCATTATACTATCTCTTATATATATATATTTATATATATATATATATATATATATATATATATATATATATATATATATATAGTATATATATATACTATACTCAGGGCTGCGAAAAGGAAGTTACGAATTGTAAAAAAGAAATAAAAATAATGCGACTAAAATACCACAAACAACCCCCCTCATGACAATCTGCAAACAATTTAACCATGTTTAGAAAAAATCCAAGTTCGATTGAGTGGAAAACCACAAAGAAAAGCGATTTCAAACAAACGGAAGGACACACAAGATTAGCCAAATTATAGTAAGGATAGTAAAATCATACAGTGCTGATAAATTTTACTTTAAGAATATCCCTTTGCCCCCATCATTGTCTCCTCATGGAGTGGATCTATTTTAGTATTCATATTCACTATCCAATGGAATGTAAGTCAAACAACCTGAATGAAATATGACACAGCTACATGTATTTAGGTTCACACAAGAGATTCACTGCAGCAAAAAAAAATGTCAGTTTTAATTCATATGTATGAGAAATGAATGCACACAAAATTCTAATTTAATAATCATAATAAAAAAAATTGTAATAATTATCACATGATTATTATGTATGTACAGACCTGCTTATAAAAAGCCACTGGATGAAAACCCATTACAATTTTTGAAATCAAATCAAATTCAATGTATGTATTTATAATAGGATATGAAATGCAAAAAACATATTGGCCTGTATTCTGAAGTCAGACCATGGTCTAACTCTGTGCTAAACTCATGGGGAGCCAAAAGTTCAAAAATTTTGTTTATATTGTATATTTTTTATGTTTATTATTTAGTTTCCTTTTGCTTTCATAATGAAGAAAAATACTTCAGTTATCATTCCCAGACAATTAGGGTGTCATATGAGTTAATAAATTGGATGTGCACTCTGAGGGATTCGTGCCCCAATTGGCCCTCCATAGTTAAACCACAACTTTAAACCGGGGTTTAATTTAAATTCGAGTTCAGAATTGAATCTTCCTCCCCCCCAAAAAAAACCAAATAAAAACAAGAGAGTAAAGGTTGGGCATTGCATTTTCAACAAAGTTTCAGTTCAGGCAAAATCTCACATCATGTCTGATAAATCAGTTCTTTACTCATTTTTGTGGCATGAGTGACTTTATATTATAACTAGATTAAATTTCATTACACAAAGTGGGCTAAAGGCTCTGAATCATCATAGAGCTGTAATAGCTCCATGGAATCATATACTTCTGATAATGAGAACCTCAGGAATCAACTTCATTTCTCATACAGCTCTAAGAGGATTTTCAGATGACCAACTCTCTACAGGAATGTTCCTAGGTTTATCCTCATTCACTTTGAGTGGGTGGCTTCTATAACGTACACTGGCTGATAATGTAGACTCTGGTTGAATCTGAAATATATAATTGAGAGGTAGAAATATCATTGGATACAAAGCAAGAAAAAACATGTAGTGCAAATATGCATTTGTAGAGTGACCAAGAAAATATACATCTATCATCTATGCCTATGTGCCAACTTTCATGTGTCTATATTCCAATAAAAAGCTTGGAAAAGTGCTTGGAAAAGTGATCTCCTTTCACAACAGGGGGTTAAAGCAATATTTGTTATCAAGTACCAGTACATGGAACAAACTTTACTGACGCTCATGACATCATAGGTCAGGAAAATAACCCCCTTTTTTCTTCTTTATCTGCATCTCAAGAGAATTGAAGACTCATTCAAGTTTCTTGGCTACATTCCAAATGAAAGTGAACTTGTATTAAAGAAAAGGTTACCCCCACACGTCCACCTGCCCAACAAAGAAACACTTGAGGGTAAGCAGGGAATCATTTGAGACAGATATTCATTGATTTTAACTGACAAATGTTATAAGCTATAGAATCTTTTTGCATGTGATTTGCCAAGATTAAATTTGTCAGTTGAAATCACTGACAAGATACTTTATGAAACCGTAGAAAACTGCAAATGCCCCCCAAAATCAAGAATCATGCCCTTTCTGTGACCCACTGATTCATAGAAGCTTGCTACAGAACATACTGCAACTTTTCTTTTGGTGTATTGGTGGTTATTCTAACTGACTGCATGAATGAATGCTTGAAAGCAAATAAACATAAGGACCAATGACTTCAAGTCCTCCATGAGGGACATGGTAATGAGGAGCAATGCCTTATCAAAAGACAGCAAAAACATTATTGTGATCCCTCATTTGAACAACTACTGGACTATAATCCCACAGATTTAAATTCTGAAATGTAAACAACCCATTTCAATAATTATGACACTAAGAATTTAAAGAAAACCCATATTTGTAAAAACTAATTTAAATCAAATTACTTCAGAATATGTATCACAGTAGTAATTCTCCAAGTTAATTGATGAATAGTATGCTGTTAGTTTTTAGCTCACTGTTCAAGAATGGTAAAGTCAAATGGGTTACTGTTTATTTCAGATAGTTTCTTAGCACAGATTTTGAGCATAGAGAATGTCTCCCAGCCAAGTGCACATGGCCAGGATGAGCACAAACCCAGCAGCACCTCAAAAAACAAAATTTTGAAAGTAGCATTGCCACTTTCGAGGGACAAGTACTATACCTACACAGAAATGTGTATTAACTTTCATCTTATTTTACTTGTGTAAGGTTTTGTTGTGCATGCTAGAACTGTAGTAAATTTCACCACTTTCCCTCTTTTTTTCTGACTGGAGGCCTATGAACTCAACATGTCCGATGGGGCAAATGAGGCCACCCGGATTAATACATAATTAAAACTCTATGGTTACATCTGTTAAAACTTTAAAATGCAGGGTATACATCACTACACTTGATTGTATATAATGTGTCCACTCCCAATAAAACATGTAGATACGCAATAATACTACGACAATAGACAGCACAATATGAGAATCTCTTTTCTCCATAATATTGGACATGATTAATAAATTAATTAGTAAACTAAATTTACTTCATATACAGCAATATTAAATTTTTTTTTCTTCGGGTGGCCTCATTTGCCCCATTTCAATGGGGCAAATAACTGTGGCCATCCAACAAAAATATGTATGGCTCATTAATATGCAAATTAGGCTAATTAGTTCTAACATTTCTAATGGATCATGTTTATCTACTCTAGATCTAGTAATAGACATCGTATCATGTTTCTACTGGTTTACATTAAAAAGATATAATTGGAATTATAAAAAATGTGACCTTATTTACCCCACCCTCCCCTACTTATGAAGGAGAATATACTGCAAATATACATATCAATGAAGTTGATTTACAACCTCAATATCACAAAGGTAGTTTGAATCCATGGTTTGAAACCATGATTTCATATGTATATTATATTTCATGCACTGACTATGCTTTTTATTCAGTGCATACATATAGAGTACCGAAGTGTGACGGCATCAATTTTCAAATTATGCAAGTCAGTATTTTGATACCATATTTTGGTAGAGCATGATGAAATACCTCCACTACCAAAATTTGGTACGAATTGGTCCATGGGGGCCTGAGATATGACCTCCTGAATACATATTTAGCCCCATTGAAGTGAATGTATTATTGGCCTGGTTCCCAACTTTTAGAACCAGGCCAATAGTACATTCACTTCAATGGGGCTAAATATGTATTCAGGAGGTCATATCTCAGGCCCCCATGGACCGATTCACACCAAATTTTGGTAGTTCATTTCATCTTCAATTCATCTTTATTTCACAAGCCAATTAAAAAGGCTCTTAAAACAGTTCAAAGATAACAATGTCGAGCAGCTCATCACAGAATATGTAGATGTTCAATAATACACTGAAATTACAGTGAAAATAAAAAAAGTGTTCTAAAAATAATGAAAGGTTTGTGAGGCACATCCAAAAGGGCCTAGAGGCCTGCTGGCAAGGTAGCCTAAATAAGAATAAAAATAGCTATAGATAAAAGAAAAGAACACAGGGTTGGAGCAAGAGGCTAAAAAAATGGGTCAAGTACAGAGAAGAGACAAGAGTTGGGAGAAGAGGTAGATGTAAAAGGAAATAAAAGGTAAAGTGAAAGATAGGAGAGAAGTGAAGAATAAAATGAGCTCCAAAGTAGAAAAGATGAGCAAGAGAGACTGGATAAAAATATGCAAGTATATAATAAAAGGAGACATTCCTTAAGGCCAGACAAGCCCAGCACAAAACAACTACATACACAAATGGATACCCTGATGTAATGCTATTATTCAATGTGAGCTTGTAGAAAAGACTTGTCATATTTTTAAACATATTTAATGAAGGTGAGTTCTTCAGGTCGGATGGATGGATGCTTTGAACCATGCATTCACTGTTTGATTTCAGGAATGGGGTGCGGAGATGTTTGTTTTGTCTAGTGTAGTAAGAATGAAAGAAGTCTGCTGTAGAAAACATAATGTCAAAAATATGTTGTAGAATTTGTTTGTGGTACTTATCCCAGGGGGGGGGGCCACTTCCATTGACAAGTGGATACCATGCGCGACCATGTGGTCTCGAAAAGCACCCTAAACACGTATTTTCAATATTCTGAAAATACACCCCTTAACAAGTATTGGCGTCTGAAACCCTACCCTTAACAAGTATTGGAAACAAAATGATACTCTTGGCAAGTATTCCCTGAAATGAACCCCTAAACAAGTACAGCGATATTTTATTGTTGTCACGGGTCCGTTGGTCGTCGGTTTTAACACACCATTTGGTTTAGTACGGCCCCACCTTCCAGTGTTGTGGCAAAAAGGACATCCTTTATAAAACATTTTAATTTTGTTTTATCATCCCCGCAAATTTGACCCTAAACACGTAGCTTTCCTAGCGAAATAGATACCATTTTTTCATTATTTTTGTGTTTTCGATACCCTTATCACGTTACGTACGTAACGTGCCCTATCTTGAAAAAGACATCCTTTTTACATGTTTTTTTGGTCGCACATGGTATCCACTCGTCAATGTAAGTGGCCCCCCTGGGGTACTTATACATGAATAAAGCCGTTTGGTATTTTACAATGTCTGGAAGTCGTAAAAATATTCAGCTGCATGGAAAGTGGAGGCAGTGGAGGTATTTCATATGTAGGCTATGCATTCACCTGACAATAATCAAGTCTAGTGTATTCCATGCACTAGCATCAGTGTATTATCATATTTCAATTCATTATTACACCTTACCACCTCACCACTCAAATTAAATGAGGTCAATGGTATGGATCTATCATTTTCTATAATAGCCAAGGGGCTTTAATATTGGTTCACAAACTTCCAAAGCTATATACACAATGGGATTATAAAAGGCACAATGGGATTATAAAAGGCACAAAAGAATGAGCAAGGTTGCAAAAAAGGTCAATTGATGTATATAAATGGTAAAGCTCATAAGAGAAAAAGGAGAATTCCATTATATGTTGGCAATTACATTTTCAGTAGAAAAGCAAGTAATTTTTCTTCGCTTTTCCTAAACATTAATAGAGGTATCATAATAATTTGCTTTGATTATAAGAAGCAAAATATAAAGGAGTTACAAATTATATTCAATAAACAAGTGGAATGCCTCTGGCGGTCTCACCTGCATCACGCGATTCAATATATAGTCTGGTCCAGATTTTTGAAAAAGTGCTCAGAAAAAGTTCTTTAGGCATTTTGTGTTAATGCTGATTTATCAATTGTTTTTAGGTAATTCAGGGATGCTGAATCCAAACATGGTGTTTGCCAAACTTGATTCCCACGTTTTCATTGTCAAATTTGCAAAAAACAAAATGGCGGCATTTTGAATGCGCTTTCCCCTATTAAACAGTTTCTATAGGCATGGACCTATTCGTAATAGGTCCATGCTATAGGTGATTATATTTCAGAAATTTTGGTCTATGCTTTATTTTTGATACCCATATGCAGGGTTGCAAACGTAAAGCATCCGATTGATTTGTCAGCCTTCTTTAATTCCAAGATGGCTGCCGTGATTCACAGCTGCTGATTGACAAATAATATGGCCAAATGTTTGATAATTTTTTGGAGATGCTGGCAAAATCATAACTTCACTCCAGATTCGAAGATTTTTTTTCTTGCCTGCATAGCAGAAGCAAGACATATGGACGTCGCCTTTCCGACGGCGTCAATGACTTTGGCGGCGGCGAAGTCAACATCAAATTTTAACCGAGGCCAAGTCTTTGAAATGTCATAACTTTTAGGGTATAAGTATCTATATCATGAAACTTATAAGGTTAAACAAAATCTAGTGAGACAGGTTATAATTTTACAAATGTCGTCCAGGGTACCTGGAAATCCAATATGGCGTCCAAAACAGCAGTCGTTGTACTATCAACTCCAAAAAATTAAATTAAATAATCTATTGCTTGCTGCATCGTCAACAAATTAATTTATATCAAAAAGCTTTCAAGGCAAAAATGCATCAGGACATGTTTACAAGATAGTCAGTGAGTGTGTCAGAGAATCCAAGATGACCTTCCAAAATGGCATCAATAAAGGACATTGTAACTGTGAAATGGTCCAAACTGATATAATATCCACCTGGTAAACATAATTTTGGGTTCTACCAAAAAGACAAGAAAAAAGTAATGGTTCCAAAATAATGAAAAAAATATATACATTGGAAAAGTTTCAAGGTTTGCCAGCAGTGCAGATTGTCAAAAAATGCTTGATGTCTTCAAAGATGGTTGCTGTTTATAAAAAAAAAAATGGATGCAAAGTGCATTCTTGCTGTCTACCTAAAGACATTTTTTTTTAATCTTTCCCATGATTTCAAGGGTCAAATAATATAGCTTAAGATGAATTGCAGGGATACGCTGTTGTCCAAAAATTGAAGAAGGCTCGCATAATTGCATTCAAGTTGGCCACCATTGATACAAAAATGGAAATACTTCTTAATTTATATTATCCCATGTAGAACCATTATTTTTGTGTCTCTGCTATGTTTTTAAGGCTCATAAAAATAAGTGTTACAAGGTACAAAATTAGGCGGTGGTGCAACAATATGTAAAAACCCGAATAAAATAAACTTTAAAAATTGGGTACACTTTTACCTGAAAAGTACTGTTAACAAGCTGATAAGTACTTCAAGACACGTCATTTTTGTGCTTAGAACTATTCTAAGGTTTCATGAGTAGGGAACAACAGTCATTTTTATGCAATTTTAAAAGTCACTTTGGATTTTTTTATTTGAAAAAAAAAAAGGAAATTGACCATCCTTGTTACTTGTCCCGATGTATTATTCGAATCTTCAAACCACAATAGCGTAGACACAAATTTTTTATCACATAGCTATGCCTATGACTATTTTTAACTTAATGGGACTCATGTTCGACACATTTTTAATCCATCTTTGAGGTTTTACGCAAAATGGACTGCTTCATACCATTGTAACTAATCCAAAAGTATTATTTCACCACTGAAACAATACGATAGACACCAAAATCATATCTCCCTGGTGGATTCTTAATGAACTATGTCCATTATTAAGTAACAGCAGCCATCTTTGACTCCTTTTTCTGAAGCCATCTTGGATTTTTGGATACACAGGACCACTGACTGTTCTTGTAACTTATTCTAATGTACATGTACATGATGCATTGCTTGACCATTTAAACAAAGGGTTAGACAACATAATCATATACCCCGGCAGATATTAAACACACTATGTCAGCTTTAGGTAATAACAACCGTATTAGACTCCATTTTTGGGAAACCATCTTTGATTTTTGGACATGGTGGACCACTGACTGTCCTTGCAACTTGCCCTAATACATTACTTGACCCTTTAAACCATGGGTTAAACACCAAAATCATATACCCCAGGCGGATATGAAACAATCTATGTCAGTTATTTGATAACAGCAGTCATTGTAAACTCCAATTTTGGAAGCCATCTTGGATTTTTTGACATACTGAAACCACTGACTGTCCTTGTAACTTGTCCCAATGTAATATTTGGCCCTTCGAACCACAGGTTATACACCAAAATCATATTCTCTAGGCGGTTATTTAAAGGACAAGTCCATCCCAACAAAAAGTTGATTTAAACAAATAGAGAAAAATCCAAGAAGCATGACACTAAAAATTTCATCAAAATCGAATGTAAAATAGGAAAGTTATGACATTCAAGTTTTGCTAAATTTCACAAAACAGATGCACATCCTGGTCGGTATGCAAATGAGGGGACTGATGACGTCACTCACTCACTATTTCTTTTGTATTCTATTATATAAAATATGAAATATCTTAATTTTCTTCTCATTGGAAGGTAAAATAAGCTTTGTTTCTCCATTAACACGGGGAATTACAATTGTTTTAACATTTTATGGTTCAGTAAAACTGGTCCTTATTGTCAAATCTGTAAAAATTGAAAAATTATATAATTCAAATAATAAAAATAAAAAAAATAGTGAGTGGAGGACATCACGGACTCTCTCATTTGCGTGTTACCGAGATGTGCATATAACTGTTTTGTGAAAAATAAGCGAAACTTTAAAATGTCAAAACTTTCTTATTTTACATCCAAATTTGATGAAATTTTCAACGTTATTCTTGTTTAATTTTTTTCTATTGATTCAAATCAACATTTTCTGGGGTGGACTTGACCTTTTAACAAACTGTGTCGGTTTTAACTTAACGACAGACATTTGAGACTCCATTTTTGCAAACCATTTTGGAATTTTGGACATACAGGACCACTGACTGTCCTTGTAACTTGTCCCAACGTATTACTTGACCATTTAAACCATGGATTAGACACCGATATCATATTTCCCAGGCGAATATTAAACAAACTGTCGGTTTTAGATAACAAAAGCCATTTTAGGCTCGGATTTTGAAAGCCATCTTGGATTTTTTGACATAGTGAATCGCTGACTATCCTTGTAACTTGCCCCAATTTACTACTCGACATTTAAAACCACCATTGAATGAAACCCAAATCAAACGCACTAAAATAGGTAAAAGATAAACTGTGAAATTTTAGGTTATGGCAGCCATTTTGGATGCCATCTTGGATTTCCAGGTACCCTTGCATGCTTATTTTCACCCTGCCTGTATCAGTAGACCCTTTACCCCCTACACCATTGAATATGCATCGAAAATGGATGTCTAAGGTGAATAAAGAGTTGGATATGTTAATTTTCAGTGAATGGCGACCATCTTAGACGCCATTTTGAAAATAACCACTTTCCCGGATGCGGATTTTTAAAGTTTTCAGTATGTTATTCCTGAGATCAAATAGTACCAAAAACAGTCGAAAAACATTTTTGTTGCAAGTTTTTGGGGTCAAAATAGAGCAAAAAAGTGTGTAGAATGGCGACCATATTGTTTTTGCCAATTTGAGGATTTTAACATTAAATTCAAGGTTGGCAAACAACATATTTGGACTCAGCGCCCTCGAATTATGTTAAAACACTTCTTAATTCAGCATTAACACGATTTGCCTATGGCAGTCTACTTTTCTCAAATCTGGACCTGACTAATAGCAGCAGTGCTATAAAATAATTATTCACAAAAAACACCATTCATATAATGATACAATACTACGTTCATTGACATTTGACCTTGATCATGTGACCTAAAACTTGTCAGTGATATTTGATTACCCCTACATCCACATTTTATACACTATATCTATAAACTTTGAAAGGTCATGTGACCTGAAACTCGCACAAGATGTTCAATGATACTTGGTTACTCTTATGTCCAAGTTTCATGAATCAGATCCATAAACTTTCAAAGTTATGATGGTAATTCAACAGATTCTCCCACATGGCCAAAGTTCATTGACCTTTGACACTGGTCATGTGACCTGAAATTCGCACAGGATGTTCAGTGATACTTGATTACTCTTATGTCCAAGTTTTATGAACTAGACCAATAAACTTTCAAAGTTATGATGGTAATTCAACAGATACCCCCAATTTGTCCAAAGTTCATTGACCCTAAATGAACTTTGACCTTGGTCATGTGACATGAAACTCAAGCAGGATGTTCAGTAATACTTGATAAACCTTATGTCTAAGTTTCATGAACTAGGTCCATATATTTTCTAAGTAATGATGACATTTCAAAAACTTATCCTTAGGTTAAGATTTTGATGTTGATTCCCCCAACATGGTCTAAGTTCATCGACCCTAAATGACCTTTGACCTTGGTCATGTGACGTAAAACTAAGGCAGGATGTTTAGTAATACTTGATTAACCTTATGGCCAAGTTTCATGAACTAGGGCAATATACTTTCTAAGTTATGCTGTCATTTCAAAAACTTAACCTTTGGTTAAGATTTTGTGTTGACGCCGCCATCGGAAAAGCGGCGCCTATAGTCTCACTCTGCTTTGCAGGTGAGACAATAAAACTGAAAAGAAAATCCCTTTTCAAAATTCTCTCTCTCTCAATATACGAAATAACACAACTATATCAAGGTAGCTTCCCCTTAATGTACTCGTGCTGATAAAGTGGTAGAAACAGAACACTAGAGGGCAAGTTAGTGGAAAGTTAAATGGATAGATTAGGTACCTGAGTTTAGTCACTGCTGGGTGGATAATTCCTTGTAGAGAGATAGTCAGAAACAGAGAGTGCGGTGTAAGCCCAGCAACACAGTAAATAAGAACATGTCTTGAATAGTAAAGAAATACAAGGAATATAGAGAATATATAGGATGAAAATCCACCACAAGCATGCAGGTTGAATATCAAATATTTGAGTTACAGTTGCAAACTTGTGGGTTTTACGATTGGACCTAAGAATTATATGAAAAAAAAAGATAAATTCTAAATGATAATCATATAACTAATTTTGGATAAAATATACATATTTTTTACAATATACACATATGTATCTTATATAACTGATTTTAGATGAATTTAGATATTCATTACAATATATACATATGTATCTTTAAAAAACTAAATCTATGAATTCTTATTCCTAAAATAGTTTCCTCAATTTTTTTTAATCTAATTTTAGATTACACCATATTTTAGAGTAAATCATATTTTGGCATTTAATTCAAAACTTTTAGTGTACTGAGCATATTGCAAGAAATATCAACTATCAGAGCACACCTTGCAAATAATCTAGTCAGTCAAGCCAAAGGAAAACTTTCAAATCTAAATATGTTCATCATGACTGATAACAAAGAACTTAAAAGTAATTTTATCAAGATGTGTATAATCATTCTTCCTATTAAAGCAAATACACCGGGAAAAAAATATTTCAGTGTTAGAATGCATACCACAATTTTTCAGAATGGTTCACAAATTTGAATTAATGACAGCAACTGTAACACAAATATTTGATACAAGCCTTTAATCACTCTGGACAATGACATGCAATTATTTATAAGCCACCATAAATATCAACCATTCACAATCAAGGAAAATGGCAAAGCCAGGTTTTATGGAAAAATATTTTTTTTTAATATTCTACTAAGTAAAAAGATTTTCAGAATAACAATCTTGATGCAAGAGTAAATTCCCCCTTCCAGCACTTTTTTAATATGAATTTCAATTGAAATTGTTTGAATATAACTCAATTAAATCTGCATAAGTGCATTATGCAAGCTAAATGCCAAGGATAATTGCCCTGCAGTGTAAACATTCAATATAAAGTAGATTAAAGTAATATGCACTGAATGATTGTGTGAGATTTTCATGCTTTCAAATTAGCTGATTGTTCAATTAAGAGCTGTAATGAGATAAATGAGCAGAAAATGAATCTTGTTTTCAAAACTGTCACACATAATGATGGGTGACTAGATGGATAATAACTGAAAAAGACCAAGAAGAAATAAAGTGGCATGTCCACAAGTCTCATGATTTAGCCTGAATTCACAAAGGTTTTTAAAACATGGAGTGTGTTTAAACCACAGTGTACATTTTTTAGTGCACATTGCCCATGTGTGCATACAAAAAATTAGATCAGAGTTTTAGCAACAAATAAATTATCAAAAGATAAATAACACTTCAGAGGATTCACAGTCTCTTTATGAATTCAAGCTTTTCTGTTGTTTCTGCTGTTGGTTTATGATTTTTTTTTTAGTTAGTTTATTTCACCCGTATTTAAACAGTTAAAAGGAGGGAGAAATATGGATAGTATACACTGTGCTAAAATGCTCTTTGACATGAAAGATGGAGAAATAAATAGATACATATTGCTAAATATAAGAAAAATGGTGCAAGCAAAAAGTGAAAAGCAAGACAAAAATTGTTAGGGAAAAATGAACAAAAAAATAATAGAATATTATGAGGGAATAGAAAGCAAATATATAAAGATGAATCTGGCAATCATGTTGTGCACAAAACTCAAAGATAGCACAAACAAGAAAGCAGATATGAACTAAGAGTGTTACAAATTCAATCATATTAAATAGGGTTGAAAATCATGAAAAATACATCACATTACTTAAAATGTACGTCTCTGACCTCTCATTTCAACACCCATTCATGCACATGTGACATAAATTGTTTTATGAGATCAAAGCCCTGTAACATATGGGTTAGCAATTAATCTCTAAATGAAATGGCCTAGCAAGATAATAATACTAATATACAGTTCTTGTATAGCGCATATCACAATTATGAAGATCATCATTGCATGCCCATTTTGCTCAGTAGAATGGCTAGGAACCAATCAGAATTGTTCTTTCAAAATAGTTATTAATCACTAACCTTTGTGTAAAAGAGCCCTCATGTCCAAACTTCCATGAAAGCGTATTTGCGTAATTACTACCCATTCCAATCACATCACTTCGAATTCCAGTAAACTATAATCAGTCCACTAATGAGTGTTTCTACTGACCTTTCCAACTTTACTATAATGTTCAATGTCTTTGACCATCTTCTTCTGCATGATCCAATCTGATGCTTGCCTCGTCATTGATGATGAAAGCTTGCGCTTCTGTTCATCAAATAAATCGTTTAAAGATATCAATACATACATTTTTTTAACATAAAGATTTTCTATAAACATTTCCAAAGCTCTATGAAGGAGGAAATGATCAGTAGAATTAAGAAGAATTAAGAAGAATATCATTGATGTAACTCTCCCTTGTACATGTAGTTACAGTTATGATGACTTGACATATTCTAAATGTTTTACAAACCATGCTACACATTATCAGTGTGAAAAATTGAAGAAAAACAATTCTAATAGTAGAATGCAGAAAGCAAAGCAATTATTTAATACAAGAGGCTCAAATGCTTACCATTTACATTTATGCATATTTCTGTTAAAAATCATTTTAAAATGCTTTTCACATTACATCCATCATTAATAGTTTTCTGTGTTATGATTGTCATTTGATTCAACTTAATTAAATCAACATGGTATTAGAGAGGCATTGATTACACAGAAAGTAGAAAAGTAGTTTTGACCATAGGTATACCATTCAACATTACAATTCAAGAAAATTAACAAAATTTATCCCTTCCTCAGAACAAGATCCCATAACAAAAACTTGTCTTGCCTCTCTCTTCCCTGTACTAATGACTAAATAAATGAAATGTACCTCTTCCTGTTCTTTCTTTAGTCTTCTTCTTAGTTCATCCCTCTGACCTGAACAAGTTGCAACATGATTCTGAAAAAACACATGTATGTGAACATGGAGATAAAAATAAAACAGAACAGATACAACACACTCTGTGCTTTATAATTACTCTCAAGAATAAAATCTCCTGTCACAGGTCAGAAAACTATCAAATACGACTTGCAAACCAGTGACAAATTTGATTGCTATGTCTAATGCAATCTCAGCCAGAGCAACAATGACATCATCTGCAAAACTTAATGCAAGAGATGTTCCACAAACATCACATGGAGCTAAAGTCACTGATGAAGTCCAAGTCTAAGGCCAATTGCACGAAATTTAACATTCGCTATCATGGCAACATTCTCAACAGTAAGCAATTAAATGTTCAATGAAAATCTTACAATTAACGGCAGGTTTTTTACATTCAAGTAAATTATTATATAAATATGTGCCCTACTATGGAAATTCCAGAGAACTGAATACTAAGATTAACATTCAAAAGTTAATATAAAATGACTCTGAAATCTTTTAAACTTTGGCTTAACAAAAATCCAATGTACAGCATTATCTGTATAATCTTGTATTCCTTTTCTTTTTTTGTTTTATTTAATGTAGGATGTGAGAGGCTCAACTGCATCATAAGGCATAAATCTGATAGTAATGTACACAATGAAGGCTTCAAAAATGGAAATCATATGGATTTCATGATTAGCATTTCTCTAGGGGTTAACTACAAACATGTATGGAATTTTATCTATGATACTATAATTAGCTGAAATTTCAAGACCTACTTTAATTTCAGAAGATACGAGTAGGGCTCATTGCCAGGCCCTGAAACATCAACACCACTTTCCTCTAATCTTTAATTGTTTCTGATTGCCTAGCAACGTAGCCTATGAACGCTGAGTCATAGAAGTAATCTACTCTATATAGGAAGTTATACTCCTTGATTTTATGGCTTATTGCTTGGACCAAATCCAAAGACCTGCTAAAGGGTGATACTGTTGAAGGTATTCATTGAGCCAAGAGGAAGATTATACCTTAAATTTGAAACTGTAGATTTGATTATTCATGTATACTTCTTTCTAGTTTTATTCATGTATTTATTCATTCATATTTTTAATTCCTTTTTTTGTTTATTCATTTATTTTTATCTCTATTTTTTGGACATATTTCTCCACTTTCTGTATTGATTTCTTCATTAACATCACGTCACATGAATGGCAATTATCGATCATCCAACATAATGATATAAATGTAGTTACTACATGCCTTTTATGTTAGTCTTAAATAATCAGTTATTTTGAGTATGTATACATGTTTAGGAAAGACATCTCTTCATATGATATCAACCCCTTGAGGAAATTAATCCAATGCTTACCTGAATAGTTTCAATATCCCTCTGAGCTTGCTTGCTCTTCCTTAATAGATGTACATTATCATTCAGTAATCTATCTACTTCTGCTTTTAAGGCCTTATTTTCCTCCGTAACAGACTAATAATCAAGAAATGGAAAAGAAAAAAACATTCAAGTAACTTTGTATTATGAACAGCCCACGATGACAAAAGACATATATCTTTTATAGCAAAGTCTAGGGTGGTTAAAATGGTTATAAAAGTTTTAAAAAGTGAATGATTTCAATAATAATTGAGTCAGATCTCTTGACAAAAATGCAATTCTATTAAACCATGCTTTAAATATGTAGTTTAAAAATGGGTATTCACCAATTTACTATAAAACTTATAAATATTTTCAGTAATTTAAAGAATGTAGAACACCTTGTTTTTCTCCAGACTTGGAGGCAGATGTTAAATCTGTGATGATATCATGATTACAGACATATATCTACAAATTGTTATTTCATTAAAAAATATTGAAGTCAAAGAATAATGTTAACTTGAGTCATACCTGGTACTGAGGGTCGATGTGATATGGGTCGATTGGTGTTGACTTTGATCTTTTCACCGAAGTCTGAGGTCTGTTTATTAAAACAAATATGTGAAGAAAAATATGTGATGCTGATAAGAATCTACATCAACAAACTGCAACTAGAAATACCACCGACAATGACTCTAATCCCACATCCTCACTCTACAGTGTTGTTCTCTGATGAGGTAAATAATATTTTGAGATTGTTTCTGAATCCATATCCTCTTTCTTAAAAGAAAAATCCCACAGATGTCAGAACCTTGTCAATTTCAGAATTTATGCTTGCATCACTTAATTCTTAATGAGGTAATATTAAAAGAGATGTTTGTAAAGCTAACATAAGGTCTTTGTAATTAACGATTCTTGTTTTACATGCATGTGAATGCATAGTTTTACCATTCAATTTGATTGTGGTTGAAATGAAATCAGTCCAAAAACACCAGGGAAAATTCTAGATATGTCAAGACCATATTCCAGTCATTCGTAAGCAAACACTATCAGTATACCGGTAAGTATGAAAGTACTCATGATAAGACCCATCTTTGATCCAAATGTAAAAATCCAAAAGTTAAACTTTAATAGCTCTTAATAATCTTACCTTGATATCAAGACTGGTCCTAAACCATCACCCTCATCATCTCCATTCTCCATCTTGAATCTATTCTTTTCTCTCTCTTTGTGTTCTTTCTCAAATCTATAATTAGACTCTTTCTCAGCCTCATACATGGCTTGGTACTGCTTGGCCTTTTCTTGGGTCCTCTCCATGGCTTCACGCAGCTCACCTATTCTATTCTCAGCTGCAATCAAATTTAGATGAAGGATATATATTACTAAACCATTAGAGGGAACACATATTGTACATATAATGATCAATTCACTACAAAATAACCAACAACTAAACTGTTGAAGCTTGTTTCAAGTAAACCACAACACTAAAATTTATGGGCATATGATGCAATTAAACTTAAAAAAAGCTTTGTTTATCTGAGAAGTATCATTAGATAAGAGGTAGTGTAATGGTTGATGATTTCCTTTAGCATTTGATACAGTTGTACCAAAAAAATCTTATCTTGAATCAATGGACTAATGCAGCAACAAAAATAAAAAACAATCACCATTCTAAACTCTAATGATAACCTATAAAGTTCTAACCAAATAACTTCTTTTGATTGTTCCTTACAGACACAAATTTCCATGAAAGCCCTGACATTACTCACCTTCTACTGCCTTTTCTTCAAACATATCAAGAAGATTCTTCATCATTTTCTTGGTTTCCACAATCTCCTCTTCTAGTTTATCAGCTTGTTTACCAGACTCCTTAAGAGTCCCCATATGCTCCTTAAGTCTGGTCTCCAACTCTGCTTTCTCCTTATGGAGAAGGACATTATGATTTAGTTGGGACTTCAGCTGGAATTCCAAACCAGACTTTTCAGCTGCAGATGACCTTGACACAGAAAGAAAAGATTAATAAAATGCTAGTGATAATGTCTTCTTTATCCAGGGTAGCCGCTACAGCTCTCGTGGGGCCCTGCATAACATAGGCTCCATATTAAAATGCAGCGTGACTCATTAGACGACAGAGGGTACCATTTCTAAAGTCTTTGGTATGAATTGGCCAGAGATTGAACCCATGACCCACCTCCCATTCTTGCCTAATAACAGGATAGTAAGAAAGCATGGAAGTACTAAATGATATTTGACATTACACTCAGTACCCAAGAATCAAATAATTATAATGTACTACATGTTAATATGCTCGAGAGAGGAAATACAGTGTATGAAATAAATAAATTTTGCAATCTTAGCTCAGCCTGAATCTATATCGACCATTAATAAAAGTGGACAGGGTTACCAGAAACGGTGACATAAATTGTCCAGGCATAATGCTTTTTCATTTTGTTACCATTCACTGGCAAATGTAGAGCAGTTGTTCACTCATAACAAATGACCTTGAACTTAAGGTTTGGAACTGTATTTGCTTGTCATTTCATCAAAATCATTTTTTTGTTATTCGCTTTCTAATCATAGTATATCATGTGTGAAAAATGAATTAGTGAGTAATTGCTTGCAAGTCTGCTGACAAATGGAAAGAACCTAGTTTCAACCTTCCTCCAGAGAATATACCTAATAACTTAATTACTATTTGAAGAATATGTGTCAAGGACACATAACTCTTAATCATCCGCATGATAGACAGTAGCCAAGTAATTCTGGAATTACTCTAAATATTCCAAATTTACTGCATCATGCAATATCGTCATTGACCTCAAAATTACTAAATGAATTTTCAGGGCAATGATGGTCTGTCTCTGGGTATTCTGAAGAGAATCAGAGCAAAGAGGGTTAATTCTGCTACTCAGTAACTTGTGACCTATTCCCAACTTTATCAACACATATTAAGCAAACAGAGCTCACACAGGCTGAATAAAATATTCATAACTTATGATTCAAACTTGTAATATACACTGTGCTACTTATATCTGTTTCTGTGAGTTCTAGTATTCCTTCCTTCCCTCTATATTACACCAAATCCATAGGTATCTTCCTATAAAAGATGGTATTGAATATACATGTACAGGGGCCGCGGAAGTGGGGGGGGGGCTTCAGCCCCCCCCCCCCTTTTTTTCCAAAACCGTGTGCAAAAACGTAAAAATGACCATACATTATATGATTGTGATTTTTTGCATGGTCACTCCCCCCACTTTGAAAACCGTTCCGCTGCCCCTGATAAATTTGATATTTAATCTAAGACAGAGATTAGGCCAAACCCCACTGGTAGAGATGTTGCTTTGGCATCAGTATGCAACTGGCATTCCTTCAAAAATGCAAGATGTATTTGTAGCTCTTTATAACCTATAGATTGGGGCCAGAACAGGTTTAATGCAATATAATTTTGGCATTTAATCAACATATCATCATTATGAACACACAAAAAATCTGCACTACACCATGAATATTTCCCTAAAAAAAAGTCTAAGCCCATGAATTATTAAATAATCAACACATCACTCACATCAATCAACATTCTGTCCAAGCAATTTGATATGATACCCATGTTAGATGATTCATTAACCTAATTACAACAACAAAATTGGTGCAAAAGTGCAAAATATTACAAGCAAAATCAAGCAACAAAACAAACTTGAAATTGTCCTGAATAAAAATATTGCACAATGTTTTCAATTAAAATACCAGTAAACAAATAGTGCATCCACATCAAGCCAAAGTGTGATAAAATGCAGTTACCTCCTTCTGCCTTTCCTTGGTGTACTTCCTGTGCTTTGCCTTTTTAATGTAAATAACCAATCACATAGATTTACAAAACAATTACAAATTATTGTTTGGAATCAGAACTGTGTAATCATTATTTCATCAACAGTACAATACATCAATATAAAGTATACCTTAGGGGTCAAAATAAGGTGCCCAAAGTCAATGTTAGAAATGACTGTATATGGCACGAGCTATCATTCAAATATCAAGATATTCTGTTAGAAGATCACCAATAATTGAAACAGCTGAAAATGTGCAGAGGCGTGAGCACTGAGAGATGAGTTCTTATAGTACTGGTAATTACAGGTATAACATTTACCGGTATTTCCCCAAAAAATATGTTGAATAAAGTTCTGCCAAATACCAGGCATGTTTCTTTCTTTGAGGAAATATTTTGATGTCAATACAGTCAACATTTAAGTTTCTTATAATTTTTACAGGAAAGACAAATATTTTGTGATTTTCAAGCAGAATATAAATATTAATAGAATGAATCTGAATATCTTTATCATCAGTTGTCATCTATCCTACTACCCTCATTTCCCTCTTTCCCTATGCCCCCCCCCCCCTCTCTCTCTCTCTGAGAAAGAAATACCAGTGAATGGTGTACGGTATATAAATTATACATTTCCTCATCCAGTAATCATTGTATTCAATGATGAAAGTATAGAACATAATACCAGCATCTAATGGCAAAGCCATCAATTACAGTGTTGTACAATATGTGGAGTGCCCTTGACTACCTTGATCTATAAAAACTTCTATTTTATTGCTAAATACAAAGGGAATATGAAATAAATTGCTATTTCACTGTACATTAACATGAGTATGAAGTCCTCGCATGCCTCCTAAATGTACATGTGGCATAATGAACAATTTTCAGCAACTATCATACAATACCTATATAATGTACAGCCCAAATATAGACCTACTTTTCCATTTTACGAGAGCATTTTAATCAACTTTCATACAGGCGGTTAGTTACAATTTGACACATTTTTTAAATTGCATGAAAATTAGTCTTTAATAGTAGGTGACATGTAGTTTGTCTAGTTAAGTCGAGCAAAATATCTTTTTGGGTACTTATTCTCACATAGGGATATGCACTTCATGAAAAAAAATATAGTAAATTATAAATAGGAGGAGTCTGTTCAGAATTGGTTTTGATATAAGCAGAAAAGAACAGTGAAAATTTTAATCATTGTGAACCTCTTTTCATCAAATTCTATTTTGCTGTAAAACTGGTATTAGGTTTGGGTCAATATAAACCACATATTTCACAAATCCAATTTCTTGTCAGATAAATGAAAAATGACAAAATTAAACATCATGTAAGATACTTGGTCCAAAATTTGATATGAAATAACATAGGGTTTACATTTAAAATGTCTAAGGAAAAGAAATTAGGTTCCAAAAAAGTGCAGTGGATCAGCCCGATCTACATAAATAAGAATGATATATACCTGTACACGTACATGTACATGGGCGATTCCACTGTAAGTCACATTACACTTTTACATGTCTTCTTTAAACTTGGTGCCGTCAGTTTTACAGGGGTCAGTCTTTCTGTCAAGTTTATACTATCAATTTATCTTGACATCTGAGGCTTTAGAACAATACATACAGAATGGTTCTAGGATGTATATTGTGGACACTGTGACATCTAAAAAAAAAATCGGTCAGTCACCTTAGATAAAAAGGACATGGAAAAAACATGACGGATTACTTTTCTATAGTTCTTTAAATCAAAACACTGTTGCCATATTTCAATACCTGCAAAATATTACTTAAATATAGAGGTGTCAAATAAGACATTTGAATTTGGGAAGCAACTTCAAGTTTCTCTTGTGGATAGAAAAAAATCTGGTCAGTCGCATTACACTTTGTCTGGTTCCACAAATTTGACATTTTTTAACCTTTCCCCCAACCTATATTTGAAGTTTTCCTTTTAATATGATGATGACCTTCAGATTGTCCTACTGAAAATAAAAAAAAACAATAGTTTTCTGTTAAATTGATGTAGTCTCATGTGTATAATTTTTGGTATGGTTCGGATTCTCCTATAAGGAGATGCAGAAGAAAAATATTTGAGGCTAGTAATGATCCCCTTTGTATTTATGAACTTCCATGAGTTTTAAAAGAAAATATTGATCCAGATTTTAAATAGAGCCAATTAAATGTCCGCTTTTGCTTGGAATCGCCCACATACATTATTAGGTGGTCTGTCTGTGACAGATCACCTCTTAATTTCGTCAGAATTTTCTTTATTATTTATTTTTTGCACCTATGTTTGTCGCCAACTTTTCTCTGAATCGGCTATATCAATTTTGCTGAATTTTTCATCATATATAGAGTCTATCATAGAGACGCGCTACGTAGCTTTTCAAGGTCATCTGGTCATGATGACTTCATCTACGCGCCATTTTGTAAAAATCTTAATTTGATCATATCAACATAATGGATCATCAATAATAAATCATATTCACATGAAATAAACTTTAGGTCAAAGGTCATCTGTCAATGTCATCAAAGGTCATGCAAAGGTCATAACGCGCGCGTCAAGGCAATAAAAATGCACAAAAAAATCGCCTATAATTAATTTTGGGTACGTTTTAGGTCATTTTAAGCATTTCAAGATTTTGCGCGTTTTCATGCGTAACGGTATTACGCAGCATAAATTCGCTGTTTTTTCTATGCGTATCTATTATTGATATAATTCTGATCGAATTAATACCTCGATCAGCTCTCTATGATCATTAATTAGGGAATGAGCACCCATTAAAGTTTGCAGCACGCGTGCGCGCGAGCTCTTTCCATAGGCTCTATATGGGCAAAAACATGCCTATTAAAAATTCACTGTAGCTCTTCAGAACGAACGGGGACCCCCAATTTTTTTTTATATTTCGATAGAGTATGAATCATACATATGATTTCATGTCTCATTGGACCCTAACGTATATTATGACGTCATCAAATTGGCGTCGGAAGTCAAAATATCCATCTTGCGTGTTATGACGTCATAATAATTACGCAAATTTGGCTCTAACTCCGTGAATATTGATCAATTTTCGCCCAATTTTGGATATGTTGTAGCTTAGTTCTTACTCTTTCTGATTTATTGCCTTTAATTTTCATTTTGATAAACGGATCATCCTGTAAAATTGCAAATAATAAAGGCATGTCATTTTTACTCATTTTGCGTGTAATCTCTATGGGACATGACTTTTTCTCAAAACTAGATTCTACATTCCTATATTTCGTGAGCCATATCACCATTTTTTCTTGTCAGTTATCCATGAGCTTTTAATATGTTGTAGCTGAGATTCTAAGCTTTTGCAGATGTTGCCTTCATTTTCCGATCAGATGCCGGAATCATGCCCGTATTTCACTTGCAAAATTGGATTTGAGATTCTCATATTTTGCATACGTGTAAAGTCTATGGCAAATATTGTAGCTCAATCGGTTAGGCGTCAGACTTGCATCTCATTCAGTCATGCGGGCAGGGGTTCGAGTCCGGGGGTGAACATGATTTTTTTTTTTTAACTATCTTGTGCGCGATTATTTATAAGAAGTCCAATGAATAATAGTTAAAACATTGCAAAATAAAACAGATTATAATTACTTTTTTCATATTATATCTATCAAATCATATCCATCTATCTATCCGCTATCTATGTTATAAATATATCTATCTATCTATCTACCTACATGACATATCTATCTGTCTATCTATCTCTCTGTTTAATATATATCTATCTATTAGAATATGTATATCTTTCTATTTATCTATCTATCTATCTGTCTCTCTCTCTTTTTCACTCTATCAATATATCCATATGTCTGTCCGTCTATCTATTTATCTATCTGTCTATCTATGTATCAAGATATAATTTATCTACCTTTCTTCTATTAATCTATCCACTTATCATTTATATCTCGATCCATCTATCTATTTATTTATCTTTCTTATGTGTATCTATTTAAATATGTATCTAATACGTATTTATCTGTTTATATATACATGTATCTCTATATCTATCTATCTGTCTATCTATCTATCTGTATGTCTGTCTGTTTGTCTGTCTCTCTATCTATTTTCTATCTATCTATGTTCTATCTATCTATCTATCTATCTGTCTATCTATATTTAAAGATATAATTTATCTACCGTGGAGCATTGTGGCCCAGTGGATTAGTCTTCTGACTTTGAAACAGAGGGTCGTGGGTTGAAATCCCAGCCATGGCGTAATTTTCTTCAGCAAGAAATTCATCCACATTGTGCTGCACTGAACCCAGGTGAGGTGAATGGGTACCTGGCAGGAATTTATTCCTTGAAATGCGTGTGCGCTGTAATCTTAGTAATTACGGCTGCCAAGCTACAGCTGGGGTAATAATATCCAAGTCCTTTGGAAGCGCATAGAGACATTATTCATGTGATATGTGCTATACAAGAACTGTATATTATTATTATTACCTTATTTCTATTAATTTATCCACTTATCATTTATCTCTCCATCCATCTATCTATTTATCTATCTTTCTTATGTGTATCTGTTTAAATATGTATGTCTATCTGACTGTCTATTTATCTTTCAATCTAATATCAACTCATTTGTTTAAATAATTATGTCTGTTTATCTACTAGTATTTATCTTTCTACGACAGACCACCTAATTCATCCGCATGACGAATTAAAATCTAGTTTGTCTTTGTTTTTGTCATTCTTGGTACAAAACATTTTCTCATGTGTGGAATAAAACAATTTCAAAGCTTTCTCATACTATTTAAAATATTATAAACTTTAGGATTTAAAAGGGCCTTAGTAAAGAAAAACAAAACACCACTGACTACTGAAAGAGGGTGATAAATCTGATTTAATTGTCAAATTAAATTCATTAAGGAATAATTATAGATAGTATGATGGTCCCTACACTGAAAAGGATTTTAAAAGTGTGTGTGTGTAATTTGGGTTTATACCATATGCTCACTCTCATCAAATCATACTATGCAGGGGGCCTGTGTAATGAATTGACCTTTTCAATTAGTACAAGAGGAATGTTTGACACGACCTTAAGTGATTGTGTCCACATAATATACCAAAGTGTTTGTATGTACCAACCATGGCGAAGGGAATGTTTATTTTAATTTTATTTGTCTTTTCCTCTTTCCTTAATACTTTCCTCTACCCCTCTCCAATTCCTATCACTTGCCCCTAAAACTCTCTTTTAAATTTGAAATAAATTTGAAAAACAAGGACCAAATATCTTGGATCTGCTCATACATCTGTATGTGTGTACAACTAGAACCATCCATATTGTCACCAACCTCAGCATGATGACGTACTTGCAGGCTTCATCAAAATAATTGACTATATTGATTTCTACCTTCTTTGAATGCATTTCTTAGGCACTGATGTCAAAGCACAATAAAGCACATCTCCATGCTTTGATCTCACAGATAATAGAGCAGGATGATTCAAAGAAAACCTTTTTATGTTCAAACTCTGTTTATGTACTCAGAGGTAGACCCTCTCTCAGAATAAAATCAATAAAATAGTGGAGGTTTAATCTGTGTCAAACTACCATTTCAAAATGACGCTGACTCAACACATGTTTTTTTTATTATATTTATGTTTACTTTATACATTAAAAATTCCCATAAATTCAGCATCTCACATACACATACGTACAGTGAACATATTTACCACAGGCAGACTGAGCAGACCTGTATGTAAATTATGTAAATCTGAAGTCTTTACAAAAATATTGGTTTATGTTTCCAATCATGAGAAGTATCATTCTATCATAATAGAGGGTTTTAGGAGCAGTGAACGTGAACGACGTAGCAGTCCTCTGATCCTTCGAGTCAACGTCGTCGTCTGCCCTTGTTCACTACAGATGCGAATACTTAAGATTTCACTCGACTTGTACGTGTACGTACGTCCACATGAAACAGCGCGATAACCAGCGGGTCATGACACGCTGCCCGACCCGGAAGATCTGGCGCACCATCGCCTGGCGACCCGGTCGGGTGATGCGAAGGTGCAACTTGTGCACATGTGCCCTTTCACTTGCTTTGATTCCTTTTTACGCGAGTTAGGATATATTTCGATGTATATTTTGGAGATCAGAGAGCAATTTCAAATATGATAAACATAAGTCATCGTACAATTTACATTAATTTTGTGAAAAGTCGCTGAAAACTGTGTTTTAAAAGGGAAAGGTTGATCTTCATGCTGGGCTTGAACGGTTAAAATGACGTCACTCACGTGCACGTCGTCTATGATTTAGGAGAACCGCAAAATGGATGTGGCGAGGTTCTCGATTTTGAGAGTGGACGTGTGTGAGGACGTGAGGCATATGGCAGGCCAAAAAATGACGTCATTTCGTACCAGTTCACTATGTGGACGTACATTTCTAAAAGTGCTCAATAAAACAAGCTAAATGTATATACTTTTGTGAATTTTCCCTCTTTTGGAAAATTAAAGAGATGTGTATCTACAATGTGAATAATATCTCTAGAATCTCCTTTGTCATATGATTGCCTTGTTATAAAGTTCACAGGGTTCTCTTTGTTGGTACATGTAGCAGTTTCCGATGCAGGAAATCACATGTGGAAAAAGAGAAATTTACCAAGATAGCTGTTAAGTATAATACCAATACATGACAATAAGTGTGATTCTACCACTATGGTTGACTGGGTTAACAACATGAATACCACTGTTGTTAAAGATACATGGATGAATTGTTGTGTTCATACTTACTCTTCTGCATCTGCACTTCTTTTTTCCAGTTCAGTAACAGCAAGTCCAATAGAGGTACATTGTGTTTGAATATTCTCCTCAAGCTGTTAAGAAAAACGACATGTATGCAAGTCATCCTCAGTCATACAGACAAGAAGAAATGTAGTTTCTTCATCAAGATGAAAAATAGAAAGATATTTTAATTGTTTTCTTATTAATCAGTCCACATACTGTATCATCATCAGCTCATACAGAAAAAGCTCAACGATAAAGCTCAGCAACAAAACAATATTTCTTTCTACAAATTCAATAAATATGAGGCATTAAAACATGTTGCAAGGCAACAAAAGAATTCTACAAACCTATCATATCATCAAAAAATAAAGTGTAGCACAAATGAAAACAAGAATGGGCAAGATTGTCTGTCCAGATTCCCTGAAATCCATGACATGTTTCAACATGACTCCAGGGGGGTGTTTCATCAAAGTTGTCAGCACTGACTAAATGGTCTTTGCTGACTATTCAGTGAAATCCTTGGTTTTGATTGGCTAAGAAGCACTGGCCTCTGACTGTTGCTATAGTAACTGTCGGAGAAAGACAACTTGTCAGTGCTGACAACTTTCATGAAACACCCACCAGGTGTAATATACAAATCATTCTCTTGACATAAAAATGAAATCAATGACATGAAATAGTAATAGACTTGAAGTGTATAATACAGGTATGTGAGACAATGTGTGTAGCCATATCTGGACACTGACAAAATTTGGTGAGTTTGGTTGCATCATATCTACACAATATTACTTAAAAGTCGTTTCAGTATGTTTGACCCACCTTACTACTGATAAGTCTGGATTGTCTGATACTCTTACTGAAGTTTTCCCTGTCACTTGAGGAGCCATTCTTTAAGAAAATCTTCTCTACTTCTTCTAAGTGTTTGAGGACATCTTCATTCCTAGTCAGTACCAGACTCAACTGAAGCTGAACTCCCTAGTGTTGGAAAACAAGACAAATTATTGAAGTTACTAAGAGATTAATAACAGCCTAGATTAAAGGATAAGCACTAAATTACATAAATTTCACAGCCAGTGAGAACTAAAGAAAGTAGCAGTTATTAAGAATTTAGAAGGGATCAAAATTAAAACTTTATTTCACATCCGATTTTGATAATATATAAATCTTAAAATTATTTGTTTGATATTAAAAATTAACTATTTGATGGGAAGGACTTGGCCTTTACGTATTGATGATGAAAATTTCACACCTCTTTTTCAAGAGATTTCCAATACTAGTAAGTCTGGGTAAATTGTAATATTTACCAAGGGTCAACACATACTTCACAAGTCTTTCCCATCACTATGGTGATCAAATTCAATATTTGCTACAAATTCAACAAAGAAAGACTTCCAAACATTACAAACACTATCAAGAACCAAATAACAAACTTAAAAACTATGAATACAATTTGTGTAATTACTAGGATCAATGGGCTAATGTCTAATAAAATAATTTCTAAATATTAAAAAGTATTATGGGTGTCCTAATAATGCTTAGCTATATGATTCAAATACTACGTAATTTCTTAGAAGACCTGTAAAGTGGAAGATTAACTTAGGCTTCATGAAATATCAGAATTATAGGAGAAAGCAACCCAACGGACAAGATGTTTTAAAAGAAAGTGGGAAATGAATAACAGAAGCAGTTGGGGCAAAGTTGAAAAAATTCTGACAAATACACATGTGATATAATGGATTTCTAAAAGTTGTAATCATTGTATACCTATGGGTATTACCATTCACTGTATGTATACTATCAAAACCATTTCACGCCATGCTACCCTCTTCTTTACCAAAAATGTATTTTGTCATTCCTTTTTTTTCTATTTGATAGGGTGAGGCAAAGCCACAAAGATATATAGGCCCTTATTCTGAACCCAGGTTTAAATTAAACCCTGGTTTAAAGTTGTGGTTTGATTATGGATAGCCAA
The DNA here is from genome assembly GCF_037042905.1 of Lytechinus pictus. Classification (NCBI taxonomy): domain Eukaryota; kingdom Metazoa; phylum Echinodermata; class Echinoidea; order Temnopleuroida; family Toxopneustidae; genus Lytechinus; species Lytechinus pictus. The sequence goes on along the minus strand of NC_087247.1, from coordinate 59,299,889 downwards.
TTGGGACACAAATCACTAACAGTAGGCCTACACAACAAATTAATTAACTCATACAACACTAACATTTTTAATAATTGTCTGGGAATAACTATTTTGAAGTGTTATTCTTCGTTATGAAAACAAAATAGTAAACACAATAGACAGAAATTTTGATTTTTATTTTGGTTCCCCATAATTTTAGCAGAGTTAGAACGTGGTCTAAGTTAAACCTGACTTCAGAATACGGGCCAGAGCGTGTAATCCATCCAAAAGATTTCCAGATGATACTTAACGTATATTGGTGTAAAATACATGACTTACTCATTGACAGTCGGTTATGAGAGCTATTGTACAGTATAATCAGAATTTAGATCAAATGATCTCATCATTATAATTAGAATAAAGAAATTTACCTATAAACTCTATGTCATAAATGTTTAGACTCCTGATGAAATAATTTATTTTGGTAGATTTACAGGATGTTTAATGCTCCATTACATTACTTTCATATAGGGATGATGTAGAAATACAGATAAAATTTATAAAAACATAACTTCAAATCAGAAATGCAAAGTACCAAAGGCAAACTGCATACAACAAAATATGTTTGTAACATTTTGACTATGAAATTTATTAAAGGTGATCTGAATTTTAACCAATAAAAATGAAAACCAATTTTCAAAATTGTATATTACTTAAACTTGTAAAACATACATGTACAATGTAAACTTGTCAAAGTTGAGAGGTGAGAACAGAAGATAATAATTCAGACCATCTTTGACCTTGAACCTTGAAGAAGTACTCTCCCAAAAAAGCGTACATGCTGTCCTGGAGAGGGTTGTGCTGTGTCAGGTGCTGTCCGTGCTTCAGGTGATGTGGTGATCCTGTGGTGGTATTCTTGGTGCACTATGTACATTGTGCTAGGTGCAGTGTGCGGGTGGTGCATGTGTGTCCCTCTTACAGCATCTTAAGGGGAGGGGGAGGCAACATTTGCTGAATGATAGGCAATGTTGCTCCCCGGAAGCCAGCTATAGAGGTTGAAGTTACAGCAGCGTTTGGGAGAGTATTCCAAATACGGATGGTTCTTGGGAACATACTGTACATACATGTAGCAGTTCACTCTACAAAAAGGCTGGGTGTACTTGAGCTGATGTCCAGTGTGTTGTGAACGTTGTGGACGAGAATTGCTGCTTAGCTTAATCTGATGTGGCATGTTGATGTAAACAAAATTGTGATGAATTTTGTAGAACATCACACATCTGACATTTGAGTTTAAAAGAGTGACACCAGTACAAAGTTTATTATCCAAGTACAGTGTAATTTTTAAAAATGTGACACTTTTCTTTAATATCTATTAAAGGAAAATATACCACCTAGTCCTAATGTGTGTATATTTTTTCTGATGTGACCAAACAAGCAAGCCTCATAATGTGCCCACACATTTGGAATGCTCTCAAATTCCAAATAAAGTTGAAATAATAAGAATCAGACAATTCAATTCAATTCATTTATTTCTCTTGATAAAAATAACATATATACAGGTAAATAAGAAATACATAATGACAAGAACGAAACAAAGTAACAACAAGTGGAATGCCTCTGGCCGTCTCACCTGCATCACGCGATTCAATAAAGCAGCAGTGCTGATTTTGAAAACTACTATAACTCGCACAAGATGTTCAGTGATACTTGGTTACTCTTATTTCCACGTTTTATGAACTAGACCAATACACTTATAGAGATATGATGGCAATTCAACAAATACCCCCAACGTGGCCAAAGTTCTTTGACCTTACATGACCTTTGACCTTGATCATGTGACCTGAAACTCGCACAGGATGTTCAGTGATACTTGATTACTATTATGTCCAAGTTTTATGAACTAGACCAACACACTTTCAAATTTATGGCTGTAATTCAACAAATACCCCAATTTGGCCAAAGTTCATTGACCCTAAATGACCTTTGAACTTGATCATGTGACCTGAAACTTGCACAGGATGTTCAGTAATACTTGATTACTATTATGTCCAAGTTTCATGAATCAGATCCATAAACTTTCAAAGTTATGATGGTAATTCAACAGATACCCCCAATTCGGCCAAAGTTCATTGACCCTAAATGACCTTTGACCTTGGTCATGTGATGTGAAACTCATGCAGGATGTTCAGTGATACTTGATTAACCTTATGTATCAGTTTCATGAACTAGGTCCATATATTTTCTAAGTTATGATGACATTTCAAAAACTTAACCTTAGGTTAAGATTTTGATGTTGATTCCCCCAACATGGTCTAAGTTCATTGACCCTAAATGACCTTTGACCTTGGTCATGTGACATGAAACTCAGGCAGGATGTTCAGTAATACTTGATTAACCTTATGGCCAAGTTTCATGAACTAGGTCCATATACTGCTGTCATTTCAAAAACTTAACCTCAGGTTAAGATTTGGTGTTGACGCCGCCGCCGTCGGAAAAGCGGCGCCTATAGTCTCACTCTGCTATGCAGGTGAGACAAAAATGATAACACAGTAAATAGTGTACAAAACAGGCTTCGAGTGTGGACTGGCATTAAAGATCTGTAGGATCTTAGAAGTTCCAGCCCAATAAAGAAAGAAAAAGAAGGGATACAAAATAGAACATACATGTACAAAGACAAAATAATACAAGGGAAAAACAAGCATTAATAAAGTTAAAATGAAGTGTTTGCCTTTCTAGGAAAATGATAGAAAAAAGGTAAAGGACTAGCGTATGTAGAGGGTCACAGAAAATCGACAGGTGAAATTAGTGAGAATAAGTGTAGGAGAAGGGCAAACACAGAAATTATAGTCATGTTACGCAATTACTTAGTTGTTATTGGATGCGAACGTTGTTAACAGAATTTCTTTGTACTGACGTTGAAAACTATTAAGGGATAAACTATTTTTAAGTGTAGGGGGAAGAGTTCCATAATTTGGGACCTGAATACATTATAGTTTTTTTAGTAAAAGAAGTACGGACGGAGGGCATGTGAAAATCAAATTGTCTACTAGTTTGGTGAGAATTGGTAGTAGTATTGAGACAAAAATATCTGCTTACTGATTCAGGAATTATCTTTTTGTGACAAGAATACATAAATGATCCAAGGGATAGTTTATAAAGGTCAAATACACTCAGGACTTTTAATCTTTTAAAAAGGACACTACTGTGGGCATTAAATGAAGTTTTACATATTATTCTTACTGCTCTTTTCTGTAATTTAAATAATCTTAACATATTTAGGTTATTGTTGGCTGCGGTGGCCCATACAACATTACAATAAGTTAAAGGTAAATTCCAGTTGTGGTAATGATATCAAAATGAGTTCGTACAGAATCCAATGAAATGACCACCAAAGTGTCTGTTTGTATAAATAAGACATATGTGCCAAAGGATTCTGGAAGAAATTGTGTAATTGCTGAGAAATCAGCAAATAAGCACAGGATTTGGGTCAAGCGTCGGGCCGACATTCAAAGCAATAATAATACACTGTCCCACGTGTGCTTATCTGTGTTAGTGATCTTCAGCATGAACATTTTTCAGCGTAGATTTCAAGATTTCACAAAGTTTAGTTTATGTAACTGTACCAGATCTAGATCCTCGATGATATACTGACAATTAAGCCTGGTTTTACAGTTTTTCCTCATGAAATCATTGTTTACTGCAACTACTTGCATTTCTCTTTAAATATGGATAAACCATTGTATAATAAAGGTTGATTAATATGTTTTGGGGAAGGAAATTTGATTTATTCATTACACCTATATTTCTTGAAATAATCGAACATAAGTATAATTAAAGTGATTGGACCAGGAGAGTTTATCGTCAAGTTGGATGCCAAGAAATTTTGTATAAGATGTGTGTTGAATTTTCTTACTGCTGAGATATATACTAACATCGTTGGGATTGAAGTGGCGATTTGAAAATATAATTGATGTTGTTTTAGAAATATTTATTATAAGTTTATTCTTGACTAACCATTCTTCTACATGAACTAATTCTTGATTGAGATTTTCACATAATTTATTTACATTATCATAAATTGACAAGGAAATTGTTGTATCTTCAGCAAATATTGTAAAATGCAACTTTTTGGAAGGAAATCTGATATCATCTATATATATTAGAAATAGAAGGGGACCTAAGATTGACCCTTGAGGAACACCATGCATTATGATCTTAGATTCAGAATTATGCTTTTTATAAATAGTATATTGTTTACGCCCCGACAGATAGCTGTTAACCCATTTTAAAGCTGTACCTCTTATTCCATAGCAGTGAAGTTTATACAATAATAGTTTATGGTCAAGACAGTCAAAGGCTTTTGATAAATCGAGAAATAAGCTAATAGTTGTTTGTTTGGTTTCAATAGCATTAGACACATAATGAATAAATTCAATAAGGGCAGATGACAAGACAAGAATGTCTCCATTGGCCACCTCTACATGTATCCACTTGCTCACTGCAACCATCCTGCCTGTGGGGAATCTACAGGTAGTACTATGGTATGCCAATGCTGTACATAGCACACACTTTAAAAAATCATTAAAATATCACTTTTGTAACCAAAATTACTAATTTCCATACAATTGCAATTTATTTTCCATTAGTAACTTGGGAATAATTTTTGTATTCACCAGAGCGCTCAAAAACTTGAATTTTGGGCATATTTTTGTGTACGCCCTCTATTGGTGGAAAGTAATATGGCAAGAAAATTTTCATTTTTCAATCTCTATTTTTAATTAAAGGAGAATGAAACCCTTGAAACCAGCTGAATCCATATCAAAGAGAAAAATCAAAGAAACATATTGTTGAAAGTTTGAGGAAGATTGAATGAATAATAAGAAAGTTATGAGCATTCGAATATTGAGATCACTAGTGCCATGTAGATCCTCCCAACGGCAATGCGACCAAGATCTGTGATATCACACACGTACAACTCCCTCATTACTTTAGTACTTATTTCACTTATATTCTCACTTTTATAGAGTCTATCACAAGGTGAGGTGTTTTCTTTATGAGATGACAAGTACAGAGGTTTCACAACATTATATCATTGATGAATCGTTTGTCATATGATTAGAATGAGCAAAAAGAGATGTTTTGGGGTATATTTTCAGTGTCCAAATGGGAGAGTTGTACGTGTGTGACATCACAGATCTTGGTCGCATTGCCAATGGGAGGATCTCCATAGCATTAGTGATCTCGACATTCAAATGCTCATAACTCTTTTATTGCTAGTCCTATTTTACTCAAAGTTTTGTTGATCTTATTCTTTGATTTTGCTGCTTTCACAAAAGCTAACTTGCTCCAAGAGTTTCATTCTCCTTTAAGAAAAAATAATTTCTTAAAGGGGAATCCAACCCAAATAAAAACTTGTTTTTATAAGAAAAAGAAAAATCAGACAAGTTGATAGGTGAAAGTTTGAACAATATTGGACAAGCAACAAGAAAGTTATGAATTTTTAAAAGTTGTAAATATTGGTAATCACTATACCCATGGAGACTTCAAATTGGCCGCATATGGGATGTCATAGTGATGTAAGGCAAGGACTACTCTTCCATGTACTCCAATACATATTATGGCTAAAATGTCATTTTCCCCAAAAGTTTTAATTCAAATTATATTTTTCTTTCATTGGGACATAAAACAATATACTACCTGTGTCATATTTAGATTACTGCCCCAGGGGAATGGGTACTTAGGAGAAAACCACAAATCCCTGATAATAAAGTACATGGCCAATGGGAAAGTTGTCCTTGCCCCTTGTCATAATATACTTACCCAGTTGCCAATTTGAAATCTACATACTATTAATGATCTCAATTTTAAAGCAGCTATAACTTTCTTATTGCTTGTCCGATTTCTTTCAAACTTTCACCATTCTGTTTAATTTATTTTTCTCCTTCCCAACACAACATTTTATGGCCAAGGCTGGATTCCCCTTTAATTTAAAGAATCAAATTTACATAAGAGCCAAGTTATATGATGAATAGCTGTAAATTGTAAAATGACAGTGTAAGAAAATCAAGCATTTGTCCCATAGAAAAAAAGAAAATAAGCCAAAATTGCTACCCTTATTTTGCAACACATGGAGATGTAACTGAGAATAAGGTTATATCCAACGAACGTAGAGGGCAGCAACACACAAGCGTGTTGCTATTAGGAAGGTCCACTCGATACGCGCATACAAATGAAGTGCGCGAGCAATTTGGTAGTCATGCCAACGAAACCATGATCCAATACAATACACTCACGGAGTAACAGCAAAATATAGGTAAACTAATAGATTATGACAATAGCAGATTAAAACAATGAAAACAAAAAATATATAAAAAATTAAATAATAATGTACCGAATTCTTAAAATAATATATCACTAAATTATTGTCATATTTTTTTTGTACATCTTCAGTAAAACAGGATTAAATTCTGTCATAAATAAACCAGTCTGCTAATTTCACCCGGATTTAGCCAAGTCATTTTGTGACCACCGAAAACTTCTCCGAACACTTTTTTAGTAGATTGTAGAGTTGATTTATTTTCATTTCCTCTTTATCATTATTTTTGCTTGAAATGTTTTTACATTAAATATCATGCTTAAAAATATGATATATTTGTTCCTGTATTTTTCATAAAATATTACAGGGTGGTGACAACAGTTTTATGACTTTGCATATCAATATGATAACAAGTATACGTACGTCTTCATCTAAATTTCGCTGCACCATAATGCGCCTACACAATCCAGCACCGCCTCTTATACAAGCGCCATGGCTGGCATGACCGCGACGGCGCCCCGGGCCGGTCGGTGCTGAGGTAGGGTACGGTGGGCTGCATGCATATGCTAACACAAATTTTTGTAAAATTATGAAATGAAAAAAAGTAGATGTGACATAGACCTTCGCCCCTTGATAGTTCGTCTCAAGTCAAGACCCGTCGGAATATACATAGCTCGATACTGAACCAGATAATTTCTGTCTAATATTATGTCCATTATGTCTAACGTTAGACTGGGACTTGGCTTTGCTGTTTAGTGGTCGTATTCGATCCTGCCTGATGGATTGCAAAATGTGGGTTGGATTTGTGGATATAGCATAATTATTTTAGATTTTCGGACTACTATCTACACTCTAAGTGAAAATTAAAATTCTAACCTTGAATATTTATCGTTGCTCATCCGCCATAGTGCCACATCAATGACAGACCAAGTCTATATCTTTCAAGTCCATATCTAGCTAAGTCGAGTCACGTCAAGATTATCATGCCAGTGCAGTGCAGTCAGCATTATCATTCACGCAGCGCAGTACGCGCACCGAGGTACAGGTGACCGGGGAAGTTTCGGCGCGGCTAGACCAGAACATCACGGTCTTGGCTCTGGCGTTAGCTTGTGTAGATTTGGTAGGGGCAGCGAAATTGAGCAGAACGGTAACACAAATGTCATCAGTCTATGTATTTTTATTGTTATGTAAACTACAAGAATCATGATTACCTTTTGTTTTACAATTTCTAAAAAATACAAATATGCTAAAATTATATTATTTAACATATTTTCTTGGAGGTTTTATTATCAATAATAAATAGTAAAATTGAACAAACGAAAAAAAATCAACTCTACAATCTTCCAAAAAAGTGCTCTGGGAGAAAATGGTCACAAAATCTGAGCGGAGTGGACCTTCCTAAAAGCAATACTGCAAAGTGCTGCTGCCCTCTACCTTCGTTGGTCATATCATAACCTTGTTCATTGAATGAGTGCATGTATCTGTGTACATGTTCATGAGCACCCTGATGTAAAAACATGTGGAGATCATTGACTTCATACGGTGTATTCATGTATAATTATTTGCAATAATGCGCATTATTATCTATAAAGAATATTTTAGTGATGCATGAAAAGCACATCTTGGTCTGCATCATTTTTCTGTCCTGTACGAGAGTGTATTGAACAAAGTACTTACAAATTACATATAGGCTACTGTAAAAAACTTTCCGTTCAATATGACCATATTTAACAGTCTAATACACATGTATGCAAGAATGCGCAAAAAATACAATACCATTACTGAAATGCAATGCGCAACTCAGTCAGAGCACAACATTGTCCCCAACTCTTGGAATATATCCGGTATTCCATTCTGAGTCATCCAATATGCCCTATGATATAAATATCATGCATATTAAGGCTACTGCCTGATCCAGGGGGGGATGGCACAGCCGACCCGTGTGCAACTTTTGAGAGCCATTATCAAAATTTGTAATGTAGATATACCATTTTTACCCAAGTGTGCCCACCCGACCCCCCCCCCCCCCTTTTAAAAGTGAGGACCTTTTTTTGCTTTTCAAATTTTCCGCGGACACAAAAAAGGTTTTCTTAGTTGAAAACAATTTTTTTTTTTTGGGGGGGGGGGATTTTCAAATTTTCCGCAGACAAAAAGACCTCAATATTTAGGTGAAAACAGTTTTTTTTTTGCTTGTCAAATTTTCATCTGAAAAAATGTGCCCCCCTTTTAGAAAATCCTGGATCTGCCCCTGATTAAGGTGACAAGGTCAAGGATTGTTGGCAGCGTGAGTTAGCTGGCAGATATTAGCAAAATTTTGATTGATCAATGGCTTTGGTCAGTATAATTTGTCTTTTACAATTTAGGTTTCACACATATTATAATACAAAGTGTACAATTTAAATGAATTCCAGAAAATTTCTATGATGATGCTTGAAACTCTAAAAAGTAATATTGTCTTCTGTACATGTAGAACAAAGCATTCAGCAGAAAAAACAATGGTAGGCCTACACAGACTAGATGATAATGATTTTCATCCCTAGGCAATTTGATGATGGCTTGATGATGCACCTAGGCTACAGAGACAGGGTACGGTACAGGCTACAGTACCACTACCAGAAACCAGAAACATTTAAAAACTTTTGGAATGAAATGTGCAAAAAGCATATCCATTCCTAATGCATTTCTCTTCATTTCTTCTCTAATGCGACAGGGGTAGGCCGATGACAAAGGCAGAAATTAGTATTTTATTACCGATTTGTTGTCATTCGTGTCGGCGGACTCCTACGGTCGTTCAGTCGCAATGCACGCCGAATTTCAGGGACAGGGGGATAGCTGCGAGCTGTTTGCACCATAAATCCAGACCCGGCCTTAGGAAGTTAGGCTTATCACGGATTGAAGAATAAAAATAAACTCGCAAAACCATCACCATAAGATCATTCGATCATCAACATCAACTTCATGTTTAAAAATCTTACCTGTAATTTCTGACAAACATCTGACACATCACTAGCCATTTGTTCTTGACGAAAAAGTACACAAAAGAATTAAAACCGATAGCGCCGGCTGATCCTGTTACCGTACTGAAATTGTTTACACCGGTAACACGGAACTACCTATACCGTATACCCGCGGTACGTATACCGGTACGGTACGGTGCGCACGACTTCACAAGATATGGGATATGGGGGTAATCGTGACTGGGACTGGGGTACGAATAATGCATATAAGTGGAGCGCCTTTTGCAGTCTCACCTAGCTGCATTCAATACGGGATTCAATATACATGTATAGCAGCAGTGCTTACTTTGAAAACTACTTAAAAAAATATTATTCCGGCACCACACCATTCATAGAATGATACAATGGTACAGTATGTATAATACTACGTTCATTGATGATATTTGACCTTGATCATAATATGTGACCTATTAAGACATATCAGTGATACTTCATTGATTACCCTATATAGGCTCTGTCCACATTTCATAAACTATATAGGCTATCCATAAACTTTGAAATTAAGTTATGACAGCAATTTAATGATTACCTCCAACATTGCCAAAGTTCATTGACCTTAAATGACTTTTGACTTTGGTCATATGCATGGGCGGAAATCCCAGGGGGGACAAGGGGGACGTGTCCCCCCTACCAAAAATAGTAGGGGGGATCGACACAATATCAAATGTCCCCCTACTATTTTTGGTCTTTTATGATGGAGAAAATGCATCATTCACATTCGAAATAATACATATATTTTGGACTAAATGACCTTAGTTACATTTTTGGTGAAAACCTTTGTTTATTTTTGCTTGTCAAATTTTCAAGAGTGAATAAAATAAGATGAGGGGAAAACTTGGAAAGAATCTTTCATGTCACTATTATAAAATTTTCGCTCGCGCTTTGCGCTCGCATTGCGGCGGCGTCAACATCAAATCTTAACCACAGGTTAAGTTTTTGAAATGACAGCATAACTCAAAAAGTACTATGGACCTAGTTCATGAAACTTGGGCATGAAGTTAATCAAGTATTACTAGACATTCTAGTTGAGTTTCAGGTCACATGACTCAAATCAAAGGTCATTTAGGGTCAATGAACTTAGACCATGTTGGGGGAATCAACATCGAAATCTTAACCTAAGGTTAAGTTTTTGAAATGTCATCATAACTTTGAAAATATATGGACCTAGTTCATGAAACTTGAACAAAAGGTTAATCAAGTATTACTGAACATTCTGCCTGAGTTTCAAGTCACATGACCAAGGTCAAAGGTCATTTAGGGTCAATGAACTTTGGCCAAATTGGGGGTATATGTTGAATTACCATCATAACTTTGAAAGTTTATGGATCTGATTCATGAAACTTGGACATAGGAGTAATCAAGTATCACTGAACATTCTGTGCGAATTTCAGGTCACATGGGTCAATGAACTTTGGTCACAAAGGTCAATGAACTTTGGCAATATGGGGGGTATCTGATGATTTACCATCATAACTTTTAAAGTTTATGGATCTGATTCATGAAACTTGGACTTAAGAGTAATCAAGTATCTTTGAACATCTTGTCCGAGTTTCAGGTCACATGACCAAGGTCAAAGGTAATTTCAGGTCAATGAACTTTGGCCATGTTGGGGGTATTTGTTGAGTTACCATCATAACTCTTTAAGTATATTGGTATATTTCATAAAACTTGGACATAAGAGTCACCTAGTATCACTGAACATCTCATGCAAGTTTCAGGTCACATGACCAAAGTCAAAGGTCATTTAATGTCATACTTGCCATTTTAGAGGAATTATTAGATTGCTGTCATAACTTTCAAAGTTTATAGATATACATGTAGTGTATAAAATGTGGATATAGGGGTAATCAAGTATCACTGGCAAGTTTTAGGTCACATGATCAAGGTCAAATGTCAATGAACGTAGTATTGTGTCATTATATGAATGGTGTTTTTTGTGAATAATCATTTTATAGTAGTTTTCAAAGTCAGCACTGCTGCTATATTGAATCGCGTGATGCAGGTGAGACAGCCAGAGGCGTTCCACTTGTTCAATATGGAGCTTAAATATCATGTTTGGAAGTCAATATACATTATACATTTCACCTCGGAAATCGAACTTTCATTATTTTGTGTGATTTACAAACGGATTTTTTAAAAAGTGATCTATAAAAGTTACAGCTTTATGGTCTAAATATTGACATTTTCTACTCGCACTGAGCGCTCGCATCAATAGTTTAGTTATATACCTATTATATGTTTAAGTTACAAAAAGTGCTTAGAATTTCCAGTCTTTAGGTAAACATTTTTAAAAATTTCAGCTCGCGCTTTGCGCTCGCATGATTGTTGAAATATGTAACGTCTTCATGGCTAATTGCAAGCAGTCTTTAACAGGTACCTTTTCCATCAGTTAACTTCTGCTCGCACTTCGCGGTCGTAGTAAATATTTAGTTGTATATACATCTTTTTCAGGATAACAAACATTGCCCAAAATGTTCAAATTTTAGGGGAAAAAATACATACATTTTCCCTAAAAATTTTGCTGCGCTTCGCGCTCGCATTATATAAATAAGGACAATGATGTCATATATTTAGGTTGATTTATAAGAATAAAGCTAAAAAGTGACCATGAGGACTACTCCTTCAATGAAACAGACAAAAATTACCTTCGATCGGCCGATCGGGATTAACATATGGCTGAAATGTTTCCCCCCCCCCCCCCCGAAGGCTGGATCAGCTCGTTGTCCCCCTACCTTTCGGGACAGATTTCCGCCCATGGTCATATGTGACCTAAAACTCGCACAGGATGTTCAGTGATACTTGATTACTCTTATGTCGGTATGTCCAAGTCAGTATATGAATCAGATCCATAAACTTTCAAAGTTATGATGGTAATTCAGCAAAATATATACCCCAACTTGGTTAAAGTTCATTGACCCTAAATGAACTTTGACTTTAGTCATGTGACTTGAAACTCGAACAAAATTTTCAGTAATACTTACCCTTATGACCAAGTTTCATGAACTAGGTCCATACACTTTCGAAGTTATGACGAAATTTCAAAAACTTAACCTTAGATTAAGATTTTGATGTTGATTCCCCCGGCCGGCCAACGTGGTCTAATTTCATCATTGACCGTTAATGACCTTTGACCATATAGTCATGTGACCAGTAACTCGGGAGGGATGTTCAGTAATACTTGATTAACATAATACCTGTATGCCCAAGTTTCATGAACTAGGTCCATATACTTTTTAAGGGTTCTAGGACAAATTTACCCCAGGACAATCACCCCCGGACAATAACCCCCGAGGACAATTACCTCCGGACTATTACCCCCAGGACAATTACCCCCTGAGGACAATCACCCCTAAGAACAATTACCCCCCCCCCGGACAATTACCCCCCCCCCCAAAAAAAAAAAAAAAAAAAAATTACCTCTGAGGATACATGCCCCAGTACAATTACCCCCGGAAAATCTTCCCTTCCGGCCTCCGGTATCGATCGATGTCAGAATCAAGCAGGACCCTTTGTAAGTCTTGGTCGGTGGCACATGTTTTCGAAATATTTTCTACTTTATCTTATATTAACTTTCTCTTTCTCTTTTATATTGCTCTTTCTCCTTTTCTCTCTCTCTCTCTCCTCTCACTTTCTTCTTTTTCCTTGCTTTTTCCTTTTTCTTTCTTTTCCGCCTTTTTTCTTCCTTTTTTTTTGTTTAGCGGCGCCGTCTGCATCATGAAAGGGGGGGTGGGGGCTCGAAAGATAAGACTTAAGAACATCTATTATTCACAAAAATATAGACATTGTCACATTATATTCAAACAAAATTGTGATAGGCTTTTCAAAACTATCCCGTTTTTATTGATACACCCTGTAGAATTATACATAGCTCAATAAAAATGAGGAGACTGATGACGTCATCCACTCACTATTTCTTTCGTATTTTCTTATATGAAATATGAAATATTCTATTTTTCTCCTCATTGTCAAGTGAAACAACAATAATTCAATTCCTCCCTGAATATGTGAAGCTAGCATTGTTTAATACTTTATGGTTCAGTCAAGTTGGTACTTATTGTCAAATTTGTAAAAATGAAATATTGTACAATTCAAACAATAAAAAACGAAAGAAATAGTGAGTGAAGAATATCATCGACTGTATCGTTTGCATGTCACTGAATTGTGCATATCACTGTTTTGTGAAACTTCAAAATTTTTGAAATGTCATAACCTTTTTATTTTACATCCGATTTTGATGAAATTTTCGACGTTATGCTAGTTTGATTTTTCTCTATTTATTCAAATCAACATTTATCTGAGGTGGACTTGACCTTTAATACCGGAAAGTGGAAATTGCCAAAAAAATTGTGCTTGCGCTTCGCGCTAGCATACTCGGCCTACCGTTATGAGACATCTTATCTTATTTGTATAAAAATATACTTATATACTTAAAACTTCGGACTGTGACCCATTAATAAAAACAAGACAAAAACAAAGTAGCTTTTATTGTCCGATCTGACGCGTATCCAGCGTTAGATCCTGCAATTAAAGCATTTCACGGGCCCAAATGTCTGGGGACAAATAGTGACTCTATATGCTTGTGCCGAATGGGCCCATACTTCTTTGTCATGGTTGATGCTAGATACGCTAGGGAAGCTTAGAAAATGTAGATGAAATATTTTTCCGCCCCCCTCCATATTGGCGAAAGCTGCATGCATGGATCCGGGCCTGTATTTCAGATATTAAATATACATGTATATTGGATATTCAGGCATACAACTTGTCATGGAAAATGACTGCCCAATCACCGTCCAACTAAATTAAAATTTCCATAGGCTAAAAACTAATTGGATCGGTAGACACATTTGTTAAAGTTTTGTTTCCTGTAGAAAAGAGGAAAAGAGCCAGGAGGTTATATAAAAAGACGGAACTTCTTTGAAAGTGCCATAGTTGAAAATGAGGTTGGGGGCAAAATTCCTCACTGACGAGTTTTTAAATGTTTGGTAAAGTGAATCCCCTAGTTTTTGAATGGAGACGCGCTTGTAAGTTTCAGTCAGTGTCTGTGCCTGCAGACTATGTAAGACTGACTATCGCCAATCGTGAATCCACCGATTGGACCAGGGAAGTGTTCCTGATTGGACAGTCGCAATGAATTTCTGTGGACAGTCATAACCCCGAAACTCTGGTGCAGGTCACTGATCTCTCCACTAATAGGGGAGAGATCAGTGGTGCAGGTATGGGATAGTCTGCTGGGCAAACCCTTCACTCGAGTTAAGGGTCTGAATGTGCAGCCTACTCATGCCTTGTGTACTGAAGGCTCTCTAGCTCAGGGTCTGCTTCATCTTTGGAAGTTGGGCACAAATTTTGCTATGTCAATCATTGTGAGTTTGTTACCATGACATTCCCTCTCTGAACTCTCCTCCCACTAGCTGGTCATTTGGGCCAGTCACCTGCTGGGCAGGAGATCAACTGGTGTTTGTTTAATTACACGCTGCATCGCACTTATACTCCTGATTGAAACTCCAGTCTAGCATTATGCAATAGCCGTATAGTGGCATACATATATGGCAAATGTCTTGCCATGGTCCCTGACTCCCTAAATAGCTTTCTCTCTTTTTGAATCTTGATAGTTTTTTTAATTGTGCATGTTGGTATTATTTTGGATCACACAGTTTTTTTTTTAAAACAAAGCCCTTTTCGTTGCTTATAATTAACACTGTACAGCAAAGTTTTATCAAACAAAAATAATCTTTGACATCGCAGGCATAACATTTTATCCTACATGTATAGGCATTAGAAGGCAAAGAAAGTTCGGGAAATA
The DNA here is from genome assembly GCF_037042905.1 of Lytechinus pictus. Lineage (NCBI taxonomy): Eukaryota > Metazoa > Echinodermata > Echinoidea > Temnopleuroida > Toxopneustidae > Lytechinus > Lytechinus pictus. The sequence continues at coordinate 59,284,795 of NC_087247.1, read as the reverse complement.
TTCTCCAAAACTGCAACATCAATATCAATTTTGTTGATATTATCTTAATTATCAAGTTTTAGTTTGTAGGCTTATATGGGTTTGTTTTCCCCTATAATTATTGGAAAACAGCAAAGCATTTATCAATTTACACTCACTAAATTTGATATCAAAGATGCTCTCGAATAATTCATATTCATCTACAATATGCCTTTTGTGGTTCCACATGTACAAATTTGCTCAGTCATATTAATAATTTTTCATAATATATGATTACAAACAGAAGGAATTGAAATATTTCACATCATAAGATGATGCAAATGAAAATGGTGTGTGACATGGGTAATTCTCTCATTTGCATGATGATCAAGAGGTAGGCCTTCATGTACAAATGCATAAACATTAAACTCAATGTTTTGTGAAAAATTAATGTCATAACATTCTTACCTTAAACACCAACTCAATTACTTAAAATGGTAAAAGAAAGAAATAACATTTTATAGAAATTACACTAAAAATGAGAGCAAAAAGCCGACCAAACCCTGGAAAATACAAAACTACTAAAACCTATATATCAATTGAAATACTGATCGAAAGAAAAAAAAAAGAAAACATTAAAGGTCAAGTCCACCTCAGAAAATTGTTGATTTGAATCAATAGAGAAAAATCAAACAAACATAACGCTGCAAATTTCATCGAAATTGGATGTAAAATAAGAAAGTTATGAAATTTTTAAGTATCGCTTAATATTTCACAAAACAGTTAAATGCACAATTCAGTGATTTGCAAATGAGAGTCTGTGATGTCCATCACTCATTATTATTATTTTTTTTTTTTTTAATAATACAATATTTCAATTTTTACAGATTTGACAATAAGGACCAACTTAACTTAACCATAAACTGTTAAAATAATGGTAATTCCACATGTTCAGGGAGAAATAAAACTTTGTTTCACTTGACAAGGAGGAGAAAATTAGAATATTTCATATTTCATATAATAAAATACAAAAGAAATAGTGAGTGGGTGACGTCATCAGTCTGCCAATTTGCATACCGACCACATCTAACTGTTTGGTGAAATTAAGCGAAACTTTAAAATGTCATAACTTTCTTAATTTACATCCGATTTTGATGAAATTTTCAGTGTTTTGCTTGTTGAATGTTTCTCCTGTTTTGAAATCAACTATTTGTTGGGGTAGACTTGTCCTTTAAGTGATTTGCTTTTACGAATTTCAGTTGGAATTGAATTCCAAATGGCAGGGTCTTGATAAAATACTGCATTGTGAATAATACAAAAAGATGACAAGTGAAAGTTTGTTGCATTCGTTATCATACATATATGTATTGAACTATTAACACACAAATATTGCAAAAATGTCCTTGGTAAAACATTATTGTGGCAAGAATACATGAAAATTGCCATGTTAAAATTATAATTATAGCTTCGACTGTTAGTACTATAATATTTGAAAATGTTGGTTCAGTATAAGCAAGGAATGGGGCGTGATTTATTATTCTTCCTGCTATTTTTGTGTGTAAAAGGGGTAATCTGTTGATATGAAATCTACAAAAATTTCACCAGACTTGGTATAAAATTAGAATTCCTCTATGAAAGCTGCATGCCTATTGTATACACCAACATTTTTTGCAATCTTATTACAGATGACACCATCATGTTCACCCCAAATAAGCTTCTTATCAACAGTTCACCTAAAAATGTTAATGAAGACACCTCTTGAATTGTTTATGTCAATATTATCTTTCTTGTTTTAAAAACAAAAACATACATTACGTATGTGTTCTTGAAGTATTTAATGTTAATTAATCATTGATATGTTTATTTGAATATTGTGTTCCAATAAATAAAAGTAAGATCATCAACTCATTTAATGCATCATTATTTCTTACCGTGTACAGCAAGTTAACTTATCATAAGGGAGGCATATCAAACGTATGAAAATGAAAATTTTGGAATAATCATGATTTCTACATGACATAAGAAGAACTAAAGCGGGGATGTGACATCATCAGTCCATATAATGAATATTCCTGACAATTAACATGCATTATTTTACAAAATATTGCTTACCTTTAAAATTAAATAACTTTGCTATTTTTTAAATCATACTGTGATTATACTTTAAGCATTGTGTTCAGTGAATTTTATTCTTACTTATTTGTTTAGATAATAATTTTTTCCCGAAGTACCCCATTGAGGATTGCTTATTGTTGCAGTGACTTCAGAATTATCTCACCAATTATCTCACCAATCAAAATTATCACCAATCACCAATCAAAATTATCTCACCAATCAAAATGAGAGCGTGAAGCGGGAGCTGCAATTTTTATATATATAAAACTTTAAAAAATGAACATTCGAAGGAATAAGCACCTTTTGGAATCATGAACAGGATAGGTATCTAAATCAACAATAATTGATGCGAGCGTGAAGTGCGAGCTGAAAGGTTTTGGTATTTCAAACACCAGACATTTTAAAGAGAAGTATACGAAAGCGATAGAGCGAACTGGAAACTTGATATTGAACACTTTTTGTAATCATGAACAGGATGATGTATCTCTCATATAACAATAATGAAAACTCGAATCACTTGTGCATATTGACTTAAAACAGAATCATGAGAATATTTAATGTTCCATGTTATCTTCCGTGCTATCTCGTTCAATAGGCAAAACCAGCATAATTTTAGGTCAAGTCCACCTCAGAAAAATGTTGATTTGAATCAATAGAGAAAATCAAACAAGCACAATGCTGAAAATTTCATCAAAATCGGATGTAAAATAAGAAAGTTATGACATTTTAAAGTTTCGCTATTTTTCCACAAAATAGTTATATGAACGAGTCAGTTACATCCAAATTAGAGAGTCGATGATGTCACTTACTCACTATTTCTTTTGTTTTTTATTGTTTGAATCATACAATATTTTAATTTTTACAAATTTGACAATTAGGACCTCCTTGCCTGAACCACAAAATGTTCAAATAATGGAATTCCACATGTTTAGGGAGGAATGAAACTTCGTTTCACATGACAATGAAGAGAAAATCAAAATATTTCATATTTCATATAATAAAATACAAAAGAAATAGTGAGTGAGTGATGTCATCACTTCCCTCATTTGCATGCCAACCGAGATGTGCATATTACTGTTTTGTGAAATGAAGTGAAACTTTAAAATGTCATATTTTACATCCGATTTTGATGACATTTTCAGCATTATGCTTGTTGGATTTTTCTCTTTTTATTCAAATCAAGTTATTGTTGGGGTGGACTTGTCCTTTAAAGGACAAGTCCACCCCAACAAAAAGTTGATTTGAATAAAAAGAGAAAAATCCAACAAACATAACACTGAAAATTTCATCAAAATCGGATGTAAAATAAATAAGTTATGACATTTTGAAGTTTTGCTTGATTTCACAAAATAGTTATATGCACATCCTAGTTGGTATGCAAATGAGGAGACTGATGACGTCATCCACTCACTATTTCTTTTGTATTTTATTATATGAAATAGGGAATATTCTATATTTCTCCTCCTTGCCAAGTGAAACAACGATTAATTCCTCCCTGAACATGTGGAATGAGCATTGTTTAATACTATATGATTCAGTCAAGTTGGTCCTTTTTGTCAAATCTGTAAAAAATGAAATATTGTATAATTCAAACAATAAAAAACAAAAGAAATAGTGAGTGAGGGGCATCATCAACTTTCTCATTTGAGTTGTGCATATCACTGTTTTGTGAAAAATAAGCAAAACTTTAAAGTGTCATAACTTTCTTATTTTACATCCGATTTTGATGAAATTTTCTGCGTTTTGCTAGTTTGATTTTTCCCTATTTATTCAAATCAACTTTTTCCTGGGGTGGACTTGACCTTTAAAGCTGAAAAAAAGAAAGTGATAACAATTTACATGTTTGCTTCATTTCACCAGGGAGTTGTGATGTATTTCACAACAATTATTTGAACATCCTGGTCGGCAGTGGCGTAACTACGGGAGGGGGGGGGGGGCACGTGCCCCCCAATCGGCTGACACCCCCCCCCCCCCCAACAAAAAAAAAAAAAAACAGGGAAAAGGAGAAAAAGAGGGAGAAAGGAAGAGAAACGTACTGGGAAAGAAGAAATTATTGATGTTTTGTTAAATTATAATTATGTTATGTTATATTACATAAGAAATATCTTTTTCATAACTTTATGAAACATTAACTCAGGGCCTATGGCTATGTCTTCATTGTTCCTGGTGCTCGCATTGTCTGTTTAAGAATATATTTAATCCTGTTGTACTAAAACCTCCCGTTTTCAAGTCAATATACACCAAATATATTTTTTCGCACTTCGAGATATTGTTTTATGCACAATAGTATGCTTCTTTTTCATGACTACTTAAAGCGATTGCCTAATTTTAAGGTCTTGATATAAAACATTTCCTGTCCGTGCTTACGTTCGCAATTAGTGGATTGGTGAGGTATAACTGCCCTCCATGAGTTCCTATAGAATCAGTACTTAAAATATCCCTTTTTCTGATCTGAATGTAAAAAAATTTCAGCTCGCTCTTCGTATAATGATTACACAAATTTGATTATAATGTCCATTTTTAGGTCTGAATATCCAAAGTTTTCAGTTCGGGCTTCGCGCTCGCAATATTTGATTAGTGAGATGCGTATAATGATGATTACAATTACTACAAGCATGACAAGTGCTTAATGCGTTTAGATGCAATACTAAAAAAATCAGCAAGAGCTTGGCAATCGCATTAGATGACTATGGTGAGATATGTATACTCTTAATGGATTCCTAAAATATAGTCCTTAAAATCTCCGTGTCTGAGGTCAATATATACAAAAATTTCAGCTCGCGCTTCGCGCTCGCATTGTTTAGTGAGACAGGTACGTATAATGATTACAAAAATTTTTGAGTCCCTTTTTAGGTCTGAATATCCAACATTTTCAGCTCGCGCTTCGCGCTCGCATTATTTGATCAGTTAGATACATATACGAAGCGCGCTCACTAAGTGGCTCAGAATTTTTGCTGGTGCCCCCCCCCCCCCCCCCCCCCCATGCCGTGACCCACAGTACGCCACTGCTGGTCGGTATGCAAATGAGGGGACTGACGACATCATTTTTTTTTGGTATTTTATATATTGAATATTGATGTTTCAAATTTCTCCTCATCGTCACGTGAAGCAAAATTTTCTCTTCTAAACATGTGGCATTGCCATGGTACTAACATTTAATATGTTCAGTCAAGTTGGTCTTTTATGTCAAATCTGTAAACATTGAAATATCGTTAAAACTACTTTTTAATGAAAGAAGAAGAAAGAAAAAGTATAAAATGAGGGACATCATTGTCTTTCTCATTTTACATGCCATTTTAAGTTGTGAATATAAAGTCTTCACTGTTTTTTTTTAAGTATTTGAATTTAATTTTACTATTTATAACCTGCACACAGTTTTCTGTTGCCAACAGCCCTGGTTGTAATGACAGATTGGAATTAAAGATGTAATAATATTTAACTAGAAAAAAGAAAAGTGATTAAGGAGTAATGAGATAGAATCAAATAAATGTGGAGAATAGGGAAGAAAAATGAGAGCCAAAGAGAAATGGACTTCGTGCAAATTATATGAAATCTTAAAGGTCAAGTCCACCCTATAATTTTTTTATTTGAATAAATAGAGGAAAATCAAACTAGCTAGGCTGAAAATTTCATCAAAATCGGACGTAAAATAAGAAATGTATGATATTTTAAAGTTTCGCTTATTTTTCACAAAACAGTGATGTGACATGCACACCTGGGATGCAAACGAGACAGTTTATAACCCTAACTCACTATTTCATTTGTTTGTTATTGTTTAAATTGTGCAATAAGGACCAAGTTAACTGAACCATAGTAATAAAAAAGCTGATTCAACATGTTCAGGGAGGAATTGGCCGTTGTTTCATTTGACATGAGGAGAAAATTAGAATATTTCACATAATCAAATGCAAAAAAAGTGGATAGTCTCCTCATTTGCAAATCGGACCAGGATGTGGAAAACTGTATGTGAAATTAACAGAAACTTTAAAATGTGATTAAACTTTCTTATTTAACATTCGATTTTGAGGACATTTTCAGTGTTATAAAATGTTGGATTTCCTTTTTTTATTCAAATCAACTTCTTTGTTGGGTGAACTTGTCCTTGACCTATCATTCTGAGTTCTATGAATTTGTATTCTGTACCATTGTTTGTGTTTGATATGGTTTGAAATAAATACTATACTATACTACTACTATACTGATCCTTAGTTATATTCATAATCTATTATAGGGCTAATAAAATACACGAAGGAAGTTCCAACCTATATAAAGTGAAAAAATGACCCAACAGAAAGATATAAAGAGACTGTTTGCATGGTATTGGAACAAACTATAATGGGCCAATACAAGAAATAGACATTTCTATAGCTTACGTGTACTTCCCTGCTTTGTTCTAGCAGGGATATGTGACCATTTCCTATGGTATTATACCAAGGAGATATAGAGTGATATCTCCTTGATTATACAGTAGGCCCTGTAATGACCATTTCATTTCTGCATTTGGATGTAGACCACAAGATCCCTGGAGGGATTTCTGGGCATGGGACATTGTTTATGTTGGATTAACTACTGGCTAAATCTTATCTGAGTTATCAATTATCTTCTCACTGGCCACTGGTAGCAGTTCCCCTGGGAGGCTGATTGACAATGTTTACTAGCCAATGGAAAGTGACTCTGAAAGGAGGAGGTGGGGCTTGATTTGGAGCGTGAGAATTGATTTTTGGAAGATTATGCAGACCCTGTATTGGAACAGCAAGTTTTGTATGTGCTAGTCTTTGCGTGGAGGCACACTTATTGATCAAAGTTCCAATCAGGGTCTGTGCCTGCAGACTAGGTATGGGAGGGGGCGCTTCCTTCTTTGCCTGTCTCTCTTTTAGTCAATGCAAATCATTTTTTTTTCTTTCTTATTACTTCTTGATTACATAATTATATTCTCTCTCTCTGTCTGTCTTACGGTTCAAAAGTAATATAACCCAAGAAAAAATATCTTAGGCTTACTGAGATAATTAGAATTGTAACTTATATCTATAAAAAAATATATATAAAAAAAAAAAAAAGGAAGAAGGAGACTGAATCACAAATCTAGTATTAATGCAGATAAGTGATGCTACACTGCAGGGGCCGCGGAAGCGGGGGGGGGGGGGGGCCACTTTTTTCTAAGACCGTGTACAAAAACGTAAAAATGACCATAGGATTGTGATTTTTGTATGGTCGGCCCCCCCCCCCCCCCCCCACTTTGAAAACCGTTCTGTGGCCCCTGCACTGAGAATCTAACTTGTTGAAATCTCTATGTACCTTGGTCACATTTGTTCTACGGCGGCCGTACGGCGAGTCGAAAACAGTCGTTGTATTCATTTTTATTAAACCACCTATATGTAGCTCGTACCAAAAAAAATGTTAAAACGGCTGTTTTCGACTCGCGCCGTACGGCCGCCGTGGAACAAATGTGACCAAGGTATTATTCATCATTTTTTTTGCATGTACTAGAATGTTGGTGTGTTGATCCTTATGATTTGATTCATATGATTAGAATAAATATAGAAAGAAATATAATGTATATAAATTTAAAATAAAAAGATAAATGAAAGAAAAAAAAATTAAGAAAATGCTTATCCTACTTGACATACAGTGTGTGGCAAAATAGTAAATCATGACTTATTGCCAAATAAAAACAAGTAATCATATGGAATGGAATGGATGGAACACTGCACTGATCTGAATACAAGCAAGCAGGATCAGTGAAAACCGGTACCACCAACCTTACCTATCACCAACCCGGCCCTACTCGGTTCCGGGTACGGTATACGGTCCCATTTTGCATGCAAATTGCCTATTTGATAGAAGAAGTCAAGCAGCTTTCCGCCACGTCGCTTTAGCTTTTCATGAATTAATTGTAAAAGTTCTGGGCAAGATGGTAAGAAAATTATTTATTCATATATTACATTTTAAATTGATGCATTTCAGTTCTAATGAAATACTTTGATATCAAGATTTTCAACGTTTTAAACCCAAAATAGCTCTTTCAATGAATAATTGTTCTGTGCTCAGTCCCGTATGTGTCAAAAGGTGTGGTGTTTTATCCTATGAAAGGGGGGGGGGGGGGCATGTCTGCGCCACTCATCATACGAACTAGACAGCTGGCAGCAATCTGTTTCGAGTATTTTTTTAACATTTTAATATTTTTAAAAACTTCCTTGTACACAGACGGCTCGCTATCGTGCAGCCACCATTATCAAAATCCCCCTGACGCGGCTCATCGATTTTTGTCTTTAAGTTTAGGCCTAGGCCTAGGCCTATTTCAAAAAAAAATTATAGCCTTTTATAGGGGGCCTAAAACGAAATGTACCAAAATAAAGATTATTATTTCGTTTCGGCCTGAAATGCACCAAAACGGAGAAAAATAACTTAAAAGGGGAAAAAACAGTGACTTACTTCGGCTGTTGCGCAACTTCACTTTCCTGTTTTATCTGAACTTATTTACACATAGGCCTATGGCCATTGTCCCTGTACAGATTGAGCTAGAACTTTGGTCTCTGTATTTGGTGAGTGGAGCCAACAGAGTTCAGCGGAACAACCAACATAACATTTCATCCAGTGCTCAACTCGCACCAATTGCTTAGTTTAAGAACTCATATATTCCACGCACCATCAAGGACTGGAATTCTCTACCCCCCGACATCCAATCAATCTCACTCTCAGTCTCCGATAACTTCAGAACACAGGCAACTATATACTTTCGCAACAAAGACTTAAGCAACAAGGACTAATAAGAAATGAAGTGTGCACTCCCAATTCCTCCTCGGGTGGTTCCTAATAGTAATAAGGATGTTGAGGAGTATAATCAAGAAGAAGACCGAAGCTTTAGTTTTGGTCTACACACGAACAAGGTTATATAGCCAATATAACCTTGTTCTCGGCAGCATACTGTAGCATGGACAAAAAAATCAACTATTTTCCTCCCCATCCCTCGCCCCAAGTATCACAACCTGATCGAACTAGATCTGTGAATACTTCTAAGATTAGTCACTAAGTCAGTGATAAAAATTAGGCCTGGGATGAATGTCATTTTTACCATTCGATTATTTCCTGAAAAAACAATCAAATTATTTGATTGTTCATCGGAAATCACATCTTTTAAGTCACAATAGTTCACCTACTTTATGGTGACCTCCCGAATGAAGAAATCTCCATCAAAGTCACATGTTTATCATAAATGAAAGTAGGCCCTCTTCCCCCTTCTCCATGATTTTCAAAAGAAACTACATGAAATGAGATTAAATCTTTCAGTTTATTGTTCCAATGAAAATCTTTCCTAAATCAATGCTGGTACCCTGGTATTAGGTTGCATTGTTTTGAAACATGAAATGAATTCTCTGGCTCCCTCTCCCCTATCTTTCTCTCTCTCCCTCACACACACACAGATGGGGAGGGGTCAATTTATTTCTGAAGTCATGACCTTTCCTGATAAGGGAACGCATGTGGCTTCTTTGTTTCCCAAAAAGTTTCATTGGCTAATAGAAGGTCCAATCAGCTCAAGTGAGCTGGTTGTGTGTTTACTTTCTGTTTTGAGCACGCAGACAATGACTTGTATTGTGTATCGAGGGCAAGGCCGGGTTGGATTAACATTTTCGGAGCTCTTTCAGGTCGGAGTTTAACTGTGAATGTGATACAATCATTGATCAGTTTTGACAAATTACCTTGGTAACATCATTTTTAAACCTGTATCAAGTATTCAAAAACCATTGTCATCATAGTTATCCTGTCATTTTTTTATTATTACTTGGGTATTTGAGTTATCCCAACGTCATAATCGGGATCTGCCAAACATTCGGTCAGTGTAAAATTTGCTAATCGATTGGCGATCGGTGGCAAGCCATTCGATCAATCGATGTTTACTCCCAGGCCTAATAAAAATTAAATTAGATAAATTTTCACAATTTTTTGTTTCTCCTTCAGGTTTCTGTAATCAGTACTGTGGATACAGCTCATGAAGATATGATTGTAAGTCATTTTATATACCTTTAGTTTAAATTTTTTTGGATAATAGTATATTTGCACTCATGTATTTGCTTTGTAACTTGATCTTTATTGAAATGCCAAATAAGATAATAATGATAATAAGAAGAAAAGAATAAACATTAGATTAAGTAAGAGACCTGGGGCCTGTTTCTCAATACCGGGACAAGTTAGTTGTATTTCTTTCCAACAACCACAGAGTTAGCGCCAATATACAATGTACTAACACGTTTCACAAAAGGCTTATTGCGTGTATTACTAGAATCTCTCGATATCGATTCTATTGGCAGAAAGAGCTAATGAGACGTAGCCTTATGCCCAGTTGACACATGCAGGTATTGTGGTGCCCGCAATTCCCTGCATTGATGCGTGCCAGTGCGGGACACTTTATGGCACGACTTGGATATATCAGTTCACGCATTGTCCTGACACGTTCGTAACATGTTTGCGCGTTGTTATTATTATTATTTTGTTTTGGCGTCACCTGTGCCTGGGAGGCGAAAAGCGAACTGAATCACTATGACCCGCAGGTCTCTCCTCCCAATATAACTGATTGGGGGGGATGTATATAGAATGCGTATAGTTCGCGCATAGCTCACGCAGTGTTCGCGTACTGTCCCGACCATGTCCCGACATGCTTTCAGCAAATATTCTTGACACCCTACGTTCGTTGATTAGGACGACTTACACTCAGGGGCGGATCCAGCCTTCGCCAATAGAGGGGGGCCCAGATTTTTTTTCAGCCATATTTTCCCTGATTGGCCGCTCGATGATGATTTTTGGTTTGTTTGAAGGGGTAGTCCTAATAGTCACTTCTTATAAATCAACATAAATATATAATATCATAATCCTTATTTACAGTATATAATGCGAGCGCAAAGCGCGAGCTGAATTTCTTTGACATTTTTACCTAAAGAATGGAAATTCTAAGCACTTTTTGTAACTTAAACAGAATAAGTAAAAACTAAACAATTGGCGCGAGCGGAAAATTTCAAGATTTAGACCTACTGAACGAGACACTCTATTCATGTTTTTTTAAATCATGAAAAGGATGAGTACCGTAATCAGGGATCTTCTTTACATTAATAATGCGAGCGCAAAACGCGAGCAGAAAATTTTTATATATGTTTTGAGCTGATCGAAAAGGTATTAATGACTGCTTGCACTTAGCCATGAAGACGTTACATATTTCAGCAATCAAATAATGCGAGCGCGAAGCGCGAGCTGAAAATATTTTGACATTTCTACGTAAAGAATGGGAAATTTTAATCAATTTTCGTAATCTTGAACAGGATAGCTATATAACTAAACAATTGATAATTTGATGCAGCTTCGCGCGGATAAAAACCGAGATTTAGACCTAAAAACGGGACACTCTATTCACGTTTTGTAAATCATGAAAAGAATGAGTAATAGGAGATCTTCGTACATTAATAATGCGAGCACAAAGCGCAAGCAGAACATTTTTGATATTGTGATTATAAACTGGAAAATGATTTAAATCAAGAGAACAAGTTGAGTATCTGTATAAACATACACCTGTGTTTCATATTTAGACCTAGAATCTAGGCATTTAAATAATCTTGATATTTAAACTCCATATTGAACAAGATATGAAAATCACCTAACAGGCAATGCGAGCGCCAAGCGCGTGCGAAAATTTTATATAGTGACATGAAAGATTCTTTTCATTTTCCAAGTCTTCCCCTCATCTTATTGTATTTACTCATCTGCCTACTATTTTTTGCACCATGAAATTTCTATTTCGATGCCACGCAGTGGCACGACTTGGTTGCGCATATTTCACGAATTTGTAATGCGTGCCAAAATTTTCAACATGCACCAGCATGCACTGCCATGCACCTATCCGCAAGCTGGCACACATAGTTCGCACATTGGCCCGCATGAGTGTGTGCCCATGCAGGAACATCAATGCGGACAAGTGTCAACCGAGCTTTAGTCACAAAATAGCATGATTTTCTGAAAGTATAATTAGGATGAAACTGCAATTGGGCAATTCCATCTAGGTTGGTGGACATGAGCTCAATGTGTCTTTGTACATATAGCCCATCTGAAACTTAACGTGAGTAACCACTTTATCTGCACCCATAGTAAAAACCATGTGTTCTTTATTTTTTTAATCACAATGTATATACAAATTTGTCTCCCTGATATACATGTACTTCTTTGAAATGGATATAATCAACTTTCATAAAAGCCTTCTATGAGGACACTTTTCACTTACGTCCACTTTTCATTTTATGCATGTCCAAATCATGTAACATGAGTAACCGACACATTTCAAAGATTTGCCAGGAGCATAATGAAATTTCCCAAGTTTTGTTTTTATACAACTGATAGTCAGACTGCGTACTATGTTGTGATAAAGAGATGTTTAGTTCCTATCAATAATAATGGAGTTACAGCTCCAAGTATGAGTCAAAGTGTCTCCAAATGTAACGTGGGTAACCGTGGAATAGCCCAATTATTGTGATGAATTGGGAATACATCTAATGAAAATAATAGCAGAGACAAAATATGCATCATACAAACTTAAACCATGAATACTGTACTAGAGTATTCAATTGCTGAGAAAATCAAGTTATGAAGAATTGATTTCATTACTCAAAATTGCATGAACATTGAGATGGGTGCCCCTGGGATATCAAATTTTCAGTTTACCAAAGTAAGCCATAAAGGCTTCCTTTGTAAAAAAATGATGATAATTATACACTTCTTTATGATTCTAAACATCGTTAAGAGAGTGTGACAAAAATCATTTAAATCTTTAGATACCAAAACATATGATTTGACAAATTCTATGGATAAATTAAGTAGAGATAGAATTCATCAAGATGTTGATAAGGTCTTAAAACAAAAAATACGAGTCCAGTTATGGATGGCCTGAGGTGGACTAATCTTTATCGATTCAATTGTTTTACTATTTAAAATGAATGGTTTTGTGGTGTTTTAACAACAGTTTTGATAGTTTCTGTGCATTAAAATTTATACAATGATTTATCCCACTTGTTTTGCAATGTAATTTCAACTTCTATATTTGATTACGTAAGGTTATAATTTTCAAATTTCGACGTAATTTTTTGCATGTCATAGTCTACCCATGTGATGCCACTGCGTCAGTATGAAAGAAGTTATGACAGGGTTTGAGGTGTCATAAATATTTGGCCAGGTTGTTGTCCTCGATCTTGGCAAAGAGGGCTTCGTGAAACAGATAGCGGACAAGTAACTCACCATTTCCGATTTGGTCAAGAAGTTAGATTTATGACGGTGTTGAGAAACAGGCCCCAAGGTACATACATGTATATATATATATATATATATATATATATATATATACCTTGGAAGTCTTCTTGTTTTTTAATGGATATTTATGAGAATCAAATTCTTTGTGTATTTTTTATATTTGATATGATATGTGTAATAAGTCAAATTGACGCTGAGTTGTTGACTATGTCACTAGCTGTGACTCATATTTTATATGACCTCGTGAGACTGAAGATGTGAGAATGGTTTTAGACCTACATTTTATAAAAAAGGTGACTACCCATGGCTTATATAAATTCTATAACCTATTCCTTTGATAATTCCGAACCTTTTCTGATCTATTTAAAACTAAAACTAACTGGAAGAGGGTTGTGCTACATTATCATGACTCTTACATGTTCTTTGATTTTCTTGATGTTTAAACCTTTAGCATGATGCTCAGATGGACTACTATGGTATTAGACTTGCAACATGTTCTTCAGACAGATCTGTTAAGATCTTTGATGTAAAGGGTGGACAACAGACACTGGTTGCTAATTTGAGAGGGTATGCCATTGGTTACATATCACATTATATACTATACCTAACTTCACTTATAATGAACAAAATATATATGTAGATTTAAAGAGAAATCAAGTGAACCCTAATTCTAAATGTTTTGCTGTTGTTTAATGCAGAAAAGCCAAAGTTTATAATAGATGAACATCAACAAAGGTTTTGTAAAACCAACAAAGAAAAAGAGAGTTATGAATTCTGTAGCTTTCTGTTTTAAGTCATTTTGGCCCGAATTCACAAAGCCGGTTTTTAAAACCATTGGTTGAATCCATGGTTTATGCAGAATTCCTGAATAAATTACGCTTATTTACCACGTATATTAAAAAAGTTCAATGCTGATGCGCGCTTTTGTCACTGTGCGCCAAATTGACGCCTGTTGCTGTGGTTATCCACTCTATTTTATTCATGAGTCCACTGTTTTGAATTAATGAGTCCATTCTTCAAACAGTGGACCCATGAATAAAATTGTGTACGTAACCATGGCAACAGGCATCAATTTGGCACACTGCGACAAAAGCGTGCATCAGCATTGGACATTTTTTAATTAATTTGGTAAATAAGCATACATAATTTATACATGAAATCTGCATAAACCATGGGTTCATCCAATGATTTTGGAAACCACCTTTGTGAATTTGGTCCATTGAGATTGTTACAACATATAGAATATGATGGCTGACAAAATTGCTATTCTGCAGATCTAAATGATTATTTCTATATTTCCACATTTAGTCATGAAGGGCCTGTTTGGCAGGTGGCTTGGGCCCATCCAATGTATGGAAATATCCTGGCTTCCTGCTCCTATGATCGGAAAGTGATTATTTGGAAGGAGACTAATGGTGCTTGGGATAAACTATTTGAATACAGCAACCATGAATCATCAGGTTAGACAATTTAAACACACTTTACCTAGATACAAAATGATAATAACAATAGCTAGTCTCAAACTTAAGAAAATCACAAGATAAACAAGAAAAACAAGATCTGTTTATTTGATTTTCTTTAAATGAAACAAAACTATTTACTTGCAGTGCAGTTGCTGACTGCTAGACAGAGTATAATTATCTTGAAATATTATGTTTCTGACATTTAAAAAAAACAAACTTTGATACAGTGAGCAGAAATGATCTTCCATGATATTTGTTTATTGCTTTGTATATTTTAGGGGAATGCTTAAAAATATTTCAATTCGTAATTATAATTAGCCATCAGCTCATGGGGGTGGGGGCACATCAAATGCAATTTGTTTACAGATTGAAATGTTTGATATGAAATTGTCTTTTTATTCCTAGTAAATTCTGTCCAATGGGCACCGAGTGAGTTTGGTCTAGTCTTAGCTGCAGCTTCATCTGATGGATCTGTTTCAGTCCTTACACATAATGATGGTAAATGGGATTCACAGAAGATCAAGGATGCTCATGCTGTAAGATATTTCTTCCCTTCTTTCTTTCACCTCCATCTCTTTGATGTTATTTTGCCATTTCATGATACATGTCTTGACTTTTCATATACTCATCTGTATCAATTCTGTGACAATCATAATCTACTTCCTGTTATTATCATTATAATTATTTTTAAATGATATCTTAATTATTATAATTAACATTTATTCTAGATTTTACACAAAAGCCTAAATTCATGCTGTGGAAATGAATGTATAAGGCAATAGTAGAGTTTTAAATAAAAAGAGAATAGCTAATGAATTTTGAATGTATATCTCATGTATATTATTTGCTGGAAACCATTCCATTGATTGGAATTAATTTCAGATTAGTTGTAAGATACAGCTAAATTTTTAAACTGAATTTGTTGTTGAGATTTTTTTTCTAAGTTATTGATGAATGAAAGTAAATTTGTTGTATTTCAGATTGGTTGTAATTCAGTGAGTTGGGCTCCAGCTGTAGAACCAGGCTCTCTGATTGAACCTCCATCTGGTCAGAAACCAAACCTAGTCAGGCGATTTGTCACAGGAGGATGTGATAATCTTGTCAAAGTCTGGAAGTAAGTCTTATCATTGAGCAAGTCAGAGAGAAACTAGTTCTGTGGATTTATTTTGTCAACTCACAATTCCAAACTGACTTTGGTGAATTGCTGTTTGTATGACATTAATGTTTATGGCCCCATGTTCACTGTGTATAGATGACATTTAATGTCTGTAAAGTCACCCCTACATACTCCAAAGGAGCTAAACTGAGAAGAGTTTGTAGCATGATTCATATGTTATTCTTACTTAAATTTGAGGTGTATTTTCATAAACAGATCTGTGCGTTAATTAATTTGAATATGTAATCGTGTTTTAATATGAAAATAAAATGTTTTGTATTTTGCTCAAAGTTAAATGAAATTTGTTATTTCTCTTTGAATAATCATCATATAGGGAGGAGAATGGAGAATGGAAGGATGAGCATGTACTTGAAGCACATAGTGACTGGGTAAGAGACGTTGCATGGGCGCCCTCTATAGGTCTTCCTCATAGTGTCATAGCAAGCTGCTCACAGGATTGTAGGGTTATCATCTGGACCAATGATGAAGGTACCGGTAGTACATGGACTCCTAAGGTATGTTTGCAGACACTCATCACAATTATTAAAGATTGCTTTTGTTTTCTTTTTGTATAATGTAATGGTTACATGTAGATGAAATAAAATTTATTCCACCCTAGTAACAGGATCATTTTCATATTTTAGAGAGTGGACATATCTTGAACTCCAAGAAATTGTTTATTTCTGTATAATGTAATGGTTACATGCAAGTAACAATTGCAACTTAATAGTAACAAGTAAATTTTTTATGGTGTAGATATAACCTGAAATCAAGAGATTTTTGTTAAGTTATTATACAGGTATAGTATAGCATGCTTTCATGGATTACAGGTATAATAATGATTGACGATTGTTTTGATTTCAGATTCTGAATAAATTCAGCGATGTTGTTTGGCATGTAAGCTGGTCAGTGACTGGTAATATCTTGGCTGTATCAGGAGGAGATAATAAGGTAAGAGAGAGATTGATGTATCATCTTCTTGTAGTTCCTGAAGATAGTCTAAAATTAAAATTTGAACTCAACATGATCCTATCTCAGTTTTATTCCTCACACTCCATGCTTGTAGTACAACCTCATAATTTATAAACAAGGCATTTGCAGTTTCAGCACCAGCATTGTGGAATTTCTCCACCTTTAGCTGTAGCAAATATTATCTTCCCTCTTTCAATTTCAGAGCACTCTGAAGACATACATTATTATTTCCTAATATTAGATGTTTGTTTTCTGATGTTTAGATGTAAATTTTCTTGGTAATAATTTGTTCCCTGTGATTATCAGATCCTTTTACTAGATTATATTAGAAGAGATTGGCATTAATATATTTCAGTGTATTGTGATACAGAATTAAGCATTCATTATGATGTGCTTGATACATCTTGAAACTTTGGTTTTTGTTTTAACCTAGCTATATCTTGTTTATATTTCTCACAGGTGAGCTTATGGAAGGAATCATTAGAAGGTCAATGGGTGTGTGTTAGTGATGTCAATAAAGGAGAAGGTCAAACAACACAACCAATCACAGCTACAGAACCACAACCTGAACAATGATTATATTATGCAGATAATATACTGTATTAGCCACTATGTTCCTATCAATCCTAATTTCATGAAGAGTGCATCTGTAGTTTAAGACAAATCAAATCAGAAATTATACAACATCGTAAATGAGAACATTAAATACATGTGTTGCCATAGAAAATGTTGTATTAAGTCTAAATTTATGTATCTCTGTCAGATGCAGTGTGGTGTATTCCTGAAAATAGTGGCTTATACAGTATTCCTTGAGAATAAGAAGATGCTCTGTATGTTTAAAATAGTACATATTGAACATTACATTTGGTTTGATGTTCAATGGTGCCATCATGAAATATATTATAATGTAAATTAGTGGGAATTTTATTGTTCAGTTAATTTCTTTGTTGACCCTCAATTTCATACAGATTGTGTAACTTAGGCCCAGTTAGAAAAAAAAGGAAATAATGGTTCTTTTTAAAGAATAAACATAAATTGGTGTGAAAGTATCATATGTGATACAAATTATTTAAGCAATGGTCTTTATTTGTCAAAATCCCCAAAACTCTTAACCCAAGTGGTGGGATTTCAAGATATCAGAAGGTCATTTACATAGGCCTTGATCAAAAGCAAATTGTTCCATGGCTCAATATAATTCCTAAGAGCAATATTGGTTTTATCGACTGATTCACTTAGGCACTTGATATCATTATAAGCATTAGATTAGCTATTAAAGCTGAGTGGGATATTAATTACTTCCAACGAGTCACAAACAGCCATTACATCTTAAGACTAGGTAAATGCCCATTCCCAGTTGGCTCTTAGTGAGTTGTGAGAGCTAGACATAGGAGGAGAGTTTGAATTTAATACAGTGTCATTATGCAGTCAACTGATAATACCAGCTCTGTCCTGACTTATGGTTGTGGAAACTTCAGTCTATTATACAAAATTCCAGATGATTTTCTTCATATTCAGGCAATAAATTAGAAAGTCAAATATCTAAAATAGGTGATGAAAGTATTGATTTGGAAGACCAAAATTGATTGTTGGGTCCAAGTACTTTTTTATGAACATTCATATACTCTGATGGAATTGACCCCAACCTCAAAGCAATTTAGTGAAACCTTGAGTGGGGATTTAATGTTGAGCCAGAAATTGCTGTAAGGAATATCATTTAGCAAATCAACCCCCTAAAGGCATGCTCATCCGCTTTCACTATCTTTGTTATTATTCTAAACCTTGAGCTTACTTGAAAATGCTTTCATCGATTTAGCTGAACTTGTACAAAGCCAAGTTGAACGATTGTTTTGTTCTATTATTTCATCAAGCTACATTTAGTTGTGGTTTTACACCCCCACAGATGATTTTGATTTATTTACAAAATTTTATTTTTTGAGAAAAAAAGGGGTTTGAATTTTGCTGAACTTCCTTTTTGCATTCATAACTTAATAGATCAGAGATAAAAGACCATTAATCAGTGTACTATGTACAATGAATTAGTGCTGCCTTCCCCCTTTTTACCTTATCTATAATATTCGTTACTCTCCATTTTGTCTCGTTTTGTTATTTTTTTCTCTGTATTGTGCATTAAATTAATACATACATGTAGGAATTTCACTCTTATTGATGTTCTGAAACCAATATTTGTTATTCTGTGATGTTCTTACTATTGAATTTATTTCATTTTATGATAGCCAGCTGTGAAATAATGAGGGAGATTTAGTTTTTTAGTTAGATGTACATGTACTCCCCACTTCCCACCCTGTAATAATGGAAATAGACTTGGACACAAAACTCTGATATAACACATTCTGATTTGATGATAGATATTTCAATTCACAAGGATGTTTAGTTATTGAATGTTATTGATGGCCATCAAAACTTTGGTGTTATTCAATTGTATATAATGTGATATTAGAGAATAGTATGGTGTTATTCATACTTATCTTTGATTACAAGTCTACAGCTTCTACATATATGAAATGGCTAAAGTATGTTTTGTAAATAAGCATGCTTGTGCCAACCTAAGTAAATGAAGAAATCTTTCTTCATATTTATCCTTTGTTATAACTAGAGGAAAGTATGTTTTCTGATATGCCTGGTGCTCCTTTCCAGCTTACATTCCATAATAAAAAATTAATATAATTTGATTTAGAGTCCCTTTAATTTAACTTATCAATGGCAAGCTTTCAATTTTTCCACTTTTCTGTCCCATTGTTTTCTTTAGAGTATAGGATGTGCTTACTCCTCCTGCCTTTATAGATCTACAATTATTTTCAGTTTCTGTTATTTTATGACATGTTTTATAGGAGCATTATACGTGTATGTCAAGTATGTATGTCTTATTGGTTGCCATTTCCCTTTTGTTTTATTTTTTATTTGTTCTTTTCTAGAGATCATTATTACATGCATGGATAATAAATGCTTACTTGTAAATATAACTATGTCTTGACTGATTTTGTTTTGGTTACTAAGGTCCTATTACATAAAAGGCCCGTTTCATAAAGGACTTACAACTACCATGGTAACAGGGCTCATCAGCCAAACAGAATCAAGGTTACCATGGTAGTTGCCATAATGGCAAAGTTACAACAGTTGCAAGTCCTTTATGAAACGGGCCCCAGATCACAAGGTAACATCAATACCAACTACATGTACCATAGCAACGATGCTCAATAGCCAATCAATATCAAGATTTCTATGGTAGTGAAGATGCTATGGACGAATGTTCTAGTTTAGTCAATGAACTCATTGTGATTTTGTCTATATCAATGCCTTCTTCCATTCAGTACATGTTTCTTAATTTTAGCCTCATGAGGGCAGCTGCCAATTAATTAAAATAGATTCAAAATAGTGAATTTATATACAAGCACAGAATTTTAAAAAATTGGTTAGATCATAGGAAACTGATGTGCATTTGATGTTCCAATCATTTCATTTTGAAAAGATATAGGTTATATTTTGATAGATTGATGGTTATTCTGAATACAGTTTCCTCTTCATTCCTTCAAAATATTCCAGAGTTACGACATAAAAGGCCGTATTCTGAACTCTGGTTTAAATTAAACCCTGAGTTTAAGTTGTAGTTTAACTATGGAGAGCCAATTGGGGCACAAATCTCTATTAGTACGTGTTCAATTTATTAACTCTTTAAAGACACTCGAGTCATTTATAACTCTCAGAATGATAACTGATATATTTTCATTATGAAAGCAAAAAAGTGGTAAATATAAGAAATATACAATACAAGCAGATTTTATTGAGTTTTTGGCTCCCCATAATTTTCGCAGAGTTAGACCATGGACTAAGTTAAACCCGACTTCAGAATGTGGGCCATAGGGTTAAGTAGGACATGTAGGTTGTGTTGGTGTGTAAATCAATATTTTTTGTTTAATTGCTGAAAGCTTGTGTCAACTTCGCTTATCCCCATTGGCAGAGAATTGTAATTATCTACAAATGTCATTAAAGCAATTCATAGTAGTAAGCTGCTCCTTTGTCAGTAATGAAAAAAAATACACCAAATGTTTCATGAACATGCAGCGATCTTATTTGATCAAAGAAAATCTTGGGTTGAATGTATATCTAAGATAAGTCCATATCTATACTGCCATCCACTGGAAAATAGAAGCAACTCTGATTTTTTTTTCAATTAACTATTTTCTTGATTTGGGATATTTTATTATGCTCTGATGCTCAATGAATTGGAGTCACATTGCCCCCAATTTCTGAAATAAGATATTTCAAATTCAAGTAATTCTATACATTTCACAGGAGGCTTCATGATACAGTAATTTAGTTAACTTTATTTCTGTCCCTGGTGTTTGAATGGTTGATATTTCTTATCTTGTATAGTTATACTGAATTGTATTTTT
The DNA here is from genome assembly GCF_037042905.1 of Lytechinus pictus. Classification (NCBI taxonomy): domain Eukaryota; kingdom Metazoa; phylum Echinodermata; class Echinoidea; order Temnopleuroida; family Toxopneustidae; genus Lytechinus; species Lytechinus pictus. The sequence continues at coordinate 59,263,439 of NC_087247.1, read as the reverse complement.
TTTCTTTGCCTAATAAATAATAGTAATAAAAATTTTCCAAATTTTCTAAGAAACCCATACCACAGAGTTACTTCATTTTACCAGAAGACAGCAGTATACTTGTATAGTTCCCAGTTATCTGTCAATCATGACAAGATTTCCAGTTCATATAAAGAAAGAATGACTGCCACACTCGAACAAAGAAAATCAGGAACATTGTTTTTCGGTTTTTGACAAGAATGACTGCATTTTTTTTTATTCTCAGTTTTTATCTTACATCTACAGCAAGCTAAAGCAGGACAAGTGAACAACTGACAGTTCAAAAAGATGTGACTACATTTGAACACAACTTCCATAAAGACTACAAGAGCACAGTGTACAGTAGAGATATTCAGTTTTCTAAAGAGTATTGTGTTCTACGATAGGAATACAAAGTCATTTCCATTTTAAGACACAACAATGGTTAAACTTAATTCAATAAGAATGAATTATCCAATGACCCTTGTTGAGTCAAAGACACACTCATGACAGTATAATGAACATTCAAATATGTTTATGAATATTCTTCATTAATTTTCATATTGGAAGAAGGCTGAGACAGGAAGAAAATTGGAAAATATCAAATTATGTAATTGTTAATTTCTTTCAATAATGAATATCTAAAGTTAAGTGAACAGAAGTAAAGCATGTGAAAAAAATTTCTACTTCCAGTGTGATCAGATTGGTACTAGTTAATGAGTTCAAGCTTTAACATCTAGAATGTACTAAAAAAAAACATGAATTTCTCTATGGACTGTAAATTCAACAGAGAGTAAGAATTTATTTCTCACACAAGGACAAGATCTATACAATCCTAAGGTGGTCAGGACACCCCAAGGAGAAACTAACTGATTCAGAGGAATGTTCAGGTCAAACAAAGGTCTAGAGGGGGGGGGGGGAGATATTGTGTGTGAATAGTTCAACCCTACAAACATGTGTCTGACGAGCATTCCAGTGCCAATTTTCAGGTTTCAATAGGCAAATTATCAAACTGAATTCAGAAAATTTACAACAAACAACTTTTGAGCCAAAAATGGTAATCAAACAATGAAAGAAAAGACCATAGTACAGGAAGCTTTACTAGGATGCTCAATGAGTCAGATTATATGGAAGATAATAAAAATTGCATAATTCAAATCATATTTCCAAAAGAAATCACAAGACATTCAAGAATAAAATCAATATATAAGAAACAAAATATCCAAATTAAAAATATCTTAATATTTATTTTCTATTCACTTACATTTCTTTTATCCTTTAAATAATAAAGGATTATTCATATTACGTGTGATCCAGTACCTGTCTATCACTTACGGGTGCATAATATATTTCAATCCCTAGGTTTTAATCACCTTAATGACTGATAAATGTAGCATCTTTCTTTTATCTTACAAAATGCAGCTGATACTATAACATCTGCACAATCAATACAGATATATCTCAACATGTACAATACATTCACTCAAAACCAATATTTACAAGCATATCACCAAACTCCAACATTCCCTATCCGTCTGTAAATGTTTCCTTGACTGATCTGGTATTGTTATGGTCCATAGACTACTGTAGAAAAATTTGCTAGTTAACATCCTATTAAAGTGGTTTGGCATTTCAACATTTCAGAAAGCAACGGCTATATTAATTGTCCCCTGACACCAACATGAATACAAAACCATAATTATTTCATTAACTGATATTGATTTTTGTTTCAAATGGAACTGTGCAAATAGTACAAATCAACAAAGGTGATACATTGAATGGAGATTGGATTTTGATCTCTTTACACCTGTGCTAACATTACTAAATGGTATATTGCCTAATAATAGGAAGTCTTTGGCCATTTTCTGTAGAAATAATAAAGCAAATTTATACAAATCATTTCCATACTTCTGAATACAGGGAAAGGTGAAAATTTCTATCTAAAATTAAATCTCAAATAATCTACACGTAAGTACATACACCAGGAGTGATAGAGAAACCCAGAGGGTATAGTCTAACATTTCTCTTTCATTACAATCAATATATCTATTGAAAAAAATGTGCTATCCAAAATATACAAATACTTTAAACATGGCAAGGCATTTTATACAACAAAATGATAATAAAAAGTAGAAGGTGCAATAAATTGTATCTAGTTCAAACAATCATAATTAATAAAGAATGTTAACAGCAAAAATAATAAATAACTACAATAAAGACTAAAATAAAGAAAATACTGCTTAGCAGTGATATTGAAAAACACACACACACATTAAAGAAATTTTATACAAGCATTGCAAAAGTAAAACATCACTGATTATGATGAATGAAAAAACATTTAAACTGTATACATAGCATTTGTATTGTTCCTATTTTATTGAATGATTCTCATTTTTGGAGCTTGATCAAGTGTATTCTTAAAGCAAAGTAAGTACATGCTCAAAATAAATTGACCAATCAGAAAGCATCTTTAATCAGAGTTCATTGTGCTTTTAGTACATTGTGAGACAGGATAGACATAAATATGAAAAAAACTGACAAACAGTAATATTTTTTTTCTTAGGATGATACTGTACTTTCATGGAAACTGTTCTTAAATAGTACTGTACAAATAATTTACATATACAATTTCATGTACTTTCCAAAGTTTGATGGACATGGTTATTTCATTTTGTATCATAAAGAAACATAGAGCATAGAAATCAACAAATCTTAATATATTACTCATTAAATTCATTCAAATATCAAAAAGATTTCAGATCAAATCATAGACACCCTTATGAAAGAAAACTTTCAATGCTAGTTATCAGTATCATAGTACATGCATTTCATATCATTTGCACATGGTTTACAACAATATTTGAGCAAATACAGGCTTAATAACACGAGTATAAAACAAAAACTGTACACTTTGATATCAACTTTCACAATCCATTCACTCTTGTTTAAAATATTCCAGTTTGTCCTTGGTTTGCAAACTCATATTAGCCTATCTGTACAAGTAGATTTGCAATTGCCCCCTTGTTGGTAGAAAATTTATAGTCCATCAAGTGCAGTTTCTCAGTTGTTATTACTGTCATACAGAAGTCTCATTGCTGCTTCCACCACTATTTAAAAGGTTAGGAAGGGAGGTAAGGAGGGAAAGGGTGTAAAATAAGGAAAGACAAGAAACAAAAATAAACTTTTAAGTACAAATAATAATCATGCAAACATAATTAAATGGAAACAAATTTCAAATTATAGAGGAAATAAATTTTCAGAGTTTTCTTACATCAGAAGCTGATGATCAATAACAAAATAATGATTACCGTTATTGGGTTTGGACTTATCCTACTTGCCTTTGTCTATGTTGAAATTAAAAGTTCTAATTGAAATGCTGAGAGGGTATAATCAATTGTTCTTTATTTAGAAAAAAAGGGGGGGGGGGCAGATAATGTGTTGGACTGCTCAGGAGGGTTGCAACATGCACATAATGGACTAAACTGACAGCATAGTATGTCTAAATCATACACTCTTTCCTCTTTCTTTTAAAAAGCATATTATAAAGATCAAAATGATAAAAAAATAGCTTTATATTTCAAGAAAGATCTAGATGGAAAATATGAGTTTTGCATGATATCTATGGCCATTTACCATTGCAAATGAAAGTTACAAGAAGAAATAACAAGGCAAAAGCGGTTTTGTGTCTCGCCCACTTATGAAAATAACCAGAAATATTGTGATTTGCGAAGGCACGCAACAGAGTTGTATCGAAACTTCATTGTGAAATGACTGGGATGAAATAACACTTGTCATAAGAGTCTTGCACGTAAACTTTAATGTTGACCTGAAAATGACCTTTGACCTTACCATGTGACCTCCGACTGCAGCAATAACATGCAGGTCGCCTAAGTACATCTACCATCCAAGTTTGGTTGAAAATTGACTTACGGTTGCGGAGTTAGGTGTCATAAGAGAGTCTTGCATGTAAACTTTAACGTTGACCTGAAAATTACCTTTGACCTTACCATGTGACCTCGGACTGCAGCATAACATGCAGGTCCCCCAAGTCTATCTACCATCCAAGTTTGGTTGAAAAGTGACTTACGGCTGCGGAGTTAAGTGTCATAAGAGAGTCTTGCATATCAACTTTAACGTTGACCCGAAAATGACCTTTGACCTTACCATGTGACCTCCGACTGCAGCCCAAGATGCAGGTCCCCCAAGTCCATCTACCATCCAAGTTTGGTTGAAAAGCGACTTATGGTTGCGGAGTTAGGTGTCATAAGAGAGTCTTGCATGTAAACTTTAACGTTGACCTGAAAATGACCTTTGACCTTACCATGTGACCTCCGATTGCAGCATAACATGCAGGTCCCCCAAGTCCATCTACCATCCAAGTTTGGTTGAAAAGTGACTTAGGGTTGTGGAGTTATGTGTCATAAGGTTTGTGACGGACGGACGGACGATGGACGGACGGACGACAGACGGATCCGAGTCTCGCCTTCACCTCTGGTGGGCGAGACAAAAATCAGACATTTTTATTTTGAATAGGAAATTTGATATAAGGTCATTAACAAAATAAGGAATGCACTGCAAAGAAATTATGTCCAAGATATGAAAATGAAGAATTTCAAAAATCAGAAAAGTGTAAATATGATGCCATTATGAACACACAACACACTTCCTTATAAGTAGCTGTCAATGGGAAAGATAATTTTCTGGATATAAAAATTTGCCAAAAACTATTTTGACGGACCTTTATTCCCCATAAAAAAGCTCAATTTAGAGATGCAAATTAAAAGTCATACCAACCAATGATAAAAAGTGTGAATAATGCAAATTGATTGAATAAAAAATGCCCAAGGGAAATTTAAGTAAAGAATGAAATTACATCCCTTGAAATCAATCATTGCATGGATTAATTGCAAACCAAATACCACTGCAAATTATTCAAACCCAAAATGATGCAAAATGTATTGTTAGTATTAGAAGGGAGATATCCCCTGGCTACTTACGATCTTAAATCAACACAACTGGTGAAATAATAAGAACGAAAGAAAAAACAAAGGTAAAATCATGCTATCATGGTCACAGCATAACATCACTCTGATTTCAAGAACAATAAAAAGGGATTGGGACTTGACTTTAAGCAGATTCCTAGAAGTAAAGATATTGATCATGATAATTTCAATTATTTGTATTCTTTTTTTCCTCTCCCTAAAAAAAAAACAATGTAAAAATCAACATTTTCATATAAGAGAAGGAAATCATGTAAAAGGAATAACGAAATATTAATATTATTTTTGCTTGTGTTGAATTAACAAGTTTCATTATCAAAACTGCATGGGAATTGATTACATGGGGAAACATGCAAGTGATTTGATAAAACTGCAGCCTGACTTAACTGTTTATTACCAGATAGTTCATTTATCACTATTAAATAAGAGAAACAAAGAGAAGAAAAAGTTGTAATTTTGGTGATGTAGTCCTGATATAAGGGAGTTTTTACACAGAGGCACAGAATGAACCCTAGCTATCACGCAGCAAATGCATTGAAAATGCAAGTCAAATCAAAATGAAGTCTCTTGAGGGTCGGCGAATAAAACCAGCAGTTTGGGCCGTGACAACACATTTGCAATTTTTCGTCAGCTTTCACAAAGACAAAATTTCAGCTCCGATTCACCGACCTTTAACAAAGACTTCACTGTGATTTGACTTCCAATGCATTGGCTGCGTTGTAGGATTCATTCTACACCGCTGTGTGAAAACTCCCGATTTATATTTTGCTCACAACTTTAATTTAAATACATGGGTACAAAGTAAACAGAGGTCCGCATGATGGATTATTCAAATCAAACTCCTAAAGAAAAAGATGAGACAAACTTTATATCGTGGACCCAATTTATATACTGCCAGGGATGAAGAATCAAGGATATAAAATATATAAATCCTTTTAGATTTAAAAGTCTACCACTTCTGATATTCATTTACATGTTTTGATGGAGAACTCCACTCGGCCTGTCTTCAATTTGCTTGAATTAGAGTTAACAATTTTCTTTGAGCATTTAGAATTCTTCAGTTCATAGTAAATCAATTTGCCTATATTAATAAATATCATTTCAATTTGCCCAGAGCAGGGCCCAGAGTATGCATCTGTGGGTGTTGGAGAAGTAGGGCAGAATCATCTTTTACATCCTTGAAATTCTTTATGTTATATGTACATGTAGTTGCAGTGCACTTTGATACAAGGTCACAAAAATCACCCATACAAAGCATCACATTAAACAAGCATAATTCCTAGTAGATCACAGTTGTAGTACATGCCTCTAGTACGATATTGAGGTATAGATACAAGATATTCTAGTCCATCTTTCATCTATTTATATCTTGATTGGAAAGATATTGATTTTGTCCATAATTCATGATATAAACATGATTTTAATATACATATCTTTGAAATGTAGCAGTCACAGATTTCACAATGACACAAAATCACAACATTTATCAAGCTCCTTTCCTTTCACTTCCTAAAATGTAATGTGTACAATACATGTGGGGAGTAGATTTGTAATTCTTTTTTTTTTTCATTCAGCACCATATAGCATAATAATGATTGTTTTAAGAGCCCCGTCTCCTGTAAAATGAGAACAAACCTATCTGTTGATATGTTAATTTCTGATCTCATAATCATGAAATAACAAGTAATAAGTGCACAACACACACACATATAGAGACATCATAGTATTTTGTGTCCATTCACCAGTCTAGTATAATACATTCCTTGTCCACACACCTTACTCATATATATACCCATCTGCTCAAAAGTCTTATTTACAATGCTTCCCAAAAAATCCTATCCTCAACTGCTTGTCACAAACATTTAAATTTTAATGTGTGTCTATGTCAATATAATAAAATCATCTTCTTGTTCATAGCTTCATAGCTTTTGTTTTCAAATCCCATATGAATGGAATAAATATAATTGTCAACATTTTTGAGTCATTTCCTGTATCTGCTTATTATTTTTGTGGTTATGGTAATAGACACAATGGCCAATTGAGGAACCCCAAATTGAACAAAGCTGTGGACGTACATTTTGTTGAAGTACTTAACAGAAGGCCTTACAAAGAATGGTCAGGTCAAAGTCATTTCTCAGATTTAAATGAGATTATTAAAGATTTGTCTACAAACAGATACAAGAGAGGATATGAAGTGTACTGTTTCTAGTTGTATATATTTTTATATGATTATTATAAAAGCAGCAAGTATATTTATCCTATATTATTCTGTTAATGTAGTACCCTCTCACCAAAGACAAGTGTAATTTGCATACATAAACAAACCACAATTTCAGGGCTAGGGATCATAAAATGGTCTAATAAAGGGAATATGTAGAGAGGCAATTTAAAGATCAGTGACAGGCACGCACTCTGAATCGTTGTCGCCTTGACCTCCAGCCGGCCTAACGGTCAGTTTGTCCCTGTGGCTAGTGACATCAGCTGGAATCAGACTACTATGTGAGCTGCTTGTGGTGTTTGGTGATCCTTTATGAGAGCTACCTGGTGTCTTCATGATACCTTTTAATGGAAGGATATCAGGACGTTGAGAGACTGCCGGTAAGTGTGTCCGACTTCCTGTGGGTGGTAGGACAAGGAGAGCGACATGATGTAAGCATTTCATACATTATGAATCTAGAACATGAAAGCAGGAAATGAATTTGAAAATCAAGCAGCAAATATCAAGAAAAAGCCACATAACACTGGCAATATCACTGGATAAGAAAATAAATATACTCCATATATCAGTCTGTTTGAAGCAAAAAAAAAAAGAAATAAAATAAACAGAAAATGAATTATAGACAAATACATCTCACAATTTAATGAAAGTTTTTATTTTTATTACAACCTATATTTTGCAGCACTTACGCTATATAAATAATAGTTCCAGGTATGATTGAACTACTAGGTTTACCAGTTAGACAAAAGACATTCCATCAGAAATATTTAGAATTTCATTATCTTTTCCGAAAATTAGTACTTCATCTGTTTTCCAACTTCTTTACATAAAATGAATTTGCCTAGAATATATTTGAATGGTGATGCTAACCTGACACACTTCCACTGTTCTGACTTCCATCTCTATCACTATCTGGTGGAGGGAGTTTAGGGTCTAATATCTTAAGCTCTGCTCTATGGCGTGACTCATTATCATTTGTTAAAATATCACCAGAATATATTTTCTTGTGAAGCATCTCTGGTGATGGTTTTACTGCACAAAAAGGAACAAAAGGAAAATTATGATTTCATAGAGGGAAATAAAACTAAGATTTTGAAGGGGAAAAGAATTAACAGAAATAATTACAGCATGCAAATTAAAAAGCCTGTAACATTTAAATAGAGTAAACATAGAAATCCAATTCACAGACAATATACAAATAAAGCTGTTTAGTAACATCACTAATATTGAAGAAAATTTTCATCAATAAACATTATTTCCTTTCCATACAAGGATAACATAAAAAATCATATCAAATCTATAATTATCAATTTTATGTCAGTACAACAAGTATTTACCACCATCTATATTAAATTAGTATGACTAGACCACCCTTATCTTATTGTTGTTATCAGTATCACAATTAAAGAAAGCATCTTCATTTACAAATTCAATCATTCTTACCTTTTGGTGTACTATGGATTGGTGCTATGGTAGTTTGGGGAATATTATCTGAAATTACAAAGAGAAAAACTAGTTTATAATAAACAACTAAAATACAATACAATCTTGTAGTATCACAACTTTATCTCTCTCACTATAATCAATGTTCTAATACCAAAAATTAATATAAATATTTTATGTGCATGCTTTTGCTCAAGTGAGATCACACTCACTGCAGTAGCTAGCATCAACCAACCATCTAACCCCTCTAATTGTCAAATATTCACTTATGTAGGAAGATTTTTTAAGCCAGCCGTCGGATACAGTTATGTGAATATCATAATTGCTTATCCGTTAATATTCTTACATTTAAACAGGTAATGCATGAGAGATGCAAAAGACTCATAACTAAATTGACAAGGAAATACCCTGGTAATTTGAGGCATAAAATTCATAACCAGTATCTAAAACAACTAAATAAGATCAGTTGCTAATTCCTAAACATTGTCATACCTAAAGTTGGATTCCACTTTGTTACTGATAGATAATACTTACCTGGTAAATGAACTTTTTTAGGTGTGCTTTTCCATTGTTCTTTATCAGGTAAAGGTGCTATTTCCTCATCATCAGAAGAATGAGATGATGCTAATGACATACTATCTCTCTGACGCTGAACTGATGCATCACTGTCTGAATCAGAATCATTATCTGAAGAGAAACAAAAAAATAATATTATCATAATTTACTCCTATAACAGAGGTAGGGAATAGGTTTAATGTTTGGGTGAAGAGACGTGCTCTTTAGTAAGGCGAGAATTATTTTTTCCAATATTTGTGAAAAATCCAAGTGTTTTCAATCTAAGACCCAATTAAAAAATCTGAATGTTTTAATCTAAAACCGATTCAAAATATTGAATAGAAATGCAAGAAAATTCCTGGGATGAAATTTTATGTAAAAGCAATAGATGACTTTTTTATGTGGGACTTTTTAATCAATGCACAATGTTAGCTTGTTTGGAATACACAACATTATATGAGCCGTATGACTTCTGTGTATCAAATATAGGTGATAGAAAAATAATATATTTTCAAAAGGTCGATTGAAATATGCAAAATACCATTTAAATAGTTTTACATAAAAAGGTAAGTGAAACACATGCATTTGTGTATGTTAGTGAATTGTAGTATTTGTTTTTAAATAGTTCTGTGTAAGATTTTGCAGGGAGAAATACCCATGCAAGTGAATTCAGAAAATTACTGATTGACTCAGAGACTGAATAAAGTCACAAAGTTATTAACAAACAAAATATACAAATAAATGATAGCAAATCATACATTTACAGATTCCATCCACATAATTGATATCCATCATGTCAGATTAATCATGAATTAGAACAGCATCATTATTGAAACGAGAGCAAAATATAAAAAATTAGGAAATTGATATGAAAAGCTTTGATTGATATATGCTTTTCATATTGAACAAATCAATATACATGCTTTACTTTACAAATGATATATATTTTTTCTCTAACAAAGTATCATGACTAATCAATTTAAATACAATATTTCTTTTTAAAGCAGAAATGAGTATTATATACTTTCACTCCTACAAATAAATTTTTTAACTGTATCAATGAAAACAGAAGCTGTGATTGGAATGGAAATGTCAATAACAATACAGAACTTATGAAAAAAGAACATGTGGATCATATTCAAATCACAGGCTTTGTGAACAAAACTGACAGGTGGAAAAATAAAAGGTGGAATATTGCTAAAATTACATAGACAAAGCATTATCAAACATTATACATCTCAGTATTAAATCATAAAAAAGAAGCAAATATTCTGCAATGAAAGTGGGGCTGGAGAACAGATTAAGCTGACGACAAACACGGATTTGGCCAGTAGAAGCTATCTTACCACGGCGTTTTCGTCTACGAGGGTTAGTATGATAGCTGCCTGAAGATGGTGTTCTGTTAGCAATACTATAATCATAGTCCCAGTCTGATGGTATGCAATGAAATGCAATCCAGGCAAGTACAAATGAATATTGTTAGTATTTAAGAATCAAGTGGTGAAGTGATAAACGTAAAGGACTAACACTTGTATATAATTACTATCAAAATGTATTTTGTGTATAAGATTAATTAAGAGATATAACATTAATGCACCTGTGAATTGTAACTGCGGGTCCCACTTTCCCAGGGAATACCGGGTTACTTGCCATGTATTCACAATATGGTAAGCCATTTATCGGTTGCAGCATACAGGCCAATTGCCCAATTTCGCAGTCAACATCGCGCGCAGGCGCACAGTGCTAGTGTACTGTAATGTGACTGTGATGCTTCACAAATTAAATCCATATGGCAGGTATTCACCTGTCTAAATTTCACACAGAAATATGCAGGCAAATTTCTCTCCCACCTCCTCGACCCGAGTAAACAGCATATGTAAGCCGGTTGAGCCACATCGGCCAGCGCAGAATTTTCGCATGCATGTATGCACTTTAGTACTAGCGCATGCAACATATGTCGACTTTTTCCCATGAGGCATCGCAAATTTCGGCCTGTCCACTGCAACCGATAGATAGGGCACATTATTGTGAATCCACTGAATTGTTAGGGGTTTGCACGAGTAGACATCCTTGCTGGCAGGTTACCTGGATGTGGCAGTGGCTTGAATGAAACCACCCCTGTTGGGTGGAGACCATGTATGGGTTTTGGCAGCGGCAGTGAGCTAGAAATTCTACTGCGGTATGAAGGGCAGGACTTGCCCTGCCCGACAGTGACGTCCTTGGGGATTTGTCAGCTTTGAGGGACCGAAGTCCCAACTTGTACCAGGGTACATGTGGGCTTCAGTTACAATGACAGGTGCATAATACCTTGGGATTCATAATTCCAAAATGTAATATTGGTGCTAGATAAATTCCCAGATTGGATTGGATTGAAAGGGGAGGCCTATACAAATCATTGTATATATTCAAGAGGAAACGCAAGGAGTTTCTCATATACAGTCATTCTCGTCGTGAATTATTCATTACAGTCATATGGACATCACACACATAACATTTACATGAACACAAACATGAAAATGAAATGACAAAGTCATTCAAGATGATATCTTGTTTATTAGATGGGCTCCTACACATCATCTAGTATTGTGATTTCACAGTGCTTGTCAGTATGGTTCAATCAGATTAAGTTTGCTTTCTTTAGGCATCCAGTGCAACATAATTGATTTGCATTCCACGAGTGGGCCATTGAGTCCATTAGGACTTTACTTACACAGCTTGGCAGGCCAATCCTTTTGAAAGGTATACACTGCTTCTATAATAAAACCATTACGATCATTTCAGATTATTACAAAATTAGTTTAGAGGGGATACAATCCTGATTCTATTTCCAATAGTAGAAATATCTTAGAAGCATATAAACAAGTTACGAAAATTTATAAAAACTTAAAATTGCTTGACAGGTGGAAATATCACATTCACTTTGTGCAGCGTAATCAATGTCAAATATTGAACTTCCAAACAACAAATTAACATCATTACAGTATGTAGAGATGGATAACTTCATTGTCATCACCTACGATAAGGCAGAAATTATCAAGAAAAATGACTCATGGATTTCAATTTCAAATTATGAGTATTAATTATAAAATCATTGGCCATTTCCAACAAAACTTTTGAATGGATGACGTTGTCAATTTCAGATTTCTATGTTAAAATCTATTTGCCTATCTTCCTCAAGCTTTCACTGTCATGCTTCTTTGATCTTGTTCTTTCTGAATTGCTTTAAGCCATATAAATTTTTCTTTTAGCATGGACTTTGAAGCTTGTTAAATCTGGATACCGTACCCTACCTACAAAATGAGAATTCTCAGCACCTTGAAACTACTTCACATTTAAACCACAAAAGAATATAAACTCAACTTACACACAGAACACAAATCAAGAAACAGTGATACAAAATTACAGACAGCATTAAGAATCCAAATACCTACTGTATAGATCTATCAATCATTACAGAGACCCATAGCATACAAGCTACTATAACGGTAACTTTCCCAACAAATGGTAATTCTCATGGAATCCTTTATTTTAATTGCCATGGTAGTTACCATTGGATGGCAAAGTAACTGAAAAAAAAAATTTATGCAACAGAAACCAGATTTTAATGTAATTGTATTAAATGGTAAAACCTTTAAAACTAGGGACCTGTAAATACATAACATTTACCGGTACATCTTATCTTGAATTAAGAAAATGTACTCATCACTCAAATTACAAAGTATAAAGATCTTGTGAAAACTGGTAATGAATGGGTTAGATTAAAATAGCATAGATTACTTATTATTTGTAACATTAAAGATGAAATGATATCTGAATGATCTAGCAGAGACTAGAAAATATAAGTGGGTGATATGACATCACAATAACAAGAATGTGACAGACAGACAGACAGAATGCACTCTCTCACCTAAAACATTCATAACAGGATTGGTGTGTCCCATCATACCCATATGAGCTGCTGTGTGTGTAAAGAATGAATGCATGGAACAAGAAGCACATGGTACAAAGCATGCTGTTAGAACAATGTAACCACTACATCTATGTTAACTAGTCATCTTTACTACCAATCATTCTTAAATAAAAATTACAATTAGTTTTCCATTCACATCACTATTTATTTTTTTAAGCAGCAAGACTGGAGGTCTTTAAAATGTATTTAAGGACTGTAAGCCCATAAAAAAGCTTTAGCTGATCGATTATAAAATAGAATAATAATGTTTTAATCTATCAACGTTTATACTATTCATTTACAAATCTTTAAATTACTTCAAAGACAATCATTAGGACTCTTAAATCAAAAAATTATTTTAGTGATACACAGCTAATTTCCTTATTTCTCTTTTTTATTGCTTATCAAATTATTTTGAAGCTGAAGAGATGATTTCATATAGCTGCAAAAGTCAAGAGGATATATGCATTTTTTATTGACTCAAACGCGATATATATCATAAGATTCAAGATATATACTTATTTGTACAGGTATTTTTTTTAATGCTTTGAATAGCAGGACTGTTGATGGGTTAGAGCATTATATGAAAAGGCATGGGGAAAGGCTTGGGAACATGAATATCAAGTCTACATTCTACTGAGAACAAGGTTATACAATCATTTCATGATTAATAAGAGGAATTCATACTATGTTATATACCTAGAAGACAATGATGGTGATGTTGATGATGGTTTCCTGTATGACGCAATGTCATTTGCTCTGAAAATGCATCTCTTGAAATTCGAATTTCAAAGATGAATGACAATTAAGTTGTCTAGCTCATAATTCTATTTGATATATGTGAAGTATTCAAGTCAATCAAATATTTCAGTAAATCTGATGTATGAATAACTTTAACACTAACCTTATATGATTTTATTAGTATTCATGCAGAAGTACAGTGAAATGATTATACAACATTATTCACTTTTCTTTTTTGAAAATAATGTTCTTACCATCTAAATTTGTTTCAGCATTATTTTTGTAGTAGGATGGCACATAATCAAAATGGGCTGATGGTGAAGTGGTAGTTGTACTGGCTGTCTTGCGTAGGTAGCCATCAGGTCGATAAACATGAGGGTTGTTACTCATTTTTGATGAACGGCTACTTGCGCCTATTGATGCTGTTGATATGCCAATGTTATATCTACCCGGTGTGCCGATGGAATCATTTTTACTATATGTCAGGGCAGATCGCTTTAAAAAGAAACAGAAGAAAGGATTCATCTTTAATCTTAATAATTTCTAAGTAGCAGGATTCGACTGAAATGACAGAGTAAATAAGGCATTTTTACCAAGGGATAGAGTAGTCATATTAAATATTCTATACTCTTTATTCATGAAAGAAATTAAATCAATTATTCATGATTTAACTCTCTTTTATCTCTGGGGTACCAATATCAGAAAGAAATAATTTATACTGACGATTCAACAATCCATGTACTTCCTACAGTTAAATTAAGATATATTCTAAATTAAAGTCAAGTTATTTCCTGTTGTACAATTTGTGAATAACTTACTGAGTTGATGCTGTTATTAATTTCTGGTTTGTATTGTTTTCCTTGCATCCTGTGACAGCATCTACACCATTCATTCCGTACCTGAAAGAAACAAAAAAACATAATTTCAATAACCAAGTTTTTGAGAAAAAAATTGTTTTTAGAATCAAGACGTAAATCTTTGTAAGATGAAATTTCTATCTGTGTTAAAATGTATTGGTGAGTTTACAATTACTAAGATTAAACTCCACCTGAAAACTTTCAACTGATCTTTCAATTATTTCATAAAGTTGTACTTTAAAAGTGCACAAATATATTATTGACATATGTAAATTTTGATTTTGTTATACAATAGTCTATAATTAATTTCAATGTCTTAGAAGCAAGCAAAGGAGTTTAAATTTTACTCATTCATTTCACTCAATAAAAAGAACATACATACAAGTTATGGAAAATCACATATTGGCAAGGACAACAGTACAAATTAGAGAAAATGACAATATTTTCAAAACAGACTTTGAGCGTGGATGGGTATTAAAATGTGATAGATCTTGAAACTTTTGGTTATAAAAACAGACAAAAATAATGAGTGAAAATAGCTTACCCTATAATCAAGCACACAGTGGAATAGAAGAATAGCTATTCCTGTAATGCTATTGAAGATAGCAAATAGATACTGGTAGATGATGAGAGTTTGATTGACAGCTAATAAACCAAACACCCAAGTAATACCAAGCAATGGTAGTAGGATGCCTGCTGATCGGATACCAGACCTAGCAAAGGACAACGAAAATAGTACAGGTAATTAACGGAATAAGAACTGATGAATTTGTTATAATTTTCTCATTAAAACTTGCATTAGTGAGAGATGCCTTTTCCTCAATTCAGAGATCAATGCAAACGTGTAGACATCTTGTGTTAATAACGACATACGTATGAACCTTACAATTACAAAGTAACACACTTAGCTTGAATATTTCAGCTTACTGTATAATATGCAAGTGCTTCAATCAAACATTTTATTAATCATACAAAACAAGAAGACTAGCATAAAAAGTTTTAGAAATATAGATTTAAGAAAAAATATAGTTCAGATGTGTTCAAAAATTGTCATGGGATAACACTATTGTTAAAAGGAAACACATTGCTCTACGATTGAATATGCAATAATTTTCACTTATATCTCAAAATATGTGAGACAGTTTAAACCAGATTTTCATCTTTAAAGGAGTAACAAAAGACAAATAAAATAAGAGCTCACATACACCTACATGAGAAAAAATTTCAAGAAAAAAAATTTACTTTCTAAGGATTTATCTCACTTTAAGATGAACAAAGCTATACAGCCAAAGTAAATCTAATGCTAAATCATCTAATACTCGATTCATCCCTTTTATAAAAAGTTTGTATTTTTCTATAAAATCATGAGTTGTTATATCGTACAAAGAATGATGCAAATAATTGTGTAATCATAAATCACTTCTTGAAAATGCTTGTGTCCATGATCCCTGTATAATATGGCAACAAGTATGATCATCAGGGTTCAGTAATAACGGCTGGGTCATAAAAGCAGACATCCAAAAAATGGTGTATATCAAAGTAATTTACCAAAATTAACAACAAAAAAACCAAGCTAATCTCAAAGAAATTCATTCATGGACCTAATAACCATAACAACAATTTTACCAAGAGAAAGTATCCCTTAAAATGCACATAATGGGAAAATTTGACTTCTTTACGCAAATTATTCCAGTTATACAGGACATTTATACAATTCTAATATTCATTATTTACTAAGAAAAGACAGATTTTACACAAAGGTGTCAAGTTATGGGGGACAAAGTATTAAAAACTGTGCATAGCCCAACTACCCAAATGCCATAGAGAAGTGACTACTTGTGCATTTTCAGAGATACAACTGTGAAAATTCAAAGTGAGTACCGAGAAATTCTGCTTAAATTAATATTTTTAATGATGTTTATCTCTACTTTATCACTGATTAAATTATGGATCTTTTACACTGTAATACTACACAGATAACATAGCAAAGTACAAATAAATAAATAAATAAACTTAAGCAAAATATATTAAAAGCTCTGCATGGAAAATTAGCTATTATCATGCATTAGAGAGAAGATAGAGAAGTGAAAAGTTTATGAATGCATAATTATTCAAAATCACTATACAAAGATTACAGTGTTTTCATTTTGTATAAAGAAAAGTTACTATGATTCAGAAAACTCATAACTATTCCAACTTAAAATAATAGAAAAAAATTGTGTTCACACTAAAAATATACAATTACTTGCGACAGAAAAACAAGTCAAACCTAAATATTTGAAGAAAACAATTCAAGGAAAAAAAAACAATTTAAAAAAAAAGTAAAATTGTTTGCTTTGTAGATCTTTGTTTTCTTTCCATTCTTTTTTGGCATTAGTCATTTTTTTTTTGGAGGAAATGCTTGACTTTATTATCAAAGAAAAACATGCTTGCCATGGAATGAAGCAACTTGTAATGTACATTTTAATTAGCTCAATATCCCCTTTCATATAACTAAAATAATATAATAAACATCAACACAAGCAGGCTAAATCTGAAAACAATAATTTTGAGATTTAAAAAAAAAACACTTAGCACAGCTTTTAGATAAAAACTTACATCAGTGGTCTAAGGTGTGTGTGTGAGTTAGTATTTGCGAATAACAAGAAGAAACAAACAGTTTAAAAGACTTGGAGACCATTAACATTAACAATATAATTACTCAAGACAAAAACAATTTTACTTGAGAAAAATATGATGGTTTAAAGTGATTTTCGATATCTTCTAAAAAAAAAATTTGTATATTACTTGTACTGTATTTAAATTTTGCATGTCTAGGAAATCTTGTATAGAAGTGACTATTTATAACTTCATTATAACATTATTTAATCAGTACAATATGTATATAATATGATTAAACTGATAAGTATGGCTTGATATGAATGAGATTAAATAATCTAACATATCCATACACCTGAATTGGCAGAAACAAGTGTTGTAGAAGACTGTATAACTCAATGTTAAGAAAAATCATAACAAATGTAAAATGTTTTTAGTGAAAAATGATTCGGGCTTCATGCTCGATGCCTGAATTAGAAAGAAATCTTTATTACAATATTAGTCTTCACTGATTCTTCCGTCTTTAAGATAATTGGTATTACAATACAAAGATATCAAATATCAACCAGTCTGAAATGAATTCTGCTGATAGGTGTTTGTCTAGAATTGAAATATTAGAGGACTATAACTTATGGAAGACACACAAAAAAACCCAGAAGTGCATTAAATCCTTACTAAAACCAAACCCTTATCATCATTCCACACAATTATCTTTATGGTCTTACCTCAGTTTGCCAAATTCTGGATTCTTATTGGCTGATCTGCAGGATTCCATGATGGCAAGGAAGATGACTACCATATTCATCTGAAAATCAATACGAATATCAACAATTACACTTTTGTTGCTTGAACCAGAGCTGAAAATTTGTGTAACTCAAAGGAATAATAATAATAATGGGTAAAAACAAAAAATTTCCCTACCCCCCCCCCCAAAAAAAAAATTGTGAACATGCACCTTTAAACCAGACTTTCCAACCTCTGGGAATGAGAAACTGTATTCAGTGATCACCCAACCTGCATTTTTCACCCCAAAACTGTATTTTTAATATTGAACTCAAATGACCTTTGATCTTGACCTAATTACCTGAAATTACAATCATCCAATTGGCTGTACTTATGTAATTTTTATGAAATAAGTTTTATGTTCTATGTAATAAAGATAAACTCTGTATACTTGTGTTAATACAAAATATATTTAACTAATATAAAAGTGAAAGTATGCAACAATCAAATTCTTTTATCATCACAGGATAACACACATTCATAGAGTCTATCCTGCTCAATTGTTTACATAATAAACTACTTACAGCCACTACTGCAAGAACTGGTCCAGCAAAGCTCCAAATCAACAAGTCTTCTACAGAAAACCAACAGCTGTATAAAAACAAAGTAAATGAAATGTTTAGAAGCAGAATGTGACATCTTAAACTTGGGGGGAAAAACTCTCAATGACTAAACAAATTTCAATTGTAAACAACAAATTACTGAAAAATTTGAAGTAAAAAACCCACACCCCAAAAAAGTGACAATCAGAATGATTACATTTGTATAAATTGAGAAAATATGATTGATGTTGCAAATATTCCAACTGTTCACCGTTATCTGGGCCCCCAAAGAAACTTAACATCTGATCATTGGGTTTACTTTTACAATAGATTATGTTGATCATCATGTGTAGTCAATCATATCTGTTACATCCCCCAGGTCTGTTTTTTTTAATTCTGTCATAAAGGCCTACTCTAATCTCAACTACTTACATTATGAATTCATGAACTCATTAGATATTATCAAAGAAATTGAATTGAACTCACAAATGTTCATTTCTGCTGTTGACCTGTGAGCCATAGTTGATGTTACTAAGCGGAACAGCCAAACCAACAATGAGAGCTGACAGACCATATGATAAAACATAGGAGTATGTCATGGGACCGGTGTTGATATCACGGATCTCTGTCATCATCCGGTAGAGATGGATACCTTCTACAAACATCCAGCCAAACGCAGAGAGGAGGGCATAGTGAAGGATGATGGCCACGGCTGTACAGGCATACTGTTATGGGGGGAAAAGAATATATGAACAGAATTAGGCTTCAAACATATTATAGTATAGAATGTATATATGTATAGCATAACATCTCATTCAAAGAATATGAATTTGAATTGTGACTTACATTGTTTTCCGTACTGATGCCAACGCCAAATGTTACCTCAGCTGCGATGAGTACAAAGCATAGATTGATATGTATGCTATTGAGATTGGT
Source organism: Lytechinus pictus (assembly GCF_037042905.1). Taxonomy (NCBI): domain Eukaryota; kingdom Metazoa; phylum Echinodermata; class Echinoidea; order Temnopleuroida; family Toxopneustidae; genus Lytechinus; species Lytechinus pictus. The sequence goes on along the minus strand of NC_087247.1, from coordinate 59,243,820 downwards.
GTGTAGGTTGGACACACCCAGGAGTGTTAGGAAGGTGATTAGGAGACACAAGATGGCAATACCAACACCAACATAGACAGCTATAGACAGAGTGATCATCACTTCCTCTACATACTGGAATGGGAATATTGAAACAAAACCAAAAAAAAATTGGTAATTCAGGAGACAAATAAGATGGGTGTTGCTATCTTCACAAAAATGAAAGAAAATATAATTCAGGAACATGAATTTACAATACAGGAGATAATTTACTCTGCACAATTTTATACTGTTTTTATATTTATTATCAATGACAATTCAATGTTGTGTACAGAGACTAACCACTGATCTTTACAGATTCCTTTCTGGGGAAGATATTTTTTTTGGAAACACTTTAAGCTTTGTAAAAAATGAAGAAATCATTAGAAATTCCTGACATATTAGGTCAACACCGATCTCTCCATTTGAATGACCCTTTTTACCACCAGGACTCAGAAGACTGAATAGCTTACCATGTAAGGTGCATTATCCATGATGACTGCTATATTAGTAAGATGTGTACAGGAACAATTGATATGTGTCCTGTTATATCCACTCAGCTCACAACCATCAGATGACCATCCACCAGTGCCATTATTACTACAAAATTCAAAAGAAAAAATATTTGTCTTTCAAAGTTTTCTGAGAACTAAGAAAATATCTAAACCATTACAGGCATTAGTATACATATATCTTAGATTTCAGTTGTTTCTGTTGGATAATATATTGTCTCCAGTATAATGAATAGTGCTGGAAGGAAATAATAGTCATTGTTTAGATGAGCAGAGCCAACTGTAGCTAAGAAAGAACTGTTCTAGAGTGAAAATATTACATGGGCAGAAAGGCACTGGAACCCCCCCCCCCCCCAAAAAAAAAAAAAAAAAAAAAAAAAAAAGTTTACAACCTTCCAAATTCTGTTAAGACAATTACAAAGAAGTACTTACTACTCAAAATCCCAAAAGACACATTGCGGTCCACTCCTGTTGACCGCATCTATAGACTGGAACTCTATAATGACTGGAGACAGAAGAGGGTCAGGCAGTGTGCCATTGGCTAGCTCATCATAGATAGAGAAGGATACTACTGGAGAATCTATGATCTGACCAACATGGTTATCTGGTTTCCTAAAGTTATGATACAAAATGAACACATGATAAGTTGAAATAGATATTTTTTCTACCGAGAAGCAATGAGAGATACATGGGAGAAAGAAATATAGCAAAAACTAAACAATCTGAAATAAGTTCATACATTTGTTTTCAAAGTTTATGAGGAAAAAAATAGATGAGCAATTAGGTCCCGTATCACAAGTTGATACGAGGTAATACATTTAATATATACAACAGATTGACAGTTTTAGTACATGGTCTGCCATTGACTTATAGTTGCACTGAATTGTACAATTGATTTAATTATTTTTGTCGCAGTGACTTGGAATAGTGGCAGCGGTGGGATGAAAACTCATGCAATCAAAATGACTGGTGGATAATATGAGAACTGTATCCATACGGAGTTGATTGCGACAGCTCACCTGACATTGTCCATTGTGCTGTTGGGAAGAAGATTCTGTAGAGTGGAGTAGAGAATGAAGGCTGTCACAGCAACATTACTAGTAATAGAGATCTGATTAGGATCATCAATCTCTGTCCTTGGTTGGATCAGATCACCAGGGATGTGAACTTGAGAGTTATCATCAAGAGAAAGTAAAGCTTCTTTCCCATACTCAGGGACAGCTCTCACAGAGAAGTTTTCACGCAGGATGATATCATGGTGCATGACTGTAGAGGAGACAATAATATTTTCATTAATTATTCATTCAATTCATTTATCAATTAATGTATGTATTCACTATTCTAATGACCTCTTTGTCAATCATATGAGTAATATACACAAGTCACTGAATTATTATTCTTGTGTAGGCTTGGATTTCATATATCTTACTTTCTTCATCTTTAAACACAAATTCATACAAATCTAGATGCAAAAAATGATATCAATGAGAATATTAAATCTTCAGAAACTTCACTTCTATTGCATAAAACAGGACTTACTGATATTGGGGGTAATGATGGAGAATTCTGGGGTATAGGAGAAAGAATTGGTGAATTTTGCAATGTTGAGAGCAAATTTTTCCATGTCCTCCATGATCTCAGCCGTTCCTCGTGAAGTCTCCTGAATCATCTCCCAATGAATTCTATTCTGAGGCTCAAACAATCGGCTCACTGTCTCAACAATATTCTGTGAAAAAAGGATATGATGTGATGGTTATGATATACAATTAAAAGTTTTGTACACATGTCAGGATCTATCAGTGATATCTTAGAACTGGCTGATAAAGAAGATAGCACAGGGAGTATTTTCATACCTTTGTAAAGGACTTCATGATGGTGGCAGTCACATTCAGTCCCACCTGCTTACTTTCATGTCTGAGGAGATAGCCAAGGACCTGGTATGCTATATTGATGTCATTCCCATGGAAATGATCTGTCTCATTAGTAGCTTCCTGGAGCTTCATTGCAATGTTGAAGGAAACTTCTGGATATAGTTTTTGACCATTCTGCAGACTTTCAAGCTGTAAACATAAATGAGGAATCAATTTATTTAACACCTCAGGTATAACATCATATTCCCATGAATATATGAACTCTTTGCACTCCTGATTACAAGGTAAAGCTATATTTTTAGTTTGTTTACATTATCATTTATTAAGTACTGCCAGATCTTGGAAAATAAATAAAAAACACCATATTCATTCAACTAATGTGAAATTTCAAAGTGCCATGACAGCATCCTGACCAGATTACTGTGAACACAATCTTACAAGAGCTCCTGTCTAATCTCTAACATAGGTATCCATATTTGAGATGTAGTAATTCTGTGCTAATGAACTGCTTAACATCAGAAATTAGAAAGACTTCAACATGATGATCTGGCTGTATGCTGAGTGACCATTATGTACCGATTGGATTATCAAGTTCTACTCAATATTCTGAACATGTGTCAAATAAAAAATTGTTAAGAAAAAAAGAATTCCTTACTATATTCTGAAGCTGGAGGAAATTATCTGAAGTACAGTTGAATAGATTGGGCATTTGCCAGTTATTCTCATAATCACAGTATCGTGTAGCAAAGCCATAGCTCTCTCCAGGGCAGTCAAGGATAGCTGTCTTTCCAAACTTGGTTCTTGGCCACCAAAGATCTTCAGAAAAACGCTTAGGACATGAGTCATATACCACTAAAAATAAAGAAGAAAAACAATGAAAATTTTGATTAATTACTATGAAAAGGAATTCCAATGGAGTGCTTTAAACCTATTGGCTTCTTCATCATCTTTATAACTATAACATGAAATCATGAATAAGAATTAGCATAAAATCTTTGATTGGATGGAAAATATGAAATCAAATCATCTATCAACAAGAACAGATATTTCAGTGTTACTTGTATAAATGTAAGATAAAAAGCAGTAAAGAAATCCTGTTGAATGATCAATGATTACCTTCACAACCCCTAAGAGTGACCTCAGCATGTGGATCAACACATTCATCACATCGTCTACCAATAGCACCTCTCTTACAGGTACAAGCCCCAGTCTCTTGATCACAATCCTGGCCTAGTGATCCAATCTCATAGCAGTTACAAGGAAAGCATGTATCACTATCTGATGGTCTGTAGGAGTGCTCCTATATCGTTAGTAGAATCAAATGCATTAAAATAATTAATTCACCAGATTTATAAATTTCAAATTCAGACTGTATGATCTATAATGATATTTCATTTTAAACTTTCACTTTCTCTGCAAGACTCTTGTTTTCTTTCCAATTTCTCTCCCAAACCTACCCCACTTCCAGCTTTTTGTTTTCTTCTTCTGAAGTAGTCTACCTCTTTTGATAAGTCTCATTATTCTTGTGAACTATATTCATGTGTGTGTATTGACTACAATTTATTTTTATTTCCGTGCTCCTTTACATACATCACACAACCTCCCTCCCTCCTCCTCTGTCATTGTCTGATCTTATAATGAGTTCATAAGTGTTATTTTTTGCATTGAATATTCACATTTTCTGCATTTGTTCTATTCTTCCCACTTCTAAGATTCTAAGTCTATGATTCACTTTAGACAATATATTCAAAATGCTAGTAAAATAAATGTATACTCACAGCACAATAGCATTCACTGGTTGTCTTGTTACAGGCAGATTCAAAGCCCATCTCCTCATCACATTCACAAGGCCCACAGATCTGATGACCCCACCAATCATCATCACATTCATCTATGATATTCTCGCAGTGGTCTCCATAGTAGAGGTCAGAACAGGTACAGGTGTAGCCAAACTCTGCAGACTTGTCAAGATTACAGAAGGATCCATGCTCACAGACACGTAAGTCACAGGCAGATACACAGTTGGGACCAACATAACCTGATAAGAGGATAACAAACACTAGATTATAGCTGGAATAGTTATAAATATGACATTCAATTTGAAGAATTTTATGTCCAAGAGGGTGTTACTTGAAGATGTCATTTACGTCCTTTGGTTATGCATCAATGTATTATTCTCAAATGTATGAAGAACAAAACTAGGATAACACACAAATTTATCATACAACATTATGATTAAAAGTCCAAACATTGAATTAAGATCTTGTATTTCAGACACTGAATTCAGTGTGTTTTTTTTCTTGTGCATACTCGTTACACTGTAAGCCTGTAAAATAAATCAATAATACAAGATTACAGATTTTCAGCTCTAAGCAATACAACCATATATATCAATATCAATAAATAATGGAATCAATAAGAAGTTTACCTTTATCACACTGGCATTCAAATGAATCCCATAGATCCACACATACACTGTTTATTGGACACTGAGCGGTATCACATGCTTTAGGGACATTACATCCCTCTTCAATGTTCACTCCTTCAACAGTAGATGGATCAAGGTGACTTTCACCAATAGACATACCCTGTAAATTACATAATATACAATATCAGAATTATTCAATCATATATAATTTTTACTTTAGCACAATATGCAATCGATGTTAACTCTAAATTTTATACCATTTGTTTTGCTTCATTCTTCCACAGAAAAATCACACATTAACACAATTTGCTTTAACAAGTATAGCATGTTAAGCTGTGGTATCCATATTTCCTCATACAATGAAGTAATTAATTAGAAAATAAGAGAGATGTTGATTACTCATGGTTAATCATGTTAAAATCATTAAATTTAGGGAGACTAAAAAGCTCTGATTATCCATGTTTTTATTCTTTTTAATATTTCATTGGAAATGTTTTTTTATAGAATGAATACAATAATTTGTTTCATTGTACTTTCCTCAGATTATCTGGGATTTTCATATTTCAAAACAAGTATAAAATGACTTGATTTATGCCTTGGTGCTTGGGTCTTGATATAAAAGGTTTATTTACGTTTGTTTCCAACAGAGAAGTTTGGATAGCTAACCACTTTTTCTTCTACATTATTTTGAATACGGAGAAGAAAAAATACCATGGGATGTATATGACAATACACATTTCCAATAAATGAGATTTAAGTATTGTTAAATTACCTGCATGCAGCCAGTGAAAGCATTATACATTCCATTATCAGTCAATCTACCTCCTAGATCAACCCTCTGTACAGTCTTTCCATTGATGTTATCAGTCGCACGAACTGATGTCTGCAGACAAAGATTGTATCATTATCAGAAAAAAATTATAATGATTGTGTTACATGAAAGATGATGCTTGTGAGTGGTAATACAGAATGTAATGGGAATGATATGAAATTGTATTACATATAATTGAATGCATTGTGTAAAGAGGCGTTGTGTCTTTTCACTTTCATTCTTTTAGTATAATAGATATACTGACTTTACTACATAAGTGTTGAGACATTAAGATATAGAGTTATACTATGATTTTTACAGCGATAGAAAATATCTTCATTTCTGTTTTGCTAAAATAATAAATGCTTCAAGAGACACAACAATAATATTAACAGTAATACTTAAGCATAACTTACTCTGTACTTGTCAAAATCCATAGAGAGTTTGATTTTATCATTTTTCCATTCTGCCTCGATATCATGCCATTCTCTGTCATTGAATGTAGCCTGGTCAAGTTGGACATCTACTGAACTGGTCACATAATGAAGGTGACCTTCAACAAGCTGGATCAGGCAAAGAGAAACGGTAAGAAATAACACACCAATGCATCAAAGAAACATTATTTCTAGAGCCATTTAAGCATAATATGAAAAGACAATAAGCTATTTACATCTCATCATAATCTCAAGCTTCACCTCATTGTCATTTTTTTTAATTCATGATTGCATTATGCCCCAATTAGAAGTCATTTTATAGATATTCCGAAGAAATTTATTTCAAATATAGCATTATGGGACCAATGGGTTGAAATTAATTTCTGATTAGCTAAGAAGATTTATGTGGTTCAGTTCAATTTTCAATCCTTCAAAGAGAACAATGTTCCCACATTCCACATAGTTTCAATGAGTTAACCTGCATTATCAATACCTTGGTGGTACTTGTATAACATTCCTCATGGATGGTAGTTTATAAATTCAAAGCAATTTTCACTAAAAAACCAACAAGTAAATCACATCCTGAACACTGCTCTTGTGATTGACACTTGTTCAAGAAAAAAACAAAAGAAATTAAATGTGCTTATAATTGATTAGACCTTATTAAACTATACAAATCTAAATTATGGTTTTGTTACAGACAGAAGAATAAACAACTTCAATACTATCACCTCTCAGCTCATATCTCACAGATACACATTATATAAGAAATATAAGTACACATCTCTCGTGACATTTCTGGCTCTGCAGAACATACAAACATACCTCGATGCGAATGTTGATGTTGTTTGACAGTTGGATAAACATGAGGACGCCATCGGCATGGCCAGTACGGAATACAACCCGATTGGTCCAGGGTAAGGTGATTGGATGATCAAGATCAAATCTCATGTAGCTCTCACCAATAAAACGAATCGGGGTGGACAAGGCTGTAATTATTCAAAAGATAATATTCAATTATTGATTTACTGATGTTATTTGAGAAAGGAGAACTTTCCTATGTGATGGAAAGATCAATACTGAAAAAAAAAATTTAGTTGAGCACTACTTGTAATAAATTATATCAATAGGGATGAAATTACAACACTACAAGTATATTTACATTCTTCAGTAACATTGTGGTTTCTTTCTTTAGAGCATGCTTCAAATAAGTAACTTAAACTTTAATAATACTAGTAAAAGTTAAAATATATACATACGGATTCACTGGTTCATAAGTCTATATTCCAGCATTGTCTACATTTGACAATATGTTTCAAAATTCAATAGTCCTTTTAATCAATGTTACTTTATTTCAGGCTAAATTATAATAATTTTCGAAAGGGCAAAACTAGAAGAATAAAAATCTACAAATATCATACCTTCCTGACAATTAACACCTCCACTTCCTTCTGAGCAGTGACAATGATAACGATCCCATCCATTCTCACAAGTCCCTCCAGTATGACAGGGGTCACTCTCACAGAAATTAGCCATATGAGGGCAGCCTGGCTGGGTGTTATAGTCCTCCACATTGGTAGCAAGGTCTAGGAGTTCATTATTGATGTATATATCCCGTAGACAGCCTTTGAAGTCTGTATTCTCCACAGGGAACTCACTTGGTAGCTCTGGGAGCCCACCAATGATAAAGGGTCCATTCAGATCAAGGAATCTGCAGTGAATTACAGAAAATTGTGTCATTAGTTAACTTAGTAAAATTGTTTTTGCTTTTGTTTAGGATATTTCAGCGATGAAATGAATGGCACACAAGAATATTTTTCATCTTGATTAAGAAACATATACAATAAACCTTCGTAAAAATCAATTTTCAATTTTTGCGCAATTATATAAGCTATAAAATAATGAGCTAATCCTTTAATCACTTCCAAACCTGTTCATGAAACCACCTCGCTTCCGAAGAACAGTTGTGTCCTCACTTACACTAAAACCAATTTAACGAGGCAAAGCGATATGGAAAAGTACATCGCGAGGTGGTTTCATGAACCGGTTTGGAAGAACGCTTCCAAGATTGCTTCGACCGTTCTCATTACACATTAAACTAGTTTCCAGTAAACTAGTTTTAGGAAGGTAGTGAGAACGGAGTCTTATTTTCTCATGAACACCTTTAAAAAAATCCATGCCCAAGCTAGAATGAAATTAAACACCAGATCACAGTAGATTCTATTCATTTTCAGAGCAATTAGTCATTTGTATATCTAATAATCCTTTTTTTTCCTTGACAGAGCAAAGCTGGTGAAGCCTTTTCTGTTCCTTTGTTTTGATGTACCTTCCTAACATTCTAGCCTGGAGGCATTCTAAAAATTCAATACCCTCCATGTTCCTACGAATCAACACCCGAGGCAGAATTTTTCATCAGCGCTAGTTATTTGAAACAAGATACTACAAATTTGCAGCCCATTTAGTTCACCTTCCCAGTCTATCCTCTTCCAACCCTTTTATCCAGCTCTGAGCTGAAATCCTTCCTCTAGTAGCAACTATAATGTATCTCAATCTTTTTTCCCCTCTGTCTAGACTACCACACCCCCCCCCCCAAACACTACCACTTCACTTAATCTATAAAATATTATCATTCCTATCTCCTTTCTTATAGTCTATCTTTACCATAAACTTTATTCTTTCTTTTGAATTCTTTATAGAGAAGTCAATTTTTTATGCATTGACAGTTTTATTAAAACCGATACAATAATATGTACTGTTTGAATCATTTTCTAGAATTAAAACATTAATTTCATGTAGCACTTAAGGGAATTTTTGTAATATAAGAACTCTCTCTTTTACTTTCTGGTTATTTACACATCTCTTCAGTCATTATTTTGATGATTTCATCTACATTTTTTTCCATTTTCTCCCCCAACTCTCTCTCTCTCTCTCCTTCTTTTCTCCCCTTGGCCATGCCTTCCTCCCTCGTAGCATTAAAGCGGCATAGCATTCCCATACTTTGATGTACAAAATAGGGAGGCACCCCTCAGAATATGAGATGAAAAATGAGACAGCCTGGGCGCAGAAATCAATCATCTCTCTAATATTTGGCCGCAGACAGTTGGGAGTGCTTGCAACTAACCATAGCTTTATTCTACTCCTGTCAATGCCTTAGCAAGATGGAGGATGAATGAAGTCTGTTCAGACCAAATTATATAACCATGGTATAATGACTATTGTATTAAAGGCAACGTTATCATTTATTAAAAACTGGTCTACAAGGAAGAAAGAAATATTTGTCTTTTACATTAACATTTATAAAAAAACAAGTATAGAAAGGCTAAGTTAAAAATCAGCTGGTCAAGTAATATACCCACCACTGTACATTGTTTATATCAAATGATGAAATAAAACTTGTTTTCATTGGCATTTATTCAAAATAGTAACTACACACAGTGCACACTATGTCAGTTCATTCGAATAAAAGAGATAAATATAAATATTTTTCAAATGTCAAAATATATGATTTGTGTATAGTATATAGTCTGAATGAGGAGAAGGCTTGTGTTTCGATACAGGCTTATAAAGGAACCTGTAGCAAATGTTGCTCACATGTCTTTTATCCTAAGGATTTGAAGATGAGGCTGTTGGACAGTCTGAACTCTGAAATGCCCTTGAACAAATAATACCCATGAAATAGTAGTACTTACATATCTAAATCTTTCACAGCACTAATGGTAGGTATACAGTTACATGCAAACTTTCAATTGACACATAGACAGGCATGTTTTTACACAAGGATATTTGACTGAGTCGTGTTATTTTGTAATTTTCCATAAAAAAAAGAAAATCTGAACAAATGAGTCAGCTGCAAGCAAGCCTGTAATACAATGATGGCTGTATGAAAATGACTGTGCCTTTGTAAGATTCTACTTTTATGTGCTTTATAAAATATGATCAGCACATTAATATCAATTTCTGGGTCTGCACATATTAATGTGCACAAGTTTGGTCCAAGTTTTTCAGCTGTATCTCATCATGATTGAAATATGTCAGTGATAGCAGAGCAATTTCTTTAAATCTAAGATGCATTGAGATAGAGGAGGAAGCTCATCTCATCTTGTAATTTTACATCTGAACTATAAAATGGAGACTTGGATATTCTTAACCTTATTTTCAGAATAACATGCATTTCTCACCTGAGTTCTCCAAGGTATTGTGTTTCTGCAGCACAGGTAAAATCATCAAACTGATGACCATTATCAAGAGCAACAGCAGGATCACAATCATCAAGAATAATCCTAGCAGTCTGCAATAAAAAAGACAATACAATAACAAAGAAACCAGAACAATGAGAAATTTTGAATGTTATATAATCACCATTGTTAAAGCAGTGTCCAAAAAGCTAAAATCAATGAAAACTATTTTGAAACACATTTTTATATTTGACCTAGTATAATCTCTCAAAATCAAACATTATCATTCCAAAGATATTGTATTAATATGGTATCAAAAATTGAGTTAGATAACATACTTTTAACCCCTCCAAAATAGAGAGCTTTTAAACATGTGTTTAATAGGCTAGTGTTTAACTCAAATCTTGTCTTTTTTTTCCCTTATATCCTCTCGAGACACTTGGTGAAAATAATGTTCAAGCTATTCTATTGATATCTAGTACCCTTTTTACACACGCTAAAATTTCCTTAACCCCGTACTATAGGTGGGGCTAAATTGCCATTTAGCCCCACCTATAGTACGGGGTTAAGCTTAGCCCACTTTCTTTTTACACAGCATTTTTGCAAAGTGGGCTAACCCCACCTTTAGTACGGGATTATTTGGCCCTGCAAAAAAGCAGGGTTATCCCAGCAATTGCGGTGCTAAGAGCGATAGTACGGGGTTAAGATCGCTAGTGTAAAACGAAAGTGGGCTAAGCTTAACCCCGTACTATAGGTGGGGCTAAATGGCAATTTGGCCCCACCTATAGTACGGGGTTAAGGAAATTGTAGCGTGTGTAAAATGGTACGAGTGAAGTACTTGTACTACGAATGATCGACAAAAACCACTAGTCCGGGGTTAGCGAGTTTCGTGTGTAAAAAGCAAGCATTCCTTATCCGGGGTTAGCAATAACAATTTGGCATGTGTAAAAAGGAAAAAAAATAGTACGGGGTTAAGGATAGTACGGGGTTAGCGATAGTCCGGGGTTAAGAAAATCCTGTGTAAAAAGGGTATAGGTGAACTGACATAACATTTGTAAAATTGTGGAAAATTTTCAATGGAAAGCTTTACATTTTACAAAATCATTTATAGAATCAATAGGTTTATCATTAACAGTTTTTCTTTTAACTTTTATCTTCAATATTTAGAAAAAGATCATTTTTTATACATGGAGCATTTTACAATTTCTCTGTTTACTTTAATATTCCTATTGTCCTACAAGTGGTGATCAAAGCTATTTTTAAAAGTATTCTTTACCTGTTCCCAAAAAGATGAAATTTATATGTGAAATTATTATCTTCTTTGATGCTAATGTATTTTATTCAATGTCTTTATATCATAATCATTGAAATTCATGAAAATAAACATGTACATTCTGTTAAACAAAACACAAATTAGGGACCTTTCAATTGATTCATTTTTTCAAACTATCAATGCATAAATTTGCTATACATATTGAAAAGCATGATCATTCAATCCCAATCATCAATCAATCCACTTATCTCATAATCTCACTAATGTTTTTTCATTTAACCTCAAACCTTTTTCATAATTCATAAGAAAAGAGTTACCCTGAAGGCGGTGTCCCTGGAATCCTATCAAACTTTAACATCCTCAACCAAGATGGTGTTGGTTGTTATGGATCTTCACAGCCCTAGCCTACCCTACTATGTATCAATTTTACATTAAACCCTGCCTGAACCCATGTGACTGCATCAATCTATAAATATTTCATGAAATTTCTTCCCAGCATTAAAAACGTTTCTTCAAGATGTTTCATTCCTCATTATGATAAATAATGTATCTGCTTTATTTGGTACATGTTAATATTTATTCTTTTAAAACTAGCCAGTTGAAATATAGATTTGATTGCACATTGCTGGAGATAAATATTATTCTCAAATTGAGAAAAAAAGAAATGTTCTAAATTAATTTTGATATATCGACACTAATGGGAACTGAATGAATTGTAATTGTTCATGCATACATGACCCATAAATGTCAACTCTATGCTGGAAATACATTAGCAGATAGGATTTGATGCTATTGCTGAAACCCTTATTACAAACTGCTGCTTCAATAAATCTACCATGTAAATTGTGGGACAAAAGATCTTGAAAATGCAATAAATCAGGCTGTGCTCTACATTTTGATTCAGATCATTGTATGAATTTCTGGAGGATTGAAGTAATGTAGGCTATATTGCTGTCAGAACATGTCACTGTAGCAAGTAGTTAATAAACCATAAACAGGTGAAAAGGGGCTATTAATCCAAACTTGTCCACCATCTCAATTATATCTGAGCAGCCAACATCACATGAAATGGTTGAAAAAGCAAAATGCTGGCGGCCAATATTTCCAGACCCCTTTCACCCTGCTCTTCCCAGTTATTTCTTCCACTACAATACACAATACCACATTCATCATAGTTTGTCAGTGCTATTAGCGGATTTTCCATGGAAATTCCCCCAACAATACGCAAACATTTGAATTACTTTAGGAAAAAATAAGAGAGCACTGTCGGCAACCTACAAATGAAAAGAGAGCCGCCACCATTCATCCACACCTCGGGGCAATTTTTTTTTTCACTCTTCCTCCATCATTTTTCTTTTAATTCATGCAATACTCAAATGCATTTGATTTTGGAGAGGCAGCCAAGCAGGCAAGAATGTATTTGGACTATGCTCTGATGGAACTGAATTGAAATTATATCTAAAGAGTCTGCTTAATGAAGAATTTTAAAGCATGTTATTAATATCGAAACACTTTAGCTCGATTTGTTTAATGGTGATATCAAATCCAGAGATTGCAAAGGAATTTTGATATTAGTTGTTTAATTCTCACTCAAGATGGAAAATGAAATTTATTATTTAAAAAAAATGAAATAAGTAACCACAATGAAAAAGATACACTCTAAATTCCAAGGATTTTGGATTTATTTTAAATCTTAAGGATTGACTTTCAATCTCAGAAGATTTAAATTCAAATCTTTTAGATTTATTTAATTCAACAAGGTTTAAATCTAAATCTAATACTGGTCACTGGTCACTATTCACAGCCGATCTGGATTTATTTTAGTGTACTAAATACCAGTCAGGTTGAGAAGGGAAGAAAAGAAATGGAAAATAATAAAGGAAAAATAATTTTCCAAAGTCTTCATTGTTTGCACAAACTGTCACAAGAAACAAGTTTAAAATTAGTTTTTGCTTTATTGCTCCTTTGGAGAGCTGAAAGTACCCAATTTTATTTCCTATTTATATTAGAACTGTACAATAAAAAGAATCACGCAAGATCTAAATTATGTAAGATTAATGACACTGGACAGTCTAGTTCTATATGTAATTTGAAAAAAAATTATTGATTCATGTCTCTTGGGACACTTCATAAAAATAGTAATGATTTATACAAGACGTAATCAACATAAGGCTCCATAGATTTCTATAGAATAAGACCCTGAAATTCAATTGTTTTAAAAAGGGAAAACAATTTAAGTAAATATCTAATTCTCATTAAGTGACTATCTGATTGAATATCTGATTTTCTCTATTAGCATTTTTCACACAGTCACACAATGCAAATATCTATACAACTTTTTCTTCAACTGTGGTTAATCATAGAAGTTTCTCAAATTAAAAGATAAGCATGACATACCACGCATGTCGATTATCATTTCTATTCAAAGAACCATTTTAATTGTCTGGAAAGAATTTTGTATGTCTTTCTCCACCTCTGCATTCACACTTTTGTCTCTAATGCAGTTCTGTCTCAGTAATGCTGTAGTAAAATGAGAGTGTCCTCAACATATCGTAAGCAAATATAAAATGAATTACAATGCATATCTTACTCATGATGTAGGATAGTGATAGTAAGGGTTTGAATCCCACCGCTGCCACAACTTACTGGGAAATAAAGCTGATAATGATTTATGTGTAGTAGACAAATGATTTCATTCAGATTTCAATGTCAAATAATACAATAACAGCCAAAATAACCCATGAACATACAAAATAAATATTTTTATCAATGAATTTTAGGTTAATTAACTTTACAGTGAACTTGGGAAATTTTAAAAATGGTGATTACACTTCCTACATTTACTATTTTTCTTTCAATATATGTAGCACTCTTAAACCACAAGCAGCAATATCCAAGATGTAGTACTGTAGTATACATGATATATGTCAACAGCCTAGACTTCTCTTCTCTCAATCATAGGTTCAAGTTTTATTTGCACATAAGTTTTTGTAATGATATTTTCATCCTTCAAGACTGTTTTGAAGGCCCTTGCCCTTGTCCCACATCCCAAATCCCTCCTCCCATTGCTGTTTTTTTCTCCTCTTCATTTCGTTCGAGAGAATACAAAATCAAAATTTCAAACTTCTCATGACCGAGGAGAGAGCTTGCGCAAACATGGAAGACAAAGAACTGGGTTGGTGAAGTGGTATGAGTTTACACCCGTTGGGTGCATGGATACTAGATGGAAGGGGGCAACAGAATGCTCAACGTTATTAATGGGTTTGGCGAAAGAGAATGGAGTATTGATGATGTTGTCATCAGAATATGAATGGTTAATTGATGGAGAGAGATAGACTGAGTAATATTTATGAGAGAAAGAAACATCATAAGTGTCTTCAGAAAATAAGTTTCATTAAAATATTCTCTTGTTTTGTAGGACCATATAAAATAACAAATGTAAGTAGAGGACAGAATTTTTACCTAAACACTAAAATTAAACTTAAAGACCGAAGAATATCAATTAATCAAAATAAAATAATTTTTGAACCATAAATCACATGTAACAGTGTTTTACTGGAAATAACATGCAGTGAAGATGAAATAGAAAGATATAAACATGATGAAAATAAATTGCTTTTACATTTACTTTTCAACAAAAGCAAAAATATTGGTTATAAATAATGTATTGCCTGTGCTTCATTATAGAAGTAAAGTACGAGCATAGAACCATTAAATGAGTTTCATACTCCCTACTTGCTCAGAACAAGTGGTTGATGATTTCATGAACTGAGCTGACTCATCCATCAACATCATCATCACTATCATCATCAACAAAACAATGATCCATGATAATACCCAGGTAGCCATATCCTGCTGCCTGAAAGCTGTTCTATCTTTATTTGGTCATCATCATACATGGATTAATTGTCCTGCAAATTATTCATGCATCTTTGACCAAATGGAGGGTTTTGCAGACTTCATTTAATGCAGGGCAGAACTGCACATGCCCTGGAGAAAATAGCGTAATCGTATGCCAAGAGAAAGCAGTTGCAGCATGGATTTGGATAACAGGCTGAACCTGTGAAGGAGGTGGGGGGGGGGGTGGGTGGTTACGATATTCACATTTAGTCGGTCATTGACTGTATTCTTGGGTTGGTAGAATATCCAAGGGAGTTAGGATTTTAAATGAAGGAAAAAGCTTTTAGAATGCATTAAAGTGAATACGTGTTGAATGGAAAAATCAGGATTAAAGTTAGGGATAACACTGCATCTCACGATGGCGATGTTTTACCAAGTCCCTCTTTAATAGAGATGACAGCAATGTTGATGATGTTTTACCATGTCCCTCTTTAATAGAGATGACAGTAATGTTGATGATGTTTTACCATGTCCCTCTTTAATAGAGATGACAGTAATGTTGATGATGTTTTACCAAGTCCCTCTTTAATAGAGATGACAGTAATGATGTAAATATATCCCTAACAATAATAGTGATGATTCTATATTCTTAAACAATGAAAATATTTGAGGTTTCACTGCAAGCTGGGGAATTAATAAAACATTTTTCAGGCACTGACGTAAAGAAATTAATATTCAATGATTTAACTGGAAACTGAAGATAACTTAGAGTAGATATGTATATACCCTTCCTTCATGTAATCTTTCAAACATTATATGTAAATGTCATCCCTTATCTTGTGATATTCTATTTCAAAAAAAGATATTTCTCTATCACACCTGTCGTCTCAATGCAGAGATTTATAGTATGTCTATTCAAACCCAACATTTCCACTTGATCCACAAAGCTTATGCGACAGCGGAATGTGTTGCATTTCAAAACAATATAGTCACAAATCAATTGAAAATATAAAATCACATTTGAAATATTCCTATATATAGGCCTACTTCGTGTGCCCATAGCAAAAAAATTCTAACAGTATAAATGCCCACTTTCATTGCATTTTCTATTCAAACCTGAATTCTAAATTATTATCATTATGTCATGTTGTATCAACAGCAAGTATTTATTTCATTTGAAATATATTAAAATAAAATATTTAAAATGTTGTCTAAGATATCTTGCATACTCTAAAAACCTATCTCAAAATGGTAGCTATATTTCACTGGAGTACCTAGGAGAACAAAAGATTGGAAACCCTTTCAGACAGCCTAGCATTTTGACATTTAAGGAGATTCACGCCTCCAACTCCTCTCCAGCCAAACTGGGTTGATTGGAACTGTTTTCGGAAATTAGAAGCAGGACTGAAATATTGGCCATTAATTTGCCCAGACAGTCCAACAAGGATGCATTTCCTGAATTAGCTGGACTCGCTGCCATTAAACATTCATGATTTATTACTTCAAAAGGTCTATGATACCTCGAAAAAGAAGACAATATCAATGCAGTGAGTACTACCACAAAGAGAAAGGAATTTAACATAATATTGTACAATTAAATGAAGGCTCAGAAGACACTTGGCACTATGGAATATTTGACTACTTTTCCAATTGGAATAAAAATGATCATTTAATTAGATTCACATTGGATTCTTAATCCTAAGTAGTAATACTGGTTCAGAAGTAACTAAATATATAAAGCATAAATACTGAGTACCATGCATGATGTGAGACTACTTTCAATTAGTTTCACGATAATTATAATTTGGTTTTCACTATTAAACCAAGTATATAAGGGAAACATTTTAAAGACAACTCTAAAGCATAGGCCTTTATGAAAATGATTGTACATCTGTTTGTCTTTCTTTGAATACAATTAATCTTCTGTAATTCACTCAATTCGCTTGCTGAATATTTCCTACAGAAACCTCATGATTAGGTGAATTATATATGTGGATGTACGCATGAATTTGAGACTAACCAAATACAACACTGAGCAACTAACATTTTGATATCACTTCTCATCTTTGATTTATCAAATATCAAGGCTATCTAGGCCATCAACAGCTCATCCAATATACATATCTGATGAGCCATCCCTGGTAATAACTTTCATGAAATTACAGAAAGGGTCCACTACATGTATGTCCATAATTGAGATAAAATGTGTTTACATGTACTGTCCCAATATAATGCACATGCAGATATGGCATGCAAGAGTGGTCAATATAATATCATTTTTATAATGAATTAGAAATCACTTTGAATTGAACAATCTATTACTGCATAATAATTTTGAATTCATATCAATTCAGACTAATGGCAATCCCATTGTTTCTCTAAAAATCACAGTCAAATGCTGGGATGCAGTACAGAAGGATTGTACATGTATGGGACAGAGGGTGAACAAAAAATGCTTCCCCGTGATATGACATTCTCTCAAAAATAGTATTCTTTCTACAAAAAAAATAATAACTTGAACCCATTCTTTTCAAAGTGGAAGGACATATACTCCATATAGGCCTACTTATCAAAACATAGTATTCTTGAAATAATGGGAAAATAAGACAATTTTACAATATTTTCATGTGAATTACTTCTTTAAGTAATTCACAACTCTCTGTTAACCTTTCCCAAGCAAATTTCTTAATCCTTTATAATGCCAAATATCTTGAGTGGAATTGTGGGATGCCATTAAAGGGACTGCCTGAATGTTAGAGCAAAAACCCTTTCCAAGTAATGTACTTCTCCATCTTTGTTCATTTCTGTGAAGTGGTATAAAGAGAGAGCAGATGATATAGTACTGTGATAAATGAGGCACTACACAAGGTAAGAGGTAACAAGTTACTTTCACCTCTCGCATAGACAAACATGAGGGACAAGTAAGGACTGAAGTTGATGCAAATAATCCAATCTAGAAACGAACATAATTCTTACACATCCTACGTAAGTACCGTACAATGCAGCCGGATGAATAATATACTAATAATCCGGGATTAAATATCAATACGTATCAATCACTTTCTTACTAATTACAAAGTACAAAATGGGGAAAACTGTATCAGGCAATAGGCCCTATGTATGCAAAATAGAAGATTTCAATTTGGTGCTAGGAATTTAACAATGAGAACATTTTCTATTTTTCACTATAGATCCTGTACTGTAAACATGTCAACAATTTTAAGCATGTTATTTAAGCCTGCCACTCTTAAAACTAAAGTTTAAACTTTTTAAACAACTGTTTAAACTTTTTAAACAATTGTTTAAAAGGGTTAAACAATTACAAAAAATGTAAACTTGTTGTTAGTTACAGGCTTAAACAACATGCTATTTATTCTACTGTGTGGTAAAAAGCAATATCAAGAGATCCGGTTTATGGGAGACACCAAGTTGTGCTGATCAACATGAACTAGCAAAATAATAACATTAAGGGGTCATAAATAATTCATATTTAGAGACAGATCACCATTCTATTGATGCAATATTTACAAGGATAATGACAGGAAAATGTGCTCTTTCATATAAAACTTTGTTTGGCACTACTAATCCATTCCAGCAATTCTCCATCTCGGATAGATTCGTGCATCATCATCGCACTGCCTTCTCAAATATGAATAACCCATTTCCTGAGAATTAGAAATCAATTTCTAATAAATGGGAGTGAGTTGATAACTGGCTATCATCCGGTCCTTTCATCTCCCATTGGATCTCAGTATTATCGTCCGAGACAAAAATAGGGTCATTCTAAAGATCGATGTCACTATTATTAAAATATCATTTATGAAATAATTTTGCATCATAGACTTGTACCAGTATTTAAAGCATTTTGTAAAAATATTGTCAATGTAAGGGATATGATTTGATGAGTTCACTTAACTAACATAGGACATGGAAATACTTCAAAAACAAAGTTATTCATGGGAATTTGAAAAAAAAAAGTTTTCTCTTCCTTCCATCTAATGCTACTGGACAACTCCGCCATTATTGAAACTTAATTGTATTGAATGTGTAATATTGAGTCTACTTTAGTAAAAAAAAGTTTCAGTATCAATCATAAGGCAAACTTTCTAAAATACATATTTTATCTTCAAATTGGCAACTGAGTTAACACATTCTTTTTGCTTAACCTGGGACTATGGGCATGCAATATTCATCTTTTCTGATTTCAAAACCCAAACACATCGCTTTCCCATTCATGGATAATCCCATAGCAAATATGGTGAAGGGGATTAGAGTTATCTAGTTACGCTGCAAATGCCTGCGAGATCCTGTTTTTCTATCCAATGATCAAGACCCATAATCAGATTGCCTCATGCCGCACTGCTTCCTGAAGATGATTTGATAGCGCACCCTTTCAGGGTCATATGATATTTCATCTTTAACATGAGAAAAGAGAGAGAGAGAGAAGATTTGGGACCATCTCAATGTGATTTCAATACTTCTTGAGTTTCCAGGGTAAAGAAAATGGTATTTAATTTCAGCACAGATAGAAAGTGTAAAACAGGTAGATTTAACAACCTGACAATATGCAGTTATAATTGCAATAATTCAAAGTAAAAATGAAATAGTTTTTCATGATAGAGGTATTTTCATATAATACCAAAGTTGCATTTTTATAAGAAAAACAATAGCTCAGAGAAATATCTTATTCCTCTACTAGTCTATTAGTATGACCAAGTATATGAATTGAAACTAAGGCTGCGTTTATCCGACCTCAAGCCAGAATCGTGATTTGAATCATGATTGGAATCATGATTCAAATCACAAACATGAATCACAATTACTACAGAATCAGGATTTAGACGACCTTCGTTCCAACGCTGTTTCTCCTCGGATTCGGACCGATCCAGTGCGCATCACAGTGCGCAGTTTGACCCAGGAAGTATAGGTCAACGTTGGACACTTAATTGGAGGTCGGCGACGTACATGTGATGTGACAACGTGGGGCGCGCGCCTTGGCAAGAACCGGAAATAGCTCGACACAATGACGTCATATAATCATGATTCAAATCACGATATCGTTTATCCGAACATTTTCGTACGTGATTCTGCAGAAACGTCTTTCCAAACGCCCTTTTTTTCGTAGTTCATGTTTGTGATTCTAATCATGATTATATTCAATTTCGACTAAACGCAATCGTGATTCTCCAGAATCGTGATTTGAATCATGATTGGAATCATGATTATAGGGTAAAAAAGTGGCGGATAAACGCACCCTAAAAAGCATGCATAGGGCAATTATAATTGCATTGTTATTTTAGATGCAACCTTTTCAATTATGCTAATGAAAGGATTCACGCTGACTCTGAACGTAAACTCCTAATATAATTATATCCTTCTATTAATTGCCCCACAAACCATCCAGATGAAAAGAAACACATAAATCCCAGAATCCTCTGGGATACTTAAAAGAACCATTCCCACCTGTTGTGCATGGTGCAGTGAAGAAGTGGAAAATAGGGTCATTTCATGCAAGATTGGTCATGTGCAGAAAGTAAATGGGGAGGGGGGCCTCATTGGGTTCCACACGTCATCTAGCAAATGAATTCCCACTAATAATGTTAACACTCTCACAGGAAACACCAAGATATTTGCCTTTTTCATTGATCTGATGAATACAAGCATGTGAATATGAATCAATTTGTTTTATACTAAGAGCTTCAAACATATCAAGAATAGAGAAAACATAAAGAATACTGACCCTTCAAGTATAAATAGCAACATCGTAGGAGATTATGACTTACTCTGAAATTGTAATCAATTGCAACAGTGTGCCACTCCCCATCGCTGACTCCTCCTTGTCTAGATGCGGTTACCGTGGTGACAGTGCTACCAGTAGAGAATGAGAAGCGAACCTGGCTATTGACAATCTCTAGAGCAATGAAGTCATGCTGCTGGTTGTAGCGGCCATTGTAGAAGATCAGTCCGTTGGGCTCCAGGGAGGCAAAGCTGAAAAACAAAACAATTCCAACAATTATTAAATATTCATCATAGTCTGATGATTAAAAACTCTTTCACTTCTTCAAGAGGTAAATATACAATATCTCACTTAGAGAAAAAGCAAGTATAACAATGTGTTTATTCAATGTGTGACTTGAAGTATTCTGTATAGCATACAAAACATTAATAATTCATTAACTAAAGGAATGATTTGTTTTGATAAATATTACATTTTCAAAAATAAAATGAATTGTTGCAAATATTTTGGAAGATAATGAATAATGGGACAGAAAATTACCAAGTTATAACTAAATTAAAAATAATTATATTTTTACACTTTGTCCTAACACTTTGTCTGAAAGAGTAGAGAATGAGGCACTTCCAGTACAATGACTTGTTGATCATCGTCATCATCGGCTTGCCTACATCTTCAGACCATCATGTATTTCAGAGGACAATACTGAGTCCTCACCTCTTAAGATTAAAAAAATGGGACTTTGGTTGGTGGGAATGGGTGGAATAATTGGAAGATGTATCGTTGGTGACATGGGTAAATTTGAACAAGGTCTGAATCATTACGACACTGGTGAATCATAGCAATAGAAAAGCTAAGACGATATGAGAAAGGTTTCGGGAAACGCTTTGTTGTGCTGAGCTTGGGCTGGGAGATGTGTGCTATCTTGATTGGAATGGTTAATGAGGTGAGATGGATCTAGAATAGAAGGTGCTTGCCAGATTAGAAGGGTCTTCTTGAACTATATTAAAAAATTAAATCAAATCAAATCTCCACTTTCTCGCCTGTCTATTTCATCTCCATTTTTATCCTCTTTTCTCATCACATTCCTTCCTGGACTTAACACATGGTGCACCGTAAACCACTTTCACGATTGTTCATACCACCATTCAAACCTTCAAACATCATCTAAATTAAATTGCAAGATATTTCCTTACATATATATTTGGTTTTCCCCAATCTTTGATGTGTAATTAAACAAAAATCTTATATGAATATTTAACTGAATTAGGTTTGCTCATTGCAGGGGTGGTGACATGATTTTGATTGGGGAGGGGAAGACGACCTATAGATGGTTAATCTCGATTGAATTATAGGGGTATAAAAAAACATCATACATTTTAAATGGCCTAAACTTTTCGATTTTATACTCTCTTTTTTTCTTCTACCTTTTCTCTTGTTTTTTTCTCCTTGTTTTGTTTCACTACTTTCAAAATCATGGGGGAGGGAAGAAAGATTTTTCTTCTTGGTGTATCCATCAAAACATATAAATCTTTTCTTTATCAAAAGATACATTTCTGTCTCAGTTTGTTCCATATTTTTTCTCTCTCCATTTATGATATCCAATTCTTCCCTTAAATTTGTTGGCCTTGTAAGACTATCATGAAACAGAATATCTTTGCATTATATTTCAAAAATCAAAATCTTTTTACTACCAAATATTATGTTTGTTAGACATCAATTTTTATAAAGCATTTTAACTATTTGAAAATTAACATTAGAAATGAAAAGATCATAATTGCATTTGATACATGCCTCATTTCACTCTGCAGTGTCCTTTTAATAGACCTATCGCATATGACATTGACAGGAGGCTAGATCAAATAGAAGAGCTTCCATCATATTGATTATTGACTTAGCATTAGTTCTTATTCAAGGTTCTGGCAATCCATTAACTTGTAGGTTTAACCTTCAAATTCAACTTCCAATTAGAAAATATGCAGATCCCTCAGATTATAAACATGAAGCAGTTTGACATTGAAAGAGCACTACTGACAAATTATTCACTTTTTGAGCAAATTGAAGAAACAATTCCAGTCTTACAGTCTTATGGTTTAAGATATCATGTACACAAAAACAAACTGATGATTAAAATAATAAAATGTGAATCCAAAACTCGATTGGTTTAGTACGATTTCTAATTTAGATTCTATAATAGTACCATGTGAACATAAAACTGTTACATCTTGTTGAGTATAGCGACTTCATTCTTCCACTTCTCTTATTCCAGACCACCACAGGAAAGCATTTATCATATCAGAGACATCTATTGACCAACAAAGAGGAATATAACCTCATTTTCATTATTCAAACATCATAATTATCAGCCTTTTTTTATTTGCCTCAGTGAAGCCTAAAGGCACTAAGTACATTAATTCTCCCTCTTGTTTGGAAGATACTAAAAGATCAAAATACAACTCTTTCTATATCAATTCATAATCGCTCGTTCATGAGAATAGCTAGAGAATTCGACAAAATAAATCTTGTTTTCATACAACTGATGGGAATTTTATATCTATTCTTAACATTTTAATGCATGAATTTGATCTTGTTGATTGAATAGACCTTTTTAACAATCGAGGATTGCAGTAATTGTGATTAATGAAGCATTCCAGGTCAAATGTGAAAAATAATAGAGAGTGTAGAGCCTCCATGGGTATAGGCACAATATTTTACAGCATCCCATCTATCAATCTACTAATGGGTATGTTTTTTAAATGTTTATCTTGCAAAAACAGTTGGGTCAAACATCGTTCAATGTGCTGCTTCACTTTAATGAAGTCTAATGCACACTATTAGATTGTCTTAAATGCGTAACAGGGTAAAACAATTAACATAGTCATGATCCATTAAGAAAAGACACAGAAACTTCACAAAATACTAACATAATGCGATTGGAAGTCGTCAAATGGATGCCAAGAAAATAAAGCACAAAGGGATATAATGCATGCATGCAAGTGCTATAAAAAAATTTAATACCAATATCTTCCAAAATAAATTCATTATGAAATAGCTAATGTAGACACAAGGAGAGCCATCAAAGCCATTTGAGGAAAATTAATGATAAGAATCCCGCTAATTCAGAATTCATGGGTAGTAATAAACTGTTACAGAGTTGAATTACGACAATATTATAGAAATAAACCAGTCTTTAAGAAAGTATAGTGGGGAATTTTTTATCGAGGTTTGCTTGGAAGTTTTTGTCATAGCTAGAATATATCGTCGGCCTCATGCCAAAAGGGCCTAAACTCGATATTTGGGTGATTTGAGTTATTCATATCATCGTGTACATCTTGAAATACTTTTTAAAATAATGTCCTTAATTTGTCAAAATTTGTTATAGTTATGAATTCCATAAAGCCCTAAACGAGTATCCCGGCTTTTCTGTCTGCCAAAAGGGCCTTAAATAGGGTGACTTTGTACCAAAGGGTATTACCATACATAATGCATTACAACGGACCTTTGGGTATAATTAGATTTATTGCGCCTTCTTTATATTTCTTTATGCCAAAAAGTAACTACTGTGCGCGCACACTGTTTAAGGGCCTTTTTGACGAAGATGCATGCCAGTTGACGCCTCATGCCAAGTGGCAACCGTAGATACGCTTCGGTCATGGCCCTTCAGGCATGTCTGGCGTAAATCATGCTTCGGTTACAGCCCTTTTGGCAGAAATATGCGTCCACTCGTCGTGAAACTAAATATTTTGATCTTTCATCAAAATATTTGATATTGTATTGTGTAAAACATAGTCATTAAACTTATGTGTCGAGATTGAATTCATTAACAAAGAAACGGATACAAACTCTACAATATAAGAAATGGAAAAACTTTAAAGGCTTTTATCTCAGAATGCCAAAAAACTGCTAAGGCCCTTCTGGTATAAGGCCAACAATATTTGGTCACATGGTGCTATTTGAACCAATCACTATACAGGATTTAAATCCTATTGGATATAAATAACATTAAGTTCAGGATTTTTTTCATTCCATATTCATATATTTTTGTTTACCTGACAGACAGTTGGAGCCTCACTCTCTGACTCAGCGACCAGAACATCATGAATGAATTTGGCGGAAAATTCCTTGTCCGAATCTGACAAAATGGACCATCAAATTCGTTAGGGTTTGGACAGCTACAATCAAAGCCTCCATTGAGGAAGTTACGACAGGTTCCACCATGTTTGCAGATGCTGTCTGTTGCCCCTGCACAACGTCCTGTACCAATGTCAATCTCACAGTTCGTTCCTAAATGAAGAAGAAAATAAAAGTTTATGCTTTAAGGCCTATTGTTAACCATGATATTACTTCATTAACTTCATTAAAACCAACTCAAATGTAATATTTATATATTCAATTGCTTTGTAAAATGCAAACATAATATTGCACAAGGGTTTCAGACATATAGCAAGTAATTCAATAGTACCATATGAGAAATAGACACACAGGTAAAAAAAAAAGAAAGATAAGAAAAACTCTATATTTGATGATAGAAAATATGACATGAAAAACACAAATGCTGAAAACTTTAAAAATGTAAGGATTAAAATCCTGGTGTGGAAATCCAGGTAAAATGAATAAAAATATTATTAAAATGTTATTAATCAATCAATTTCATATCAAATTATCTATAAACTTCTACACATAACACAACAGAATGTGCAATCTATTTATCAAATTCAAATCATGTTTAAAAAAGACTATGAAAAAACCCTATAGTTTATATTTTGCCCAGGTCAACAAACATAATACTGGCTCAACATCCCGGGTGAAATAATGTTGTCAGTGCATCTTTATATAGATCTCTTAAATATCTTTAAAATACAGTCATGCTACCTATAAACATAGCAAAATCAATTTCACATCATTTGTCTCCCCTGTGGAAATTATGAGTCAAGGTTGCCGGAAGATAGTGAAAGATTAATAAAAGTTTAGAGATACACCCTATCTGGAGAAAGGCAAACACCCTGGGAGAAAGCATAAAGAAGAAATTCAGATTGATTTTCAATTTCTTGCCACCTCTTTGTTCACTAGCCAATGACAGTCTAGCACAGATCAATACCTTCATATGATAGTCTTTGATTGGAATAGGAAACTAGGAATATGGGTGGTTGTGTAATGAATTGTGATGAAGAAATTATGCAAATTACAGCCATAATATTATCATGGATAATGTTCAAGAATAAACATGTCTTTATTCTCATTTCATATATTAGTATAAATAAGAATTATGCAAATTACAGTCATAATATTATCATGGATGATGTTCAAGAATAAACATGTCTTTAGTCTCATTTCATATATTAGTATAAATAAGAAATAATCAGTCAATATTCAGTAAGTATAATGGGAGCTGCAAATATTCACTTATTCAATCATAATGATGGCAAAGTAAATTCATGAAAATCTTGGTTCATTAATTTTTAGTTTATTCACTGTAAAAAAAAAAAAACATTATCAATATTTGTTAAATAGATAATGCATCTTGAAGTAGAAAGCAACATTTCTATCACTATTCTATACATGTATTTCAAAATGTGAGGTTTTGTTGTATATCATTATTAGTCCTAAATGGAATGTCTTTTATCTTTCCCAGCTGACAACCAAATTCTCAACTCAAGTGTAATCCTCTTTTAGCTTGATACAGAAATAATTAAATTGAAGAATTAATGGATTAACTTTTCACCCACTATTCCTCATATCCTGAAATGCTTCTTTCACACTTTAACAGATGGATAATATTTCTGAGTCATAGAAAACATGATTTTTTTTTAATCATACATTCTTGGTAAAGATCAAGTAGAAAAAACATAAAGGATGCTGAAACAGATCTAATCAAGAGGAAACATCGGCTCAACATCACACAAACCTACAGAGGGTGTATGCTAATTAGGTGACAAAGACAGAAGGGAGTGAGTAGCCCGAGGAGAGATGTATGGACAAATCATGTCCTCAGGAAAGAAGTGATAGGGATTAACCCTCAGTTATAGGATTAGGGTTGAGGAACTCAGTAGGGGAATACATAGAGGATGAACTAGAGGGAACATAAGGAGTGAACTCTCTTGAGTAATAGGGTCAATGTTTAATGCAATGAACAAGTGACAATGTGATGCACTTTGAAGAGGATCAATCTGGGATGGATTGAGAACTTGTTGGATATTCCTTTCATGTAAATTAAGAGAATTAAGTTTATCAAGTGTCGGATTGAATGATAGATGATAGAAGCACATATACAGAAGTAGAGAATGAAAAAGAATGGGGGCAAAGAGAAAAGATCCAGGCAGGATGAAGGCAAGCAAGAGAAATGTAAAAGGGAGGCAGAAAAGGGAAGGTAGTAAGAGCAGGAAGAGACTACACGAATTCAGAAAAGATATGAAAAAAACAGAACTGATTCAGAGATATCATCTCATGTAGATGTGGACTGAGTATAACCTTTGGGTAGGCACTGAAGGGGGGAAATGTCAGCTACATAACTGTAGACACAAAATGCAAACATATGCCAATCTAAAACTATCATAAATTCAGGAATTGATGAATATTTACAGTTGTGGATTACCGCGTGGTTGATGAGCACTAATAAAGACTTACAGAGATATATGTTAAATTCCAAATGAATATTGAAAATCTTGTGGCTGCTAAGTCTTATCAATAGAAGACATAAGAATCAAGAAACTTAGAAGTATTCAACTAATCATTATATATGTAGTGTTTCTCTATCTACCTTATCTCTATGAACATATAAGACAATAACATGTGTAGGATGAGGCCAATATTCTTAACTTTAATTTGTGGATATGTAAGGTTCACCTTATTCATTAAGGTCTGGTAGCCTACTCATCACCACTAGTTGAAGGTAACCCAATCAGATCAGAGGGAGTTCTTAGACCGTGACACTAATGGAATGGAGATGGTCTGTCAGTTCCTTTGGGAATCTAAGATGACTGGATCATGTGCCAGCCATGGCAGCCATGTTTGCACACGTGGACCTCAAATCTGATTACCAGCTACCCCAAAAATGAAATTACACTGGATGGGCATCTATCCACTGCTTCATATTTCCTCTAGCATTGGATAGTGAATTGGATGAAGTAAGAGGGCAATTTTTTTTCAAGAGACTTTCATGCATTGTTCTATGTGTATCTACTAAAGGTAGGGTTTAAAGTGAAGTTTGGATATTTATAAACACTTTGTAACAGGTGCAAATTCATGTAAAACCTTTTATTCAGGGTTAACTAATACATTATAAGATATGCCCAAACATACAGGAATCAGCGAGTTCAATACCACGAAGTGAATGTGACCATCCAATGCATACAGATAGAACACAATAGAAGCTGTCCACGAAAGACTATACATTTCATGCTTGAACACAATTACTACTGACATTGTATAATGAAATGAAATAAAACTTTTTTTTTTCATATGACAGGAAACCAATCTGAGTCAAGTGTGATAATAACACAAGAAACTTGTTAAACATGACTTATATGAGGTAGACAGAACATGGTTTTGTCTTCTGATCATTCATATATACTGCAATCTGACTGAATGACTACTGTCTAGCAAGTACTTATACAGACGAGCCAGCCATGGAAAGCAATATTTAGAACAAGAAGTAAATGTTTGTGCCTTACACTAATAACAGGAAATTAAAGTTTGTCCACCGCCGTCAAGCGGGCCCAAGTAGCAAATGTTTGAGCAGCCGGTGGGATGAGCACTCTATCATGCAGGGTGTTGTGGACATCTTAATAAGATGTTGGAAATCACTCACACAATGAAACCATTACAGGGGTCAGCTTGGAGTGACTATGTGTTTCATTTTTGTTGAGAGCCAGAAAGGAATTGACTCAGAATACAATTTCACAAAGTACCATCATCTTTCTATCTCACAGGTGATCGAAGTACACTTCACGAGGAATGAAATATTGTACCAAATATATATCATACATGTAAATTTGTTAAATTTGTTTGAAATATCAGTATATGTGTTTAAAAAAATTCCTAGAGGCTGGCTCTCTTTAAATAAAATATTTGGATGAATCATTTCTTGATGATAGCCCTATGTGTGCATTTCTATGTTTGTGTGTACCCCAATCTAGCCAGTGTTTAGAGAGCTTGTTTTAATAATGTCTGAGTATCTTCAGTGATGATAGATTGTTAGGAGTTCTAGGGTGACTAGTATCTATCAGTCAACAGTGTTCTGCTATTAAAGGTAATCTTACTGAATCCTTCAGGTTTATCATTTATCCATATGGGGATGTAAAATATATATATTCCTCAGTTTTCTCCTATACAATCTGATGAAGATATGAACTTCATGAAGATATCACCTTACTGAAAATCTTCCATTTTATTCTATAGTGTATTTGGCTATGGTTGTCTACTGCATATCTGTGGCATCTTTCACACTGTTCAAATGATTGTAGGTGTTAATTATGTTATCCAAGTCCGAAATTTCATAAGACTATTATATATTTTTGAGATTTATGCAGAAAAATTATTACAAAAAAACAAGCATATCAAATATGCATCCAGACATGGCAAAATAAAATCTGAGGTCAAATTTATTATTTTCTCCAACGATATTTATGTTTTACTTCACAATTACTTTTATTTCTTCACTTCTTCTGTATTCTCATTTCACCCTTTTCCTTGTCGTATATTATTAGTTGTAAATACATTATGAGGACGAAAAATCATTTTATTCATAACTAATCCACAACATGTTTTTCATTTTTATGACAAACCTCATTAATTTGGGAACTTTTACAACTTCTCTGAAAATAGAAGTAAATGTTTGCGACAGCCCACACATTGTGATAATGAGCAACCTTTAGTCACCCCTGTTTATTCATTGCTTCACTTTGTAAAATGTGTGGTGACAAATATCCTTCATTTTGACAGACGAAGAGTCCTCTTTCAAAACCCCAATCCTAGACATCAATCCTCCTCATCCATTTTTAATCAGAAAAATATGGCATATTCTTCTCTTTGACTCCAGGTTTATTTTAGTATTCTTTTATAGAATAGTTCTTGAGTATGATACTACTGAGGATTTATTTTCACATGATGAATGGTGGGATTTGTAAAAATGATGTACGAAGCATGTCTTCAGCAAATAGTCCAGAATATGCATGAGGAGAATACTATGTCTCTTTCTGCTATGTTTACAACTTATGAAGCAAAGTAAAAATAAGTGAAACATTTCATATTTTATGAGTATATGAAACTGGATTATAGGATTGGGGATCCATAAGCTAAATGTCTACAATTCTAACATAAAGTGACTTGAATTGATATACCAAATGCTGTGTTTGAACTGCTTAGAAAGTGCATGAATAAATTTCATTTTGTAGTGATTGTACAATCAAGGGCTCAGTGAACAAAGATATTTCAGAAAGATGAACAGTTTATTGACATTACAATATAATACTATGCAGGGTCATTTTTCATATTATAAAATATAGCAACATACATGTAATGTTATTGGATGAAGCGTAAATTCATCTCTCACTGTTACATAACTTAAATGTACAAATGGTGTGAACAGGTCGTATGATAAGCTTAAAATCTTTAGGATCTCGAGCCAGTTCAACAGAGCTAACTTTCAAATATGTCTATTCAAGAAACACCTGAGGCACTAAATGATATATTTTGAGGTTACCTACCGACATCCTTCTCTGAACTGC
Organism: Lytechinus pictus; assembly: GCF_037042905.1. Lineage (NCBI taxonomy): Eukaryota > Metazoa > Echinodermata > Echinoidea > Temnopleuroida > Toxopneustidae > Lytechinus > Lytechinus pictus. The sequence continues at coordinate 59,212,999 of NC_087247.1, read as the reverse complement.
AATTGTCTATGAATATTGTGTTTTCCCATGGGGGGGGGGGGCTTAACAAGAGAATGAGTATCAAGGATATAATATGTAATTACTTTTTCACCTTCCCTATTGTTTTCTCTTTATTCACTTATCTTTCTTCCATTGACAGGGGAACCTCCCAGCCATAGATATACTTGTTTTGCAGTGCAAAAGATCAAATCTTGCCCTGAAAACACAAATCTTCCACCTTCAGAAACTCTCAAGAGATCTGTTAGATTGATCTCCTTGTATAAAGGATGTTCAATCTACCCAAGGTTGATCCACCACACAAGATTTTTATGAAATAATATAAAGGATACCAGTCAATCTTCTAGATCTCTCTCTGACTTCTTCCTCCATCACTCAGAGCACCCACCAAACTTATATCTTTATACTTCTATTATTTTTTGATGTTTCATGAAAACTTATTTACACAGTTTGAAAAAAAAATATCATGAATTTAAGGGTTTTCATGGGTTACAGAGAAAAAAAAGTATATTCAAGAGACAAGTATTCCCTTCTTTCTTTTCACATCCCCTAACAGTTCCTATCTCATTTCGTTAGACACCACCCCTCTATTCTACATTCTACTAACCCTTCAATTCTTGATCACATCTTATTATTTTCACATATGTAATGATTGTGTTCAATGAACTCTATAAGGTGTGTATGAAATATATTAAAGGGATACTCCGAGCTGAAAATATTTAAATAAAGCAAAATTCACAGAACAAAATGCTTTTGCCAAGTTATTGAATTTTAAATTTTAGCGATATATTGTGAAACGTCTCCATGAATATTCATTAGATAGACTCATGATATCACAGCCCCAATATCCTTTTTCTCATGTTATTAAATGAAATCATAATAGTTTCATTTTTTCAAACATGTGTGAATGATATGTCCCCCTTGTAATGAAATAAGTTGCAGCTATGAATATCTCATGCACTTAATCAATTGTTATTACAATATTTTTGGTTCTCGAAGGAAAAAATATGATAAACCTATTTTCATGTAATAAAATACAAAATGACAAGGGGAGATATGACATCAGTTTGCTCACTAAATATTCATGAAGACATGCCTAAAATTGTTTCATCAAAATAATGCAAATCTTTAAAATGCCATAGCTTTGTTATTCCTTGTCTGATTTTGATCAAATTTTTAGTGTTTTGTTTGTCTGATTTTTCTTAATCTGTTAAAAAAATATAGCCTGCAGTACCCATTTAATAAATATATATAATTTCAAATTTCCACTATCTTGTTTTGCTCTCGGCTCTAATCATATCTGCACCAGTCCAAAGTGTTAATTCAAATCTCTGAACAGTGATTTAGAGCAATGTGGCTGTCACATTACTCTACATCCATGTGATGAATGAGTAAGATCAAAGACATTTTTAATTGCTGTATTTATCATTGACCTAATTTCTATTCTAATTACCCCCCTATCCTCGGGATCTCTTCAAGATGACTAATATCTCTCACATTTTTATAAAAAAAAAGAGAATAATTAAAGGAAAACAAAGATCTTATCAAGGGTGTAAAAAGGGAAGCATGGTAAGGTGATAAATACCCCCACATTAGGAGCATAAAAACTAGCTTTAACTACTCCCATAGTAGGTGAGAAAGATGTAATCGGAGAAGCACTCACCCGTGACTTGTGGGAATTATGGAGAGTGTCCGATTTGATGAGGATAAATATGGACGAGGTTTGGGGTTTCGCCCTAGCATCATTCATGTGTATGCTCAGCAAAGGGACAATCAGAGATGGGTTCTCACCATCTACCCCCCCCACCCTCCAGAAATGGGCCGCAATGAATAGCTGCAGCAACAATGGAACACCCTGAACTAACAAAGGCGTAAAGGATACCCAGTAATCCTTGCCTCCCATCCAAGGATATCATTTAACATCCAGAAGTATCAGGGGAGGGAAGGGAAAGTTTTATAGGATATATTACAAAATTATCATGAATTTTCAAATGCAAAAAAAAAAGCCGATTATGATAGTTGAATGTAATTTTTGTAATTTCCTCAACCTTCAAACCACCAAACGACTCGACCCCCCCCCCCCCCAATCCAAACCCAACTTGGAATCCACCACCCTCACTCATCCTTGTTTTACCAGTGTACCCAAGAAAGATGCTTGGAAATTTGAAATACTCCTTTGAATCAATCTTAAATAGAGCTGTGAGGGATACAAGAAGGATAACGATTTCACTGGAGGATATGAAAGGTCATCTGAAGGTTGAAGTGTGTAACAGATGAAATAATTTACTCTGAATGACTCTGGATTATTATAAAGGACAAGTATAATAACCTAGTACTGAGGATTATCTGTCAACTACTAATATCTCGGTTACCTTTTGTTTCTTCTCTCTTGTTTTTTTAAATCAGAAAGAAACAGTGAATCACATGACCAAATGTCAAAATATGAAACCAAACAAGAACAAAGCACAAAGTAATTATAGATAATGTGAGATTGAAAAAAAAAAACTAAATGGTCTTATGGAAATATAGATAAAGAGGGGGAGAGCATTGAGATGGAGGGAATGATGCAAAAGTTGACAGAAAGAAAATGAATGCATGCTTGCAGAACATAATGAAGGATAGAAAAACAAAAGGATACAGGATAGGAGAAAGAGACAAAGCAAAACCACAAGTGAGCAAAATGAAATTTAAAAAAGAGTGGGATACAACCAAGGAGATAAACGAAGGAATAGGCAAATCTGTGATCATGTATTATTTCATGCACAATCCATGCCATAAGGGAGGATTAGCTTAGCTCTATCCCTGAAAATGTCATACTAATGTTACATAAAAAGCTTGAGGTTATTATGGCAGATGCATCTACGCTTCAATAAAAATGGCATAAAGCGAAGGAAAATGACTTCATTTCCCATTCTGAGAAGAATCTCTCTCCAAAAACGGTACATTATGAAATATCAAGGCTTCATGATGTTCGATTTTGAAGCTTTATTTGGGAACTGATTGTGAAGTAGAAAAGCAAGGGTATCTTGAGTGTTAATCTACTCTTTAAAAAAATCCCAAAATAAGATAATTACAAATACTAATATGAATCAGTGGTCAAATATATTAGGACCTTCCAATCCAACACAAAGCATTCTATTGATTTAAATAACATTTATAGGCCATCACATACCCCACAATTTTCCATAATATAAAAATAAAATGTTTTAACATTTGATGTGACAATTTAAAAGGAACAAATAACTGTTTAAAGATCTGACTTATTATATAAACACTTTAAGTGGAAATTTAAGACTATCTTACATTCCTCATCATAAGTACAAGAGCAAATTCAGTTCATTATCCTAATCACAAACAGCGATTGTACCATCGGCTATCATCAGAAGTCAATTCCTCCCTTACTCTGAACAAAAGGATTGCATTTTATCACTAATTATAGTATCATTAATTTAATAATTTCTCTCAACAAAAATAAGATAGTAAGTACAATTTACTATAAAGTATGCAAAATGTTGTTTCTCTTATAATTGTGTCTATTTAACATATAAAGCATTCAGCTTTTGAAAGCAACATATGTTTTTTTAATATTTTTTTCTTCTAAATTTTCATTTGAATTTTGTAGACTCTTCATGAGGTATGTGATGGCATCTTTTAAAAAGTTCTAACGCTCATGTGTACATTAGAATTGTTCTTCATCATATCAGTGGTTGTTCTTTCAGTCATATCATTCTCACACTATATCATAACAAGAAATGCACAATTGGAGTTGCAAAATTTAGAATATATATCTTAAATGGAATGAAAGAATGTGGCAATAAATATTTTTAGATAACCGTTTCTAGAAGATTAATTATTCGCCTAGTGTATTACATGAATGTTCACTTAGAGCATTATTTTCCAATTGCATTTACCAGGTCATCACTTCTCAATTAGAGATCACTCAAAGTCAAGTGCACTACCATCCCACTAATTTAAGAAGCTACACCCGCAGGCCATGTATTATCTGTCTACTTTGCTTTAGCTGAACTTCACCCATCCAATTTGTAGCCAATTGGCTGTTACAGGGGCGATAATGTCTGTTCCATCCGGAGCCATCTTGCTTGGTTGCATAGGGCATGTTTACATTCTTATTTATGCAAGGAATAGGTAATATAAGGGGAAAATATAATACTGATTAGAGAATTAATTTATCATTCTTTTGATATAGAATTTCAGCAAACCAGAATATTTATCCATTGGATTTAAAATTATTTTAACAAAATATATAATAGTTCTAGGGGGAAATACTATACCATAGATATCTTGAATGAATATTTCTATTAGAACGATAAGATAAAGCTAACCAAATTTTATTTTAATGTTGATGTTGATGTCTGGTAGTGATTTATAAGAACATGATTCCCGAAGTCAGCAAATAACACTTAAATGTGGTTATAAATTTATAATGGTTCACTACACAGGGCATAGCATAATAATGTCTCATTTTCACTTGAAATCAATTCTTAACCTGGTGGGAGTTTCATAAAGCTATTTGTAAAACTTTGCACAACTGGAACACATTCTCAGGAGCTAAGTATGCTACATAGGGATCAATTATCAACAGGAGTGGTCAACAGTTGCAAAGTCAATTGTAACTTTTGCACCTAAAGATATATACACCTAAAAATAATTTCTAAAACCATTTTACATTTTCTGAAGCCAGAGGGGCATAATTATTTTGTCAAAGGGAGATGCCAGTTTAGCTATAAATGCTATGATGGAATAATTTCATTAGCATTTAGATTATAATAAATATATTTTTCCTCAAGATTAATCATAATTATTTGAACACAGCCTTGAATAATTTGTATGTCAGATGCACTGCAAGCGGCAGTGATAACGATTAGTCGGCTCCACAAAATGGAGTGCTTTGCCTGTGGGATAAATACATTATCCAAGGAGTATGGGGAATAACATTCAACTGCTGGTCAATACGTCATAAGTTTATCTTTGGCCAAATCCATATGTCATTCATATTCTGTCTTTCCATTTTTTTTTCTAGGGAATTCATCTTTATATATATATTGCAAATTGTATTTAGTATTAATGTCTTGTTTATAATGTGCAATGTAAAATGATGCATTAGTACAATATTTCAATTTGATTTTTTTTTTTATCTGGAATAACTTTTATCAACATACTGGTAAATCAATTCTTTCTAACTCACTTCACCTGAATATCTCCAGCTTTTCTATTTCTATATTTTTCTAAGCTTTTTGCTTTTCCTCCTTATTTTTCTTTCTTTGTTTTTTTTTTCTATCCCTTATTCCTTTTCTCTTCTTTTTCCTTGAACACCTCTTCTTCGTATGATTTTTTTTCTCCTCTTCTTTTATTTCTTCATCTTCTGTTCCTCTACTCCCTTTATCTCAACAAACTCAATCTAGATTTCCAACAAGTCCCATTCCATATAACACCATCCTCAGCATTAAAGGGGAATAAATCATGTATTTTGCTATCCAATGATAACTCAAAAATTCACATCTTACAACTACTCATCTCCTTAACAACCACATTTTCCCTCAAAACCACACTTTTCCAGATAATTCAAATCCACTCGATGTATAACTGCATTATTCCATTGCTAAATGCATGCAGCCGCCTGATGGATTGCATGATTGTTGTGCTGTAATTTTCAACTCATTCAGGTTCCTACGCTTTCAAGGCGTGGGGCCCTGATTTGCAAATAGAGGTAACTAGAATTCAAGATCGTCCCCATTATACAAGGGAAACTACACATAGGTTGCTTGCCCTGAGTATTTGAAAATATGTATATATTTACATGTATAAATATATCTCCCTACGTAAAAAACAAAGAGCCAGTGGGATATTTGATTTCTTTGCAGATATGAGTCCTGTCTTAATCTATGATCAATGATCAAACCTCGTTATTCATTCCCTTGGCTATTTTGTAAATCTATATATTTAATAAATCTGTTTTTATAAATCTACTATACAACTATTATTACTACTTTAACCTTTATTACATAAACACATGTTCATAAGACTTAATTTCAACAAGTTATACATGTCTGATTGAAGAATCATCAGTGGTCCTGTAGTTGATATTTCCATGCTATCATTAATGTCAACATCAATTAGTATGTTAATCATCCATATTTGTGATCTACAACATTACTTTTTTTCTACATTACCTTTCATTCCTGATGATCCTAACATGCAGATTACCTATTGAAAGAATATTTGTATTTCCTAGTAAACATGATTCCCTGCTTTGCCTATAAATGAATATCATCATTGCGGCTATGTTATAGAGCTTAATCATCCCATACACAGATTGAATTATAAACTGCAATGACTGGAAAATGATGCTGATTAGGACTGTGTGCATCAATTAACTCTCTCTCTCACTCTGTATCAAATCATATTTGATTTACCAGGAGCATCAGCCATTTCAGCAGCTGATTTTGTAAAATGAAAAACAAAATAACTCTAATCCCCATCTTTCCTCCTCTACATCTCTCCCTCTTCCTCCCTCCCCCCCCCCCTGTTTCTCAAACCTTTCAATGCAGAACAGGCAAATGTAAGTTATATATTTTTTATAATTGCAATTTTCATATATCATTTCAAGTAAATATCACTGTCATTAGAATGTTCAACAATTTTATAATAAAGATATAAAAAATGAGTTATAAATGAGAGTGAAGAAATAACATGATCTACTGAGGTTCGATTCGAAACAGCATTATTTCCATGTAATTCATCTATTGTCCTGGTTAATAATTTATTATCTTTACTAAGTTAATATCTACCCCTGATAATCTCTATTACATAAGGGGTTTATTTTTATTTTTGTTTCCTTATGAAATATAAATACTTGGGAAACAAAAAATGTGTTGAATTCAAAAGTTTCATGAATAATGATCTTTATAATTATAACCTTTGTCAAAACCGTTTGTAACGACACCTGCAACTACACTCTGTCCTAGAGCACCTGTAGGAGGCCACGTCAGGTAACAGCTATTGCCAATTTGCTGAAGGAGGTCAGCGGAATCAGTCGTTCAATGCCTGCTAACCATAGCAATTATCTGAAGATAATATTGTGACACCCACATGACATTCACAAATCTGATACAAGACGCTCCATCTAAATATAGCAATGTACGAAATGGGTAAAATAAATGGGAGTTCTTATTCACAGGTTATTTTTCCTTTTATTTGGGATGAAATATACACATTACACAATATTTTGTTTGCATTAGAAGAAAGCATAAAGAAATCTCCTCTTTCTTGAATACTTCCCTTATGTTACAGAATCTGTGATGGAGATATTGACATGTACTCCATTTCTAGAACAAGGAGTGAATGCTGAAAGCTACATTAACTTCATGACCATCATGTAGACTTGTAAACGAGAAACAACACAAGCCACAATGTTGTTTTTTTTTTTTTCATTTGTAAAATGCATGCCACTTGGTAAGATCAACTTCCATCACTCTTACCAGTTCACTGCATCATGCATCTCTTCTCATGAATAATACCATGGAGGGACTCCAGTATATCATTCAGCTGTCTTGTAGATCTATGCTCCATCCAAGATCAATGTAAGGGTAAATTCAGGATATATAATTGCTAAGGCTTGATTTGATATCACAACTAAGTTACTTTTACCTTTCAAGAATTCATGCAAGAAATTGCAATATGACAGATTGAAATGATAACTAGTGACTGATAATAATGATGTAAAGTAGTTAAATAGCATGAATAATTACAATGATGTAGCAATGAAAAAAATCAGATTGATATCATGATTAATCACAAATCATAAGTGTAAGCAATTTAAAAATCAAACTATGTTCAAGTAACCCCTAGTCTATCACCCCACCAAAACACTAACAAACAAATGAGACAATAATAACGAGGACCTGTGGGGCATCCACTGATTCAATTTACTAATCGGTCAAATTGAATTTTCACATGATTCCACCATCCTCCCATCAAATACCAATCCTCTTATCCTTCTGTACTGCTTCTGAATTATTAAATTCTCATTTGGGGCAAGGGATGGCAGAATTACACACATACAGACTTTACCCCCCTCTTCCTACATGCCAGAGCCACCTCACAGTTTCATGAATGCAAGAGTAGGGGAGTAAAAAAGATCAAATTTGGAGCTGAAATTATTGGGCAGGAATGGGTGGCAATATGAAGAGCACCACTCTCTACATACTCCCAATTGATTTTATTGATTAAGGAAGTTGAAGAGAGAAGGCAGAGAGAATCTTCTTCTAAGAACGAGAAGACCAAATCAAGGCACAGTCTACACTCTGCTCTTCAGAAGAAAAAAATAAAAATAGAGGAAATTTTGCTCCAGAGCAACGTGTGAAGGGTGAAGTAAAAATTATGTGACAGACTGACTGATATAAAGAGAGGAGAAAGGGTGGAGGTTGTCAAATTTAACTCAACCCAAAATGACAAGGTTGGAAGCAGAAATATGAAGACAAGATTTTGTTTCACCATAAGTAGCTCTTCCTTTCCTTCTTATCCTGCATCAAGGGTAATGGAATTTTTTTCTCTCAAAATCTTATACATATCATTCTGATTTCATATCAAGAATTGGCTTGTACAATAAAGACCTAAAGTGTTTTGAAACCTCACTTCTATTCATGATATTCAGTATTGACTTTCATGTTGATAAGTGTTATTGAACAGATCTTTTCTTAGATTTTCCTCATATCAATAGAATACAGGTGACATTGAAAAACATGATCAAGAATTGAATTCCATCTGAGACCTAAGAGCAAACATCCAATATCATGTCCTTTATAAGAGGTTAAAGGTCACTTAACCTTTAACTTATCAGGGGTTGAATCCCCTTTGACAAAGCAATAGATGCACTTTGCTCAGGAGTTCATGAAGGATTTATAAAGGATCAAAACTAGTCCCATTCTTTTCAGATTTAAAAGAATTGTATTTCAGGAAACTTTTTGAATTTTTATTTAAGTGAAATAAAATGAAGAACAGGCTCAAATGATTTGATCCCAAAGAACAATAAATGAGCATTCTTTTTAACTGAAATTATTGCCCTTGATAAAATGAATTATGCCAGCTCACAAAAGAAAATGATATTTAAGGACGTTCCACAGTTAAAGTGAAATCCATGTCATTTTCACCAAACTTTGCACATAGATACTTTAGAACCTTAATATTCGAAATATGCAAAAATTAACATAGGTCCATGTGCTTGATTTTTTGCTATAGAACTTCAAAGTTCACCCAAATTGATGTTCTTAAAAATTGCGCATTCAAAAGAATTTGGCATTTTTAGACCGCCCAAGATTACTACAATGAGTTTAAACCTGTATTACTCAGTCAAAATACATGAAAAAGTCATCAAATTTCGCAAGAGAGTTAATAATTGTATCGTTAGAATGGAGAATATATTTATAGTGCTATTTGTTTGCAATTTTAAGTTTAACAGCACTGTCAGTTCTTAAAAATGGCGTAAAAGATAACAAAATCCCAATCTAAAAATTGTGAAATTTCAGTAACAAACTACAAAAGTACAATAAATGCTGCACTTTATTAAAAATCCATGTCATTTTCACCAAAATTTGTAGAGTTGTAGAGGAAGGTATACCTAAGAGGAACAAACATTCAAAAATAGGGGTTCATGTGCTTGTTTTTAAACTATCAGTATTTTTATTAGAGCAAATGTGCTTTTTAAAACACCAAAAATGCGCCGAATGCTTTGTATCTATGTGAAGAAAAAATCAAAACCACTCTACCATTTATTCAAACTCGGGGTAATATTTGTGATTCTTGGCAGCATTGCAGAGTAAAGTATTTTGAAATTGTAGAGAATCTTTTTTTGAATGGTCCATGGAATAATTCCATTTTTTAGCTTCATGAAATAACGCATCGGATCTGCAGTTAAAGTGCAGAAGATGAGAAAAATCAGCACATACCCGCAGCTAATTAATCACCTGTTCATCCATTGTGACGTCAGCGCGCAGAGTGTAAACTATGCGCAAATCATAATGCGCACAAACATAACTGTGGAACGTCCTTAAATGGCAACATACACTCTACTGAAAAATCATACTTCTATCTTCAGTTATTCATTCAATAGTAAGATATCTGCCCTCTTAATTTTTTTCCAACTGAAAAAGAAAATTCGATATTATCATTTTGTAGCTATAAGCAGAATTTCAGGAAATAATGAAAAAAAAATATTGCATGCACCATATAACACTGATTAAGTACACACTAATCTACCATACTGAAATCAGTGTTCATTACTAAATGTGGAAGATTTTCACTAGTTTGAAAATCTATTAGAAACCTCAGAGGGTTAGAATAGTGCTAAAGCACAGCGGGACCTAATCAACCTGAAACTCTAAATGGTACTTAACAAAAGTGATTGAGGAAACACAAAACCGATGACAGGTTGTTTGAATTGCTCCTGTATCTACTCTCCATCAGTACATTATACAATCAATGGTGCTATTGCATAAAAGTTACTATAATTATGGTAACTTTACCATCCAATGGTAACTTAAATGGACGTTAAAAGATGGGAGTTGCTGCTACCCTGTTTGGCGTTCAACAATTAAAGGGATAGAGCCTCATCGATCTGGCGCTGCACAGCGGCTGCTGGGCCCACGATCAATTGGGCAAAGCAAATTTTCGGAGTATTTCATTTCATGTCTATTTCGAACAATAAATTATGGATTTTCATAATTTTCATCATCAACTTACATGTAATTCTTGATTCTGATTGGCTGTTAAGCATTGTTACCACGGTCATTACCATTGAATAGCAGATTTACCATAATAGTAACTTTATGCAATGGGACCCTGAACACCTCAGGATGTCTTTTTCCACAATGATTTAAGCTCATAGGTCCATGGTGAAATAAACCCATCCTATCCAAACTGTCAATCAATACAAAAAAAAGTTAAATTTGTTTGCTATCCTACCATTTATGCCATGCTATTGAAAAGACATACATGTAGCAAATTAACCTTCAGAGAGCAATGGCAAAGCACAAGAGTCTATACAATGTTTCATGAAGCATCTCATCAGTGATCTCCACTCACAAATTTGCGTTAAGCCAATCAGATGCAAGGATTTCAGTAGCTTATGATAGTCATTAAAATTACCAATTGTTTCATGAAATGCTCCCTAGAACTAACCAAACAGCAAATCTTTATTTGTTAACTAGACCAATCATTGGTTGAAGAGAGTCGGGACTACATACCAACCTGCAACCCTATCAAGGTATACTTGAACCAATCAAGAGAGTCAAACTAAATTCCTTATGACAGGTTGTTTGACTGATGAATTCAACATCACCATCTGTTGACCAGACTACTCAGACATACTGATCTCATACCAACCAGGCATCCATTTACACAAAAAAGAAACTTTTAGAATCTTTATACACAATTCTTTATTTTTCACCCTCTTTCAATAGTTTTTATGGACTATATTTCTTATGAGTAGTTTGCATAATTTAAACAAAATCAATAAAACTGATTTGGGCATTATTTCTCATAACCAGGACCCTATAACACAAAGGTTAGCGATTAATCGCCAATACAAAAGAACGATTCAGATTGGTTCCTAGTCAGTTAACTGAGCAAAATACGCATGCAACGACGATCTCTTCGAGCCATTTCATTTAGCGATTGTTAACCATTGTGTTACCATAGGGCCAAGTACTTTTGAAACAGTGTCATTCCACAGAATAACAGGAAATTTTCAAGAAATAGTCTTAGCACATTGATGGAAAGATAAAGGTTTATACTTGAAAATGAACATGGGCCAATGGAAAATAAGTCTTCAGTGGTTGCCTTTGATAAATGCTTACCAGCTGTATACAGGTATAAGAAACATAAAATGAGATATTTGATTTTATCATTTTCACAAAAGAGAAAAGACACTGATCTATGGTACAAGTTTCACTTTTCAGGATATAAATTCAATTATAACAAAATTCTTCATATCCATCGAACATGTTATATGATGTGTGATCAATAAGAACTCCTTTATGGAATGATAAGAAAGTTGATAAGAATTCAATTACATATTGGTATTTCTTTACATCAATCAAACATGTTACATTAAGTGTGAATGAGACCTGGGGGGGGGGTACTCGACCAAAAAAGTAGTAGGTATATGCCGCGGGCGAGACAAAAAACGGGGGCCTTGGAGCGGGCTTATTGTAAAAAGGAGGGTCCTCGGAACTGGCTTCGGAACTCCAAATATTTTTGAAAATGGGGGTCCTTGGAACGGGTCGCCTGCGTGTGCATCCCAATGGAACGGGCATACGTGCATGCAGCTAGCCCGGCTCATGGGCGCCGGGTGCGCTAGCGCAGAGGCGATGGTCGGACAGCGCTCTGCGGCCACTTTTCACCAAAATTGCGGCTCATCGTAGTAGATCAATGCGACCGGAATGGCGTAACGGAAATATGCGAAGCTTTGGAGCGGATATCTTCTTTTTTCTCTATAAGAAGAAAATGCTATGCTTTGGAGCGGCTTTCTTTGTTCTTTTTCTCAATAAGACAAAAATGCTATGCCTTGGAACGGAAATTTGAGTGTAAAACGGGGGTCCCCTCCGCGGCACATACCCACTATGCATTATATACTGAGTGCCCCCCCCCCCCCCGGGAATGAGACTCTAAAGGTGGTTTCAAACCGACTCGATCATAAGAATCCCCGTTAAATTACGAGAACTTTTTAGGGCTAAAAAAGACCCATTAATTATTCCTGCATTCACACCGCCCCGAAACATACCCTTCGGGATAAGTTCCTGAAGTTACGAGCATGCGCATTATGGTCTGTATAAGCAGGCAAGGCGCGAGATTCAAAATCACTAGCCCAGCAGCCACCCACGGCGCCCGCGCCTAACGACACGCTGAGCTAAAAGTTCCCGTAAATTGCTTTCACATTGCCAAAATACCTGCGACCTTGGAAAAATCCCCGCGAAAGTTCTCGTAATTTCGCCAAAGTACCTACTATTTAGCGGGTATTTTCTTTCGGGGAAATTACGCGTAGTTTGCTTTCACATTACCAAAATACCTGGTATTTTCTGATCGGGGTAAATTTCCCGATCAGAGAATACCTGGAACTGACGAACTTCGAGGCGGTCTGAAACCACCTTAAGATGGAGAGAGGTATAGATAGATGATAATGAGATGACCAGATTGAGTATGGGCAGTCAGAGGAGGAGACTATTCATTGTAAGGTTGATTGATTATTGATGGAGGTGTCAACACTCATTATCATCATCATACTGATTTTCATTTGTAATGGCAAGATTGAAGTATTGGTAGGGTAGTATAATACTAATTATTTATTAGCTTTCATTGAAATGGCATAATGCCTTGCCAGAGGCGACATTGCTACAGTTGGGAGAAAATTAGTCAGATATGTCACACAATGTCACCATCATCTTGATTTTACGTTTTTGAAGTGGCCTCTAGCACAAATTTTCTTTGGAGAAAATGATTTTCCGTTTTTTCCATGCAAAAAAAACAACAAAACACAAACAAAAATGTACTGCAATCAATTAAAATCAATGATTGTCATATTTTGGCATAGGCCTACATGTTCATAAAAATAGAATTATATTGTAACAATGTATTGAGTATTATGAGGGATTTTGTATTACCTTAAGTTTCAAAACTTATTCATGGATTTGATTACTTGTCTACAATGTGATAAGTTCCCGTATCTAATGTCACACCCCATCTTACATTGCTATGAAGATTGAAGAGATAGAAAATGATGATGAATCAATTAGTTCTTGATGGATGACAAAGATCAGCCTTGATCATTCACTAATCGTGGTATCGTGTACTACACTAATAGGTCCTTCCTTTATTTATAACATGCAACAACTGAATAGTGTTTATAGTTCATCAAACCTATGAATATAACCATTAAGTTGGTGACTCATTGAACATGATAGCAAAACTAAATATTTTCATAACTTCAATGTGCCAGAAGATACTTTACATAAAATTCTTATTGCCAGTCTTGTGGATATTTTATTAAATCACTTTATGGTATAAAATCTTTTAGAAATGTAATTATTCATATGATTCATCAGCATGCATGCACAATATTATGTCTTTAAAGTTAAAAAAAAAAGTTTGCATCTTTTGTCACACAACTGAAAAATTTCAAACAAAGAGAATTTTGCAGCTTAAAATTATAAATGACCCCATTTTCCCCTCATCAAAAAATCATCATATATTGCCATATTTCATAATTAAATTTGATTCATTTTTTTTTTCATTTTGTAAATCATGGAAAAAACTATCTGACATAGGCGAGAAGAAAGGTTAGAAGAAAATAAATGTACTTTCCATCATATACACGCCTGTACATGTTTAATGAAAGGATAATAACAATAGAATAATAAAGAAAAGCGGGATGTATTTTGTCTCATTGGATATATATATATATATTTCTCATCATGTATGTGTAAATTATGGTACTTTCTAATTAAAAGTCATACTCAGACGTGATATCAGCTGTATATTAGATGATACATATCCCTGAAATTGGTTGTTTATCTTTAAACAAATTGCCACTTGGTTGACTTCTATTTTGACTAGACTACAGGGCCAGGAGGAGGTCATTTATTTCTTCTGTATTTTACATGGCAAGTTCTTTCTTCTAATTTCTATTGTTCGTACATCATGAGGTGACAAAGCATAAATCTACTTAACCAAAGTGATTCAATCTTTACACAATGTTTAGTGTTGAAATGAGTGTGATGAATTAAAGAAACATGTCACTAAACTGGAGGTATTGCAGGATTCATAATAGAACTCGGCAGGTAAGCGAAACTGACGTGGAACAAATCACAACAAAGTGGGCAAAAATGCCTCTGTCTCTAACGCCTTTTCTATACCAACTGTTCTGATCTTGCTTTTATTGAAAGGAAATTCACCTCAACCAGAGGGTGAACTTATTACAGACCTTCCAGAACAGCAGGAATTTTCTTCTCTCTCTTTCAAAGGAACAAAACTATGGCGAAAATGAAAGAATGAAAGAAAGAGAGGGCAGATTATCCTGGCAAGTTGGGTTCTATTCAAGATGCCATTCAAAAACCTGTTTTATTGACAAAAATGGGACTGTACTTTGAGGGCATAGTGGATAAAATTTCAAGAATGGGTAAAGTCTTGGGGATTGTAATGGAAATAACTTTAGATTGGAGCATGATGGGAGTTGGTGCACTGAAGGTCTTTTTGACCAAAAATAAAAAATTCTAAAGTAGGAATTATCATATATTTACGAGTCTACTTGCTCTACATTTGTATTTACATCAACTGCAGACTGAACTAAAAACAGCTGATTTCTTTCATGGCTGAAATTATCAATTAGTGCATATCATTTGAATTATAGACTACTATAGTAGACATTATTTGTCACAACTTGATCCAGAATTTAGGCCTACAGATCAATAGATGGGTATACCAATGCCAACTTTTATGTACATTTTTTTAAATCAGAAAATCCAAACCTATGCAAGACCATAATTTATCTAATCTACTAATTTTCAATATTTTCATCTTCAATTAAGTTCTAATAATCTAGATTTTCCATCCAATGTGTGGGAGAGGGCCACAGAAATGAAAGCAGTTATAAAACAGAATATTGAGCCCAGAAGTCACATTGTTTCACTGCACCATGCCATGCTCTTGAGATGACACTCCTGCAAAAACATGGCAGAATGAATATGTAACGAAAGGTGATAGCTAGCGTCCATCAAACCAATCCAGAGATGCCTTGTAGTTTCCTCACCGCCTGCTTTGTAACGATCAATGCTCTACACCATCCTGTGCCGATGGCTTGTGCGGTTTTTTCGTCAATGAAAATACTGAAAGTTCATGCAAGTGTTATCTTCTCTTGCTTAGTCTCCTATCCCACAATGTGATGGGATAGCATTCCGGTGGATATACGTTGTTTTGAGTTCTATCCTTTCATAGATTTCGTAAAGTGTTTTAATCACTTTTTACTAAAAACCATATTGGCCTAAGCCCATTGGACACTTTATCCAATTGAGCCTGTTTAATTTCAATTTATATCTAATTCCATACACCCTAGATGCGAGTCTCCCCCCCCCAAAAAAAAAAAAAAGAATCGTTTGTTTGCCACGAAGGTGGAAAAAATTAGGTCTTCAGCTAGTACTTTTAAAATATTTTTTATAATAAACACTATAAGTTCTGCTTACAATATGAACAACATTCTACCACACCATTTACCAAGTTCTATCACCTTTAATTGTAAATAACAATATGAAAATTAGAGTTGGTTTGCAAAATTTTATTCCCAAATTGATTAAAAAATACAAGTTACATTTTTATACTGTCAGTCAAGCCACAGAAAAAGATCAATTATTATGCCTAATCTTGGGCATAGGACTTACGGGTACAATGTAATACTGACTATTTTAATTCAATCTAGCAATATATCTAACTTGAACTTATTTCCAAAATGTTTAATTTTTAAAACAAATTGAAAAAAGATATTGCAGGTTGATTCTCAGCTTAAATAGCCAATTTCATGTGAAAGGAAAATATGAATCTCATATTTGGTAATTTTAATGAGGCAACATTATCAAAGAATGAAAATCATAAGGGTTTATGGTTGTATAAACACACCAATTTTCTCCCTTAAACTGAGACTACGACTGGAACCACAGGAGGTGCGAAGTGTACCTTGCTCAACCTTCATAAGCAAAGAGGGCTCCTGCTGCTTCTTGAAGCACACACATATTTGTTCGTCTGTATGTATTCTATTTGTATGTTGGCATGTTGTAGCATGCGTCCTATTTGTGAGTTTGTGTCAATCAAGCTGTGAGGCTATACCTTACCTTAACATTGCAGTTCAATAAACATTATTGACCATGCAAGCTAGGGTTCATCTGCTTCTTAGTATTTTAGAACAAAGAGGTATTCGCAAGTTTTAGCTGATATTAAGCTTTCAGCTTCCTCTGAAACATCTTACTGAAACTCTACTGACTTTCGCTGTCCTAAGAAAAATATATTTCTACATAAAGTACAGTTCTCTGCATGATATTTGTTCACATAAAAATGAAGGCGTGTACATGACATAGGAACCAGTACAGAAATTTAATTTAGTGCCATCATCAACTTAAAATGTACTTCTAGAACATATATTTTCAAGGGAAAGACAAATAATAAACAAATATATCAGGCTTTGAGAAAGTATAGTGGAATTATTTATCCGAGGTTGGTCTGGCAATTACTATTTTTTCCGAGGGGCAAAGCCCCATGGGAAATATAGTAGTTTTGCCAGTCCAACCGAGGATTAATAATTTCCACTATGCTTTCGAATAAAACGCCTGATTATTTGTTTTATATCCTACTTTTAATAATTTTTAACCAAAATCTATGCGCTGAGCTTGCAAAGTCGGGTTACTTGCGTTGAATTACCTATTTTTCTCCGAGCCACTGCGCTCAGCAGAACGCAGATTAGTGCATGCGCCGACGCATCACGGGACTTGCCCGGGAGAAAGAGCTCGCTGGCCGGTGTGCCCAAGAGTTAAGCTTAATATCCAGTTTTCTGAAATAATGACGTCAGAATATTGGTATAGCGAAAAATATATCAAGGTCTGACGTCACGCAACATCATAGTTGAAATATATTTGGTCACATGATGCTATTTGAACCAATCACTATGCAGGATTCAATCTATGTAGGATATAAAATGAAATATGCAATGATCAGCAGAGAGAGAGAGAGAGAGGCCGGCCAAAAATAGGGAGAATAACAGATGTTATCTAAAGAAGATAGGAATACATTCAAACAGCTAAAATAAGACAGAAAGTGCCATGCGTCAAGTCATCTTGAAAATATAATGAATAACTAAATTTCCATTTCTGTTTCCATTTCTCACAAGGGATAATGGAGTCCTTCCAGTGATGTCACTGAAATGGATGTAGTCCACTTAGCATGCAATTCAATTTACAATAAGTCCTCAGGGTTTGAGGGTAACTTCAAGCATCCATTATCCAGAAAGAGAGAGATAGGAACCAATTCATTATTCTAACACAGAGGTCAATGTGTGGGTACACAGTGACATTAATCTATAAAGAAAAAAATAATCAGAGGTCTCAATATCCTAATGAATATCAGGTGGATTATCAATCCTTTTAAATGTTCTTGTCAAGATGTAAGAAAGAAATGAGAAAGATTAATTTTTTTTATTTCTTCATAACAAAAAAACTTATCAAATTTTTAGAAAATAAATACAAATTTAGGCATAATTCATATGATAAACTTGATACTCATCATATCCTTTTTGTTAATGTTTATTTCAGTACTATTCATTTTTTAAATATACAATTATGATTTCCACTTCTATTCTATGCATTTTAAAGCAAAATGTAAAAATTGCAAAAGGTTTTGATTTTCAGCAAAAAAATTAAAACAAATCTTTTCTTGGGAGTAGACTGGTTGATATGCATTTTCAAATATTTTATGTTGTTTTCTCCTTTTTTTCTGTACAAATGGGTAATTGATCTGTCACCTCAAGACCAGAGTACAGAGGAAAGGTAAAATATTATGAAATGGCATGACTCCCAATTGGATTTATCTCCTATGATTTGTGATGCAGTGGGGACATGTTTTATTGGATCTGACTGTCTTACGCCCAGCCCGAAACAGCCATCAAATCCACTTAATAGTTAGCCATGATAAAGGTCTGTATTCATATTGAAAAGTTGACTACAAACATGACTACAAACATGAATATCTGAAGTTATGAAGAGCAGGTCATGACCTAAGTCTAAATGAATACACACGTAATATCATATGTTAAAATTTATTCTGGATTGAGGTGTTTCTTCAGTATTTTGTATTTAAAACATTATTTACCAAGTTAAATAAAAATAGCTATCAAACGCTGTGTGGTTTGTTGTGTAATATATATATATAACATTGATTAGAATACACCCTACTGCACGTTGTGCATATGCACATGATTTCTCAGTAGCAAATCATTTTCAAGATCCAGAATAACAGCTTGATAACCCTATCTTTGTATTTTAATATTGACAATGTGAACAGTGCCTGATGGGATGAGAGGCTAAACCATTTAGGTTTTCATGTGAGCTGGTTGTTCCGCCACCAGGCACAATTTCAAATTGATGTGCAGTATGTCTGGCAGACCTGTTGGTGATTTATTGGCGCTTTATCATCAGAGTACTAGGGAGAGACTGGTGGATGGTAAATCCGCTTGATTAAAATTAAATGATCAATCAGGGATTCATTTGCCTTGAGTGGAAATGCATGCAGTTTGCACATTTACCTGGAAAACATAAAGCAGGTCATTCTCTCCATAACAAATATCACACTGTTGCTTCTCTTGCAAGAGAGACTAACAAAAATGAAATATCCAAAAAGGAAATGCAAGCCTGCATTTCCTCCATCATAATGAAAACTGCTAGAAATTCTCACAAAGTTGCTAATGTTTTTATTTCTATCAGTTAAAACTTTCATAAAATTCTGTTCAAAACTTCTACATCAACTTGTCTCCAGTTCTTGAGGTACTAAATAAAGATGTGGTGAAGGAAGGAAATGATAGTTAATGGAATGTGGAAATTAGGAAAATTCACAAGACACATAATGAACTTACCTATAAATCCTTCTTCACAGAGGCAGGTATAACCAGCTTCTTTCTGAACACAAACTCCTTGGTTCATGCATGGGTTGGAGTAGCAGAAGTTGATCTCTGTCATGCAGTAGTTCCCTGTGAACCCGGGAGGACAATCGCATTTGTAGATCGTCTCTGGATGGATGGAACGGAAGATGACCGAAGTTGTTGCGATGAAACCACCTGGTGTCCAGAAGACAAGAGGGGCAATGCACTGGTAAAAGTCGCTGCAAATCTCATTGAGGCAAAGGTTATCCCCAAATGGAAGAACGGTAGCACCTAGCGCTTCAGAAAGCTGGCTACGCTTGAGATAGACCCTTTCCTGTAGGTATTGAGAGCTGAAGAAGGATCCATCAGGACGTTGTGCAGCAAAGGTGATGTTGAGGATCATAGTTTCCTCATTTTTTATGCTGAAGAGGTACACCAGGTCCTGGTTGGCAGGAATTATACCAGCAAGGGCATCAATGAACTGAAGAAGCTTTGGAGACAGGAATTCATGAGACTGCATATCTTCTACCTGAACAGTGACACTGCTGAAGAGCATGTCGTGGGTCACCATAATCATGCGGAACTTACAGGTTGCCGTCTCAATGTTTACACCATCTGTAGAGGAAAACAAAAAGGAGGACGAAAATGGTAAATCATCATCATCACAGTTTAGAACTAGGTACAGTAGTATTATATCAAGAATGAAAGTGTATTACAAGCAGTAGCTATTTCAGCTAATTTCCTTATCAAGAATATTCAAATGACTTAATTCTTTTTTTTTTTACAATTTATATTTTACATTCATATTTCCCTGAACTTCTATTAGTTATTTTTCCAATACAAGTATTAATCTAAGCTAATAATACGTGACTCTAATTCATGTATCACTGCTGATACAACATCCAAGATGGCAGTCATCAATCTATTCATTAATATCATAACATTTAAATCAAAATTTCCTCTAAATTTACTATAATTCATCCTTCATATCATTTAAAATTCATCATCGATTTTCAACAAACACAAAAAAAGGAAAAAAGAATAGTGCCCCCAAGAGATTTACAAACACTCAATTTAAACTGAGCTTGCAAATATTTATTGAGCTCTTGCCAAAATATTGCCTCAACTCTCACATAAATATTAGTTTCCTTTTGATTCCATTCAACAAAATTCTCTCTATGTGAGCATCGGGCATGATTGTTTGCAGAGCCTGGCTATGAGCTATTTTTCTTCTTTTCATGAACACAGATTCCAGCGCCATAGTTCTTGATACATGAACTTACCTAATACTATCCGTGTTCATGCATGAAACAATCTAGCTCTCAAAGTGTCTATATTGGACTATAAGCACATCTTGAAAATTGTGGATTTCTGATAATTATACACTTTACAGTGTCTACATGTTTCAGAAGCACTCAGGATTTCCTAAACTCACAAGAAAATTCTACAGGTCAACAATTTCTAGTTCAATCTAGTTGCATTACATGGACATAGTATGTAGATAGGCATTCAGGAGGAGAAAGTGAGGAATCTAATTGAAGGTAGATATCCAACTGAAGAGGAATATTGCTTTGAAAATATAAGCATCATCCAAAGAAACATCTTCTAAAAAGTGCAACATGCGCACAATTTTTGAAGAAAAAACTGGGTAACCTCTTTACTTTTATAAAAGACTACTGCCCTTACGGGTCCAACCATTCTAGATTTATTATAATGATGTTCAGACTACAGACAAGTTCATAACTTCTTTCTACACAATGATTGAAATAATCGTGTAAGTCTGAACACAGATATCATATCTGAAAGAAGAAGAACCAGAGAATGATCCCAGTGCTTGATACATCCGGTGACATTTGGGCCCCGGGGTTACAAATGTTACTGATGTAGCATTCCATGTGCAACCCAGGTTGGCCTCAAGGGTGTGAATATCACAGCTCCTGGTTCAACCTGAAAATGGGAAGCTATAGTTACCTAGATCCACTCACTGATATATACTTGATCTTCTCAATGTTTCACTGTTGGTGTCAGATAGGGTGATTAGGTATGGAAGTGTAACAAGAAGACCAGCTCGCAATGTACATATGATGGATTTAGCTTCATATATTTTAAAGTTATATCCCCTAAAATCCAAATAGATCTTAAAAAGTGCCAACATAGTTTAATGAAAAATGTATTACTCATGAAAAACTAAAAAAATAATAATTAAAACTTAATAATTCATTCAAATGATCAGTACAGCTTTGTAGCTGTGGTGTATATATCACTTTTGATTATATAATTGCAATCCACAGCACAAAATGAATTAGTAAAGACTTCCATTTATGGACATTTCTATTGGTAACATTATCAAACCTTGACTATTAAAGTGAAATGACTTCACATGTTTTTAAAGGTATTCAGCCTTTGGATGGGTCTTGTGTCTGATAGTAGTCTATGGTGTGCCAATGTCTGATTATTCATGTTGTATATTTTCAGCATTACTCTTGTTTCAGCTAGTTTTTTTTATTATTTCATAGCATTAAAATTGATCAATCTATTTCAGAAATTATTGTGAATGGTGATGACTTGAATTTGGCTTTCATGTTATTTGTTAGGAAAGAATCAATATTGTCCCCTAAAAAAAATCTCATGGAATGAGAGGTTTGCTTATTTTTTTCCTAGTGTTCAACCAGCAATACCTGAATGTTTTAGACAAAATGGTAGTATCTTAAAAAGCAATAAATAATCAAGGCTTATCAATATCATCCTACACCATGCCAAGTAGTACAAAGGCAGTTGCAGCACATGGAAAGCTATAACTATGAGAATTCTTTAGGGTACATTATTGAAACATGAACATTTTATATTTAAAGGTCAAGTCCACTTCAGGAAAATGTTGATTTGAATCGATAAGGAAAAATCAGACAAGCATAATGCTGAAAATTTCATCAAAATCGGATGTAAAATAAGAAAGTTATGACATTTTAAAGTTTCGCTTACTTTTCACAAAATAGTTATAGGCACAATTTAGTCACATGCAAATGAGAGAATCCATGATGTCCATCACTCACTATTTCTTTTGTTTTTTATCGTTTGAATTATACAATATTTCAATTTTTACATATTTGACAATAAGGACCAACTTGACTGAACCATAAAATGTTGAAACAATGGTATTTCCACATGTTCAGGGAGAAATAAAACTTTGTTTCACAGGACAATGAGGAGAAAATTAGAATATTTCATACTTCATATAATAAAATACAAAAGAAATAGTGAGTGAACGATGTCATCAGTACCCTCATTTGCTTACCGCCCCGAATGTGAATATAACTATTTTGTGAAATTAAGCGAAAATTTAAAATGTCATAACTTTCTTATTTTCCATCCGATTTTGATGAAATTTTCAGTGTTATGCTTGTTTGATTTTTCTCTTTTTATTCAAATTAACTTTTCGTTGGGGTGGACTTGTCCTTTAATATATGAATTTCTGCTAAGTAAAGCTCAGATGATTGCTACCTGACATAAATGTCTGCATTACGATTATGATGGATGCAAGAAGGGTGATTTTCTTTTTACATCCTGGACAAAGTTCAAATCAAAACCTTGCATGATACCTTTAATATTAGCATAAGTATTCCTCTTGCTTACTACTGTGTCTTCCTTCTAAGCATTCTTCTCCCACACCTCTCTCCTAATCTTAATACTGGCCCCATAGTGACACACTCTATCATCTCCAATTCAACCTCATCTAACATTCACATGCTTCAAACTATCCTAATGTCGATCTGTGCCTTACATGTGTGAGCATTCTCCAGCATTGCTCCCCCAGCTTTCCTTTTAAACCCACTATTAAGCATGTGGAAATTGACACTGCCTTTTCATAAAAAGGGGTTCACAAGAGAGGGTTATAAATACATCTTGAGGCATCTTTCTAAATATGAACGAGTTCCTACACTTTTTTTTTTCCAAAAAGATTATGTGAAGCATGTTTGCATTAATGTCAATATGAGGCCATCATTGGTATAGCTCCGATTTGAGTGTACAAGTCATATAAAGTCCACTTCAATATGATGTTCTCAAAATGAGATGCCACAGTTCAAACAGAAAGCAGTGCATTCATAAGTGTTAATGTCAATATGAGGTCATCGCTTTAAATTACCTCTCGCATTTTAGTTTACAAATCTCATTACTTGATATGGAAGTGTACATTATGACACAACTATAAGAGGTTGCTCTCTTACTCACGTGACAGCCACATGGTGGCTTGTAACAGGGACAGATCCAAGATTTTTCAAAAGGGGGAGCACATTTTCCGAAGAAAAAATTTGACAAGCAAAAAGAAAAAAAAAAGGTCTACACTTTCAAAGGGGGGGGGGGGCCACTTTTGTTTTACTGGCATTTTTACATTACAAATTTTTATTGTGCCTCTCAAAAGGGGGGCACGGGCCAGCTGTGTCCCCCTCCCTGGATCTGCCAGTGGCCTGTAATGATTTGTACCTACTTTCATATTCATGAATATTTTTTATGTTAATATCTAAGTCAGAATGTTTAGGCCTAAACATTTACTTGTCAAAAAAATGTAGCAAATACAAATGATCATAAAAAAGCAAATCTATTTAATATGGTGAACATAATAATAAAACATCACTGATCACTTTAAATATAAAACTTTGTACAAAGTAAAAAAAAAAAGAATTTTATTTTTCATTAAAAATAGAATAATGATCACATTTCAATGCAGAGCAACACAAAACAGGGGAAAACCTTTTTTGTTCTAAAATACAGTGATGTAGTAAATCAGTTCACATTTGAGAATTTCATTTAAATATTTTCTAAACAATTCCATTGTATCTAACAATCACTATAATGCAATTTTCAGGAATAGTACAGACCATCATATCTTATATATATCTCCTGTGATTGTCCTGCATATTGTTTCACATAAGTACTTTATGGTTTAAGAACATGAGAGTGGCACTGGCAAACAACCCTTGAGACCAAACTTATTTATCCAGCCTATATCGCCATGTTTCTCCCGAATACCTCCGAAGACCCACTTCCTCTCAAAAAATTTCTCATCTAAAAAGGTCAGACAAGTTCACCATGGTTAGAAGATTCATACAACATAGCTGGGAAATTGACACTCCCCAATAAAATCTGACATAATACTGCATTCAATTTGGTTTAGATTTGTCATCAGTATTGAAAATGTTTGAAAACAAGTAATTTATTTTCAACAAATATAGTCAAAGAATAATTTGGAAATCGTTAAAACTTCAGAAAATTATTGATAGACATTCTTATTCTCCGTTCCAGATCATTCCATATTCATAACAACCACTGTTATCATCCTTGATATGACTTAAAGAATGGATCACATCCAATCAGATTTCATAAAGTTAATTGCTTATAAATGGTTTTGACATTGATATCAAAGAACATTTTTTTGTGAGACAGCTCTTGATCTCTGTTGAAATTCACTCGTTAGGAAAGGATAGATCCATTTCTACTGGATGGTCTCAGTAGCCAATCCACGCCATTAGACTGAATTGGGTGGATTGATTTCTGATCTATCGTAATAGACAGAAATAGCTATGGCACTGCCATGATTATGCATAGTAGCGAAGCTCTGTCTACCATTTCATTAGGGATCATGGCATCATGGTGGTGCATTATCAACAAAATCAATTGACCCTTTATTGGCATCGAGCTGCATGTCCATGAACAGACAGCAATTCTCATGTACCGTGACAAACATTATGAATAAATTGATTGATTTCATTTGATTTTGTATGACAGAGTTTACTTGCATGAAAGAGCAAGTCTGTTAGAGAGGATCAATGCAGCTCATAAATTCTCCCCATATTCAATGTGCTCAAATTTTCTGGAGCAACAGGAATGATAACAAAATAGTTTTGTCATATTCATTCAAGTGATAAATGATGCATGGTATCTGTATGAAATACAATTTTCGAATAGCCCGCATCAGGAAAATTCTTGTTGTTGGGTGATAATAGAAACAAAATTTAAAAAAATGCTACATGTAGTAATCATGTAGTAATCATCTATACGTACATTAAATATTATTTCACAAGCTTTTAACAGAAGAGATAAAACCATACTCACCCACAAATGTCATCACATGGTCAACTCTATCTATTTTGTTGTATTAATAACTATATTTAATTGAATTTCAATCTAGTTACTCCCCTCTCCTCTTCCTTATGCATGCTTACTAACCCATATAAATACATAGAAATTTGTAAAATTGCAGGGGATGTAAAAATATAACTAAGAAATTTATTTCAAATGTCATATTCCGCTCACGATCTAGCATTCAGTTATGTAGGCTAATGGCAGATTGGGGAAAACAGAAAAGTAAGTGAGTTCTTTTCATGACAAGGTCTTCTTCTATAAAAGTCAGCATCGTGTCTGCATCTTGATGCGGGCATCGATTGGGGTAAAATTGATTACAGAGTAGGAAGGAATGAGATTAGTATGCGAAAGACCCCTTCTATGATCGAGGGAAGAAATGGATGGGGTTGGCAGTTTATTGATGGATATCTATTGATAAACAGGGTCGTAATGCTCTTCATTTTCTGGAATAAGAAAAAAAACACTTGCAGTATTTGTTGTTATTTTACATTTTTATCAGTGCTTTTCTATTCTTTTATTGATGTAAAGAAAATGGGTTTTTTATTCTTTTATAAAAACTTTACTAATGGTACTACAGTACATGCATGTTAAATTTTAACATAGATATAGTTTTCACTTTAACAAATAATGGATTTTGATCCAATAATTAAGTGCAAAATTCCAAGATGCATGTATTTATCTTTCCTTATAACAGAAAATGTGGCTTAATAAATATAATGACCAGGAAAAGATATTATCACACTAGCAGAAGTTACATTATAAGCATTTAAAAAAGAATTAAATATTCTCATCACTTTCCAATTGAATCAGAAAGCATCATTTCCTTAATACATCCAATTATCACAAGATTAAATATCCCCCCCCCCCCCCCGACTGGTGTATTGTTGATGTAAGATTGATGCTATTTGGAAATTTTAACAATGAAATAAAAAGGATTTTAACCTTGACATTGATTTTTTATCAACCTTTTCGAATAATCTTTTTCTAAATCTATTGAATCAAAGCAGATGGCACCAATTTTGAAGGCCGATAATATACCTAAATGAAATTTAAATTGCTATTCATACCCCAGTATAGTAAACAATATCCTGGTACTCCACTCATTGGATGGCTTTCTCACGATAATGATCAATTGAATCAGAATGGTTAGACTTAATTTGGAATGATCTACCATCGGTGCAGTGGCATCAAGACAGATGACAAAACTTGTCAGAGTAGATATGAATCTAGGGTTGATATAGTGATATCATCATGTTATCATAGACAGAAAAAGATTTCCTCTATCTCCACATTCTGGAGTGCGTTTGCATTTATTTTAAATATTGTAATTAGATTGTCCCAAAATGCATTTGAACTCAGACTCACTTTGCCATTCACAGGGAGGAATATCTAATTTGTGATCAACTTGAAAGGCATAGTCAAACAGTCAAGTGCAACGTCATGTAAATACATAGCAAACATGTGTATAGTGTCCCAGATAAATCATATATCCTACACCTTCTAAAAATGAACATTTTGAGCACTTGATGTCAATCAGCATTCTAGATTTATATTTAAGGAATTGGAAAGGATGCATTTTGTAATGCATATTTTGGCCCCTATCTTGGCATTATTAAAACATATTTTCAACAAACTCCTCTCTTAAAAAACAACTGAGATCTGACAATTTCTTAGTTTATATTGAAATTTGGGTTTTGTCGGATAATCACTTAAAGTGAAACAATGGAGTACTTGATTCTTATTTAATGTGCTGCTTTTGAATGTATATGTCTGTGCATATGTTTGAGTTTCATTTTAATATTATTGTCAATGTAGTTCGTGTGACATATTACATTGATTGTTGTTGATACTTAGTTATCATTGTTTTCTTCACTAGGGCCAAATACTTAAATGTAAAACAAAATCACTATAATTGTGAATACATTGGTGAATCACATAGATGGTGATTTGCACAAGAGTTATGCAAAGTCAGGTTTATCAGACTTGCATTCATGATAAAACTATGAGCACTACATGCACTTGCAGATATAAATGTGTAAGTGGGGGGGGGGGGGTAGTGAACATCTATCACTCTTGATTTAAGAACAAATGCATAATGGGATAGCAAACGGACATCGTTTTTCGAGTGGTGCTGAGAAGAGGTCCATCAAAATAAGTATTGCTTGAGGCCAAACAAGTCATGTGTGCATTTGCATTTCTTTACGAATCTAGAACGTTGTTGCACCTCTGGGCTTTCAACCATTTTATGGCAAAATTTCTCAGTCAGAGATTTCAGTTCCCCCTTGCAAGCCTGTGCTTTGTGGGGTCAGACAGGGTAGTATGCTCAAAAGTTAACTGAAAGGGGTTCACTGCAAATACTTTTGGCAGGGTATAGTTGAATGGATTATAAAGAATATATCACCTGTTGCAAGCCTGAAGCAAATGTTAAGTATCTTATTGAGTACCAATGTGGTTCAAAGCATATGATGCACTGTACGTCATTCTTGTGTGTAATTTCATGTGTTCTGTAAAAGTGGCTGTTGAGAGCTCAAGTCTTTCCATTGTAGGTCCATGACCTTCCAAAATTAGTAACCAGATTCAAACCAATCCTTTCATCTGTTCATCTGAAATACACTTCCTCTCTGATAAATTTATACCAAAGCAACATGCATGTAATACCGCTTTCAGATGATATACGATAGGACCTAAATGCTCTTATCATTCAACATAGGATGTAAATAAAAGCAGTGGTTTGGGTAAAACATTCTTAGGCAATTGTCCTATATCCATAAAACATTTATTCACCTCAGAATACTCAAGTACATGCCATAGAAGAGGTTGTGTATTTTTCATAACACACCCTTTTAATGTTTTTGTGCAATCTTTGGCAACTCAGCAGTACAACCATGCAAAGCCTCCACAAAGTTTGTATCATGCTATGGACTTGTATAGGCCTATATACACATTATACACCATTTTCATCATAATGGACCACATTATTCTTTTTCATTCACTATGTTTAATTGAATTTGACATCTTAAAACAATTATTAGACCTTACAAGACAGAAGACATAAAAACATATGCAATGAATATAAAATTTTCATATCAAAATTGGAAATATGATATATTGTTAAGGGACTCTCCAAGACAGGTGAAATTTAGCTGTCATTCTATGTCATCATTCTATGTCAAATTGTCAATCATATATCCTAGATTCACAACCTAAATCTTGAATATGCATTAAACAGAGACAGGAAGATGCACTTCACTCTTTTAAAGCATGACAAGCTACTTGCCATTGGCTTTATGGAAGGGGTGCCAAGAAAATGAAACGAGAATCGGAAACCGTCAAGAAGCCCATAATAATCTGGAGCATGGCTTGAAGCTTTGAAACACCTAGCCACTTTTGTTTGTCGGTATTTCTCGAGTTTGAAATAAATTGGTATATTAGTTGCTTATGAATCACCAGGCTAATGTATTCCAATCATGACAGGTTCTAAAGTAAGTGTGGTTGTCATTATCCATTCTACATTTAGGAGATATTAATAAACAGAGTACCGGGTACTGTAGTTAGTTAGGCTTACTCTTGCTTTACATATCAACTCATTATCATTTTTTTTTCAAAAAATAAAAAAAGCTTTTTTAATGATGCCATAATAAGGCATGCAATTAATTAACTTCCACAATTTACAATATGTAGTATGCCTTGCAATCGAGTCTTGGAACTCTTGTCCGAATGCTCCCCAGGGAGTGTAAGTTCTTACGTTGTATGCGGGCATGTCAGGATCCGATGACCAGGGTAATATATATCTGTAAAGCACTTTGAGGCGTTGTTCTGATGTATCAAGCCAGGGCTCGATTTTAGCGGGAGCCCGGTGGCAAAAGGCTCCCTAAAACCTCTGCGGGCTCCTTAGAAAGTAATTGAAAAAGCCCGGTGGGCTCCCTAAGATTTTCTAGTACCAGCCACCAAAAAAGCAATTTCTTACCAGCACACTAATCCACGCTTTATAAGTCTAAATTATGTTTTCAAAATCATAAAAAACCTTGAAAATAGCGAAAATAGCGAGTTTCAAATTGCTTAGCTGCGTCTTTTTTTCTGTACCACGTTTTTCCGCACACATGGTACCTATGGAAAAAAGAATCGGGCTACACCGGTGCGAGAAACAGTTGCATGTACAGGGGTCCATTATCATTTATGCCGTGTGTAATTTTCAATGCACACATTTCCCTTAGAGATATCACGATTCTGTGTCATGTAGACTTCGGCTCTGCTTGTCAAAAGGGCGCCTATTAACATCCAAAATAACTTACCTCGGTAGTGAATTATTCCTGAAAAATCATTTGTTTCATTTTTTCAAGGGAGGGGGTAAATATCAGACAGTAAATCATCAAACATAGCAACATCTGATTTTAGGAGGACGCCGGATTTTACTCACGCACGCACTGACACTTGTGCAAGTCGGAGCTCTCTCTCTCTGCCTGAGCTCTGGGGGACAATTCGATCAGTAAAGGCCTCAATGATGGTGATTTTCTGTTTCAGATAGAGTTTACATTTCAGGTTTTTTTTTTTTAACTACCAATAAAGTTGGATGGTTTCTTCATTGTGATATATATTTAAGTTATTGATGAATACTTTTTCACCGAATTTAGACTCCCCCATAGAAAAATGCAATTTTCGTGGAGATCTGCGTTTTCAAAGAACTGCAGGAAAAGTTAGGGTATACATGTACATGCATGTACATGTAACATGTGCCTACATGTGACATACTTAGCCTGTGTGGTTTTTGTACTGATATAAACACAATATTTGGAGTAGAAATTAGATGATGAATTAATTTCTTTAACATATAAATGTATATCCAAGTCCACCGCACAGTCACACCCACACAAACACACACCAACCCACATCCATGATGCAGCATGAAAAAAAAATCAATTTTGTTTATGTATTTAATTTATTTCCTTTTTTTTATTTTATTTATTTTTTTTTTGAGGGGGGGGGGGGCATTAAAAATGAAAAAAAAAAGTCATTGACTTATGTGTTTGTGACCGGTGTCTAAGTGTGTTGGGGTGTCAAAATCTGATTTACCCTGAATAAATACAACTGGTGCTGATGATTATTAAACAAAAAACGTATCGTGATGGTGTGCTTTAATATTTTAATAGGTAATTATGCAAACCAGTATTATGCAAACAAAAGGGATAAACTTGGGCTCCTTAAAACCCATGCGGGCTCCCTAAAAAAGTGCTTGAGGAGCCCGGCTGGCTCCCTAAGAAAAAAGTAAAGGTCAGGCCCTGCAAGCGCTACATAAAAGTGGATTATCATTATTATTACATATAGGCCTAGTGGTGGATATTTTAGAAAAAAAAATTAATTAAATTCATACCAAAGTCTGTATAAGGGTTTCTTATTCTAACATCTACTTTAACTGCACAGAAAGGTCACAAAAATAAGAATCAAGACAGATGGTGAAAATATGAGTCATTTTCTAGGAGTCATAAAAAATCCTTTATCTGGTTGCATTTCAAAGTGAGGGTGTTTTTAACATATTTGTAAACAATAGAATGAGTACTACTGAC
This sequence comes from Lytechinus pictus, assembly GCF_037042905.1. Classification (NCBI taxonomy): domain Eukaryota; kingdom Metazoa; phylum Echinodermata; class Echinoidea; order Temnopleuroida; family Toxopneustidae; genus Lytechinus; species Lytechinus pictus. The sequence continues at coordinate 59,181,619 of NC_087247.1, read as the reverse complement.
TTTAACGTTATAAGGTAGGTTTTGCGTCCATTACAGCAATTTTAAATTTATTTTAAATATGACTGGTACTATCAACAAAAATTAATTTAGAAATGCTGACAAGTACCTTGCAAGTACACTACAAACAGGGATTAAAAAAACAAACTTTCTCTTTCAAAAATCATGGTTTGTGTTCTCTTGTGTAACACAGTGTAAGCCATATAGCCCACGTTTCACAAACATTCGAGAGATATACACCAAAATAAACATGTAGGACTGAAGGATGAACAGTGTAGGACAAATAACTCTAGCTAGACACTGATCCTCCTAACCTGGGAAGGATCTGGGATAAAGGTATCTCTCAGTGCACTTGTGAAGAAGCCGATGTCATCTCACTGACGAGGTACGTGCTGGAGTCGCTAGTGGGTCAGGAAATGGAGGTGATACGTGAGCCTTGCTAATTCAAATCAATATTAAAGAATGCATATTGAATTATGAATTTTATATGAATCACCAGACAGGTAAATCTGATATTTTGGATTGTTTTCACCATTTTTTTCATATTGAAATGGAATTTCCTCTGCATTCTAACTAGTTTTATAAAATATAATCTGATATGAAAAACTTATAAAACTTCATGCCCAGCATCCCTACCAATCTCTTTCCCTACCATTATATCTCACCCCACCATCTCTCTTTTATATCTCATTGTCTTCTTCTCCCTTCCGCTCTGCTCTACACCTATCTCCCCGTTTTCTACTATCTCTTTCTAGATTTTATGCAGATATCATTTATTTAAAACCATCTCTTATCACACTGTACAAGCAGCCCTATATATTTTACATTTTGAACTGTAATGTATTTTTGTAGGGCATTTGTTTGAAGGATTTGGTTCAAAGGCCATGCCTGACAGACCTGAACCTTTATCGTCACTAAAAATTTCTTACATCTTTATGTCTTAGCATTGGCTAATTATCTAACTTGATCTTCCCATGATGCATGGTTCTTTCACCAAAATTACACATTAGTGTAGTTACCCAGACAAGAGAAATTTGTGAAGGACTCATTTCCCCTGACATACGTGTAATAACAGGCATATTTTCTTTAACTTTTCTAACATATACTATATAGTGCATCACTTTCCACAATTCTCATTGTTCCATTTATTTCCAATCTATTGGGTTCCTCCATCTCTTCATCACTCCTTTTCTCACTACCTTTATCATCACATCCCTCACTCTTATTTCCTAAATTAGACAAATCAATCCTGCTGATGTTGTTGGTTGCCAAATCTATCTCAAGTGCAGATATTCATGATGAGCATATTTCTTCATCCTAAATCAAGGTACATGGATGATAGGGAAGACTATTTCCTCAAATTTATCATCAGTGTGTCTGTAACTCCTTGAAGGCTCTATGACCTTTAGCATTCCAATAAATCAATAGTAATAGCCTATCCTTCTCTGCTAAAAGAGAAAATATGGACCATTTAGTCTTTCTCCCTTCCATGTTTCCAGTATCTATATGAATCCTGCCCATGAGATATGGCTAAATGTCTCAAAATTAGAATAGATTTTATGGAATGATTGGCATCATAAAATGAAATGGAATAGATGAACATAAAAAATTATCATTGTTACAAATTTATCTTTTCACGATTGTATTTTTGTCACTTTGTGAATTCAACATAGAAACTTGATCCCTTACATTTCCAATTTTGTTCATCACCTCTCACTTTCTCTTTGTCAACTCATGTTACTTTCTCTATCTACCATATCCATTTTTCTGTCTTAAAACGATATTGAGGAAACTTTGCAAGAGGAAGCAACTTTTTGTGTAGAAAAATCTTTGTGATCAGAAGTCACATTTATGTTTATCAACATTTCAGCACTTTGCAGATTGAAAGAATAGTTGAATAAACAGATAAATGATAAGAGCTCATAAATATCACCCTTCTGAATTTAAACAATTGTCATGAGATTTAAAAAAAAGAGTGGAGATAAATTATCAAATAGTGAATGAAGTATAAGCTTATTAAAAAACACAGGATTTCCTTTTGTACATAGGCAATTCAATGGCCATTATTCAGGTTTGAGTGCTCCATGTACTTCAGAATAAAAATCTGACACTCTTTATGATATAACTGTCATAGAAAAATGGGTGGTAAGACTATTTCATTTCACAGATATGATTCCTGCAATATGAAATTCCATTTTGCATGATCTGGTGTTATCTTAAAAAAAACTTTTAACATAAACGCAACATCTATGCATATTAAACAGAAATATCTATCAACTGATTGCTGAATATGCTGTAAAACAAAGGAAAACCTTTTTTCTAAGAAATTAATTATAAGCATATTCATCCATGCTTCATGAATGAATAGTACAGCCTGATTCTCATGGTCGGTTTTTCTTTATAAAATCTACTTCTTCAAATAAGAAGAATTTCAGGAATAAAGATATCTTCTTTGCTGCGAAAGTGATAATAATTTTTTTTCATTGATTCTTTTCTTTCAGTAACAAACACTGATGCCTTGTAAATGAGATGAATTTCACTATATTTCAAAATTCCATGTCTATCTTTGTTTCTTTTCTTGACAATGACAAAAGCTATGGAATGGATTAATTAATCAGTGGTGCTTTAATCTTACGCTGCTCTGAAGGGCTGTCAACATCACGTTCAATGACGAGTACGACTCCATGGAGTCTGCGTAAATAAGGAGATGATTTTCAAGAGGGAAAGAGGCGAGATCAAGACTTTCCTTTCTAGATGCCAAGTCGGCCATGTCGTGAGGAGACAGACCGATGCACGCAGTATTCCTAATTGCATCTATTTCACAAGTCATGGTAAATACAGATGTTATATTGTGTGTGTTATGAGCACATATCTCTCGCAATATATCATTAAGATATCTCCCATGTGAGCAGTTTTAAAAACAAAGAAAGCCAACTCATTTTTTTTTCTCCAGAAAATGGGTGGTTACTAATTACAATAATTACAAGTGTTATCTGGTCAGTGATAGGCTGATCTTATAAAGAAAATTAAACTGAAATATTTTCTGCAACAATCAACAAAGAAAATCTGCAAATTTAGATCAATAAGTACACTGCATTTTTTTTTTTCTGGTGGTGATGCATGTACCTATTACAGGAGTTAAACAAAATTCAAAATATATGTAGCCTACACCAAATTACCATGTATCATTTTAATAAATCAAATAAAACTTTCTGTTGTACAGCATTCCAAAAGCAGAAGATTACCTAATACCACCATGCATGATGCATGATGTGTGGACTCTAATGTTTTAATAAATATTTTGAACAGGTATTATTTGTTTGCAGTTGAGGAGCGGGCTTACACTAAACATGTTCCATTTGATTTGCCCAATATAATAGTAATCATTGAAGCTTTGACTATTAATATGAAAGAATTATAACACTTAGAAAACAGATAGCTTAATAACTGACCTGGAAATAACCCCCAAGAATAAAAATGTCCATGCTTTAGAAGCCTCCTCTCTAAACTGTTTGTGAAAGATTAGAGGTTCCATCCATCAGAACTGACCTCATTGGGACGCATTTTGCTCAGCCGGACAATAGAACCTCCAAATACTCACAATAGTCGTGCTAGTCAAGCAATTTGTACTCATATTTGGGACCTATTGAACTCATTTTGAAGTATTAGATTCAATGGAGGTACTTTAATAGAAACTTGTCAAACATGGCATATTTGGCTACACACAGACATGACGGTTGTTCAAATATGTAATATTTTTGACAATACTGTAAACACCTGCATATGTGTTAGCAATTTCAGCTGGGTAACTTTTTCTCTCTTTTCCAACTCTTAATCTTCCTTTTCTCCCATTTTGTTTTTGTCTTAGTATATTTTCTTCCTCACTTTTTCTCCAGAATAACATATTCTCCCAGGATTATCTGATAGTTTTTCTATAGTTCTGCATAAATTAAAGATCACTCCTATCATAACAACTAAATTCAGGCGAGAAAATAAGTGATTCTACTAAAAATAATATGATGATCAAATTCCACTTGGATATTGGTATGTATAATTAATTTTTCAGGGCAACACACCAAGACTAATATATAAGAAATAATACAGAAATATTGAACAGAAGTGATGAGATGCTCTGGAAAGAAAAGATGACAGGTTAAGAACCTCGACCAGGGTGAATAACCTCCTCCAGATAGTCTTACAGAGAGATTGTATTTGTCTCTAGCAGCTAGGCTTTCAACTGATGCACATGACATGTATCAAAGACACATATGAGGCAAGATTTCTCTTCGCACCACACCAGAGTATGCATGAACTTGATTAATGTTGTGCTTTAAGTGTTAAAAGACAGAGGTGTTAAGGCCCCAAGCTATGAAAATGATTTGCAAACATGATGCATGAATGTTTCAATGTATAACAAAAAGAAATTAAATATGGCTGATATAATATACGAATGCAGGGTCATTACCCAGTGACAATCTTAAATTTGACTTGACGAGGAGAAGCATGATGAATACAATAATCATATCATGATTTTTTTTTTTCAACAGCTCATGATCTGAATAAAAGATTGTACACTTATTAATGACAAGAAAGAAAATGGAAAGACTTGGTAGATTTCTACAAGCCCTTAGTAGGTATTCCTGAATAAAGGTTCTTTGCATTATTTTAGTTATTACACTTTGGTGGAAATGATACACAAGTATAAGACCTAGTAAGCAACTGGCAAGCATATCAAACCAGGCATTTTAAATCAAATAATGAAATTATGTTTGATACACTGTACATGCATATTATACTTGGATAATTAAATTTTTTTTAAGATGGATAGATGGGTAGACATTTTTTTTCTTCTCTTCTCAGAATCTGCCTGCTTGATATAAGTGATTCTGCTTAATCATAATGGTTGACTGTTTCTTGGAATCCTAGTAACAAGGTATTCCTTTAATCAATCAATAATTAATAGACTACAAAACTTAGAATGCAGTCTGCATACATTGCTTTTTGCTATGTCTGGCAGCCCTCATGCAAGCTTACAGGTCAAGAATAGCCCTTGTTTAAAAACTTTCATGAAAATATGGTAGTAGAAATGACATTTCAGATAATTGCTAATATATAATTTCTCTGGTTCAAGTGTAATACCAAATTGTCCAATCAATGTTGGGTTTCTGATTACTGTCAAAGTTATATGATTGATCCAGACTGGAAGCATTGCCATGAGTAAATATGAAGGAGCCTACGAACACATTCCAGACAAGCAAATAGCAGTGAAAACACTTTGAAGCTGAATACATTATTCAACAGACAAAGTGCAACTTGGGAATATAGGAAATGGAAGATATCAATGCAAACAAAGGAAGGGCAAGAGCTCTCATCTGGAACAAACCTCTAAAAGAGAAATAATACCTTGATGTCTATCATCCAGAAGGAATATTATCGAGATCAATAGGAGACCAGCAACATGCAATCAATACTGCTCCCCAGGACACCTAAACATTCAGACAATTCATGCAGAAAGAGATTCTTAAATGCGATTAAAAGCAGAATCGTGAACTGCCTTTGGAGGAGGAAATGCTGGGCCGATTTTGGCCTTTGGTCTAGGAATCATTAACCAGTGACAAATGGATGAAGAGCAGATGCACCCTCTATCATTGTTTCATCTCCTATTGATCACCTGATGAACCTGGCTTTGTATCGCCACGGCAATAGCGTACTGGATTTTTCAAAGCAGTCAACGATGATGACTCATTCCAGTTTTGTGGATGCATGCTGAAGTGTTGAGTTTATTAACACTTAAGTGAAGATGGTGTTCAAAGAAATAGGGTACATACCCTTTCTCCATCAAATCATTTTCACTGCTGGGCTGAATACAGATTAATTTTTAGAATCTTTAAGATTTTGTAACGTTGAGACAAATTTGTTGAAGATGCTGAAAAGGACCTCATGCTGGGAGCAAAGATTAATGGATGCAATTTACATCTGAGATTCAGTAGTTAACAGTTTTTGCAAAGACACAGCTCTTTTCTCTTAATGCATCTCTAATCTAATTCAGGGGGATAGAACAGTGATGATTCATTCAAACAAGAGATAGTGCATACACTCTCCTTTCTATTTATGACATCATTAACTGGTTAGGAACAGCTAGTGTTTAATCTAGATAGCGCTTTAACCAAAGGAAATTGTGTGCTTTCTTCCTTTCATAGATCAGCCTTGTGAATCTTTGAAGTGTGGCAATATTGATTCTGGATGGCTTGAAAAGCATATTACATGTAATCAAAGCCATCAAGTCATGTTACATGGATGACACATTACAATAACATGAATTTTAGCATGCCTGTCTCCTACTCTTTCACCATCATAATACAATCACAGCCATAAAACATCCTATCATTTGTCAGTAATTGAGAAAGCCCCCATCAAGAAATATGGATATTTATGCATGAATTTGAGCCAAACCCATAGGTTGAACTCTCTTTAAAGCCAGGGAGGATACCCTCAAGCAATAGCCAGCGGGCAGAAGGAGAGACGACACAGGGTGGGTCAGGTTTTAATATGGATGTGAAAGGCCTTATAACCTCTACCCAATGCTGTTCTCTGCAAACGCGAAGAACAAACAATGGGGTTTTACGGGAAGGAAGCGAGCAGGCAAGAGATCCTTACAATGTATGCTTTGGAAGTGAAAAACATACAAGGAAGCATCGATAATGAAGATGACAAGAATATCAGACTAAATCTTCAATTTCTTTTAGAAGACACAAAGAAGATACAGTAATCTATAAACGAATCATTAAACAGAATGCTGTAATCTATGTTTTCACAAGGGTCATTTCTTTCTGTCTAAAGGAGAGTACACTACAGCTATCTCATTTGGAATGTAATATCATTTCAAATTAATTCAAACTTCATTATGAATTACCAGTATTAGCAAGGTTAATTTATAATAAATTTACATAAAGTATAAATTATAGGGCACTAATAATTACATATATTATAAAACGAACAGATCAATATAAAGACCTCAAAGATAGTATTTGATACGGAAATATTGAACTGCATTTCCAAAAGTAAACAATATTCTTTAGAAATCAAATTTGGGCTCATGCTCTTAATTTTTTTTTACCACACAATTTAGAGCTACATTTCATCTTACATGTATATTATTGTTTTTCACAATTTCTTTAAAATATGTAAATAATCCATCTCCCTCATTTAACAGATCAGCAATGTATTTATTGAAATGATAAAGCAAAACCTGTATATCCAAGTGCACTGTGCTCTGTGAAGTAACAAACACAAAGTATTAATTAAATGTCTTCCGATCAGGTTAGAGGAGTAGTATTTTACTTAATCCCTGCCGGCAATATGCAGCCATTCTAAAGTTTGTTCTCTGATACTCTCGTCTCTTGCTTAAATAGCCCATTCGCTAAACTTTGGAGGCTATAATAGCTACCCTCACTGATCGATAAGCACTGAAATGCAAACCAGCGGATCACGTTCAACATTTAAAGAGCCTAATGTTATGAAGAATCCTTCAACTGAACTGGTACTTCCTATCCTCAAACGAATGTACTAATAATAATCTGATATTTTCATACGGTAACCACAGATTTGAACATGAACAGAATTACATTACCATTTCAAAAGGCTAATCATGAATAGCTAGAGGGGTTGAGCTAAGCTTGCCTCATGCATGTTCAAAATTAAGCATTGCATGATGCTCTATTGCTATAATCTGATAGTCCAAGTCCACTTTAAAACTATTCCCATAATGGATGATAATTGGAGAAAGGATCACATTTATGAAGATATCAGCCATTCCATCAATAACGACACATGAATGAATAATGATATTACAAGCACGTGCATAAAAGCAGCTTGGAAACACGGCGAACGAAGACAGAACCTGAGCATCCACCTTGAGCATGCACCGAGGGACAGCACAGCGTTGGGTCGTATTACAGTGAGACATTGACAGGAATGCAGCAACACATTCAATCTTGAGAAGTAATTCATGGAACAAAATTAGTCAGTAATTTTCACTGACAACTGTTATAAGCTACTGAAATCATAGTATATGATCAACTCTAAACAAATTAGTCAGTGAAAACGATTGAGAAGATGCTTCATAAAACACTAGCTTAGTTCACTCATTACAAAACATTATCTTAATGTTAAATGGCATGAACATTTACTTGAATATTCCATCTAACAGACTTTATGACATGTAGCTCTCCTTTCATGACCACATTGCATGCATCTGTTCTAAAAAAAACTGCACCCTATAACCAATGAATTTTCAAAACCATCCCCTCCCCTTCACATTTTCTCATGAGGGCGTAACATCAAACCGACTCTCAGCTTTCTGTTGAATGAAACCAAACATAAGGAGAACTCTTACATGCTCCCTCTTGCTTTCAATCTACTCCCTGCATCAGCTTCCACAGGAAGAACTTGGCAGCCACATCTTAATTGGAAATTTTGTGCTTGGTGACCCAGCAAAGGCAGATTACATCCTTCATTTCACAACCACTCATCAGCAATCACTGCATTTTATCATTCTGACAGAGATTTCAGTTAAAACTGAAAAAGAAATCCAGTAAGGTGACCATTGGTGTAGTTCCTAAGGAGCTCAGAGGCAATTTTGAATGGCTCAATGCCTTAGAAGAGGACATGTACCATTACCAAGGCCCTGCAGTTTGATTTCATGCTTTCATCAATACCAAAGAGCAAGGCATGAACATGGAAAGTCAGTAGCTGCCACCCCCCCCCCCCCAAAAAAAAAAAAACAGCCCAAACGTTGAGATAGTGTTGGTTAAAGGTTATTTTCATGTCTATTTGTTCATATTCATAGAAGAGCACAATCATAAACAGATACAAGAAACCTACATGATATTAATATAAGGAATGAAAGTATAGGCCCTAATACACCTTCCAGTTGACAGGAGTGCCATACAACTGGTTCTTGATAAGAGTAAAACCACCACAGCTCTACATTGCCAGAGCAGTGTTATTCATATCTAAGTATACCTGTTCCCCAATTTTGCAGTACTATAACTTCTCCATCTGCCAAAAACAGAGAAAACATTATACATGTACATATCTTGATCACTCAACTATGATCTACACTACTCAACTATATTAAAACTTGATGAAGATTGATGATGGAAACTTTATCTTGTCAAAGCACACCACATTCAACCCTCACCTCCTCTGGCTAGAGTAAAGGAGGTAGAGACACTGAATGGGGTATTCAAGGAATAAACAAGTGTTGTTGAGTGGCCCCAGAGACCCATACAGGCTGGCAAAATGTTCTCATCTATCACTCCAAGGAGGAGGCCCTGAAACATGAAAAAATGGCACTTAAAGAGAAGCTCACATTCTAGACAAAATAATAATCTCTTTGACAGTCCAATAAAGATACATATTAAAATGGCTCATGAAGAGAATTGGTATATTCTGTTAATATTGAAAATGTGACATGTTACTGCTATCTGGACCAGGGAATTGCAAGCTAGACCAAATTGTTAGTTCATAAGGGCCTGCACATACTTGTAGTTTCATATAGGCCTACCCATTTTGTCAAGATCAAGTCATTTTTAACTGATCAATCATATGATTTTATTATGAGCACCAAACAACACCCCAGCAGTATTCTATATATTTCAATTCATGTGTGGTATTACCTTTCAAATCAAAGAATAATATAACCTACACCCTAAATTGCTGTGAGACTTTTCTTATTGTAAATTATAGAATTTATCTTTAAATACACAGTCTCCAGATTTAAGGGCTTGTGATTGCAAATCATTCATGGAAGGTGATTGTTGCATTCACATTATGCGCTGAATGTAGCATGTAGCTCTTGAAAACTAAAACAGGATTCATAGAAGGTCAGCTCATTCAAAGTTACATCAAACATGGAGGAACTGAGAATCAGAGTGGAAGTAAACTTCACAAATAATTTCCAAGCCAGAACAATAAATACATTGTTACTGAATTACAAAAATCAAGTCTAAATAATGCAATAATACACAGCATCATAAATCCCCATACCAACTTCCAATTTAATTATATGCCTACAAGTGATGAAAATTGTGTTTCTAAGGAATATTCCTTACCCTTTTTTCCGACATATTTCCTGTGAAAGATCTCATAAAACAAAGAGCACAAATGTGAACAAATTAAGAGCCATTTTGACCTTTTCACAGGAGCTCTGAAGCCAGGCTCACAAGCCCTGGTGATTTACGAGTCTATGGCTCATGAACTTGGTTAGAGAAGAAAAATATCTGCCCTGTTCTGCTACCCCTAGCAAAATAAACTGTGAGTTGAGCAATATAAACCAAGAGAGATAGCTTGCATGGAACTGAGGATCATAAATTGACTCCGGTGTTTTTGTTCAAGTGATATAAATGGAATAGAAACAACAAAAATTTAAAAGATTGCATTTTTAAAGCAACAAATGTGTATTATGAATTTGACAAAACTAGTGCAATACCATTATGTCATTTACTATTTCTATAATACATTTCCAAATACATTGTAAACCGTTTTTTTTGTAATATATAATGTTATTTCAATTCAATATAGGATGCCTACAAGTAATCAACATCGATAAGAAATTCAGAATTTTCTTTTCATTTTCAAAAGACGCTGCAGTGTTAAAATATATTTTTCTGTCTCTTTTGGTAATCTTTGACAAAAATACACGTATAACGAAGCAATACTGTGCTTAGAAGAATTTTAATTTGACTATAGTTTCATCCTATATGACCTGATATCATGACAAAAATTGTAACAACCACTTCTTTAAGACTATCTTCAAATCTTGCAATGTGTATTAATATCCAATATTGATAGCAGAAGCTGAAAAGGCCTATACTTGCATGTATGTGAAGACAATTAACCCATACATGACTGATTATTCACACACAGATTACATCAAATTCTTTCTAAAATAATACAATCAATAGTGTTAGAAAAACAGTGGTTCACAAAAGACTTCCCTTTTAGAAGTGGAAGCTACACCATGGGGTAAACAAAAGAACTATGCAGCGTCTGGGAAGCTCCAACTATGCACAATAAAATAATACAGCCATGGACAGCCAATCGTGGAGTAAAGGGTCCTATACAGGGTAGCATACTGAGTGATAGGCTCAGTTATATTGGTTAATAAGATCGGACAAAACTGCAAAAAAATTGAAGATCATAAAATCTGTAACATCATTCATACATAAATTGTAGATTTATCTGAAAGTCGTAGAGTTTGATTTAATTTCATTACATTCTACCTTATTTTTCATGCAAACAACTACATTCCAATAGTAGGCCTACAATTTGTAAATTCTTCGAATGCGTTAATAGCCCAAACAAAATAGAGAAGCCGGTTAACTCTCCACTATCAAAGACGTTGCTAAGTGAAATGTGTAACTTTGGCAATGGTATCAAATTGGTTTAGAGTATCTTATACCTTTATTTGTTTGTATGTTGCTGTCTGATACTAGCATACACCATTCATGTACTTGTTGGTCTATTTGTATTTTGTTACCCATGTACTATCAACAATACGAGTATCACTTTCTGTTCTGTGTAGTAGTTTGAGGTCTAATATGGATCCTTCCTTTGTGAAAAAGGTTATGGGGTAGAGTTAAAAACATGATCCCCCTCTCTATAGGACTGAACTTGAGATTTGAAACTATACTATGTCTTCTCCTAGATACCATACATCTCACTACAAACTGTTGCTGGTTGACACATGCAGAACATCTTCACTGAGCACGATCAAGTACACCATGCATGTAGGCCTACATATCAACATGAATTCTAATTAAGACAGATGGGAATGTCGTAAAATTATCAGGTATTCATAAGGTGGTTTCAGACCGCCTCGAAGTTCGTCAGTTCCAGGTATTCTCGGATCGGGAAATTTACCCCAATCAGAAAATACCAGGTATTTTGGTAATGTGAAAGCAAACTACGCGTAATTTCCCCGAAAGAAAATACCCGCTAAATAGTAGGTACTTGGCGAAATTACGAGAACTTTCGCAGGGATTTTTCCAAGGTCGCAGGTATTTTGGCAATGTGAAAGCAATTAACGGGAACTTTTAGCCCAGCGTGTCGTTGGGCGCGGGCGCCGTGGGTGGCTGCTGGGCTAGTGGTTTTGAATCTCGCGCCTTGCCTGCTTATAATAGAGAAAGATACTCCTCAGTCAAAATTTAAGCCATCAAATGTAAGCCCCAAAGTCTCAAATTATTAACTGTTGTTTGTTTGACTTAAGATAACACTACCGTTTATATAGCAGAATGAGAACTCATTACTGTATGAAGCCTTTAGCCTGTCAAGATGAAAAAAAAATAGAGTCAAGACAACAATGCTAAATCTCCAGCATCAGCATTACAAGATCAGTAAACAAGAACATATTGAGCAACTGTTCTGACAATTCTCCTCATTCCTTGGTTTACATACATACACACCACATCAATATCAAATGTCACATATATACGTCAGGTGTAAGTCAGCTCTGATCCAAAAGAGAACAATCATATCAGACAACTTTTGAATTTAAGAAATGTTTCTCTCATATCTGCAATGTCAATAGGTCTCACGATCACTCTGCATTTGAACAATCGCCAACATACACACCAAAAATAAAATAGTTTGATGTATGACATAGAAAGCTAATAAGGCTTTAATATGATGGATCAACTTTAACAAATAATTTCCTAATTGCATTTTCCCAAGATTTAGTTCAAAGTAGAATGGTTGTGTGGTTAATATTGTGAAGACTACTAGATTCTTTAACTCTCTGTCATTTCACACACCTACTCATCCACATTATGAACTGCACCTGAGAGATTCAGTAATTTCAGATTAATAAATGCCTTGATGTGGTAGTAAAATATGAGTGCTTTTAGATTCCTAGAAAGCATCTGCATCAACAGATCCTCCCTCTTGAAACATACCATCTACATTGAAGAACAGGCAGAAGGAGTAAACAGGGAGACATATATCATGGAATATAGGGGCGGTTAGTGCCATAAACACACTGACAGTTATACCTTCCATTCTATAAACACAAACCAATGGATGAAATATTGCCGTGTATTACTACGATGGCTTGAGCATCATGTTTTAACACATTGCATCTGATATGATTTGATGTTTTCATGGATACTACTAGTATGTTCCACGGTTAATAATCAAAGAATAAATGTATGTAATGTATGACCCCTGTTACATCTGAAAGTTTCCTACCCAAGACCCGACCGAGTCCACTTGCAACCTTGACTGGATTATTGGTGGATTAGCTTCGCGAACGGACCGAGTCCGAAATGTGGTCTGTTTACATCACAGCGTTCATTCCCTCCCCTATCGGTTTCGAGCGGTATCCGATTGCTGACACCAAAGGGCGCTCTCGATCTAGGCTCTGAATAATTTTGCGCGCGCTAATTGAAGTTGTTTACATTTCGTTACACTCGTCGGCTGCTAGCTCGCCATTTGAAGTTGAAGATATGATCGACTTGAATAGGATACGTTTAAAATGCTTCCTTCTTTCCACTCGAATCAAAGACTTTATCAATCACAATTCACATGTCGCATGCCGCAAAACATTCGAAGAACGACGGTGCAGGGGAGGGGATAGCGCGCGCTATGACGTAATTGAATGGACCAAGATAGGTTCAAAAGCTTGTGTGCGTTTACATCTACGAATCGGTGGATCGGGGCCGGCCCGATACCTACCCGAGACTACCTTTGGATGTGGTCTCGGGTAGGTTCGCTAAAAGGTGGCCCCGAGGTAGGTTTGGGATGTTTACATCTGATTTCTTTCTGACCCGAGGTAGGCCCCGGGCCGGCCCGAGGTAGGGAATCTCTCAGATGTAACGGGGTCTTAGACACTCACTCATAAAGATCATGCAGTAAAAATCTTTGTCCCATTAGCCAGATGTAGTCAACTAATGAGGCTGAAGACATAGGTCGAACAAGATTGTACATAATATCTTAATCTGAACAAGACACGTTATAGAATCATGGTATTGCATCTCTTCAGCATATATTTGAATTCTGAAAAGAAGTCTTAATGTAACCAAGGTTTGCACTAAAATGTCTTTGAAAGTAATGATTCTACATGTAGGGTAACAAAGTTTAGTAATTGAACACAGCCTAATAATTATGCATGACCTGAAATTAAGCATAATCCTAGTTTGTATACATAAGTTAACCAAAGATTTGTTTTTCAACATGAAACTATAACTTTAGAAATACTTAACTTTGGTGCAAAGATATTCTAAATTACTACATCTAAACATTTTTTCTGATCTAAATTCTCGGTCTGATCGAGAGGTACGACTATTCAAATATTTGAGGTTAATGATTAACTCTTCATCAAACAGAGCACAGTATACTCTACTGTATAGTGGCTCCATACATTATTTCTCAATACTACTCAGTAATACTCTTCTACTAGATGTATTTAATAACTCTATTAATTTGATTACTCATATTTTTCATTCTACAGATAGCCAGGAAGAATATCTCTTCAAATGAATCCACTATTTTAAAACCCATTGACATCCAGGCTTTGTAGACTTTACTTTCAAATCATTACCAAACTAAAAATCAGGATAAAAGAAGACTAAGAAATCAATTAATGCCAGTAATTAGGCTTACAGGGGGATCTTGTTTGTTTTTCAATCCAGATCATCGAGTCACACCACTGAAATGTATATCATGGTGAATTATATTTTTATCATAAGCTGTTTCATGACAAGAATAATATTTTTTAGACAAAAAGGATACCCTCTATTAAAGTTGAGACAACTATTTTAGGTCTCAATAGACATCAACACCACTTATTACCAAGTTGGAAATCATCTTTTTCCCCTCTCCTTCCTATTTTATTGTTGATGTGTTTATTTATGCTAGAGGTCAAAGTTCAAGTTCCTGGCCAATGCAACGTTTTGAACTGAGTCAACGGGCATATATTCTGGATCACTTCTCACTCTCTGTACGGCCTGCTGCCTGGCCCTAAGCCTGTGGATATACCCAACAACAGAAAAATATCAAGCTTTTGTAAATCGGTAGCGCGGGCAGAATTGTTGCAGCTGCCTGGCTTTCAAAGAGGAATTTCATTTCCCCTTTTCTTTTCAAGAGAATATGTCATGGGTGAATATCTTTTTGATAAATAGAGGTTTCTTTGCACTTTGAAGAATCTGTGTACATTGACTCTGCAACCGAGACACTGAACCATCCATGCATGGTGCATTTAGAGTCAAAATGATTTCATTTGTACATCATAAAATTCACATTTGCTTGACATTGGATTTCAATCTTATCAGATTTGGATTTCCTTATCACAGACTTGGATCATTCTAACCTCCATTGAAACTATTTACACTAAAATTTGTCATGACCAGATTCTCAATATGTTGGAACCGAAACATTATCATAAAAAGTTTGAGAATAATTGAAATAAATGGGAACAAATTGCAAATGACTCAAGTCAGCCAAAGGGCATGCGAATCAATACCACTGGTAACACCAGATTGATTAAGGATCATGACAGAACCAAATCAAGAAATCCCACTTCAATCATAAATCTTGACTAATCATCTTGAATTAAAAATTCAAATTGGTTTACTTAAAATGCGATAAGTAAAACATGTGATTTGTTTTAAATGGTGTCAAAATCATCACAATAATACGCCATAAATTTCTTGAATGATTGAGAGCGGACGAGCCTCAGGGCAGGGAACCATCGCAAGAAATCAGAGATCCTCCAACTAGGCAGGGAAAAGTTAGAAATGTGTAATGAAAAATTGAAATCATGTTCTCTATCTTTGCAGACGACCTGCATACAAATGACATTAGAACTCTCGAAGGGAACATGACCCACATGTAATCAGGTCACATCATGGGGGTGCACCAGAGCCTAACAGAATAGGGAAAGATAAAGAAAGCATGATGAAAGGGGAATAACGCTCTCGGTCAAATTCACACTGCATTGTGGAGAAATAGGGCTGAAAACAATGAGTCAGATATATTTGAGACCAATTAACCTAGTTTTAGTGGGCCTTTAGAGAATCTTCTCTGTAGTTAGATATAATCAGGTAATGGTATGCAGAAGGGTCTATCATCATTCACATCAGAATATAGCATCTCATGACACCGTTAAGATCTCACCCTCCCTCCTCATAACAAAAATATTATAATCATTATTTTATTGCAGGTGTTAAGTATGTATGGGATTTCATATTTTATCTTTCACGCGTTACATTAAAAAGTAAAACACAATGTAGATTCCTGTAACTGAATGCAATAAAAGGTTTATTCATTGCCATCAGAAAACAAGATATAATGATACAAAGGAACTAACAAATAAAAAACAGGTAAACATTTTTAAATGTTGGATCATAAATTACAGAGGAAGTGCTTGCATGACACCAGAATAGTGCAATTTCAAAATTCAACAATAATTTCGAGGTATTTTAAAAACATATCAGACACGGGTGACGAGTGGGACCTTGTAGCTCAGATATTTAAATTAAAATTAATGTTATCTTTGATATCTTCAACTTCAAGAATCAAGCATGTTCTCTCTCCCTTCCCCACATCCTCATATATCTGGACGAATAGTCCTCACTTTCACGCACCACCACTTAGGAATTTGAGATGTAGAAGATACCCTGTCTGTCCAAATCCAATGACAGATATCATCTCTCTACAACACCCAGACCTTCCCAATTATTATGTACACATGACCTTGCAACAGTCTTGGTTCAACAAATAACCTGTAAATGTCATGATTTCCATATAGGCCATATTTTTTAAGTAGATGTTTACAAAATAATATTATCAAAACTTACTTTGGTTAAAGCTTTAACATTACACATACATGTATATACAACTTTATCACCTCCCCAGAATCAAAGTCATAACTTTCCTTAAAAGTTCACAAATTAATTTGATGTTATTTTCAAAGAATGAACTTCCAAGTTCCAGTTCTAATTTATGACTAAAAGTCTCCAAAACACTATAAAAGTCTTTACTCCTCTGTCTGACTACCATGAGTGTTTTTATCATCAGCAGATGGAGTTGTAATTTGTCCATACTCTATTGAGATCAGGACCATATGTAATCACTTGCTCTAAGATTGAAGACTGCTGTCTGCATTTAGTGACTGCATCCTATTCTTAACTGATAGACATATCAATCCACAGGTCAGTAAAAAAATCATTGTGATAACTATTATAAGATAGTAAGGTAATAAACACTGATTGAATTAATAGAAAATAGTCAGAATACATGTAAACAATTTTTTCACAGCTGCCATTTAAGCAGGGTATTACTTTCCTTTTGAGCAATTTTGTATTGAATTTGTGGTGTAAGTTCATGTGAGCCTTCATACAACTTGCTATTCAAACTTGTCTTACGCATGAAGCCATAGTGAAAGAAGGCATGGAGTATGTAGAGGGAAAGTGTTATTTTATTAAAAGCCTGAGGATTTTCTCATCATCAAACATTCAAATATAGATTGGGTCTGAGCATGGTAATCTCCTATACCCTTTTTACACACGCTAAAATTTCCTTAACCCCGTACTATAGGTGGGGCTAAATTGCCATTTAGCCCCACCTATAGTACGGGGTTAAGCTTAGCCCACTTTCTTTTTACACAGCATTTTTGCAAAGTGGGCTAACCCCACCTTTAGTACGGGATTATTTGGCCCTGCAAAAAAGCAGGGTTATCCCAGCAATTGCGGTGCTAAGAGCGATAGTACGGGGTTAAAATCGCTAGTGTAAAACGAAAGTGGGCTAAGCTTAACCCCGTACTATAGGTGGGGCTAAATGGCAATTTGGCCCCACCTATAGTACGGGGTTAAGGAAATTGTAGCGTGTGTAAAAAGGTACGAGTGAAGTACTTGTACTACGAATGATCGACAAGAACCACTAGTCCGGGGTTAGCGAGTTTCGTGTGTGAAAAGCAAGCATTCCTTATCCGGGGTTAGCAATAACAATTTGGCATGTGTAAAAAGGAAAAAAAATAGTACGGGGTTAAGGATAGTACGGGGTTAGCGATAGTCCGGGGCTAAGAAAATCCTGTGTAAAAAGGGTACTAGAGTAGGATAGCTCTTGACCTCAAGTGAGGGTCACACTACATCTTTAACCCAACAAGACAGGCAGGATAATCCTTCCTAGTCCTCCCTGTGATGATGATGTTGTTTAGCATCAGTTTTAAAGAGAGGACCATTGAGGCATATGGGCCACTTTAGCTACAATATGACAGTGCTATACACTTCTCAATGTTCCACTTCTCTGATTTTTTTAATTCTCATCTCTACACAATTTCTTCTCTTCTAGATCTCTCTTTCTCTCTGGCTCTTTTAATATCCTCTTTCTTGTTCCAAAGGTTTCATTCTCCTTCTAATAATGAAATCAGGTTACCCACTTCTGAGAAGATGTACATGGGATAGTCCTTTCAGCATCATTCTTGAATATCAACCCAAATCTATCATACATCATAAATCTGTATGATCTTGTTGACAATCTTTACCTGGCTCATTGGACCTCTTTATATCTTCACTCTCCATGAGAATGAATGATCCAATGGTCCTATACAATGGACATGGTCCTGATGGAACATCCCATTCTTCATATCTCACTCACTCCTCACACTCTCACATGGCCATGTCCTCATCTAAGGTCAAATCACAGTACCCCCTACTTAGTACCTGGTCTTCGTTCCAAAGCATTTTTTCTTTACAAAATATCAACGATCTTAACAAAACTTTTAGATAAGTTCTTGAATAACTGTTCTATGTTTGAGAAACGGACATACAGTGAAGGTCATCTAGACCATTAAGTGCCAGCAAAGAATATTAAAAAAAAATAGATTGTGGAACAGTACAATATACCCTCCCAGGTCTGGAAGTAAGTCTAACTTTAGAGAGCATGACTGGGTGAGATGAGTCCCAATGATAACAACATATAACCACAAATATTTCTCCCTCCTGATCCCTTTCTAACCACTCATGTAAGCTTCATGGGAAATTCATAGTTTATGGCACTATGCAAGGGTAGGGTTAGTCTGCTGGGCAAACCCTTCACTCGAGTTAATGGTCTGAATGTGCAGCCTACTCATGCCTTGTGTACTGAAGGCTCAGTTTTGTATGTGCTAGTCTTTGCATGGAGGCACACTTGTTGATCAAAGTTCCAATCGGGGTCTGTGCCTGCAGACTAGGGTAGGGTAGGGTCTACAAATTTTGGTATCAATGTAGATTTAATCAAACTTCCCAAATGTGTTTCTAAAGAAGTTTATAAAGTTCAAATCCAACACCAGTTCAAACAGTCTTCCCAAAGTTCCTCCTTAATTTGAATATTGAATGAACAAGAGGGGAAATGTAATTTATCTTGTCCAAGTAATAAAACTATGCAATGTAGTACAATTCACAGCCTCCTCATATGTAAGCATGTAGTATAGTGTAAATTAGTACTTTTTAGACAAGATTGAATGATGAACAT
Source organism: Lytechinus pictus (assembly GCF_037042905.1). Taxonomy (NCBI): domain Eukaryota; kingdom Metazoa; phylum Echinodermata; class Echinoidea; order Temnopleuroida; family Toxopneustidae; genus Lytechinus; species Lytechinus pictus. The sequence continues at coordinate 59,162,113 of NC_087247.1, read as the reverse complement.
GAAGGCCAAGGGTTATAAAAGGTATAAAAGAAAACTAGAACTTCATATCAGTTGTCTGAGTGCAAAGATGACAGGAAATTTATCTCAGACGTGTTTCACTTTGATAGAGAAAAGATGGCATCTAAACTCTTGGTGACATTTCCTGCTTTATCTTTCTTGTTATTGTTCTCTTGATTTCCATCAAACCTGAATTATGATATCATCAAATTAGTAGGAATAGAAGTAGGCCTACTTGTTCCTACATGAGGAGATTGGAGACTGCACAAATTCTACATGACACCATGATGAAATTTCTGACACATTTTAGTGAACCCAGCTGGGTATGATAATTGCATCCATGAAATAAATCAGTTGTAAAGGTCTTCCAAAAGGAGAAGAAAAGTGTGTCCCATGTTTCCCTATCTACCAAAAATGTTTTCATTAATATAGATACAAATTCATCTATGATATAATCTTGAGCTGAACTTTCATATTATATATTTGCTAAGAAATGCCCAAAATTAACTTGATACTATTCATTAGGATTCAGATTTATGTTCAATTGGATGTAGCTTTGACGAACCCACAAAAATCTAATTTTGTAAATGTGCTTCATTTTTCGCTCATCTTTTCCCATCATCCTTCTTCATGTTGCATTTTTCTTCAAAACAACGAAAAAGAAAAGAGAGCAAGTTATACATGTATTGGAGGAATGGGAGAGTTCACAATACCATGACACTACAGCTCCTCTATAGTGGTGGAAATGACTTGAATGGCGACAGATGGGCGATAAGAAGCTAAGAGAGTGGAAAAAAACTGTCTCTTTCACCCTCCAGTCAGAACACATTGTACATCAAACAAGACTAAAAGCATCACGTTGTCATACATGGTAGAAGTGAATGGCCACAGAGTCACGATCTAACCATATATGACTTAAGTAAGTGCCAGACAAAAAGATGTGGTGGGGAAAATGGGAAGAAGCTTTTTAAAATAAAAGTGGCTGGCAAAGACAAAATACTTGATGCATTTAATGAAGTACAGCTAAAGGGGACTATTAAGAGAGTTAATACATATTATGCATTTGCTAAAATAATAGTATTAATCATGTTTATATAATGAAACCATCTCATACTAAGTACATGGGCAGAATGCTTATTAAGTGAATAAGATTATAAAAGATGCAGTGTTTATTCTCATTGTCTTCAAGTTATTTTAAGTTTACCAATCAAAAACCTTTCGACTCTTGGAATAAAAAATAAAGATGGCTCTAGACCAACAAAACAGGTATGTTTGAATAGCATAACCTATAGTAAAGGCCAAACAAAATATCTATCGGATGGTCATCTGGAAACAAGTCAAGTACCATGAGGAATCTTTGTATCAGACAAAAATATGCACATGTATGGTATCAATGAAACCAAAGTGAAATATTTAGAAATGAGAACTAGATTTTACAAATTATATTTTTATTGAAATAGTCAACATTTGTCACGATTACACGCTTAGCGCAAACAGTAAATAACTTGGTGTCAGCAATGAGACATTCCGAAAGCTACCATAACTATCTTCTTTAAACATTTTTTATTCTCCACATTTTATTCCAGCTAAAATTTTGTGTATATTCATACGATGGGTCAATATGCAATATCTCACTCTGTTAAACCTATATGACATTGAAAGAAAATAAAAAAGGAGGAGAGAGTGGGATTCTTGGCGATGATGACATGATGCGGATACAGCTGCCGAAGCACAAAGCGTGAAAGAATTCCCACAATGCCTCAGAGCACTGACAGTCAATCACTCATCCTACATAGAGGCTTTTACCTGCCTGCAAGGCTCAATTATGATGAGCACATGAATTCATGTTTCCTGCACTACAGGCTTTCCTATCATTCTGGTCTCGGGATGATCATTTTTATCTAGGCAAAAATTGTGATTCATCATTATTGAGATGAAATTTTGATGGGATATTAATTTAATTAACTTATTTAAAGTTTAGCTTGGGAATATGAAAGAAGTGAACTTTACCATAATTCACACCTCTGTGATTGCTAATTTGATAACCTAACATTAAAATGGTTATAATCCTATTTCAAATTTAATCTAGAGGGCAGTTCTTACCCTGTAAAAATAACAACTAGTGACAAAAAAAATTAGTTACAGGTAGGTGGAGTTTGTCGATTCCTTATTATATAGGACATATACACCACTTCAGTAGGGTTGCTAGTTTTATGTTGATTTTTATCTGGGGGCTCAAGTCTACATAAAAATACGACTACTTATGAAATTAATGGAAATTGAATGTGTCTTTCTTTCTAGATTGGAGGCCAATAAGACCCTGTTCTCATGCTTTCTAAAACTAGTTTACTGGAGACCGGTTCAGGAAACCAGTTTGGAAGATCGCTTTGCTAGCGTTCCCATTTGATCACACGAAAGTGGTTTTCATAATCACTTCATGTAAAGCTATCTTGTTGCTATGGAAACGCTCTAAGTGGGGTGAAATGTTTCGCGGGAAATTCAAAACCGCAGCGAAGGCATTCTACACACAGTGTGTGGAGTAGCGCGCTCAAAATGTGCGAAGATCGCTTCCCGAAGAACGGTTGTGTCCTCACACTAAAACCAGTTTAACGAGGCAAAGCGATCTTGAAAACTACATCAAGAGGTGGTTTTATGAACTGATTTGGAAGATCGCTTCGACCATTCTCATTACATGTTAAACTAGTTTTTACTAAACTAGTTTCCACTAAAACAGTTTTAGGAAGGTAGTGAGAATTAATGGTGTCTATCTTGTTGACATGGGTTACATGTATGCCATATTGTTTCACCAGTACACATTATACATGTAGGTATGCATGCTTCGTGCGATGTATGGAAACAAACTTCACTAGAATCATCAATGCACTTTAACTGCAGAGTGAGAAACTGAAATGGCGATGGTCAACATCATAAAGGTGGACTAAACTTGTAGTTAATATCAATAAACAGTCATTAATATAAGCAAAACAGGTTCGAAGTCACAAAGAGAGAAAATAAAAGAGGGTGAAGATTTGACCTATATTCCATTCAACATCTGAGCTCTCATCCTCCCTCATGTCTATCCACTATACACAATCTATCCATTCCAATGTTCTGCTTACTTCTTACCAAGGACAAGAAATACCAAACAGAAACCATACAAAACTATACTAAGCAATGCAAAGCCACACAACAAATAAAAAGAGAGTGCACACACCAATCCTCAAATCCTAAATGTACTTTGTGTGAATTTATCTGAATGTCTTTTTGTGTCTGGTTTCAAAAATATAAAAGTGATATGGAAATAATTTATTCTTTTCGTAGTGAATCGATATACACAAATACACAGACTAAATGAAGTTATTCCAACTACTCTGGAGAAAATGAAAGGTAAAGACATTAAGAAAATATATTATCCTACATTGTAAAACGAGAAATCAGAGCGCAAGTAATGGAAAAATAAGAAATATAACTGGAGTTTTCACAGGGTAAAATGAAAGCAGAAGAGAGTGAAAGATAGATCCATTGAATTTGGAGATAAGTATGATGTCTCGGTTCTACTCTTTGGCTGATGACTCCACACAATAGGCAATTCCCCTAATTGGATTGACAACAGCTATGGGAGGACAATGCACAGAGAATGGGTGAGAGAAATAAACATGCACTTTGCTCTTCCACTATGAACACAGACTCTGTAGGGTTCCACTGGCTATCCCACAGTGTACTTGATCAACATTCTTTGTTGATTCTTTGTGTAAATGTGATAGGAAACCCTGTGTTTCAAGGACCTATAATGGAAAAACTAATTTTTGATAATACTGTACATGAAAAAAGGACTAAAAGTTCACTGTCCACACAACCATTGTACCCAGACAAATATATGAAACTTGTGATATCCCTCACAATAAAAACATAAAATATACATTGATGTAGGGCTATAGATCAGCCTATGCAAAACAATTTTTTTTAATGCAAAAAAAGATGAAATAACCAAAATTTTCACAAATGTGTGAGGAATGTTAAGTCATTGATTAGGCCTATATTGTAATAAAAAAGGTTTGTCTATTTGAGAATTCGAATTTGAACATCGAAAATTTATTTTCAGGGACATCTCCTGAGATATGTAATATGAAATTTCTAACATAAAAGATTAATGTATAAAAAAAGAGAGTGACATTAAGTAAAGAAATAACGGTAGGGGCATTAAAATCTTACAATGCTCAATACACATTTTCAAAGAGTAGTTGTCAGAATTTCCAATACACAAGGCTCGACATTAGCGGTGGCCCGGTGGCCCGGGGCCACCAGAAATTCACCTCGGGCAACCATTATTGAAAAAATGTTAAGTTTTGGTGGCCCGAATCGGGCAACCAATAATTTTCAAAGTAGCGCAATTTTTCTCCCAATTTTGCACGCATTTATCAACTTTCTACAGTTCAAATTGCAAGTCAATTCGTCATGCGCCCTTTTTGTTAATCTACACACAAATACACACACACAAAGATTGCATACAGTAAACTATTATCCAGCCGGCTGCGCCGGCCGTCTGGCGAGAGCTTTGCATGCATGAAACCACTGCATGCAGTGTAAAGGCACTTCATACACCGTGCGGTTGTAATTGTCTATTTGGCATTCCATAATTTTATCGTCTGCGAAGATTGTAATTTTTGGCCCAAAACTGGGGCACGTTATGGCGATGGAAAAGGAATTGCATCGTTAATCGGCATATTATTTATGCCTGCCTGAGACTTTGGTAACAAGTGGCACAGTGGTAAGCATAAATAGAACTTTTAGGTTTAATTTCAAGAGAACTCGCTCAGTATGCATACAGCAATCAGTGTTATCCTACTGTAGAACTTCAATAGCTCGTGTATCAGATTGATGCATTGTACGCATAGTGTGCAGGTCTTTGTGTAGTACTATGATTATGAATATTTGTTTGTATGGAAATATACAGAAACTCTTAATCAGTATCGAATTTATTGTGTAATGATAACTCAACTAGATTAAACTCAAACCTCAGTCCTGAGGAAATAAGCACTCAAATACGCCAAAACTTGATATAAGATGGTTGACATTACATTTATTGCTCACATAACATTTTTGCAATTACATTGTCTATTTAAGCTGTTTTCGACACCCATTGTATACAGTTAAATACATTTACAAATATTCCTTATTTGTAGGATATCAGTTTAGAGTTTATTTCTAATTTTCACAACACTTAGTGTATTAAATACTGGACAGTATTGCTATTATGATAATTTAAGTCCAATTACTTTAAATTGAAGTTAATTGTTATTCACCTTAGTATAATGTTTAGACTCATAATACAGTGGAACCTTATTATTAAAGGCACTGATGTGGCAGACTTTACCTATAACAATGTATCTTCTCTCGTCCCAAGTGCCTCGTTATAATGCAGTTGCACTGTAACATGCTTTGATATGATGATATACTTATGTTGGATTTTGTTCATTTGTTTGTTTGTTTATAGTTTTTACGGGAATCTAAGGAACAAAGTGAATCAGCAAGCCAAAGAGTCAGCTTTGACCATAATGAAGAGACTAGATTCAATAAAGCTGTTTTGACTATTGTTTACCCAGTATGAGAACACGTGCGAGCTTTCGTTTGTTTGTCGTCGTAGTCCGGGCAGGCACAGTAAAAACACTTCCAACGTAGCGTCAAAATGGCCTCATCATCATCAACAAGCCTGATTATCAAGATGGAGCCAATAAATAGACGCTAGACATTTGAGTTGAGTTCAACATGACATTTCAGCTGGATGAACCTACGAACATACATATGTAACTACGTTTGGCGACGAGCACAGGATATATGCTAGAGATCAGCTAGAATTGCACCATAACGCATGAATCTCAGAATCTGAGTGGATGTTGATGGATTTTGATTTGGATTGTGAAACGATGTTGTGATCCAGTCATTTCTCATATGTCTCAATAGTTCGAGGTATGTAGAGCTGTGTATGGACGCTATGCAGTTTGATCTACACTAATGTTACAGTTACAATGAATTATGGTTGCAATGCAGCAGTGTCATCGATTTATTATTGAGGTGTATTATGGACGCTAAGCTGGAATCGGCCACAATCGTTATTATACACTGTTATAAAATACGTGGCTTTACCATAATTTGCACCAGCAGTTGGCATGCAGCCATAATGTAACAGGACTAAAGCCCATGTTAGCGGATCAGCCAAGCCCAAGTTCAAGACTATTCTGTGTCAGCCTCTCGTAGCAGCCCTAGCATAATTTATGAACTAGCCTAATCCAGCTGAAGTCCAGCTTGAACAACAGCCCGGGAATCGGCCCGGTCAAGCCATACAGCCCGGGAGCCAGCGTGGTTTAGTCTTGTACAGTCCAGGTCCAGCCAGGTTTGAACTTGAAGCATAAATCAAGCCAACAACATTGAATTTATAAATGAAACATTGGATCTGAACTTGATGAAATAAAAGTAGTTAGAACCAGAGCTATAATAGGCTCTGTGAAACTTCAAGACTCTTGATAACAAATTAACAGAGGTCAAGTAAAAGTTGAATTTTAATAACTATTTCATGTATAGTAGTCTATTGAAAAGTGTTTCCAATATGATTCTGCAAATACTGCATGTTTTGTTTGCAGGTAGCCAGCATTAGTTTTGTGCTCAAGTGACAAGAAAGTTAAAGGTGTAATTTCATTACAAAGTGATATTGACATCGCAGTTCAGAGTCAAGCAAGGAAGGAATATGTGGCGATGTTGAACTTTATCGCATGATCGCGTGGTCTGCATTTAAGCCCTTTTGATAAGCGAATTTTGAGGCGTGCGTAAAGGCTTTATTGGGAGATGTAAAATCAAATTACTATGGAGTATTTGTAATTGCATTAGCAAGAAGCATTTTAAGCGGTTTTACATTGATGAGGTTGGTAGGCTTAGCGCTGTAGCTTTGCTTAAATTGATGTTTGATTTCACTCTAGTTGCATGACAATTTAATTTGGTCAATTTGCTGTACAAGGTGCAAGTGCATGGTTTAGCATAAGAGGCCAGCTCCTTATTACACTTCTGTTGTGTCAAAGCCAATTAAACATGGCAGATTCAAGAAAGTCATCAAGGGAGAGGCAGCCCACGGAAAAAATGGCCGCTCTTCAGGCCTCTGAAGAATCAAAGACAGAGCGGAAGTTTTTCAAGATGTATGGCTCCCTTAAGGCCACAGTAAAGGCAGCTAGAACAATCATTAAGACAGAGACAGAAGAAGGTCCCATCAAACAACAGATATCCATACTGGAAGCTGGAGAGAGGGAATTGATGGAAACCTACGAGATTTTGAGGAGACACAAGGTCCCCATAAGAGAGGCCACCACGAGGATGGACCGTGCCAACGCAATGGTCAGAGATAGCCTCAACGCCTTGGAAGAAGTTCTGGGATCCCTAGAAGGTCCTTTTGACGCCGAGGATCGGAAGCAGATAGCGAAAGAATTCTTGAAACAAGAATATGCTTCATCGGTCTTCAGCTCAATTTTAAGCGAAATGGACCAAGGGGTTGAAACCAGCCAACTGCGTGGAGCCACACCAGTAATTGACATTGATAGCAATCCTGGACAGCCTGTAGAATCTCGTAACACACCATCACTTCTTCCTCAAGACAAAATGTACCCAGGAGTTGGAGTAAACCAACCACCTGAAGGTATTCAAGGGCAGTCAGCAGAATTTCCTGCCAAGACGTCATCTCCTTCCTTTCAAGATGAGATGGGCCCAGAGTTTAGAGTAGGCCAGCTACATGATAGTCTACCTGATTCGCATGTGGAACCTCGTGACAAGACACCACTACAGCCGCCTCAGACAACGTCGGTTGACGTCCAGGGCTTATGTAAGGCTTTAGCAGACAACATGTACCACACAAGACTTCCGATGCCAGTGCCACGCACCTTTAGTGGGGATCCGCTCGAGTTTGTAGAGTTCGACAAAGGTTTCAAGACTTTGATCGAAAACCGTGGCATACCACCAACAGAGATGCTGTATTATCTGAAGCAGTACCTGACTGGTCCGGCAAGGGAGGCCGTGGAAGGTTTCTTTTTCGGGGACTCCAAAGAGGCATATGATGGGGCATGGAGGCGCCTTCGACAGAGGTATGGTCATCCTTTTAATATCCAACAAGCATTCCGGAAGAAGCTAAGTGCTTGGCCGAAGATAGCCTCCAAAGATGCCATAGGTCTTCAGAAGTTTGCGGACTACTTAAAGTCTTGTGATGATGCTATGCCATATGTCACTGGCCTCCAGGTGCTAAACGACTGCTATGAGAATCAAAAGATGATAGCCAAACTTCCAGACTGGCTGATTAGTAGCTGGAATAGGGTGGTATCAAATGAGTTGGAAGGCGGCAGCTATCCTTCATTTTCTAAGTTTGTGAAATTTGTTGCTAAGGAGGCAAGGATAGCCAACAATCCCATTTCTTCTCTAGGTGCCCTGAAATCTGAGGACTCTCAAAGAGAATCAAGTCCCAAGACCTTCAAGATCAAGCGAGAAGCAAGAAATAAAGGATCTGCTTTGGCTGTCAACACCAAGGAAAGTGCCAAAGGCAAGAACATCCCAAACCAAGTCAAGAAGGCTCCAAAACCTTGCTGCCTGTGTAGTGAAACTGGACACAAGTCCGAGGACTGTGACAAGTTTTTGGCCAAGCCACTTTCTGAACGCAGGAAGTTTGTTCAAGAAAATCATGTATGCTTTGGTTGCTTACAGAAGGGGCATTTTTCTAAGGCATGTAAACAAAGGCTGAAGTGTAGTACATGTGGTAAGCGCCATCCCACGGCTCTTCATGAGGAAAACCCTACGATAAGAGAGGACAATGCACACAAGAGTGAAGGAGCTTCTACGGACAGGGCTACGTCTTGCCAAGTCCGTTCTGGAAAACAAGCTAGCACTTCGATGATTGTACCAGTGTGGGTCGCGGCAGAACAAGCACCATCGTCAGAGATTCTGACTTACGCCCTCCTGGATACCCAGAGTGATTCATCGTTCATTCTAGATGAAGTAGCGCAAGCCCTGAATGCTAAGCAGCAACCCATACGCTTAAAGTTATCTACTATGACTTCGTCATCGAACATTGATTGCAGCGTGACCTCAAGTATCTTAGTTAGAGGTATGATGTCGCCCTCCCAGCTCAAGATAGGAAAATGCTATACGCGTGACTTCATACCGACTGATAGAGAACACATCCCAAGCAGAAGTACTGCTGAAAAGTGGACTCATCTCCAAGATGTTGCAAGAGAGATGCCAGCACTTCAGAGATGCGAAGTCGGCCTACTGATAGGCTATAATTGCCCAAGAGCTCTGACACCAAGACAAGTAGTTACTGGTAGCGATGTAGAACCATTTGCTGTTCGAACTGACCTCGGCTGGAGTATTGTTGGCTTTGCCGAAGAAGAGAATGCCATGGACTTCAGTAGCCAGTGTGGGAGGGTTTCTACTCGCGAGATACCATTTCCGAAGCCAAAGGAGATCATAGGGTTGCTTGAGGCAGATTTCGCAGAGGACAAATCGCCGGACAAAGCATGCTCTCAGAATGACCTACAATTCTTGAAACACCTTGAGACCAACATTGTACAATGCGAGGATGGTCATTTGCAGATGCCGCTGCCCTTCAAGACCCGGCCAAACCTTCCAAGCAATAAAAGGTTGGCAACCGTTCGATTCGAACACCTCCATCGAAAGCTTAAGAAGGACGAAGCATATAGAGACAACTATACAAGCTTCATGACAGATATCATTAATGGTGGCTTTGCAGAACAAGTAGAGACCAAGGCGCCGCCTGGAGAAACAAATTACATACCACATCATGGTGTGTACCATCCAATGAAGAAGAAGATGAGAATAGTGTTTGATTGTTCCGCGAAGTACGGCGGCACCTGCCTTAACGATCATCTGCTCAAGGGACCGGACATGATAAACTCATTGGTGGGAGTCCTTTGTCGGTTCAGGAAGCACAATGTAGCAGTGCTATGTGATGTTGAGAAGATGTTCTTTCAGTTTAGGGTCGCTGAGGATGACCGAGACCTCCTGCGCTTCCTGTGGTTCCAAGATAACGACATCAACAAGGAGCCAGTGGATTATCGCATGAACGTCCATCTTTTTGGTGCCGCTTCTTCGCCAGGTTGCGCCAATTATGGCTTAAAGTATCTGGCTAGACATTGCAGCAATGAATTTCCATTGGCATCTCCTTTTGTCGAGCGCAGCTTCTATGTGGATGATGGGCTGGTGAGTGTATCCAGTGAAGAGGAAGCCATTCAGTTGGCCAATGAAGCCAGACAACTTTGCAGCAAGGGTGGCTTACGTCTCCACAAGTTTGTTTCGAATTCTAAGGCAGTTCTGGAGAGTCTGCCAAAGTCTGAGCGTGCCAGTGATGTCACTGACTCAAACTTGGATTTTGAGGATCAAGTAGAGCGTGCTCTGGGGATAGTTTGGAATGTGGCCACGGATGCCTTTTGTTTCAGAATTTCCCTGAAAGAGAAACCAATGACACGGCGGGGAATTCTGTCCATAGTCGCATCCCTTTATGACCCTCTCGGATTTGTGGCTCCGGTCGTTCTCGATGGCAAGAGAATCCTTCAAGAAATGTGTCGTAGCGGGCTTGGGTGGGATGATCCAGTATCCGAGAACCTGCAATCAAGGTGGGAGCAATGGTGTAAGGAAATCCCGCAGCTAGAGGAGCTAAGAATACCTCGGTGTTATCATCCTGCTGAGTTTGGTGATCCTGTAACAGTGCAGCTACACCATTTCTCGGATGCCAGCAAGTCTGGTTATGGCCAATGCTCTTATTTGCGTCTTGTTAACCAGAAAGGAGAAGTTCACCGTTGTCTGATCTTCGGCAAATCAAGGGTTGCGCCAACCAAGGTGGTTACAATTCCCAGGTTAGAGTTGACAGCGGCAGTTGTGTCAGCTAAGGTGCACTCTATGTTGAAAGAAGAGCTAGAGTATCATGATGCCGAAGATTTCTTCTGGACAGATTCCCAAGTAGTCCTGGGATACATCCACAATGATGCGCGGAGGTTCCACACGTTTGTTGCTAATCGAGTCCAGCTAATTAGAGATAGGACTTCTCCCGACCAATGGCATTATGTCTCGACTGATCAGAACCCTGCTGACCATGCTTCCAGAGGATTGAGCGTAAGTCAGCTGGGTAGCACAAATTGGTTCCAAGGACCAAGCTTCCTCTGGGAGAAAGACTTTGCAGTAGGAAGTATCTCTCCGACACTCGCCGTTGGGGATCCGGAAGTGAGAGCAACCAACCTATCGACAACTACTCATTCGGAACCGTTGAACCTCCTCTCGCGCCTTACCAGGATCTCTAGTTGGAAGATGATGATCAAGGTATTGGCTCGTCTACGGATGGTAGTGAAGGGAGCAAGACAAGGTTCCTTAGTTCGTGAGAGAAAGGACGCAGAGCTGTTCGTTCTGCGGTTAGTTCAACAGGAAGCTTACCCTGAAGAAATCAAGGCTCTGACGTCGGACAAGACCGTTAAAACGACAAGTACCATCCATGACCTTGACCCAATAATCCTTGATGGGATCACGCGAGTGAAGGGCAGACTTGGCGAACTATCGACAGAAGTGGCTCACCCTGTTATCCTGCCCAAGCGTAGCCCTATCACTCGGGCGATTATCCGCCACTTCCATGAGGACATCAAACATCAGGGTCGAGGAATGACGCAGAATCACCTGAGAGCCAATGGATTCTGGATTGTAAACGGATCTAAAGTCGTTGCAGAGGTATTGCGAAAGTGTGTGTCATGCAGACGTCTTCGTAGGCCTCAAGAAGAGCAGAAAATGGCAAACTTGCCAAGAGATCGAGTAGAACCTTCGGCTCCTTTCACGAATGTGGGTATGGATTGTTTCGGTCCTTTCTTTGTAAGGAGAGGTCGTTCTGATATTAAGCGATATGGGCTTATATTCACATGTCTCTGTTCAAGAGGTATCCACATTGAGATGCTCGACGACATGACTACCGACGCATTCATCAATGCTCTCCGCTGTTTCATAGCAATTAGGGGAGCTGTCAGACAGATTAGGTGCGACCAAGGCAGTAACTTCGTAGGAGCAAGAAACGAGCTCCAATCTGCATTGAGAGAGATGACTTCAGACCAAGTGAATACGTACCTTGCAGACCAGCAATGTGAATTTGTCTTCAACGCCCCTCACTCAAGTCACGCAGGTGGCGTGTGGGAAAGACAGATTCGAACCGTCAGAAGTGTCTTAAGGGCTACCATAGACCTGTGTCCAGGAAGACTCACAGACTCCGCTCTTCGTACCTTGTTTTACGAAGCCATGGCAATCGTCAATAGCCGACCGTTAACAGTGACCAATATGAATGACCCAAGTGCGGATGCACCTCTCACGCCAAACCACCTCCTTACTCTGAAGAGGACGGTTCCGTTGCCCCCTCCTGGGCAATTTGTGAAGGAGGATGTGTACACGCGTAAAGCCTGGAGAAGGGTTCAGTTCTTACTGGAACAGTTCTGGTCAAGATGGCGGAAAGAGTACTTGTTGGGACTTCAAAGACGACAGAAATGGACGATGCCCAGACGGAATTTACAAGTGGGAGACATTGTATTGCTCACTGACGATGAAGCTCCGCGTATGAAATGGCCAATTGCGATGGTCGCAGAAGCCACTCCTGATGAAGATGGTCTGGTCAGACGGGTACAGGTGCGCGTTGGAACGAAAGACCTTGACAACAAAGGTCGTCCAAACAAGAAGCTTGCCGAATACTGGAGGCCGGTTCAGAAGCTCGTACTGCTTCTGGAAAAGGTACCTCCATAGAGCAGGTATGTATGTACACTTGAGATTGTTTGGAGCGGGTACAAATGTTTGACCTTGCATTTGCACATGTGCTTCGTTTTCTGGTACAGTTTAAAAATTTAGGACTCAAATTCTGATCTTGTTTGCTGCGAATTTTAGATACACAGCGCTTAAATATTGTCGCAACCTTTAAGCTTGCCTTACAACCTTTGCAGTGTGTGTTATAATCTTTTACAGCACATGTTATAAACGTGCATTGTTTGAGTTCCGCATCATCACTTATGCCATTCTGGTTTGATCAAGCTATTCAATTGCCATGTTATTCGTGTTGTAGATTGCAAGTGTACCAATTTACATGCAAGAGGTGTATGGAGTGCTTGCTTAAAAATTTCCATATTATGGTCACATTATTTCACATGCACCACTTATGTAATACTAGTAAATGCATTTTCATATATATGTAAGTGTACTCATGCATGTGATTATGTTACCAGTGAAGGCAAATTTGGTGGGAGTGTAAAGGCACTTCATACACCGTGCGGTTGTAATTGTCTATTTGGCATTCCATAATTTTATCGTCTGCGAAGATTGTAATTTTTGGCCCAAAACTGGGGCACGTTATGGCGATGGAAAAGGAATTGCATCGTTAATCGGCATATTATTTATGCCTGCCTGAGACTTTGGTAACAAGTGGCACAGTGGTAAGCATAAATAGAACTTTTAGGTTTAATTTCAAGAGAACTCGCTCAGTATGCATACAGCAATCAGTGTTATCCTACTGTAGAACTTCAATAGCTCGTGTATCAGATTGATGCATTGTACGCATAGTGTGCAGGTCTTTGTGTAGTACTATAATTATGAATATTTGTTTGTATGGAAATATACAGAAACTCTTAATCAGTATCGAATTTATTGTGTAATGATAACTCAACTAGATTAAACTCAAACCTCAGTCCTGAGGAAATAAGCACTCAAATACGCCAAAACTTGATATAAGATGGTTGACATTACATTTATTGCTCACATAACATTTTTGCAATTACATTGTCTATTTAAGCTGTTTTCGACACCCATTGTATACAGTTAAATACATTTACAAATATTCCTTATTTGTAGGATATCAGTTTAGAGTTTATTTCTAATTTTCACAACACTTAGTGTATTAAATACTGGACAGTATTGCTATTATGATAATTTAAGTCCAATTACTTTAAATTGAAGTTAATTGTTATTCACCTTAGTATAATGTTTAGACTCATAATACAGTGGAACCTTATTATTAAAGGCACTGATGTGGCAGACTTTACCTATAACAATGTATCTTCTCTCGTCCCAAGTGCCTCGTTATAATGCAGTTGCACTGTAACATGCTTTGATATGATGATATACTTATGTTGGATTTTGTTCATTTGTTTGTTTGTTTATAGTTTTTACGGGAATCTAAGGAACAAAGTGAATCAGCAAGCCAAAGAGTCAGCTTTGACCATAATGAAGAGACTAGATTCAATAAAGCTGTTTTGACTATTGTTTACCCAGTATGAGAACACGTGCGAGCTTTCGTTTGTTTGTCGTCGTAGTCCGGGCAGGCACATGCAGCTAGCTAGCTGTGCGCTAGCAGACTATTTAGACTCAGGGAGCTGCGATACGAAATGTTGCTGCTAAGAAATCTTCCACAGAACTTTGAAAATCTACGTCAAAGTCACATTTTACACCAATGAAATGCCCTTCTACAGTCCATATTACTAAAATCTGGTGTAACCTGATTATTTGCAAGCATTAAAAAGAGGAATTATGACCTCTCTTTTGACTCAAAAAGACTGATTTCCAAATGCATTAATGCACATAAAACACATAGGTGAGTACATCACAGTCCCACGTGTGCATTTGTATGTATGTTGATACTTTGTTTCTTTCGAAGCTGTGTCTTTTCTAGCCAAAAATAAGCAGACAGTTTCTTTCTTTCTTGTTTATAAATGACTTCTTAAACCACTCTTGAGGAAGTAAATACTTTGGGAAGGCATTTCATTGATATGAAATGTGAATTTTTCCAGCATTTGGCAAATATACGGAAGGACTCTTCTCACAGTCACACTGTTTTTTTTCCAGATATAACTTATGCCATTTTCTTATTTTTTTTCTTTCATTTTTTTTAATAGTGGTTAAACCATTTATACCCCTTCCCATTGAATATGCCTGATTAAAGAATATGTTTCTACTGAAAAATAATTATAAATTTTCCCCATTTTTTATAAATTTTGTTTTATTCATTTTTCTTTTGTTTTTTTTCCTCTAAATTTTTCTTTTCTTTTTTTCCCTGTTCTGTGTTTTTTCTTTCTTCATTTTCTTTCTTTTGTTTTATTTCACTTATTTATTTTATTATTTTTGTTTTCTTTTTTTAATATACTTGGTGGTAGTGGCTGCAGAATTAATATTTCAGAAGTTTGTTTTATTTATTTTAAATTAATGTTTTTCTTTATATTTTTCGGGCCACCAGACTTTAATATCGGGCCACCAAAAAAAATTATTTGAAGGTTTTGGTGGCCCGAACGGGCCACCACCAAAAAAAGTTAATGTGGAGCCTTGCAATACAACTTTAAAATCCATACAAAATCGATATTCTACAATTTATTTGAACATAACATTTAACTTCCTCAAAGACTTGATGTGAATCTTAGTTTGTAAGTGGGGGAGTTCATACAGACCACCACTGTATTACTGTGTTCCTCTGTGAGGGGTTACTATTATATTCCCCTTCGCTTGGTCACTCAAGCACACCTACAGCATTATGAAAGACCATGAACAGTGAAGCCAACCTTGCAAACAATGAACAGTATAGAAGTTTTGGATGGATAAAAAACAATTGTGGGAAACTATTTGACAAATACTGGAAAACAATTTTTTCAACCAGTCAGCATCACCAAAATTAAGAATAACAAAAGCTATAAAACACTAATATAGGGTCTATAAGACCAATGACTCAAATGAGTGTCTTCAACCTGACATGCTACCCACAGACAATATGGGATTTTACCAAGCATGAATACTATCCATTCATTAGTGAATGCATTTGAAACTGGTTGGATTACAATAGGGAGATTATGAAGATAGTTTATAGGCAACACCTTTGTTCTTCAAGCAGAACTCCATAGAGTCAAACACCAAGATAGACTGAACACTTCTGAATTAATCTTTTAATCCTATTGCCAGTTTAAGAGATTATCTCCATTTATAAGTTGGTCCTCTTTATTGATCAGTCAATGAGAGAGTACCCAAGTCTTCAGGCTTCTTTGAGGAAGGTGCCATATGCACAGACAATGCAAAGACAAGCTTTGAAGGGCAAATTTCTCAGGCATGACCACCATTCTCCATATACTTCATTGGGAAGATGCAGTTCTGCAGTTTCATTTTGATTTCAATAACCTGTGTAAATGGATAGTTTGAAACTCTTTTTTCTTTAAAAGAAAATATTATGAAAATATTGCACATGATAAGTTTACAGCCACAGTAAAATGAAACAAATCAAATTAGCCAAACAATTCATCAAATTCATTCCAATTCACTAGAGTCATTTGATTAAGATATTTCATCAGTGATTTTATCAACTGGCCTAAACCTTGACTGCTCTCAAAAATATGATTTCGATATACCGGTAATCCCATTCAAAGTTTTTATGGTTTTTCAACGTTCGTAGCTTTGCGCTTTGACAGAAACCAGAGAAAAAACCAATTGAAAGCACTACCATTTTACAATGTGCAAACATATTTTCACAATTCAAATTAAATTTTCAATATTTTAAATTAGGCACAGTTGGGCATTGCCGCATTCCAGAAACTAAAATAACAAAAAAGGGGGCTTAGGTCACTTTGTAAAACAATGAGTATCATGCACATAGTTTTTAGCCTCACAAACCATGGTTTATGCCAATTCATAAAATCACTCAATGCATGTATGCGCAACATGTAAGTCAGGTTTATGGCCACTGCACGCCATTCAGGAGAGTGATATAATATAGAAAGAATGGTTTGGGACACTTTGCAAAATCAAAGGAGGGGGATATGCCAGTTCAAACAAGATCTATTATTCTTTAAATAATAAGAATTTTGACCTAAAATTATAGTTTATGCTTTCGGAATAGACAAAAGATTACAATTTAAAAATTTGACCGAAAATTATGTTCATGCTGGTTCGTAAAATCAGTAACAATTTGT
The DNA here is from genome assembly GCF_037042905.1 of Lytechinus pictus. Taxonomy (NCBI): domain Eukaryota; kingdom Metazoa; phylum Echinodermata; class Echinoidea; order Temnopleuroida; family Toxopneustidae; genus Lytechinus; species Lytechinus pictus. The sequence goes on along the minus strand of NC_087247.1, from coordinate 59,145,122 downwards.
ATGGCACAATCTTTTGCTCAATATACACTGTACTGTAGTGTACAGTAATTTAATCAAAATTTTTTTAAACACAGTTTTGGGGCAATATCTATCTGCTTGTCTCTGTACCCACCCAACATTAATCATCCTGCTTTGTTCTATCACCATGTCCAATTACTTAATCACAGGAGAATCCAGCATAGTAGAGACAGACTGAATATTATATGACCTAATCATATCTGGTGACAAGAATTATAAACCTTTTTATGGTGTATAGATACATGTATGCCTAAAATCCTCTATTTACTTCTATCCCTCCTCTCTCCCTCTACATGTACAGTTAATGTACCCCCCTCCAACTCCTTGATATTTGCAGATGAAATATTGTTTTCATACTTATTATTTATGTTCCTTATTTAATTTCTACAATGAAAAAAAAATTGACAAGGTCATCCTGTCTGGTAGCTTTACAATAGCAAATATCCTAGTAATATCAAATTAATTGTATTCTGCAAGATCTTAAAGCAGTCAGGATACAATCACTGAAAGAGACTGCATGCATTTTGTTGAAAAGACAATTTCAAAGGTATTTCGTTTTATTGCAATGCAATGTAGAGATTTTTTAGAACAATTTACTGAGGTTTTCCAATATCATATCAAGGTGGTATGGTGATACTTCCTTGGTCATACTCACTTAAAGTGATAATCTACCCAATGTGAATTATTAAGAGAGCCATAACTTTAGGCGCCAGTGAGATCCTGTATGTCATAAAAGTCTCAGTAATGTTTATCTGTCTCCTCAATATTATGGTTATATTGAGCATAGTTAATGCCTGTTTACAGATAGTCTATTGGCTAGCAAAGCTAAATGTTTACATGAATGTACAGATGAAGCTTCTTAATATTGTGGAGAAAGACAACAACATGGCACTAGGCTACTACGGGTGCGTTTATCCGCCACTTTTTTACCCTAGAATCATGATCTGAATCATGATTCAAATCATGATTCTGCAGAATCACGATTGCGTTTAGTCGAAATTGAATATAATCATGATTAGAATCACAAACATGAAACACGAAAAAAGGGGCGTTTGGAAAGACGTTTCTGCAGAATCACGTACGAAAATGTTCGAATAAACGATATCGTGATTTGAATCATGATTATATGACCTCACTGTTGTGTCAGGCTACTTTCGGTTTGACTCTTGCCTAGCTCAAGGCGCTGTATGTACATGAATATGTACTACGCATGCATTTCTTGTCATGTTCAAGCTCTGTGTTGGTCATCGCATCGTCCACTACTTTTCATTTATTGGTCATGTCTTCAACTTCAAGTTCTAGTAAATGAATTAACTGGACAGACAATGATCTCAGTTGTTGAGTATACAGTATCAATACTAAATTGGATCTACGCTGAAATTCACTTCCGAACACCATTTTGGATAAACTAACAAGATGAATAGAAGCATATGGACCCTATATGATAGAAGTAAACAAAATGAGGTATAGACTGAATTCTGGAAGCAAAAGATTTTTCGAGAGCCGAAACACGTGCGAAAAACTTCCTCTGTCAAACTGCGCACTAGTGATGCGCACTGGATTGGCCCGAATCTGAGGAGAAACAGCATTGGAATGAAGGTCGTCTAAACGCTGATTCTGTGATATTGTGATTCATGTTTGTGTTTTGAATCATGATTCAAATCATGATTCAAATCATGATTCTGGCTTGAGGTCGCATAAACGCAGCCTACATGTAGTTAACTAGACCACAATGTGAATACGTCCAATGATGTCACTTGTTACGTACCTATTGAATTACATGTTCATTTATTATTCTCTGAATTATGAAGACATACTTTGTGAAATCATACAAAATATGTTATGGATTCTTTTCTGTTACTCTTTTCTAATTTATATGTACATGTAGACTATGAATGTAATTAATGTATGCAGATATTTAAGATTGAGCAGTAATATTAAGTGTTTACTCTTTTACTTCTAGTCTTGCTGTGTGGGCCTGTAAAGAAATGTCAGATGAAGTGTATAAATTTGAATACTTAACATAAAGAAAGTATTCAGTGCTCTCTAGAGCATATTTACTATCAAGTTTGATTTGCAAACAAATGACATGAAATCTTGATACACATATCAAGTCTTGATGATATATATCAAGAGATCACATAGACACAATGGCCCGTATTCTGAATTCGGGTTTAACTTAAACTCAGGTTTAAAGTTGTGGTTTAAGTATGGCGAGCCAATTGTTACATAAATCACTAACAGTAGAGATATCATACTTCAGCTCATTTGGCTCTCAAATCATTCATAATTGTCTAGGAAGTATAAAAAGATTATTGGCTTCACCATCGATGAATCAGGAAAGAGCACAGTAAACATAAGAAACATACAACTTAATAACAAATTTGATACTTTTGGCTTCCCATACTTAATTTAAACCACAACTTTAAACCTGAGTTTAACTTAAACCCGACTTCAGAATACGGGCCAATGTCTTTCCAAAGTAATTTAGAGCAAAAAAATAGACTGTTTCTCTGATGATTTATTTCATATTGAACAAAATAAGCCCCCAGCATTGTCACCACCCCCACTCCTAGTCTACTAAAAGTATGTATCTAAAAAATTATCATACTTAGACACAACATACTCTTAAAGGATAAGGAATAAGAAAAGCCAGGCTCCCAATGACGGAAATTAAAATGATGAGACAAGATTAGCAGCAGGTGACAAAATACAAGAGAGGTCTTTGCCTCCATCCGACCAGCAATAATCTTTCTCCATTCAGTATCCCAGCATCATTTAACCGAATTCATGCACTACGATAAAACGGTGACTCATTGGTTTATTCTCAGAGCAAAATGTCAGATTTGTTACATCAAAGAATGTACTTCATGTGTTAATCTCCCTTTCATTCTATAGGTCCATGATTCTACCCATCATTTGAACTGGATCCAATGAAACACCCTGACTTCGTTATGTACAATGTATGTAAGTATGTAATGCTCCTGACATCAATATATTTTAATTTGTTGAATAACTATACTTGGAAGTATAAATGAGGATTTAATAACCATATAAAATCTAAGGTATTCAACTTCAGTATTCAAGCATTTATAAATATCTTGTCGAGTTGTCTCATCAATTTTTTAATGATATTCAACAAGTATTTAAGTGAATGTTTCATCTATAAACAGTTAAGTTGTACACTCTGTTCTAATAATAATAATAATAATTGTAACATTTATAAGGTGCTTAATGTTGGTGTTTCTAGGCCACTGCTCAAGCAACCAAATTGGTTGATAAATCTACCATCTGTCGGTGAAGAAAACCAGCATCAATTTTATATGGAAATTTGTTTAATATATTAGTAACCCTAATAATTCCTCTAAGTGGGCAGCATCATCTCTGAAAAGGTGCTGCAAACTGGTACTAATGATGACACATTTAGGCAGGAAAGAGAAAAGACACAATCAGCCAACTCCTTGCATTTGTTACTATGACAATCCCTAGATTGTGGCTCCAGTATCATCTAAATCACATTGAGCGCTACAAGCAATGATAAATGTTTGTAGGAAGCTCTTATTCAAAACTCACACCGGTCCTCCGATAGGTAGATAGCAGCAATTTACAAAATGGTGTGCACACGTCCAATTAGTGAAGATGTACGATGAAATTTGACATCATGAATAAATTAAACTAAGAATGACAAAATAAAATATGTCAACCTTAATTTACCATAACTCCAGTAGATCTATATGTAATATTTCTCAAATTTAAAGTAACTTCTGAATGTTACCATGGTGAAGAATGAATCAATGTAGACTCTAAACAACACATCATGTATTCTTTTGTGGGTAAATATGTTTGCATAGACTTTTTCAGGGCCAATATGCCCACAATAGAATTGAACATGAAGCATCCACATTGATGCAATTAGCAACTTATTATCACTAACTGTAATGTATCCCTTTATTTTATAACACATTCTGATATTAAGTGAAAGTGTCTTACCTGATACTTGAACAGTAAACTGAATGGTTTGTGGGATATCTGATCCTCTAAGAGTAGGATTGAGTCTGATTCCACCTGTAGTTGTATTTAGAATCAGGTGCTGATTGTTGTTTCCACTTGTTATCTCATATGTCAAGGTGTCAGAGACATCAGGGTCTGTAGCAGGGACCTGTCCTATATCTTCCTCATGAAAATACCCTTCATAATTGTTGAAATAAATCTCAAAATCTCCTAGGATAGGTGCATTGTCATTGACATCAAGAACCTGGATGTGGACTGTTGCTTCAGCAAAGTATGGGACATTAGTAGCATGAACTATGATCTCATACTGATTCCTGGCTTCATAGTCAAACATCTCTAAAGAGATGATTAGTCCAGTGTCAGGGTTGATTTCAAAGTAATCCTGATCACCCCGGACGATGGTGTATTGGACATGAGCATTGAACCCAGAGTCTGGATCCGATGCCATTAATTTCATAACCTGTTCTCCAGGATCACGATTCTCTCTGATCGTAACATAGTAGTCTCGTTCATCAAACACTGGTGGATTGTCATTGATGTCGGTGATCTCTACAGTTATCTCTGCCGAGGTCTTCAATGATGGGACTCCCTGGTCATATGCAACAGCAACAAGGACATACTCTGCCTGGTACTCACGGTCAAGCATAGAGGCAACTCGAATGACACCAGAAGTCTCATCAATCGTGAATCGTCCTCCTCCACTATCACCATCTTCAAAGGTGTACTTTACTTCACTGTTTGAACCTGAAATTCAGAGAAAAATAGAGAATATTTTATAAAGGAGGATGTTCTCTCTGACCCTGACGATAAGTTGATTTTAATATTAAATAGCAGAAAAGTTATAGAAAATATTTGTGAAGGTGAGCTTACAAGAGCAAGATATCTATTTTAAATATGACCTCTGTGACTTTTGACCTAAGCCCCCTAAAAATCATCACTACTCCTACAGGCTAGCCAAGGAAAAGTGGTATTACTAATCAATTCTTTAAAAAATATATAGAATTGTTGAAATTGATCTTTTCAGTACATTCTAGCTAAATAATGATTTTTTTAAATTTATATTTTTTATATATTAAACTGCTTATTGATGACGTGTCCCCTTGAGCAATAGAGAAGATACTTTGAAACACAAATTGGGAATTATTATGCACTGTATACTTCAAGACTTCATTTATACCGTCATGCAATACCACAGAGATATGAACTTTGGTAAATAACTTTACTGGAATCCTGGTCTTAAAAGCTGATTAATATTAGGACATTGTCAGTAATATGGTTGTGCTCAAAAGTTAGTGAACCCCACCATAAAATGCACTCCTTCATGCTGAGTCTTGACTGTAGACAACAACACTACAATGTTTGGTAAGCACAGAGAAACAAACTTTATTGAATATAATATTTAATACTCAACTTCACAATTTAAAAAATATCTTAAACATGGCAGAGTTTGACCACTTTTAAATATATTCATTTTCTGGTGGAGTTCACTAACTTTTTAGCACCACTTATGTATACTGTATGGAGCATCTGTATACATTTTCCACTGATCTGTATATATATGTAAGCCTATAACTTTATTTCCTGACATCGTGGCAAGGCATAAGTTTTTTTTTCAACTTAAACACTGACAATGATTCAGAATTATATAATGCACAGTATAATCATAAGGAAACAAAGATTTCGCTGATGAGATGTTATCCCATCGCTGCCACGAAAAAAAGTTTGAAAAAAAAATCATTTTCTCTGGTCTTGTTTGTAATGGTATGCATGGATGAAAAATGTGTATTGCAATTTGCAGATATATCAACACAGCATAATAGGATAACCATTAATAGTTACACTCTGCTCTGCTCTGTACCATTAAAGCCCCTCCAACATGTCCTAATAACACAGGTACACAGACAAGATAAACAGAAATTACAACAAAGAATCAATGGAAGTATATAGCTGGTCGATTGACTCATCCTGTCATGGGCTCAGTTACATGAGCACTAAGGCACTATATGGATGACTGCTCTTAAGGTTGGAATTTGAATATCAATATCTATTGTGAATAAGAATTCAGAGATCCACTACACACACACACACACACATGGTACTTCATGAACAGGCTCAGCCAATCAATGATAATTATCATTGTTGATCCTCCCTTGGATTGGAAGTTTGGCATCATTATGTGGACTATGGACATGCATTTGAAATTTTCTTTCTTAACTGTAAATATACCAGTTTGTTTTAGATAAAAAGAAAAAAGAAAAGATGACAGTACATTGTATGTCATCATCACCAATGTATGCTATAGGCTGACATTATACAATTTTATTATAATTTCATTACTTTATATTTGATAAGAGATCTGGCCTGTCCAATCCTGCTGTATCTCGAGGGTCATTTTAGCTACCTCTGCTGCTTATGTTGCCATGGGAACTGGCTCTGCTCCACTTCGAGCCTCTTCAAACTAACATACATTCATGAACATATTTTTCTTAAATATAAAGCATGCCACTGTATTTGGTTTTTATAGGCTGTGTACATCTTTAATCAAATAAATTGTTTAAGAAATAACTGTTTTCTGAGTTCCTAAACTGATAGCCTACCGCAAATTAACAAGTTGAACTTACGGTAGTTTTAGAATTAATTAATAAAATAATGGTCAATCAATTCATACAGTTATTTGACTCAATCCTTTTAGGAATCCTATGTTGTTATGTTTAATGATTAACGATCATTCATTCATGAATCTACAATATTAGATAGGTAAACTATATTTGTATGTTGAAAAAAATAATAATTTAAAACATTGATGCCACATGTATCACATTAACCAGAATATAAAGTAATTCAAATCTCACAATTTGATTCAAATTATAAATAGAGGAAAGTAAGATTAGCATTTGATTTCCATCTAAATTCACTGTAAGTTGAATACGAAAGTTATAGTAATAAAATAAAAATATGTCATTTTCTCAAAAAATTGAAAATGTTTTTTAATGTACCTTCAGTACATCAATAAACAAATTATTTCACACCTGCTACTGAAAGAAAAACATTTGAAGTCATCATGAACCATTCAAATATTGAAATTTATGCATTTAATATTACATAGCATATATATGGGACAGCTGCTCACATGTCACTAATAAAAAATACAATTCTAATAATCGTTTTTATCTACAATTGATTTTCCTCAAACCTTCACCAATATGTTTTCTGGTATTTTTACAACAAACTTTTATTCAGGGTGAATTTCCCTTTTAATATGAGCCAATTTTCCAGCTGCTAGGAGTATAAAACAAATCATACAAATCTATTATACACATGTATCTCATCATGCATATTTCCCCAACTCCCAAACAGACAGAAATGTATATCACATTCCTATTAATCTCTTTACTCTCCAAGTCAGAGTAATTAAAGAATTGTAATATACGGACATAGATTTTTGAATCGTCTTGCACCTACTGCCTAAAGTCCATAAAAACAAGCATTTTCTTTTTTTCTGTTCTCCTGTGTTGGAACAATCAATCAGTGAGTAAATAGACAGAGTAACCATACAGTCCATTGGATGTGAGTCAACACTTCTGGACTCTCTTTGTCCCATGTTAAAATTGCATTTGAATAACGTCTCCCATTTGCACACAAACATTTGAATTAACTGACCAAGTTGTAGGGAATAGCCACAACAACACTGCCCTAGAGTTCAAAGTGGCATACCTGTCAAGAAATGTGTATCACACAATTTTGAATTTATCTTCCAATTAAAAAACAAGACAACATTCATGTGCACTAATGTTTTAGATTTTATCTTTATAATGTTTCAGCAAAGTGACATTTCTCCCCACAAGATGGGTAAATGAAAAAAAGAGGAATTTATCATACATGTATGATTTCAATAAGAGATATCTTCATAATGGATAGGCCTATATGATGGAGTAAAGCAATCAGCCACTTCTCTTGGCAGACCTTTGATCTGTCAGTTTCTGTCTTTCTTGGTTTACAACATTTGCATGAATTGAATAATGCTGTGCCATTACTGATCAAGCATTCTGTTAGATTGGCGAAGGGTGTATCAAGAGATTAACAATATATTTTTTTTAATTTCATCATTGTAGATTGTTTCTAAAGGGTTACTCCAGGCTGAACACATATGATTTGAACAGGCGAAGTGAAATCAGACAAACACAGAAATGTCATCAAAATCAGACAAGGAATAACAAAGTTTAGACATATTCAAGCAGTCAAGGTTTGCATTATTTTGGTGAAACGGTTCTCTGCATTTCTTCATGAATATGCAGTTTAAAGCAAGTTGATGATATTGTATCGCCAATTATTCTTCTGTATTTTATTATATGAAAATGTTTATTCAAATTTTGTCTTTAAAAAAACATGGAAAATTTGATTGACTACTGATTTAATGTGTAAGATAATCACCGCTACAACTTCAAATTTTGTTACAAGGGAGATATATAATAAAGTATGAAATGATTTTCTGTGCTCCATGATTTTTACTCTATACTTTCAGCCCAGAGTATCCCTTTAATAAATGCAAGTATAACAAGTTTAGTGTGAATGTGTAGAAATATACACAATAAATATTTAAACTTGACATATTCTATTGCCTAATACATCTAGGGGAATATTGTCTGCATATCATTAACAAATATCAAAATCAAGAATCAATTAGTTTAATAGATGTAAGGTTTTTTTACCCAAAAAAATGAAACCAACAGAAAAAAAAATAAAATCAATCAATCGGCTCTATATATCATCATGAGACAAAATTCAGAAGAATCACTACATCACAAATTTTAAATAAAAAAACAGCAACCAATGCTTCTGAAAATTGTGTCTTGCACCTTTTCACTCCAAGACTCATGAGCATGTCTCATGAGCATGTCTCATGAGCATTGGCCAAAAAACTAAGAAATTAGTTTGCTGCACAAGATATATTTTAGATTCATTGCCATATATGTGGTAAAGCAGCATCAAACACATTAAAATATATCTTTACTCTTTAGCATATACTTGTATATGTTCACTTCCAAATATCACCATATATGTGCAAAAAAATCTCCCGGGCAGTCTGTGGAAACTGAGTAAGTACAATTTACTGTCTGCTGAACCTTAGACTAGTATACCCCTTTCTAACTTTGTTTGATGAAGGTATAATAAATTCTATGGATAAAAATAACATACATCATTTCATGTACTGTCTGATAATTTCAAAATCATATTGATAAATTTTGAAACTTCACAAAATGTAATGGTTTGGTTTAAGAACAAAATAGATTATATATATATATACAAACCTTGATCAGCATCGGATGCAGAAATTGTGATGACACTGGTAAAGGCTAAGGAATTCTCTTGGATTTCAGCACTGTAGCTTGTTTCTTCAAACACTGGAGAATTGTCATTTATATCCTGGACAGTGACTTGAACAAATGCCCTTGATTGCTGTGGGTTTATTCCATGATCACTTGCAGTCACATACAAGGTATATGAGGAAATATCTTCACGATCTAAAAGAACCTTGGTGCGAATCTCACCACTCTCTTCATCAATTTCAAACACTGGAGAAGGATCCATACTGTAGCTTACTTCTGCATTAGCGCCGGCATCATTGTCTGATGCTGACACTCTAACAATAACCTCTCCAATATCTGCACCTTCACTGACATAAACATTGTAGGGTGAGTTATGGAACACTGGAGCAAAATCATTAACATCAGTCACATTTACGTACACAGTACAAGTGCTTTCAAACTGCCTATCTGATGCTGTAACTGCCAAAGAATAAAATGACTTTGCATTGTAACTCAGTTGAGACGTAACAGTAATTGTTCCTTCATTGTTTTGTGTGAGAATGTTGAAAGGGATACGGCCAGTAGGGTCCAGGGCATCTACTATCCTATAGGAAATAGCATTCTGTTCATCAGGATCTGTTGCTGTCACAGTCAACACCTCAAAACCATGGTAAGCATCTTCAGCCACAGAGGCATAATAGACATCTTGAGGAAAGATTGGAGCATTGTCATTTACATCAGTTACAGTGATTGTGACCGAAGCTGTGGATGATTTAGGAGGTTCTCCATGGTCCGCTGCAATGACATTAAACTCCCAAGTATGACCAGACTCTCTGTCAAGACTGACACTGTTTGTTATAGAACCAGAAGTAGGATTGATTTCAAAAGGAAATCCACTAGGAGGGTTTGGAACAGAGAAAGTTATCCTGGCATTTTCCAACTGATCATCATCTCTTGCCATCACTGATAATATGGAGTATCCAACATCAACATCTTCCCGCACTATACCCTGGTAAACATTCTGGGTAAACTGAGGTTTGTTGTCATTCACATCTATAACTGTTACTGTAACAGTTGTTGTGTTCTCCCTTGGTGGATTACCAGAATCCTGGGCACGAATGCTCAGTCTGTAACTCCTTGTTGTTTCAAAATCCAAACCATTTTGAAGTGAGATATAGCCATTTAGCGAATCAATCCTGAAGCGATTCTCAAAGTTGCCATGGGTCAAACTGAAATGGACATCGGCATTAGAACCTTCATCAGCATCTGTAGCCATGACATGCAGAATTTGGCTCTCAGGGTCACCTGGACTTACATCTTCCCGTACAGATACCTCATAACTCAATTGGGAGAAGTGAGGGGAATTGTCATTCAAGTCAAGAACTGTCAGCAACACTTCTGCTGTTGAATTCTTCTTTCCAGGATCAGTACCCATATCTTGAGCCATCACCAATATATTATATCTTTCAATCAGTTCCCTGTCCAATCGCACCAAGGTCTTAATCTCTCCACTTGTGGGGTTCATTGTGAAAACATCATTCGGACTCTCGTTGTTCACAATGCTGTACCTGATTTCAGCATTAGGCCCAACATCATTATCAGATGCCCTCACCCTGGCAATCAAGGTTCCTGGGTTCTGACCTTCATTTGTGGTCTCCACATAGCTTGGTTGTTCAAATATAGGGGTATGGTCATTGCGATCCTCTACATTGACCGTCAGATAAACTTGAGCAGATTTTGGAGGGGTTCCATGATCTGTTGCTGTGAGACGAAATGAATGAGATTGAATCTGCTCCCGATCAAGTGAAGTAGTGGTTGTGATAATTCCTGTGTTTTCTTCGATGGCAAACATATTTTGGCTGCGAGCATCGCCAAGAGCTACAAGGCTGTACGATAATCTTCCATTATCACCATCATCATTGTCCGTTGCAGTGATTGTTGCCACAACATATCCTTCATCTTCATTTTCTGGTACTTGACGGGTATATATGGGCTGACTGAATGTTGGATATGTGTTCCTAAGTTGCCTTCTGAAGCGTTTTAGAACAACTTCTCGTTTTCTTGATGTTTCATCAGCATTCAAACGATTAGTGTCTGATGCTCGCAACTCAATCAGAATAGGCACCATCTCCTCCTCCACTTTGTCTGTCAAGTAAGAAGGAGGCTTTGCTAAGCAAGATGACGGAATGTGTACTGATCCACTTATATGTTCTGATTGGTGTTCAAAAACACAAACCACATCATTTTCTATACGTAGTTTACCTGACGCAGCATCAATATCAAAATCATGCTCCTTGCCATTACTCATAAAGTATTTAATTTGACAGCCCGAAAGTGATTTAGGAAGGAAGTTATTGAGGTTCAACAAGATATCTCCAGGAAACCAGCATGTTCCTTCTGGATATTCCATCATTATCTGCAGTGGTCGTGTTGCAGATAGAGGGGTGTGTTCAATGTCATCCTGATCAAAATTCTTTTTCTTGGCTTTCTTTGGATGGCAACCAAACCCATGAACATAAATTGCTATAGGTAACATCACATACAAACCAACTTTTTCTGAGCCTAAAACTGTAGTTCTTCCACGAGTTTGCACATAAACCAAGAAAGGGTTCTCATGAAGCATGTAACATTCCATAGTTTTTGACAGGGATAATTCTCCTGTATAAGTGTCAATTTCAATGTTTTCTTTGGCATCTTCCCCTGTTAAAGTTGGATGAAGTGAATATGACCATTCACTTCCAAGAGATGCGTTAAATAGTGAATACCCCTGCTCTTCATAATTAGAGAGATGAGTATCAAAAGCTGCAAGTGCCGCTCCGTGGAACACGGCCGCGGCGAGCCACAGGATACGAAGGAGATGGGCCATAGCGGCAGGTAACTCCATTTCAAACTTCCGTTCAATAGATAGATGGACGAACAATAACTTTGTTGAGGGATTCTCCCAGTCACAATTGGTTTTTCTCAGCACCTCCAAACGGTTTACATGATATCCATAGCAAGTATTCACAAATTCGTTATCCGTTCGGTGAAAATAACGCCCTACATTCCATTTTGATAACTTTATCGAGAAATTTGGAAGAACTGAACCAAACTGGTCTGTGAATTCCACATTCAAGTGTTTGCTCGAGAGCTACCGTAATAGAGAGTCGCGTATATATGAACGTTGATCGAGCGAGTTTTTTCCCGGTGTCGAAGATGCCTTCACGTGAGATGGCGCAATTAACTTATATGAGCGTTGGAAGAAGCGACAGGTGTATCAGATCACACATGATCAGATGTATCGGTGATCACGAGTACTGGGGACTAGATCCGGAATAGAACTAGGCCTATATTTGTTTTTATACATCCAAAGAATTTGCAGGCCGGATCAAAAAAGGGGGAAAAAGAAGACGAATAGAAGAATAAAAATATGAAGTATCAGAAACAGAGGAAGAATCCGAAGAAGAAGAACAAGCCCGTATAGCCCCCAGTAGCCTTTTTTTTTTTGCGGCAGAGTTCTCGATTATAAAGTGATGGACCATTCTATAATTTATATTAGGCCTTTTAGGGGCCTAATCAGGCCCGTTATGCTACTTCCATGGGTGGATCCAGCTCTTTAGTATCCGGACCACTACCCCTAGATAACTACCCCTAGACCAACTCCCCTAGGACAATTACCCCAGGACAACTACTCCCACAATAATTAACTCTAGGACAACGACCCCCTTTTGAAGGGTATTTCTAATAGTTACTTTTTAGCTTTATTCTTATAAATCAACATAAATATATATCATACTGCTTATTTATATAATGCGAGCGCGAAGCGCGAGCTAATTTTTTTTGGAAATTTTATGTATTTTCCTAATAAAATTTAAACATTCTGGGCAATGCTTGTTATCCTGAAAAAGATGTATATGCAACTAAATAATTACAACGAACGCAAAGCGCGAGCAGAAATTAACGGATGGAAAAAGTACCTGTTAAAGACTGCTTGCAGTAAGCCATAAAGGCGTTACGTATTTTAAAAGTCCAATAATGCGAGCGCGAAGCGCGAACTGAATTTTTTTGACATTTTTACCTAAAGAATGGAATATCTAAGCACTTTTGTAACTTAAACAGATTTAACTAAACATTTGATGCGAGCGCGAAGCGCGAGTGGAAACTTTCGAGATTTAGACCTACTAAACGACACTCTATTCTTGTTTTCTAAATCATGAAAAGCATGAGTAATCAGGGATCTTCTTTACATTAATAATGCGAGCGCAAAACGCGAGCAGAAAATTTGTATATACGTTTTGAGCTGATCGAAAAGGTATTAATGACTGCTTGCACTTAGCCATGAACAGGCGCGGATCCATGGGGGGGGGGGCCGAGGGGGCCTTGGCCCCCCCTTCGGCTAAAAAAAAAAAAGAGAGGGAAAGAAAGAGAAAAAAGAGGGGAAGAGGGGAAAGAAAAGAAGAAAAGAAGAAAAAGAAGAAAGGAAGAGGGGGAAGAAGGGAAGAAAAAAGAGAGAGGAAAAGGGGGGAAAGAAAAGAGGAAAGGAGAGAGGGAGAGGGGGGAAGGAAAAGGAGAAAAAAAGAGAGAGGAAGAAGGAGGAAAGAAGAGAAGAGAGAGAAAGGGGAAAAGGAGAGGGGAAAAGAGAGAGGAAGAGGGGGAAGGAAGAAGAGGAGAAAAAAGAGAGAGGAAAGGGGGAAAGAAAAGAAGAAAAAGGGAAGAGGGGGAAGGAAGGGAAGGAAAAGGGAGAGGAAAAGGGGAAAGAAAGAGAAGGAAAAAGAGAGAGAGAAAAAAGAGAAAAGAAAAGGAGAAAAAAGAGGAAGAGAAGAAAAGGGAGGAGGAGGGAGAGGGGGAAGAAAAAAGAGGAAGAGGGGAAAAGAAAAGGAGAGAGAGGAAGAGGGAGGAAAGAAGAGAAGAAAAAAGAGAGGGGAAAGAAAAAAAGAAAAAAGAAGAGGGGAAAGAAAAGAAAAAAAAGGAGAAGAAGAGGGGAAAGAAAGAAAGAAAAGGGAGGGGGAGGGGGGAGAAAAAAGAGGAAGAGGGGAAAGAAGAGGGGGAAAAGAGAGAGGAAGAGGGAAAAAGGAGAAAGAGGAAGAGGGAAGAAAGAAGAGAAGAAAAAAGAGAGAGAACGGGGGGAAAGAAAAGGGGAGAGGAAGAGGGGGAAGGACGAGAAGAAAAAAAGAGGAAGAGGAGGAAAGAAAATGATGATGATGTTCGACCAAAAGGGCGCCGAAATGATGTTCGAACTGGGGGCCGAATTGATGTTTGAACGGGGGGGGGGGGGGGGGCAAATTGATGTTCGACGTAGAGGCGCCAAATTGATGTTCGATCTAGGGGGCGCCAAATTGATGTTGGAACTCGGGGGCGCCAAATTGATACTCGAGCTAGGGGGGGGGGCCGAAATGATATTCGAACTAGGGGCGCCTAATTGATGTTGGACCTACATGTAGGGGCGCCGAATCAATATTCGAACTAGGAGGGCGCCGAAATGATGTTCGAAGGGATGTTAATATGATGTTCGAACTGGGGGCGCCAGATTGATACTCAAACTAGGGGGGGGGGGAAGGGGGCCGAATCGATGTTCGAACTAGGGGGAGCCAAATTGATACTCGAACTAGGGGGGCTCAGAATTGATATTGGAACTAGGGGGCGCCAAATTGATACTCGAACTATGGGGCGCCAAATTGATGTTGGACCTACATGTAGGGGCGCCGAATTGATATTCGATCTAGGAGGGCGCCAAAATGATGTTCGAAGGGATGTTAAAATGATGTTCGAACTGGGGGCGCCAAATTGATACTCGAACTAGTGGGGGGGGGGCGAATCGATGTTCGAGCTAGGGGGGTGCCAAACTGATACTCAAACTAGGGGGGCGCCGAATCGATGTTCGAACTAGGGGGGCGCCAAATTGATACTCGAGCTAGGGGGGCGAAATGATATTCGAACTAGGGAAGCAAAATTGAGTTCGAAGGGATGCCAACATGATGTTCGAACTGGGGGTCGAATTGATATTCGAACGGGGGGCGAATTTATGATCGACCTACATGAAGGGGTGCCGAATTGATACTCGAACTAGGGGGGGGGGCGCCGAATTGATGTTCGAACTAGGGGCACCACATTGGTGTTTGAACTAGGGGGCGCCGAATTGATATTCGAACTAGGGGCGCCAATTTGATGTTCCAACTGGGGGCGCCAAATTGATGTTCGACCTAGGGAGGCCAAATAGATGTTCGACGTAGGGGGGGGGGGGTTGCGCCGAATTGATGTTCGACGTAGGGGCGCAAAATTTATGTTCGACATCTGGGGGCGCCGATTGAATGTTCGAACTAGGGGCGCCAAATTGATGTTCGAACTAGGGGACGCCGAATTGCTATTCGAACTTGGGGCGCCAAACTGATGTTCGAACGAGGGGGGCGCCAAATTGATGTTAGAACTAGGCGGCGCCAAAATGACGTTCGAACTATGGGGCTCCAAATTGATGTTTGAACAAGGGGGAGGGGGCGAAATAATTTTCGAACTAGATGGGGGCGCCAAGTTGATGTTTGAACTGGGAGGGGCGCCAAATTGATGTTCGACCTAGGGGAGCGCCGAATTGATGTTCAAACTAGCGGGGCGCCAAATTGATGTTCGAACTAGGGGAGCGCTAATTTGATGTTTGACCATAAGGCGACAAATACATGTTTCAGAAGGGGGAAGGCAAAGTGATATTTCACATGGCGCCAAATTCATGTTCAACCGAGGGCGCCAAATTGACCTTGAACTTAGGGGGCTCCAAGAAAATTCATGTTCGACCGGGGGCGCAACATTGCTCGTATTGCCTGTTTATAGTGAAATTTATTTCCTGCCATTAAAAAAAAAAAAAAAATTGCTTATTTTTCAAAAAACAGTGATATGCACAACTCAGTGACATGCAAATGAGACAGTCGATGATGTCCCTCACTCACTAATTCCTTTGTTTTTTATTGTTAGAATTATAAAATATTTCATTTTTTACAGATTTTACAATATGGACCAACTTGATTGAACAATGAATTTAGTAACAATGCTTATTGCTCATGTTCCGGGAGGAATTAATCGTTGTTTTCACACGACAACGGAGAAAAATTGAATATTTCATATAATAAAATACAAAATGAAGTAGTGAGTGAGTGATGTCATCAGTCTCCTCATTTGCATACCGACAAGGATGTGAATATAACTGGTTTGTGAAATTAAGCGAAACTTTAAAATGTTGTAGGCCTACCTATTATCTTTCTGTATTTCATATAAGATTCTCAAAATATTCCTTTTCAGGTGTCTCGATTGTCAAAAATGAAGGCCTATGAGCTGGCGCTGTGCGATCGCATTTTGATTGGTGAGTTCTGTATACCTATACAGTGGCGTAACTACCAGGGGGCATGGTGGGCACGTGCCCCCCCCCCCCCAATCGGCTGCCCCCCCCCCAAAAAAAAAAAGGGGGGGAGGAGAAAAAGAGGGAGAAAGGAAGAGAAACGTAATGGGGAAAGAAGATTTTATTGTTTATTATAATGTTATATTATATCTTAATCATGTTACATAAGAAGCATTTTTTTTTCATGACTTTATGAAACAGTTTGCTCAGGGCCTATGTCTTCATTGTTCCTGGTGCTCGCCAGTGGCGTAACAGGCGGGGGGGGGGGCAGGGGGGCAAGCTTCCCCCCCCCCCCCCTGGCGGAGCTCACCGGGAAAAAAAAAAAAACGGGGAAAAAAAAGGGCGAATTAGAAAGGGAAAGGAAAGAAAAAAGGGGAAAGGGAAGGGGAAAGGGAAAGGAAAAGGGAAAAGAAAACTAAGAAAAAACATAAAAAAGGGAAAACGGGAAAAGGAAGGAAAAAAGAACAAGTGAGAAAGAACAATTCGCCCCGATATACAAATACATTAGCATGATTAGTAAGACAGGGAAATAAATTAAAGATGACAAAAAGGCAAACAAAAGCGGGAAATAAATGCAGAATGGAATTAGCCAAAATCTAAATTGGAAATTAAAGAATAGGGACAAGATAACATACACTACCGGGCTGCCGAGGATTGAGATAACGAGCGGGAAGAAAAATGGATGGTATAGCATAATGTCGTATGAAAGTCTATCATAAACTTGCTAAATCTCCAAAGGCTCTGTCCAAAAGTCAAGACCCCGTGCAGTGGGGGCTCTTCATCTGTAACCTTTAGTGGGTTCTATAACGGGCCCCTATATGGACCCTTCCTGCATTAAGCTTTACGTTGAAGCACTGGCGTACTGGGGGTGGTTCCACAGCCAAGGGGAAATAAAAGAAAATAAAGGAGGCAGCGAAATGAGATGAATGAAAAAAAAATATATGACATGATATTTGCTATAATGATGTAAAAATCTATCACATAATTAGAATTTCATTTCATTTTAGGCCATTTTTTTTTCTAGCTCGCTTCGCTGGCGACTTTTTACAAATTTTCACACATTTGCTATGGTGTGCCCCTCACAATATTTGGATGATTGCGATACACAACTGCATTGAATTTATGTGTTGTGTTAAAGCTATATAAACATACACGCAATTTGATTCAAATAAGTGGCCATCTGTAAGGTTAAAAATGGCTTTGATATCAAGAGTTTCCGGGGCTCTGCCCCGGACCCCACCCATGAAGCACTGTTATATGGATGAGTTTGGACCATGGCCCCCAAAATAAAGTTCTACAACCAAACAAACAAAAATGAGGAAAGAAAGGAAAGTGTATTAAATTTTTCTGAATATCACGTTAAAATCTATCTTCATGTTAGATTCTCGTGAAAAGGTAATTTTTTTTATCTCGCTCGCTTCGCTCGCTCGGGACCTATATTAAGCTACTTCTTGCCAGAAGCGCCATACTCGGCCCCCTCGAGCATATAGAGCTTCACCTTGATGCTCACAATCATAACAAAAATCATGTTCACCGTGGCGTACAAAAAACGAGAGAAAAAAGGAAAGAGAGGAGGGTGAAATATGATATCATCTTTTTAACATTATGTCAAAATCTATCACAAAATTGGATTTTTGCAATAAAAATGTCAAAATTTTTTGCTCGCTCGCTTTTATATATATATTTGCCCGATACGCCATATCGCCCCCTCAAAATTTTTGCCTGTTCCATGATATGACCGGGACATTTTTGGCTCTTGCCCCCCCTGGCCACCGACCCCTGTTACGCTGCTGGTGCTCGCATGGACTGTTTAACGAGATGTATAATCCTGTTGTACTAAAACTTCCCGTTTTTAAATCAACATACACCAAATATATTTCCTCGCAATTCGAGTTATTATTGTTTTATGTAGTGACATTTGCTTCTTTTTCATGACTACTTAAAGGAGAATGAAAACTTTGGAACAAGATAGCTTGTGTGAAAACAGAAAAATCAAAGAAACAGATTAACGAAAGTTTGAGAAAAATCAGACAAATAATGAGAAAGTTATGAGCATTTGAATATTGTGATCACAAATGCTATGGAGATCCTCAAATTAGCAATACGACAAAGATGTGTGATGTCACTTGTGAACAACTCTCCCCATTTCTTTAGTATATATTTCACTTAAATTGCCGCTTTTATCACATCTATCAGTAGATCATGTGTTCTTTCTATATATAGGAGGGCATGTAATACAGATTTTAAAGAATACATCGTGGTTAAAAGTTTGTATCACCACAAAAAAAAAGCAGAAAGAGACATTTTGAGGGTATTTTATAGTCCATCAAAGGAAAAGTTGTTCACTTGTGACATCACACATCCTTGTCGCATTGCCAATGGGAGGATCTCCATAGCACTAGTGATTGCAATATTCAAATGCTCATAACTTTCTTATTATTTATCCGATTTTTCTCAAACTTTCTTTTTCTTATTCTTTGATTTGTCTGTTTCGACACAAGCCTACTTATTCCAAAGGTTTTATTCCCCTTTAAAGTGATTGCCAAATTTTAAGGTCTTAATATAAAACATTTCCTGTCCGTGCTAACGTTCGCATTAGTTGATTGGTGAGATGTCTGCTCTTCATTAATTCCTAAAATCAGTCCTTAAAATGTCAATTTTTCTGATCTGAATATAAAAAAAATTTAGCTCGCGCTTCGCGCTCGCATCATTTGGTTAGTGAAATACGTAAGGACTTAGTGAATTCCTACAAACAAGCCTTAGAATGCCCCTCTTCAGGTCTAAATTTCATAAATTCTCAGCTCGCGCTTCGCGCTCGCAGTATTTGATTAGTGAGATGCGTATGATAATCATGATTACAATGACTACAAAAAGTGCTTCATATGTATAGATGTAATTCTAACAAAATCAGCAAAGGATGCCACTATCATTAGATGACTATGCTGAGATATTTATACTCTTAATGGATACCTAAAATATAGTCCTTAAAATGTCCCTGTTTGGGGTCAATATATACAAAAATTTCAGCTCGCGCTTCGCGCTCGCATTGTTTGTTTAGCGAGACAGGTACGTATCACGATTACAAAAAATTTGCTTATAATTTCCCTTTTAGGTCTGAATATCAAAAATGTTCAGCTCGCGCTTCGCGCTCGCATTATTTAATCAGCGAAATACTTATCCGCTTTAATGGCATTGCATGTCCTTAAAATTTCTCTATTAGGTCAGCATACCTGGCAACTGAGTGCGCTCCCTAAGTGACACCAAATTTGTTGTGGTGCCCCCCCCCCCATGCCGTGACCCACGGTACGCCACTGTACCCATATATTCTATAACAAACTACTTGAATTCCCCCCCCCCCATTTAAAAATTTCGGATCGCGATTTGCGCTCGCATTATTTGCTATAGATGTATCAACCCATAAATGCTGTTCATGATTACAAAAAATATGAAATATCCAGTTTTTCAGGCCTCATGCATTGTCAACAAATTTTACGCACTCATTAGGCTTATTAGATTAATAAATATGAAATAATTTTTTTATGAATTCATAACTAAATTGTCCCTTTTTCAGAAAAATATATCGACAAGTTAAGAGGAATGGAAGATAGGCATCATTTTTATATAATGACAAAATGTCCTTAGGCCTAAAATGTCTCGATCCTAGTTTAAAATAATAATAAAATATCAGCTCGCGCTTCGCACTTCACAATTCCCCTATATACACAGTGCTTTAAATATTGCTTAAATTGACCCATTTCATATCGGAATTTCAAATATTATTTCCAGCTCGCGATCCGCGCTCGCATTATTGATTTTCATGATGAAAAATTAAATGTATTCAGAATGCCCAGATTCTGTCTAACTCTAAAACACGTGCACGCATGTTTTTTGGGATACGCATCTTGATCTTATTAAAAACGTGCTAAAATTAGAAAAAAAAGAAACCTTCAGAAATTATAAAATTATCCAGTTTCAGATCAGAATATCAAAAATTTTCTGCTCGCGCTTTGCGCTCGCATTATTAATGTAGGAAGATACAAAAAACTACCCATCATTTTTCATGAGTGACAAAACATGAATCGAGTGTCCCGTTGGGGGTTTGAAATCTAATTTTTTAGGTTGGAATATCAAAAATGTTCAGCTCGCGCTTCGCGCTCGCATTATTTAATCGTTAAAATATGTATCGTCTTAATGGCTAATTCAAAACGTCCTTAACAGGTCCCTTTTCGACCAGGCTAGAACGCACATTAAAAATTTCTGCTGGCGCTTCGCGCTCGTAGTAATTATCTAATTACATACGCATCTTGTTCAGGTTCACAAACATTGCCCAGAATGTTCAATTTTCAGGTCAAAATACATGAAATTTAATTATTTTTTTATCTCGCATAGGGCTTATGAGATTATTGCACATTCATTTTGTTTATAAAGTAAAGCTAGGAAATGACTGTTAGGACATGGGCGTTTTGCCCCCCCCCCCCAAAAAAAAAAAAATAATAATAATAAAAATCACGACCAAGAAAAAAAGAGAGAAAAGAAAAGAAAAGGGATTATGGTGAAATATACCGGGCATGGTGGCTCAGTGGTAGAGCGTCCGCCTCATGAACGGGAGGTCGTGGGTTCGATCCTCGGCCGAGTCACACCAAAGACTTATAAAAATGGGACCTTCTGCCTTCTTGCTATAGGCGCTCAGCATTTAGATTGGAGAAGGGTAATAATAACATATTATGTTATGCAGGGCCCGCTGGTAGAGCAGTTTCCTAACTGAAGTGGCTACCCTGGGTAAATAAAACGTTATTATTATTATTATTATTATAATGTTATTTTCCAAATATTATGTCAAAAATATCGCGCTTCGCGTTATCATTATTTATTTAGGCCTTGTGAGATACCTCAATGTGTTTTTAAGAATAAAATTTCGGAATTTCTTTAACTTCTACCCCCCATTTTATTTTATTTTTTTATCTTGGTGCCCTCTACAAAAGTTCAACAAGCCCCCCCCCCCCCCCGTGCAACCCTGCTGAATAAATCACAGCTTCGCCACTGATGAGGAGATTGAGTCGATTGCTTCGAGATTGCATTATTCCCAAGAGGTTATCATTGATATTATTGAAGGCTATTCTAAACAACTAGTAAAGAAACTAAAGCTCCCGTTCACACAATATTCTAGTAGGGCCTACTCTGGTGAGAAGTTAAACCAAATTGAGACCCCTAAAAATCACTAGCGCTTTGCGCTCCCATTGATATTACATTATATATTCATGGATTTTTTTTTCAAGAACTCATTAAAAAAGTGGTCTTTAATTGCCTTTTTTTTTACATGAGATTATGTAATAAGATAATTCAAAATACATTTAAGGCTTTTAAGTTACATTTAAGTTAGCCTGGCTGGGAGGGAGGGGGCGCCATTTTTCGAAAAGTACACATGGGCGCCAAAAATCATGTCAAATTTGGGCCCCCCTCCCCACGAAATCTTGGATCCGCGCCTGGCCATGAAGACGTCACATATTTCAGCAATCAAATAATGCGAGCGCGAGCTGAAAATAAGAATGGGAAATTTTAATCAATTTTCGTAATCGTGAAAACAATTGATAATTTGATGCGAGCGCGAAGCGCGAGCCGAAAAAAATCGAGATTTAGACCTAAAACACTCTATTCATGTTTTGTAAATCATGAAAAGAATGAGTAATAAGGGATCTTCCTCCCTTAATAATGCGAGCAGAAAAAAAAAAATGATACTGTGATCTGAAACTGGATAATGATCTAAAAAGAGAACAAGTTGAGTATCTGAATAAACATGCGCGCGCGTGTTTCATATTTAGGCCTAGAGCCTAGGTTTTCTAAATACCTTCTTTATCATGAAAATAAAAGCGAGCGCAAAGCGCGAGCTTAAACTATTTGATATTCCGATCTGAAAAAAAAAGAGTCAATTTTTGCTCTATATTTCAAACACTTTGTAGGAAAATTGTGAGGTGGATATGAATCGCACTTAATAAAGAGCTGACATTTTTCATTATCATCACTTTAAGTTTTGACATCCTTATAGGATATGTCATCATATGAAAATGATGACTATCTTCCTATTCCTCTTGCTGGGCGCGAGATGAAACAAAAGAGACAATTTGATTTTTAAATTAATATCTTATTCATTAATTCCTAATGAGGGCGCGAAATGTGATGATAGTATGGCCTGAAAACTGGACATTTCAAGGACAGCTTTATAAATAAACAATATTCATGCAGCGGAAAAAAATTCGAGATTTATACCTCAAAGCCAATCAAACTTTGAGCGTGCATGCAGCGCTATTTGCGAGCGCGCAGCGCGAGCAGAAAATGTTAATATTCAGACCATAAGACATTTTTACAGAACACTTTTAAAAATCAATTTGAAAATCACACAAAATAATGAAAGTTCGATTTCCGAGGTGAAACATGTTTTATATTATTGACTTCCAAACTTGATATTTAAGCTCCATATATTAAGACCACCTAACAGGCAATGCGAGCGCGAAGCGCGCGCAAAATTTTATATAGTGACATAAAAGATTCTTTGTATTTTCCAAGTCTTCCCCTCATCTTATTTTATTCACTCGTCTTCCTCCTCTTCTTTTTCCCCCTCTCTTTTTCCCTCATTTTTTTCTTTTCATTTTCCCCTTCTTTTGCTCTGCCAATGGGGGGGGGGGGGGGCGGGCCCCTCGCCCCCTGGATCCGCCTATGGGGGGCTACATAATTTATAATGTAAAACATATAATGTTTTTAATACAAACAAGTTGGATATTATGTGAATCTATTGGCAAAGGTTAAGCTGAGCGGGGTGTGCATATCAAGTATCCGACCGGTTATACTTTGGCATCTTGAGGAATTTTATTTTTATGACATATTATGTTTGATATGGAATTAAATCAATTTTATATAGTGACATAAAAGATTCTTTGTATTTTCCAAGTCTTCCCCTCATCTTATTTTATTCACTCGTCTTCCTCCTCTTGCTTTTCCCCCTCTCTTTTTTCCTCCTTTTTTTTCTTCACCCCCCCCCCTTTTTTTGCTCTGACAATAGGCGGGGGCGGGCCCCTCGGCCCCTCTGGATCCGCCTATGGGGGGCTACATAATTTATAATGTAAAACAAATCATGTTTTAAATACAAAAAAGTTGGATATTATGTGAATCTATTGGCAAAGGTTAAGCTGAGCGGGGTGTGCATATCAAGTATCCGACCGGTTATACTTTGGCATCTTGAGGAATTTTATTTTTATGACGTCATAAACCACACCAGCACATTCCTCTTAAATATTTAGTGGAATAAACATATTATGTTTGATATGGAATTAAATCAAATTAAAAATAAAAACAACATATATGAATCACTAGGCATTTAAAACTTTTCCAGGACAATTAAAGGTCATTTTAAGGTTATAAAAGGTCAAACTGGGCCACAAATGTAATCAATGCACCATATAATGTGGAATATATCATGTTCGGTTCAGCGGCGTAACAGGGGTCGGTGGCCAGGGGGGGCAAGAGCCAAACATTTCCCGGTCATATCATGGAACAGGCAATGGCGTCATAAGGCAAACATTTTGAGGGGGCGATATATATATATAAGCGAGCGAGCGAAGCGAGCCAGCAAATTTTTTTTGACATTTTTATTGCAAAAATCCAATTTTGTGATAGATTTTAAAAAATAATGTTAAAAAGATGATATCATATTCACCCTCCTCTCTTTCCTTTTTTCTCTCTTTTTTGTACGCCACGGTGAACAGGATTTTTGTTATGACTGTGAGCATCAGGGCGAAGCTTTATATGCTCGAGGGGGCCGAGTAAGGCGCTTCTGGCAAAAAGTAGCTTAATATAGGTCCCGAGCGAGCGAGATAAAAAAATCACCTTTTCATGAGAATCTAACATGAAGATAGATTTTAACGTGATATTCAGAAAAATATAATACACTTTCCTTTCTTTCCTCATTTTTTGGGTTTGGTTGTAGAACTTTTGGGGGCCATGGTCCAAACTCATCCATATAACAGTGCTTTATGGGTGGGGTCCAGGGCAGAGCCCCGGAACCTCTTGATATCAAAGCCATTTTTAACCTTACAGACGGCCACTTATTTTAATCAAATTGCGTGTATATTTATATAGCTTTAACACAACACATAAATTCAATGCAGTTGTGTATCGTAATCATCCAAATATTGTGAGGGGCACACCATAGCAAATGTGGGGAAATTTGTAAAAAGTCGCCAGCGAGCAAATATCATGTCATATATTTTATTCATTCATCTCATTTCGCTGCCTCCTTTATTTTCTTTTATTTCCCCTTGGCTGTGGAACCACCCCCGGTACGCCAGTGCTTCAACGTAAAGCTTAATGCAGGAAGAGTCCATATAGGGGCCCGTTATAGAACCCATTAAAGGTTACAGATATAGAGCCCCCACTGCACGGGGTCTTGACTCTTGGACAGAGCCTTTGGAGATTTAGCAAGTTTATGATAGACTTTCATACGACATTATGCTATATACCATCCATTTTTCTTCCCGCTCGTTATCTCAATCATCGGCAGCCCGGTAGTGTACGTTATCTTGTCCCTATTCTTTATTTTCCAATTTAGATTTTGGCTAATTCCATTCTGCCTTTATTTCCCGCTTTTGTTTGCCTTTTTGTCATCTTTAATTTATTTCCATGTCTTACTAATCATGCTAATGTATTTGTATATCGGGGCGAATTGTTCTTTCTCACTTGTTCTTTTTTCCTTCCTTTTCCCGTTATCTTTCCGTTTTCACTTTTTATGTTTTTTCTTAGTTTTCTTTTCCCTTTTCCTTTCCCTTTCCCCTTTTTCCTTTCCTTTCCCTTTCTAAAAATCATGCGCAACTTGATTTTCAACCAATCAACAGCGTGCATTTGGGACTTGCGATTGATTTTTTGACTTGCGTTTAAACGCAACTCTTTCTGCAATGGGCCCCTGGTCGAAGAGGTATGGTACAGAGGGTAGTTGTAAGAGGAATATAACAGGACATGGTGTAAAATGTTAAATTGGTGTAGATTATTTGGAATCCCATGAAATGATTTGATACAAAATGATAAATTAAACGTTTTGTATAAAGTCCTGTGAAACTCGAGCGACCATCAACCTTCCATGCGTGTAAATGACTTAATAGCCACCTTTACATATTCTTTTTTCTCTAACATTTAAATGTACATTCCATTTTCCATAAGCTTTAATTTGATATCAAACATGATATACACTAGATAAGTCATAATTAAGAAGTTGACCTATGTGAAAAGGATGGTGTGGTTTATAACGTCAGAAAATGACGTTGCCCAAGGTTGCCAAAGTGGCCTTTGTCAGATTCTTAATCTGCATGCACATCCTCAACATAACTTTCAGCCAAAAATAGACCTACATAAATAATCCCCAACTTGTTTGTATCCCAAACATGAGTTTTTGCATTACTTACATTTTGTGACCCAATTTGACCTTTTATGATCTTAAATTACCTATAATTACCGATGGACACGTTTTAAATGCGTAGCGATTCATATTATATGGATTTTATTTTGCATTTTATTTGATGTGATTTCCGTATGTTTATTCTGCTAAATAGAAAGGTCATATTTAAGAGGAATGTAACTGAAATTGGTGTGGTTTATGACGTCAGAAAAATGAAAATTCCTCAAGATGCCGAGGTATCATCCATCAGATTCTTAATATTCACACTCTCAAACTTAACCTTAAACAATGCATATAATAGGCCTACCTAACTTGTTTGTATTTAAAGCATGGTATGTTCTGCATTATATGTCGTACTCATATTTGTAAGGCAATTTGACCTTTTATGACCTTAAACGACCTTTAACTTACATATATGCGTGATTTAAATGCCCATTAATCAATATATTTGCATTTGATTTTTCATTAGCTTTTAATTTGATACCAAACATGACATGTTAATTCCGTAAAATATGAAAATCCTATTTAAGGGGTATGTGAAAAAGTGGGTTTGGTCTATGACGTCATAAAAAATGCCCAAGGGTGCCCAAGTGGCACCCGTCGGATGCTTGGAGTAGACACCTCTTTGGTAGACACCCTATATATCGAGGCCGCGCTATAGCCGCATCATGCACGCATGCCCGTTCCATAGGGATGCATACGCACTCACACGCTGGCGATCCGTTCCAATGACCCCCGTTTTCACAAACATTTGTAGTTCCGAAGCCCGTTCCGAGGACCCTCCTTTTTACAATAAGCCGCTCCAAGGCCCCCGTTTTTTGTCTTGCCCGCGGCACACCCCTACCACTTTTTAGGTCGAGTGCCCCCCCCCCCCGGGGTTTCTCCTATCCTGATCGTTGAGCTGTTTCTCTAACCAACTATTTTTTCTCCTCACACTTCTGTTGCTTCTTTTGCAGGTTTGCAAGACTACTCTCGATATTTTTAATCCTATTATGAAGTTCCAGAATAGATCCATCTTGTGCATCTAGACGTTTGATAAGTTCATCAAACTTGGAGTCTATAAGGCTTCCATTATAGCTCCTTTTATGTAGGCCAATACATCATCATCCTTGAGTGCATCCTTGACAAGATTTTTGGTGGTCCTTGTATTAGCCATTGTTAGATAATTAAATCCAATGATAATCCTTTTATAGATCCCACGGTATAGAGTAGATTGCTGATCAATTGATGCACAAGAGATTACTGACTGATGAAAGTTCAAGTTTTAGGCGAGGTAGACTACAAGAATAATACCAGATGGGACTGGGCTGAAATTTTCTCCTATATAGATCAGGAACTCGCCCCACTCGCTGATAATCCAGGCAATGATCAGAAGTGTTTAACAAACTTACATTTATTCCGTTGTCATCGTCGAAAGTTTGTTGAAAGTTCAATGTAACGCCAAAAAAGTTGATAAATCGAGAGCAAAAGAGCAGTATGAACAGTATGTAGTATGAAAGTTACAATAATATCCAATATGTTTTGTGTATTGACTTAAAATTGAATATTTTAAGCTCCATATCAACTTATATTGACATGAAAGATTTGTTCAAAGTCTTATTCGTCCCACACCTCATTTTATTCAATCGTGACTCGTCTTCCTATTCTTATTTTTCCTTCTTTTTACTCTCTTTTACCCTATATGGGGGTGAGGGGGCGCTGTCCTTTTCTCCTGGATCCCGGCGCCTATGCTGGCCCCTGCACTTAAACAAAATCTTTTAGGATGTGGTTGATTATGACAATGTTTCTTTCTTGAACGTACAATATGCTAATTTTGATATTCTTGCTACTCCACAAACTGACTCAGCTCGATCACAGTATAAAAAAATTATGCCAACACTATTATGGGAGGGGTGATCCCCCTCACCATATAATTGTGTCCAGCAGATCATGTGGTCACAAAAGGCTTGCTGTTCCTTGACTTGTTCCACCTCTCCCCCATATTGCCCCACTTCACCCCAATGGCAGATTGAGTATACAAAGGGAGCTCCAATATTAAAGAATGGAAAAAAATCTTACCTGCATTCTGCTTCAGAGATAATCGATATATTTTTATGCTGATTCCTCAATTTCTTTATCTCTCATTATTTTGTATCAAAGTATAAGCCAATGAAACTATTCATCCAAGGCTCAGGCCAAAACAACAACTATTCAAAACTGATTTTAATAACGTCACAACTTTTGTTTGGAGTCTATTCATTGAACAGTTTATGGCTCATTACTTTTAATGCTTCAAACACACCAAGCAAATTCCAAAATAAACGTATAAAAGTGATTGTTTTGAAACATGGCCGACAAATCCTTTTGACCTAAATAATCTTTAAATTAATTTTGATCAATAATTTTGATCTGTAAATTTTTTGCTTATTGCATTTGTTCAGAAAATTGGCAATTCAAAATAATCACTAAAATAGGTGATATCCGCATTTCACTTTCAGTGAACATGATTTTATATAACCTCATTTTCATGTGCACTCTAAAAACGAAGTGCTAATTTAGCACTTACAGAGCTTGTATAATGACTGCAATTCAGTGCTGATATTTATAGTTCAAATTTGTATTAGTAAATCAGCACTCCGAAGTGCAGTCACTATAAACATGATAAAAGCTCATTAAGTGCCAAATTAGCTCTTATTTTTTTTTTACAGTATGTCTCTTTGCATGAAAAACTAATTCTTTCAGTGTGTCCACAAGTAAATTGAATGCATATCTGAACTTATATTTGTTTATTTTGACATTTTGATGCAAAATGTCCACTTTCGTCAATGATAGGAAACGAATCATCTTCGGTTTGATAAATTTGCCATTTGACATTTTCAACACTTAATGTTATCAGCAATAAAGCATGGCTGACCAGTTTTCTTTTAATTTACTTTGGTGTTTATTGAAATGGGCTACACAGAATCACAAAAAATTTACCTATGTAAGGCCACAATGATTGTTTTATCTTTACAAGCACTCCAAGACATAATACATTGAAGTTGTATGCTTATAAGTTAGAGTTTATTATTTCCAGTGTTGGGTGTTTATGATTAAAATTATCATCTTTGTGGTGTTACACAATTAACCCTTGATGATATGTGTATTTCTGTGTAATTACCATTCTGTTTGCACAGCACCTTTGCCTGTCCCACATTACCCCCACTGTCCTATTTTACCCCACCCTACTTTACTCCGCGCAAAGAGGTTCGTAATTCCGAAGGTTCGTTAGTCCGAAAAAGAAGTGAGGTTCGTAATTCCGAAGGTTCGTTAATCCGAAAACGAAATGAGGTTCGTAATTCCGAAGGTTCGTAAGTCCGAAAACGAAATGATTAACGAACCTTATTTCGTTTTCGGACTAACGAACCTTCGGAACAACGAACCTTATTTCGTTTTCGGATTAACGAACCTTCGGAACAACGTACCATATTTCGTTTTCGGATTAACGAACCTTCGGAACATCGAACCATATTTCGTTTTCGCATTATCGAACCTTCGGAATAACGAACCTTCGGAATAATGCCACAAATGTTCGGATTAACGAACCCTTGATTTGATTTGATTTATTTATTTCCGTTTCACAATTGTACATAATATGATAAACATAATATAACAAGGTAGAAAATACTACAAGACAAAATATAATATATATAACATAATCATAGATTTAAGGAACACAATTCAGTAAATAAAGATATCTCAAATGACATTTGTATTTAAAAGTAAAACGGAGGGACTTGCCGAAAAAAGCAAAGCTTGTACAAGAGACAAGCCCCTATCTTAGTTACATTACAAAATTACAACAAATAAATATTGGGTCTTAATAATAATTTTGTTTAAAAATAAATACAAACAATTTTATGCACTTGACAAAAACGTAACTGATGGATCGTGTGAGAAAAAATTACGTTTTACAAAACCCTTTTACGTTTTCGGATTAACGAACATCGAGGTATAGGCAATTAACGTGTTTCGGAATTACGAACCTTCGGAATAAAGAACCTTCGGAAATACGAACCTTCGGAATTACGAAGTGTAACCTTCACACTCTTTATAAATCACAATACTCTGTACGCCTACTACATATAGCCATGTACTAAATATATCACTCCTTTAAGAGTTAATTGTGTTACACCACAAAGATGATAATTTTAATCATAAACATCCAGCACTGGAAATAATAAACTTACTTTTGGTCAAATATGAAATTTGTTACCATAATTTCCCGCGATTGTAATACCAGCACTCTGAAGTGCAGTCACTATACAAGCTCTGTAAGAGCTAAATTAGCACTTCGTTTTTAAAGTGCACATGAAAATGAGGTTATATAGTGATTTTTACATGAAAAACAGACTAACTTTTGCAATGATTTGTAATTTATATATTTGTGATTATCTTATGGGGAAAACATCGAAAAATCTCGGTGTAGTTTTCTGTGACGCACTGCATTTTTGCTGATAACATGTATTCCAACATCATCAAACTAAATACTGTACACTCGTTGACACTTTGAACTCACAACTGCTTAAACTCAGATGTTTTCGATGTAAGATTTTGTCGCTAAATTTAATGTAGACAAATTGTCCCGCAAATTGTATTCACCTCCATGCCCATAATGAACAAATCAGTCTTGAGTATGGTATATCATAATAAATTCAAATATGATAAACACGTCAATATATCGAAACTCATTACTTGCAATAATGGTGTTCTAACTACCCCCACCCCAAAAAAAGATCCACAAAACATTGATATATTTGATAAATCAACGGCGCACCCGATGCTTTCCGCCAAGGGGCTGGTTATCGGACATGGCCGGGCCGTCATTAAAAAAAACAGATAGGATTTAATGGCAATCCTTGATTATATATCCCTTTCGTGTATATGGTTAATCGTCGATAAGCAAGTATATTACATCCGAACTATATGAACAGTAAATTGATTACTTAAATCTTCATATTCAAACTACATAGAGAATTGGAATGTTTATTTCATTTTAAGTAGATCTTCTTTTCATCGACTCAGAATGCTGCAAAACACACTTGCTTCTAGACATTTTTCGTGTTTAAACTGAAATTAGATCAATATTTGAAAGCAGGATGTTCTTAAAAAAATAATCATGAAAAGGGAAGGAAAACTGATATTTCAATGGTCTTGTTTCTCTCATTAATGATCCTTATTGTTTAACATGTTTATATTAAATTGCACATTTTCATATTTTAGAAAAATTGTGTTCAGTGAGGCAGTCTTATAAACGTGTGATAATTTGGCTTAATAAATGAACCATTAAAAAGCTGATAAGTTGTACTTTTAAGTAATTGAAGTTAGACTTTCGATGATTTCATATGGGTCTATACTATATTTGGGTTTAACTCTACTCAAAGAAAAATATTATGATAATTATAAAACTTTCAACAACAACAAAAAACTTCAGCCTCTATATACAAAGCACTAATATATTTCTATAGGACAAAACTAAAATGTATCATAATGTAGAGTATAATTTTAACGTTTTTTACATACATTATGAACACTATACAAGAAGAACGCCTCTGGCAGTCTCGCCTTCATTACGCCATTCACTATACAGTGCGTCCCACAAACTAACGAATCCGAGATTTATCGATGATTTATCATAACTTAATCACAAATACAATAGACAAATGACATACCATTGTAAAGCTTAGAATCTCCTCATTTATCTGAA
The DNA here is from genome assembly GCF_037042905.1 of Lytechinus pictus. Classification (NCBI taxonomy): domain Eukaryota; kingdom Metazoa; phylum Echinodermata; class Echinoidea; order Temnopleuroida; family Toxopneustidae; genus Lytechinus; species Lytechinus pictus. Next base: position 59,113,263 of record NC_087247.1, on the reverse strand, counting down.
ATTACTGAGATTATTTCTCATTAAGGATGAGTGAGCAAAAACAATTTGAAGAGGGGATACCAAAAAGTCATTTGGCGGGCTGTATCTGGGTTTTAAAAAGAAAACCACATTTTTAAAAAGTTCAATATCTGCTCTTTAATTTGATACCTCAATTACAGAAGATGGTCAAGAGATAACAAAGTTCTGGTTTGAATTTTATAAAATGAAGAGGTTTTACAGGCTAGCGTTCAAACTCACTCGACACTCCGTTTTGTTGACGATCAGCCATGCATTAAGTCTTTTGTTAACCATGCGATAGCTTTTGTGGGAAACCGGTGAAAACACGTTTATTTAATAAAATTATGGAAATACAAGCATTGTTTCGAGAGAAGATAACTTTTTTACTTCTTGACCATTTTTTTGTGATTAAGGTATCAAATAAAAGAGCAGATATTGAACTTTTTAGGCATGTGATTTTCTTTTTGAAATTCAGATACCCCCCGCCAAATGAGTTTTTGGTATCCTTTCTTCAAATTGTTTTTGCTCACTCATGCGTGAATGAGGAATAATGTAAGTAATATCAGATGAAAGATGTGATTCTAAGCTTTACATTGGTAGGTCATTAAATTTTAGCTATTGTATTTGTGATTAAGTTATGATAAATCGTCGTTTAATCTCGGTTTCGTTTTTTTCTGGGACGCACTGTATAGCAGCAGTGCTGACTTTGAAAAACAACTATTGAATAGTTATTTACAACCCCCCCACAATTCATATGATAATAAAATACTACGCTCATTGACCCTTAATGACCTTTGACCTTGGTCATGTGACCTGAATCTCAAGCATGATGTTTAATGATACTTGATTACTCTAATGTTTAAGTTTCATGAACCAGATCGATGTTATGTTATGTTATGTTATGTTAAGTTATGATGGAAATCAACAAATACCCCCATCATGGCCAAAGTTCATTGACCCTAGATGACCTTTAACCTTGGTCATGTGATCTGAAACTCAGGCAGGGTATTCAGTAATACTTGATAACCCTTATGTCCAAGTTTTATAATGATGACATTTTAAAGTTTTAACCTTCTGTTAAGATTTGATGTTGACGACGCCGCCGCGGCGTCTATAGTCTCGCTCTGCTATGCAGGCAGGACAAAAAACAACCCTCTTCAACAAATCGTTTCCAGGGCCCTGCTAAATTAGTTTAAATAAAACCTTTCTGTGTTTTATTAGTATGCAGTTTGAAATCACTTCGCCACATTGAGGTTATGTATTAATTGTGATATAAATCATTCACACTGGAAGTAATTGAAATTTCCAATTTTTCTATTAAGTCAGTTTATCGAAGTCATTATGCGAAGGAGAAAATAACATCGAAAAATTATTTTGCCATAATTATTCTACACATATCAACGACAGATACATCAACATACATTGCAAATGATGCGAAACATACAATAGTGATACTAACAATATACAATACAGTCGAAATACAGTCTTTTCATCATGAGTATGGTTTGTCTGCTATCAGATTTTGCAAAAATTGTTATTATCAGACAATTAACAATTATCAGTAAAATGTTTGCTGAAAACAAAATGTTTAAACCATACATCTCGTTACTCTTCTAATATAAAAATCGCTGAGTCTAAGCTAAGATAATCATGAAAAAGATAATAATGATAAATTCAGTAGTTGTAAGACATAGAATGGAATCCATAACAAATGATTGTCTCTAATTATTTCTCTATTACGGTTAATGCTTATCCATGTGAGCTTGAAGTGTGGCAAGATATAGGGCTGTGCTAGTTTAGAGGACATCATGTCCTTTCTGACCTAAAGCATTGCCCGCGCGACAGCGCCGAAATTTTGCACGCACGTTCCTTAGACCACAAGCAGTATAAAAACCCCACCAAAAGGGACCAAAATGATAATTTATTGATTTAATATGAACTGTGTAAAATTATTAATGAAAAATATTATTTGCACAATAGAAATTAGTTTAATTCGATTTGTTTGCAGAGGGCATCTTTGTAACTTTATCAGTACGTTTTGCACCGGGGTTTTGCAAAAGCCAAGTTAATCCTTGTTCAATATTAAGCCAAACAACTAGAGTGAAAAATAATCACCATTTTATGATTTTTATCTCCCAGTGACGGATTTGTTCACAAGCCACATTTTATGAGTTAGATTTATTTCAACAAAGTAAACAAAATACAATCGAAGAAACAATACATATTCAAAATAACACAAACGATTTTAATGATATCATATTAAATATTGAAGATAAATTAAACAGAAACTAAAGCTGCAATTATTTTGGCTATAAAAATGTGGAAATATGCACGACATTGTCTGTTGAAAAGTCACGTAGCGCCTCAGTGTCGCAAATTTAGTTTCAAAGGTTATGCGAGACTTCCCTCAAAAAGTATTAAATTTGCACAGCGTTACATTAATATTTTGAGCGTTTTGGGGGTAAAATGGCGCGAAACATTAACGGCGAATCATGGCACAGAAAGTCAGAAACGATGTTAATAGAGGCTATTTATCACCAAACGAAACCAATCGTACTTTATTTCATACAATTATATCTGTACTCTATAATCAATAATTAAAATAGTTTTAAATGCCAATACATAATATGCAAGGACATTGTCTACTTTAGTAAAAAAGAATCCTGGCAGGCTTCTTAAAATCATGGAAATTATTATGTGGTGATGCTGGAGGCATTGGTACTTAGTGTACCCCCGCTGGATAGTTGAATACCTTGGCTATTTGATGTTGCCAAGGACGTCCGACCCTCTTGTGATTCTGTCTTTTTGTACTTAGCCTGAACGAAATCATCACTGCGACGTTGACCAGGCTTAACATCACCGAACTGACAATGCAGCCATCGAACCCATTGCTCACGTACTTCCTTTTGTCGGACACAGAACATGAGGAACACAAAGAACCCTTGGAGGGAATTGAAGACCAGGAAAAGAATATTAAAGATGAGTCGAGCACCACCGATGGCGAGGAAACCAAACAACCACGTTAACCCGAGGAGAACAGAGATGGCGACAGCGTTCTGGACTCGTTTCCACGTCTCACCGCGACTGGCTTGATTGGTCTTGTGGGCAGCAACGGACTTGCGACATGACAAACGTTGCATGACGAGACCAAATATGATGAAGTTAGTAGCGAGTAAGAGAGCTACGAGGAGTAAGACACCGTAATATAAAGCTGGACCTGGTTTGACGAAGCAACTATTGAGTGACAAACAAAAGACAAGAAATATGCAACGTGCTCAGGAAAAAAATTCACTGAAGATGTATCTTTCTATGATTAATTCTCTTCAATCTATGATACATCAAATCTATTTGAATATTGGAATCCAGAGGGAATAAATCTGTTATCCAAGTAACTACTCGTACTGTTCTTTATGTTGACAATTTAATATCGCCATGTGTTTGTGAATATTGTTTGAATTCATATAGAATTGTCTAATTGTTATTATGTAATTTAGCATGATCATTATTCGATAGTTTTGATATTCCTAAAAATAGAAACTTTGAAAAGAATGAAAAGCGCCAATCAACTTACTATGTTCCATCTCCAAGGTATAAAGAACTATCAACTGCCACTGTTACAATGCAGACGAGAAGAGGTAAACCTGTCAACATGGAATATGATAATGGTTATTATATACTATTTATAAAAGAACTGTAATATTAATACTACAATACGATATTAATTGATACAGATAAAAATCGAAACGTTGCCGATCCTTGGTGTGTTGCCGAATATTTATTGGCATTTCCAGAATATCGTCTTTTCTGTTTTTTAATATAAAATTATTGTGATGATTGTTTAAGAAATCTCTTTGAGGTAATATGTGATAGTTTTTGCAATGTACATTCGTATTTGTCATGCATGATTATCTTCTTAATCACTTCTAACAATAGCAATGATAATTTATTCTAAGTTACATCGGCTCACATAATATTCAGTTTCCTTTTGAACATGTTCAAGTCTTATGATGTTAAAAGAGAGAAAATAACACAAGAAGGGTAAGAAGATAATAATGATTAAGAAAAGAAGAACAAGAATAAGAGGAGGGCGAATGTGAACAAAAAGAAAAGTGATAAAAATGAGAAATACAAGAAAAATAAAAAAGGAGGAAAGGGAAGAAATTAAAAACAAATTAATGGAGACTGTTGAGTACGAAGAATTTGACAAAAATGATCAGACCTAATCCTCAGTACCACGACAAAACATCCACATAGTAAAAAATCTTACACCTTAACAGAGGTGAGGCCTTTATATAAACGACACTTACCATAAGAACAAAGAGATGCCTTGAGCATAAATCGAGACACAGAAGCGTTTAAGACCTTGACGAAAAGAAGGTACATATTAATAGCTTCCACCAACATCCACGACACTGACGATAGCAGAAAGAAATGAATGAGGAATCCGACAACGACGCAGCCCCCGGTTGGATAACGACGGTCGATACCGATGATGAAAACGAGATAAAGTCCGAGGAGGGCAACGCAGAGGTTAATTAGGATCCGTTGAGGTTGCTTTGATCGCAATTTTCTGTTAATGATATTGAAAAGTGTTATTAAGTATTAATAAATCAGCTTTTGAATAAAGGGTCAGTATATATCAGTATCATAATCATACTATGAGTACCATAATTATTCAACGATATCTTGTCACTTTATGGGGGCGAGAAGACCCTCAATCATAGCCATAGGGTACTGTAGTACAAACTTCGAAATTCGAGGGTGGACCCCGTGTCGCCGACCATGATAAAATCATGTTACAATTTGAATTTAGTTTCACGTTTGCGTTCTATGTACAAAATAAACTCCTGTAAATGATAAATAGTGGGAGTGGACCATGAAATCACTTGTATAAGATGTCAAAATCACTCTCATCAATGGGTCCTGACTCGACCTCCGCTAATTCTAATCACTTTTTTTGGAAGGGCCTTTGAAATATTATCGCATATAAGAATTTTGAAGTTTTCCATATCGTACCAAAATTTGGGAACAATGAATATCGGATAATTACGATCATGTTTGGTCCCCTCCATGGCATTAATTCCCAAAGTGTGGTAGTTTCACCATGTGGGTTAATAAGATTGAAAAGGACACATAATTAATTTGAGGTACATTAGAGAAATATTGGAAGTGTGTGAAAATTGGAGAGTATTGGAAAATAGGAGGAAGGATTATTCTTTCGGACCTATTTCACCCTGGGAATTCGAAACAAATAGTTAAGAAAATCAAATTAAAAAAATCATCGAATGAGTTAGCCATTCCACATCATCATGCCATAGCGATTTTTTATTTATTTATTTAGCAATGTTTGCATCTATTTTCAGTCATATCTCTTCACAATAATACTTCAAGTTATTTGGACTAGTGTTACATTCGATTACGTAATGCTATGATTTTTGAAAATTAGTTTCCAATACTGCAAATACTTCAATTCCAATTCAACGTTAGTTCTCTTGAAGAAAGAAAAACAACCACTGGGCTGTTGCGACGGTCTACGACCCAAGTCGCCGGATTGTATATCTATCGATCTGAATATTTACTTTCCATTAAATATAAATATATAAAAATGGGAAATGGGTTTATACCAGTAGAACAGCAAAGCTTGTAAGGTGATCACAAAGACATCTTATTCTATTATCCTCTGGGTTGTCTTCTCGTCGACATCCTTCAGATGACCATCTCCCAACTTGGTCAATTTTGTCCCAGAATACACACGTCCTATTATCTATCATCTCATTTTCTCTAGTCACCTGTATAAAGGAATTCACAAAATTAAAGTAAGGTTGTATCCACAGGTTGTTTTTTTCAAGAAATGTTTATTGATCAACTTACAAAAATAGATTTGAGAAATCTGTTAAAAGCGTTCTCCATAAACAAAGCTAATGAGGATATTGATGTTCTGACTTATTACATAAGAAAGTGGATCCATGATAAATCCCTTAATCGGAAGGGGTGATGAATTGATAACTTTGATTATATCAAAACATATGTTACTACTTAATACATAATTTGTTAATCTATAAAAGGCTGACACTCGAATAACTAACGAATAAAGTTAAGAAAATAAAATGTGTGCCAAGATCGACAGTGATAATACATGAGCAAAAATTTCATGAAATGATTAAAGGTTGAATAAAGGTCGCTGATTCGCTGAAAAGTCTGTAAAATCAGACAAACTCACATTCAGCTCAAGAAAGGTTGTCTCAATTTCACCTCCTCGTGGCAAACCTTCAATGACAGCACCCTCTACGGTCGCTGATATAATCCTGGTACCGACTGCTAATCGACGACCACCACCGAGATCGTAAGGTTGGTCTGGACTAATGAACAACTTACTGGTCTGAAATATGAAGAACGTCACCGGAACAATTCCATTTTCTGTAAAGTAGGTAAAGAGAAAAAAATACTGCTTTACATTATTTTTATTACTATATGATTTTGGTTGGAAGTTTGATTCGATGGAGAATATGGCTTTCCTTCAAAATAGGAATAAACCAACTCTACAGATTAAGGTATTTCTACTAATCTTTCCCTATATATAGATTACCACTATGCTAAGAAATATATTATGAATAATATAATCTGTATTAACATATTCGTAAAATTGTTGTCTTTGTGGCACTTGTTGTTTCGTACTTTCCAAAATGAAAAATATTTTAATTTGTAAACAAATTTTCGGCATTACTCCTATGTGTTTAACATCGCATGCTCATTTGTCCCCGGCAGACTGCATTTGCATATTAATGAGTCTAAAAGAAGAGGATCGGGGGTATTTGAATTCCAGTACATCGTGATTTGTGAACCAGAATTACCTGGTGGTTTAGTCACTGCCCGGAAAGTAGTAGATGGCAGGTTCGAATCCCACTGGTTCAATTTTTTCTGACTTATAATTTTCATTACAGATCCAGCATGCGATCTTTAATACATAGGAATAATGCAAATTATAATGCAAAATATACAAATTATAATTTTTCCCTATTAAAGCCTCTTTATTTACAAATAATATTTTGTTCTTATGGCATGTAAGGGTCAACTTATTGTAATGTACGTTATTTTCTTGGAGTAGATTTTATCATTGTTTTTTTTTTTGGGGGGGGGGGGTGGTGGAAATGAATACGTTGTAGGCCCCTTAAAACTTTTTCATCGGGTAAAAAGAACAAGCTGCCATTCAACTAAATGCAACTGCACGAGTTCTTTTGGAACAAGAAGTTGCTTTTGATTACATTCGCTTGCAGTAATTTTGACTCTTTCTAGAAAAAGACTTGCGTAAATTGTGTTTTAACGTACATAAATCATTACATGCTTCTGAAAAAGTACATTAACATTCTAAAAGTATTGAAGTGTTTAGAGATTAGTCAGTCCTCTGATCGATTTTAAAATAGAAACAATTTGACAAAAGAATATTTGGACTTATTCCTATAGCGTATATGAGGCCGCGAGTTTTGATAAAACAAACTTCGCGAGAGAGCGAACGGAGCAAATGAGGCAATACAATTAACATTTTATTTTTGCCATATATTTTTGCCATGTCTTTGGCAAATGAAATGTAGGTCACTGGATCCAGTAAGGATTTTAGGAAAATTCACTACATTTCGTAATTTGCTTAATGTCCTAACGATCTACTGTTTCCCACCTAGTAAATATGGGGGCAACAGGCCTAGAATATCCGGTGGCAGAAAAATTGCTGCATCGACGGTTGCTTTAGGAATATCATCAAGGTTGAAGTACACCATTGTGTCATTTTCATTCAACTGATTGAGAAGATTACTCTTCTGTTCGTCATCCGGAGATACCAAGGTAGCGAATCCTAAACCTTGCAGTAGACTGGCCTCTGGAAGTTGTAGAGCTACCACAGCTATACTACTTCCGACGATAGTGAGGTTGTTACCATCACCTTGGGTCTGGAATAAAGTGATCTGTTGTTCCAAGAAATCAAGAATCCTTGTCGGAGCTTCGACATCCACGGCATCTACAAATTCTGTATCGGGAGCACCGAGGACGTTGTCTACGATCTGGAGAGTATTGTTGGTGACCTGATTTAAAAAAGCATTGGATAATTGTTTCTATTGTAACATGTCGTCATGAAATAATAACTGATATTTTTGAAATATTTATTCGTCTTCTTTGAGACAGAACTCTCATTTACTTCGCGAAAAAAAATCCAAAACCATAAAATATTTAGTCCAGTGTGTAGTTGTGTCAAGATGGTTGTGCCAGCAGAAATTGTGTGTTATTTAAAGATACAAACTTAAACCAGCTTTTGTTATTTTCTTATCGATATTGATTTGTTCATTCAGTAATCGTTATCAAGACAGCATTTAAAAAGCTTGAGGAAAAATATAATATAACAAAAAAAGATATTTCTGATATTTTTCTAAGACCACGAAAATCGACTCTGAATAGTAGACTCAGAGAATTTCAATATAAAATATTACACAATATACTATACACAAAAAAATATTTATATTTATTTAAAATGACAACAGATGATTTATGTTCATTCTGCAGTAAAGAAGAAGAAACATATGATCATATATTTTTTTCATGTGATAAGATAAAAACTATATGGAAAGAATGTGGGAACATGCTTCAACTCCCTATCATTACAAATATAGATAAAAAAAGGTGTACACGTAGGCGTGGAATGTTCAACTAAAGGAGAGGCTCAATTATTAAATCACATAATAATCCTAATAAAGTATATGATTTTAAAGAATAGTAGAAACACAAAAGATCCACCGACCCTTAACCATATTAAGGAAAAAATACAAGAAGATAGACTAGAAGAAAGAAAACTAGCTGAACAGAGAGGTCTATTAACAAACCATTTCAGAAAATGGGACAATTTATTTTCTGGGGATGCTGGGGCAAAGAAAGTTTCAAGCATACAGTTATTAAACACTCTAAATGCGAGGGAGATGGTCTGGTCCCTACTGTTGCACTCCTCTTGGAGTGGATCGGGGCGGTCTTTTGGGGGTGGGCTTTGTATCCTTTTGGTGCATTGTGGTTACTTCTGGAGTGAAAAAAAAATCATTTATAAAATAAATATACGCTGTTCGCTCCAGAGGGAGCTATGGTGCGCTCTCTGGGATGTAGATCCCGCTTCTAAGGTGACTGGACTCTTTATCTATCTCTGGGAGGGGTGTGATTGGGGGCCGGAGTGTCTCTTTGCATTTGGAGTGAGGATTTAGGTGCACAAGTTAGATCATGGTTGCGGCACAGAATGCAGATCGAAATGGAGGGTAGCTAGGTTGAGGGGAGGGAAGAAGGCCGCGCTTCCTGGGCTGGGCTTAGATGGGATATGGAGGGGGGTGGGGGCAGTGGGATGGGAGGGTGTTTTACTTCTTTACTCATTCAGTTCAATTGCGTTGCTATACAATTTTTTTGTTATGTCTGTATTTTTTTCTTTCTACAGACTAAGTATTTACTTTGTTCTAGATGACTCGAATGTTATATTCTGTATTTTTTGTATGTATAATTTTTTGTATTATGAATAATTATTTATTTGACTTTGTGAACAGTGTTTTGTTGATATTATATTACTTGTATGATTTTGAACTGAATGATTTTAATAAATACTATTACAAAACAAAAAAATAGTGCCAAGTTATCACTTTGGGTGAAAAAATTAAGCTAATTTGTGGATCCAACGTTTAACCTCACTACTATCTGCTTTTTTTTTTAAATTTTCATTCGCACTTGTCGAAAAAAGTACGAGTAACCTAGACACGGTTTATTGTATGGGATGACAATATACCTCCGTGGATGGATCCATGACGTCAACAATTTTCTGCAGAGCAATAGAAATGGCTCTTATACCTTCGGCATTAATATCACCACCATTAGAAGTAGCTTCAGCAACATCGTAAGAATACTCTGTTACATTGTCTGGCGTCACAACAGCCTGTAATTACAAATAGAATCGGACAAAATAAACATAAATTGGGTTGTATTCAGGTAAAATGGTGGATATATTCATGTTAATGTCGCTTGTCCAATTGTTAAAATGATGAGAATGACGCATTGCATTATTAGTATTTCATGCTGAATGTATATTCAAGATTATGGAACATTCATAAATTGTTCATTCATTTGTTTTCATTGATATCTCACCCATCTCCATTTCTTTTCTCCTTGCTTTTTTTTACATTCTTTATTCTTCCATTTTCTCCTTCAAGATATTTTTAAACTTTTAATCTTCGACTTTTCTTCCTCCTTCTCATCTCCTTTTCATCTTCTTCTTTCTCCTCATCAAAATCTTTCTCAAGACCACTACGACGAGTATGTAATACGAATGCCAAACTGGTGTTTTCATTTCCAAGAATACAATATGTCTTACCCTGGCAATGTTGTTGAGAACTTCATTCGTATCTGTCCCCACAAAGCAATCGAGAAGCACAGGATCGTCCCAGAGAGCTGGTGACAAGAAATCCCCACGACACGTTCGTCTAGCTCTTGGAACGGGGGCTAAAAAGACAATATGGTATTATTTGAATTGATATTACGTCCCTTGTTACGGTTACGGGTGTGTGTTAAAAGGAATACAATATGCATCGAATTTCTCTTCATTTTCGAGGAATGCACCTTCTTAACCTAATAAAGATAAATATATTTATTAGCCTGCATGACTTGAATTGCATGTGCAGTGCAATACCAGAGTGCACTGCATAAGCACCGAAATCTGACAGACCCCAATTTATGTGAAAAACTTGCTGTGCAATATCGTGTCATATTGTACGATTTAATGAATACTGATCGTTAAAGATTATAAAAAAAAAGATCATATCGGATGTCTTTTCATCACCATGATACCAAAAATATCCCAATCGTTAAAGCTAATATTGCACTCATCTATGATTCTCGCTATATTGGCCGTAACTCATGCAGTATCCTAAACCATCCAATATATATATTTTTTTCATTCAAAGGGAACCCTTTCCATCAGGCGGCTCCTGGTTATTTAACATACGCCTATTTTGTTCATTGAAGTGTAAAGCAAGATTGTGACAGTAAATAAATAGGACGTGGTATAGATGGGGGTGAATAAAAATGAAATGAAATGGTAAAATTCGCAAAAATTATTGAAGTTCTTCAATTTTAATTGAATATAATGTGCACTTTTTTCTCAACTATCGGCAATGGTACAGTACATAATACTGACTTACTATTATTAGTGTATTCATTACATCGTTCTTGGCTATCAGCTGTCTGGTCCAGTGGTGTAGTAGGGAAGGTTAGGGTTCCGAACGCACCCGTGACAACAGATGCCGTACAGGATGCTAAGAATGTCAATCACACACACAAGAAAAAAAATATTAAAGGGGACGTTCACCCTGAAGAAAAGTTTGTTGCAAAAATGGCAGAAAATAATAATAAAAAATATTGATGAAGGTTTCAGGAAAATCCATTGAAGATTAAGTCATTAAAATTTCTAGTTTTGGATTTGTGACTTCATAAACGAGCAGCTGCCCCACATATATAAAATATATTAAATTAAATTTTTTTTTAATGGTTCTTGATGACTTATTTCTTTCGTTTTTTTTTTTTTAGGAACGGATGTGAAATGAAATGTCTATTGTTACAATGAAGGTAAAGCAAACACAATTTTCTGAGAAAATGACATTTCTTTGTTTTATTACCATACGATATGTAGAAAAGCTGCTCGCATATGACGTCACTAATCTAATTTTATCATTAAAAAAAATTCTTTTATGGATTTTTCTCGTCAAAACTTCGGCAATATTTTTTTAAATATTTTTACTGTAAACTCTTTGTCAGGGTGAAATTCCCATTTTACAATGACTCAGATTGAATATTTGAAATGAAATTTCAGATGCAAGTGATTTATGAAAGTTACTAATCAGTACATTTTTGTAGAGTGAATTCTCGTTCTACTTTGGACCGAACTGTGCGTCTTTTTAGACATTATACTAAACAAAAGCTAAATTTACTCTCAAAAGATGGAAAATTCACTCCAAAAGGACAGGTCTCTATTTAGTGCCACTCTATGCCTGTGTCACTCTGAGAGGAGTGCGAAATAAATCAACATACTAGCCCTTTTGCACATACCGCTAGCGTATATAATTATTGAATATAACTTCTAATTTTCATAGTTCCTTATCATTATATTTAGGCGATCTCTTATTCAAAGAGCAAGTGTGTCGTTAATTTGTTTTCAGTATTTGCATTCAACCGCTCAAGTTAATTGATCCATTTTGCTGCGTAATAGACATGCAAATCATAATGCTGTTGACAAATCACAAATGCAGCTTCCGTTAATATTCCAGCCGAGCGAAATCACTCCTCACGTGCAAGAAACTTGTTATTTTGGCACTTGCCATCCTTACATAGCATTTAATAGGACGTGTAGCGACGTCTTTTATAATATCGCCTTACAGATACTATAACGAAAATAATGTATAGGGCCTAGATCTATATCAGAGCAAGAATATGTATATAGAAAGGGTAAAAAGTCTGCATTTAGTTTGCCATCCCACTGATTAATATTTATTTATCATTATGATATTAAATTCTATCTTCGTATATTTGTCACAAAATTTGCCATAACATACTTACATGCACTACCCACAACAACGCTTCCCGGTACGATCTGATTAGAGAAAAAACTTCTTTCAGGACCAAACCCCGTGGCCAGGTTAGACTCCAGGAAAAATGTGGTGTCATTCACGATTTCAATCACACTTCCATTAAACACGCTACTATCGACGTTGATGATGTAGTCAACGATCGTGCTGCCGTTACGAGTATTCACGATAGTAGGGAACTCAAAGCTTCCTACATTGTCGAGCAATGAGATGGATAGTCGACTTGTGCCGTCGTCATTAATGAAAGCATTATTTATCTGAAATGATATAAAGAGATACATCCTTATTCTGTCATTTTCTTCATGATAATCACAGCCTTTTCTTCTCCGCATTGGCGTATCTCCTCCTTTGATCTTTACCATCTCATTATCCTACGTATTTTTTTCTTCCAATGGAAAATCTTTATAGCTTTCTAAGGTCCTATAAGGGATTAATCAGATTAGGATATTTCTTCCATATCTTTTGCCTATATATCCTATCTATATTCTTCAAGTTCTAATATCATCTTATATGATATCCATGAAAGAACATTATCCAGGTCGTAAGACTGGACCCTCGACAATTCACACCAAGTTTTACAACCATCATAAGCACATTGATCTTGTGTGCTGCATAACTGTTGGGGGGGGGGGGTTAAGTTCTAGGTACATGTGAATTGTAACAGCAAAGTAAAAGCCTTTGGGGGGTTCTATATAGTTTATAACTCTGGAATTTTCATGGTGTGTACACAATTTATTGACAACATTATGGGCCCCCAAAAATAAAATGAGATAAAAAAAATATTAAAAAATAAAAATATTAAAAAAAAAGCAAGAATGAAAATGTACTCACTGGTTGTCTGAACATAGGTGCTAACTCAGAAAATACTTCAGGAATGCCATAATCAACAAATTCACCTTCAAATGCAACTGAAAAGGCAACTCTTGTAACCCCTGAAACGATAAAATTAATAAATAGTGGGAAAGTGGGGGTAAAACGGACCCTGGGGTAAAACGGACCATTGGGTAAGAGGAACCCACCCCGTTATCGCCATGAATCGCCTGCACTGTGTCTAAATGACATTATTGCGTAATTCGTTAAAAAAATATGGACCTGACAAAAGTTCCATTTTCAGGAGAGGAAATAATGTCGTTTGTACAGTGGTGAACGCAAAATGAGGGGTACCTGATGCTATTTTGAGTGTCTATAGACCTTAAAGTTATTTTTGTGAAGAATTTGCCATTTCCATTTTTTATTTTGGGTGATTTTGTTATAAAGCATGAACGTATCGAGTGATGAATGAATTGGCATGTTTCGGTAGGAGGTCACTGGCGCGTGTTATTTTATTTCAGCACAAAATGTGCCAAAACAATTAAATTTACATTGCATTCATTTCAATATAGGTAAGATAAAGATAGTTAAGATTGGGCAAGAATTCCTGACAAAATCTGACAATGAAGCCTGATTGTGAGACGATTATGCCTTTTTATTTTACTTAGAAAATTGTTGATATGAAAAGTACTTTTTTTGGGGAAAATATGGTATTGATTGAATATTGCATTGCATAGCAGATTTAAGTTGATGACCTTTATGTGCAGGTAACACAATGACTAGAAATTACAAACGGAGATCAACGAGAAACTCATTGAATCCAGGTGATAGGCCTACGGATGCAAAACGGACATTCACTCAAACAAATTTGAGCTTTATTTTCAAGAAAACTTTTGGGAAATGAAGAAAATGAACAAGGGCCTTTGTAGGTTTTACCCAATCCTACCCTGCGTTGCTCTTAGAAATCTTGGGGGATATGACGAGCCAAAGTTAGGTGATTCGTTTTACCCCACTTTCCCCAAAGAGAAATTGAGAGAAGAATGCATGAATGTGAGTCGTACTGTATCTTATTTAGCGAAGAGTGTAGACATCTTTTTTTAAGGCGAAAAAAATCACTCATGAACAGTGGCGTACCTAGGATTTTCCAAAGGAGGCAAATTCGTCCGCCAAAAAAATTGACAAGCAAAAAAAAAAGGTCTTCAACCACAAATAAGGATTTCGTACCAGAAAAAAATTTGACAAGCAAAAAAAAAAAGTTCAAAGGAGCGGGCCACTTGTGGCTCGTCAGGGATCAGTTGTGCCCCCCCCCCCCCCCCCCGTAGGTACGCTAATGCTCATGAAGCTCCTATTGTGGAAATAAAATATGCTGGCAAAGTTTTTTGTGTGCTTATTGAACATTCTTATTTTTGTTTTAAGATGGGCTGATGTTTAAATTCTATCCTGGATACATAGTAATAATAACAAAATTTTCTTGTGACCTATCATTATGTCAACAAATCAGTAAATTAACCAAAATTAAACTTGGGTATATTGTAATCTTCTTATCCTCTTGAATTCTAATCCAAACATATCGGACAAAGATATGAAATGAGTGTTACTGAAGTAGGCATAAGTGATGACCTTACCCTCAACATCCAGAAGGACAGGAGTAGTAGCCTCCGATACATCACGGTAAGTTCCACCACCATATCCCTCACAGTAGTAGTAACCCATGTCTTCAACGGTGAAGGGGTCGAAGCGGAGGAATGGCGAAGGTGATTCAAATGGTGTCGCTGAGCCACGACTAGTTATTCGCCACCACAGGAGGCGTACAGCACCTTCTATAGGGCAAGGAATGTCGTAGCTTTGGAACAACTGCAGACTGGGAACAACAACTTCACCAGTGACCACAGGCTCTATTCAGAGACAGACAAAAATACAAGTTAACGTTTTTCATGCTTGTGAATTTGCACTGAGGCAAGTGGAAGGTCATGGGTTCGAACCCGATCAAGGTATTTCATTGTGCTGTTCTTGATTCAGGTGAGTAATGGATCCCTTGAATGATTCGCAGTAGCTCAGCTACAACAAGGGTAACTAGAATAGATAGAGAAACTACATAGACCGAGTATTAATTCTGGAAATATTTGTGTTCGTTCAATCCGGAAAGTAAAAAAGCAAGTGTATGAGAACAGCTTTGTATTATAAATCTAGCACTCGATCGAACGTCAAGTGGGATTTCGAATTTCCAAACTGAATCTTAAAAAGAGGTACCATAACATTTCATTTCAATTTTCAAAACACCATGATTATGTCAGTGTTTAAAAAGTACACATAAGTTCATACAAAGCAATAACTTTAATAACAAGTGGAATGCCTCTGGCCGTCTCACCTGCATCACGCGATTCAATATAGCAGCAGTGCTGATTTTGAAAACTACTATAACTCGCACAAGATGTTCAGTGATACTTGGTTACTCATATTTCCACGTTTTATGAACTAGACCAATATACTTATAGAGATATGATGGCAATTCAACAAATACCCCCAACGTGGCCAAAGTTCTTTGACCTTACATGACCTTTGACCTTGATCATGTGACCTGAAACTCGCACAGGATGTTCAGTGATACTTGATTACTATTATGTCCAAGTTTTATGAACTAGACCAACACACTTTCAAATTTATGGCTGTAATTCAACAAATACCCCAATTTGGCCAAAGTTCATTGACCCTAAATGACCTTTGACCTTGATCATGTGACCTGAAACTTGCACAGGATGTTCAGTAATACTTGATTACTATTATGTCCAAGTTTCATGAATCAGATCCATAAACTTTCAAAGTTATGATGGTAATTCAACAGATACCCCCAATTCGGCCAAAGTTCATTGACCCTAAATGACCTTTGACCTTGGTCATGTGACGTGAAACTCATGCAGGATGTTCAGTGATACTTGATTAACCTTATGTATAAGTTTCATGAACTAGGTCCATATATTTTCTAAGTTATGATGACATTTCAAAAACTTAACCTTAGGTTAAGATTTTGATGTTGATTCCCCCAACATGGTCTAAGTTCATTGACCCTAAATGACCTTTGACCTTGGTCATGTGACATGAAACTCAGGCAGGATGTTCAGTAATACTTGATTAACCTTATGGCCAAGTTTCATGAACTAGGTCCATATACTTTCTAAGTTATGCTGTCATTTCAAAAACTTAACCTCAGGTTAAGATTTGGTGTTGACGCCGCCGCCGCCGCCGCCGTCGCCGTCACCACCGCCGCCGCCGTCGGAAAAGCGGCGCCTATAGTCTCACTCTGCTATGCAGGTGAGACAAAAATTAATTTCATGAATAAATGTTGAAAATGCTGAAAATCAAAACGCCGCAATACTTTTCATAAAGCAAAACTTTTAAACATAATCACTTTCCTTTTAAGTTATGAAATGTTTATGTGTCAGTCACACTAAGGAAAGTAATCTAGGATTCAAGATATAGGATGATGCATTTTTTTCAGATTAAGAGTATCACAATCATCCACATGATTTAAAACGGTGGTTTTGAAAGACTGGTCAATGGTCAATCGCAGGGTTAAATGTATTTAGGGTATATTATTTTCCCAAAGTTTTTTTTTTAAGACTAGCCAAACGTGTTTAGGGCATTTTTCCCCCAAGCATTTTCCCCGGGGCTTTTTCCTCCTCGTTTCTGAAAAGTATTCGGGTTCTTCAATCAATAGTATGTTCATCGAAAGCATATACTAATAACTCGTTGGGTAGATTAATGACGAGAAGGATAAGATTTATGTTTCGTCATGCAGGTGAGACAAAAATGAACTATGTTGCCAGATGAATAAACTTACCAAGTGCTGTAACTTGCACTGTTGAAGTGACTCTGCCAGCAATATTTTCAGCGATGCAGGTAAATCTGTTAAAAGGAATTTCAGGCAGGTGAAGTTCATACACTCAATTACTATCAGGAATTCTGCCCATTATCTTTTCTTTTACCCCACTCCCCCCAAAAATATTATACATCATTGACTGATGATTGATTGTCATCATTTGTGAAAGCCATAACGTAGGAAATTAATCGTTGATTGCTTGTAAAATATTTGGATATTAAGTGATACAATATTATTTTGGAAAATAAAAGAACCATGATGAAGGGTGAAAACGATTATATATTTGAATAAAGAATACAATTATTTCAATTTTTTCTTCATATCTCAGTATGAGTAGTCATCATGTAAAGGATCAAAATACTGCTGTCACCCGACATATAATTTTGTTCAATGATTTTCACTCTCCATTGTGAGATTGATAGCTGGAAGGGTATAATTATTTGAGGTTCCTATCTTTTATTGTGTCTGATTGGCAAAGATATGTTTTTTTTTTTTACTGTTTTCAGTGACTTTCGAAAATCTGTGTGTGTGTGGATGTGTATATGTGTGTGATATGCCAAATAAAATCGTATTTGGCTAGAAAGCTGTACATAAAATCCAAATTTTAAATACTCAAATGACATGCAAGGGGGGGTGGGGTGCACGCAGGTAACTGATTGACGTCCTGGGGCGTCTATATAGAGGGTTGTCTCCCTTACCAAAGTTTGCTTATCGAACAGAGCTAAGGTTAAATATTGCCAATATTCTTACATAAATCCACTGTAACTAGGTTTATTCATAACATGGACCTGTTAGGGTAGTAGGTCCAAGTTCAAAATAATCATAGTTCAAACTACATTTAGATTTTTTTTTTTTTTTGGGGGGGGGGGGAGCATCCCGTGTCTGGTAGAAGGCTCGTTCCAGGTGTGACCTTAAGGAGTTGGGCCAAAGAAGGGTGTTTTTTTCTTCCAATTGAGAAAACAGTTTTGATGATAGTCCTCGTCGTATGAATTTAAAGGGGAATGAATTTGATGCTTACTGACGCGCGACAAATGTTTAGAGGATATAGGGCCTAGCTGTATTAAAACTGCGCGCCTGCTCATTAATAAAGGTCAAGTCCATCCCAGAAAAATGTTGATACGAATAAATAAATAAAAATCAAACTAGCATAACACTGAAAATTTCACCAAAATCGGATGTAAAATAAGAAAGTTATGACATTTTAAAATGTCGTTTATTTTTCACAAAACAGTGATATGCACAACTCAGTGACATGCAAATGAGACAGACGATGATGTCCATCACTCACAATTTTTTTTTTATTGTTTTAATTATATATTTTTTTAAATAGATTTGACGATAAGGACCAACTTTACTGAACCATATAGTATTAAACAATGCTAATGCTACATGTTTAGGGACGACTTAAATACTGTTTCACTTGGCAATGAGGAAAATATTAGAATATTTCATATAATAAAATACATAAGAAATAGTGAGTGGATGACATCATCATTCACCTCATTTGCATACTGACCAGGATGTGCATATTTTTTTTTATTTATTTTTTTTAATTAAGCCAAACTTTAAAATGTCATAACTTTCTTATTTTACATCCGATTTTTATGAAATTTTCAGTGTTATTCTTGTTGGATTTTTCTCTTTTTATTCAAATCATCTTTTTGTTTGAGTGGACTTGTCCTTTATTAACAGGCAATAGTGTAATGACTTGTTCTTACGTAATATCTGTTCCGTTTGACAATGTGATTAGCTGATTGATAGTTATAGGGCTATCAGGAGGAGATTCTCCAAAGAATTGCTGTAAAGCAGGTTCGAAGCTGACAACAGGTTGTGGTCTCCCGAACGTAGTACACGAGATAAAGACGACATCACCAGGATAACCAGTTTGATTTCCAGATATAGCCAATATTTCGGGTGCAGCTTTATGTAGCGGTAGGGATATCATAAAAGAAAAAACACACACACACATAATCGAAGAATAGACAAACAGCGGGGCGGTATACAAAGAAACAAAAAAATGTAAATGAAACATCAAAATCGTTTCATTAACAATAATATTCGTAATAATTGATCTGCAAACCCGACATTGATGTGCAGCGCTACTACTTATCAACTTATATAATGATGATGTGACATCAATTGGCGAATCAATATTTCAGCAATAAAGGTATAATAAACGGATGATTTTGTTTTAATTATTAATTTTCATTTGTATTGTCATGTCATTATTGTCATTAATCCACCAGCATTGTTCATGTCTGGAGTGTAATGGCTTCTTGGGCATGTTGGGAAGCGTCGTGGCCATCAAGGTGATGCTAAGTCATGACACTCAAATTTCATACAGAGGGCGATTGAGGGTTCAAATCCCAATAATGAAATTAATTCATTTCTGTAAGGTTTTAAATTATCTACTTTGTACTAAACCCGAGAGTGGCGAATGGAGGTACCTGGCGGGAGTTATTCCTTGATTAAAATGAGCCTTGGAAAACAACAGTTCAATCTCAATCCGGATTGTACGCGCTCAATGTTTGTAATTATCATTATCATTAGGTCTACATGAAAGCTATATTCACAGACTCATTAAAGTAGTCAAAATAATGTTTTATTCACGATCAGGGATGACGCTGGGACATGTTGATATAGGAGGGGCAAGATATCTGCAAGGGCCGCGGAAGCGGGGGGCTGGGGAAGAGGTGGGCTTCAGCCTCCCACTTTTTTCCAAAACCGTGTACAAAAACGAAAAAATTACCATATGATTTTTTGCATGGGCAGCCCCCCCCCCCCACTTTGAAAACCGTTCCGCGGCCCCTGATCTGAAGATGAGATAACTTTTTGTCAATCGCATAATCAGGGTATTATACATTTACACAACGAGATAACTACTTTGACATCTATTTCTTTTATTCTTTAAAAAAATATTGTTTCCCTTCTTTTTCGCCCCCTGTTTCCTTGTCTGTTTTCACTTGAAAGATCATGGAAGCAGGCATTACATAATGTCGCTGTGCACCCCTTATTTCGACTATCATCTTTCTATACTTACAGATACATTTTCCATACATAGAAGACACAAATTGATGCCTTTCCCGAGGTTGACATGATGGTGCACCATTCCTCCTCAGATAAGGCCACGCTGCAGCTAGACATGGACTTCCCAATAGATTAAAACAAGCTGGAAATCCCCCTGGATCAGCATATCTGATAAAAGTACAAAGTAAAGAAATATAGGGCTATTTAAGTATACATCATAATGATTGTGTACTACACACACTGCTTTTGGATTTTATTTCTACATCACGAATATTTTCAGCGAGAATTGAAGCGGTTCTTTGTGTTGACAAATTTATGTTACAATCAGCCAGAAATCTATCAACCATTAACCACGTTGTAAATAAAAATGTGAAAAACTAACGCCACCACCCTTGGACTCGATCAGGTGCTTGATATTCATCGAGAAATCTGAGTTGGACCCCCCCAAAAAAAAGTGAAAGAAAGAAACAAATAGATAAAGGAGATATGCACTATACCGGATGATGGGAAATAAATCAAGTTTTATGCTTCATTGTTTAAAAATCCTTTAATAAAACCATGGATCTAGTAGGATCCATGATAAAATGACCCGCAGATATTGGCAACACATTCAAAATATAAACTTATTACATATTAAAACTAAAGTATGTTGACTGAAAAACATTTTCTAACACAGGGTACCAGCCAACAAAACCAAAACCAAGAAAGATGTCCTTTGTAAATAATAAGATACGCCTTGGTATTCGCTATTGTCAAAACACCTGTATGTTCTCATTAAAGGAGAATGAAACTCTTGGAGCAAGTTAGCTTTTGTTAAAGCAGAAAAATCAAAGAATAAGATCAACAAAAGTTTGAGTAAAATAGGACTAGCAATAAAAGAGTTATGATCATTTGAATGTCTAGATCACTAATGCTATGGAGATCCTCCCATTGGCAATGCGACCAAGATCTATGATCTCACAGATGAACAACTCTCCCCTTTTGGACACTGAAAATATACCCCAAAACATCTCTTTTTGCTCATTCTAATCATATGACAAACGATTCATCAATGATATAATGTTGTGAAACCTCTGTACTTGTCCTCTCATAAAGAGAACACATCACCTTGTGATAGACTCTATAAAAGTGAGAATATAAGTGAAATAAGTACTAAAGTAATGAGGGGGTTGTACGTGTGTGACATCACAGATCTTGGTCGCATTGCCAATGGGAGGATCTACATGGCATTAGTGATCTCAATATTCAAATGCTCATAACTTTCTTATTATTCATTCAATCTTCCTCAAACTTTCAACAATATGTTTCTTTGATTTTTCTCTTTGATATGGATTCAGCTGGTTTCAAGGGTTTCATTCTCCTTTAAGATGCACATAATCACTAAGTGGCAGATCTCGTTCGATCAAAGAAAATATATGATAGCGTTGAATGCCCATCTCTAGGTCCATCATTGAATTCATATTGCACGATTCGACAATGTTCATGCTTGTTACAATATCTGCATGTTTATGAGATTTGAGGAGCATGTAATGATCCTGCCAAAAGAGGGCGCTAAAAACTTTACTTATTAAATGCTACTCTCTGGACTATACGGAATCCGTGTTACTACTGTTTGATTCTGACTCATAATATAACTTGAAACATGATGGCAGCGGTGAAAAGTTACCTATTTCCGTAGAACAGTTAATATTCTTCTCTCTGAACTCTGTTATGTATCTGCAAACTGTGATTTCAACTGGATTTCGCTAGCTTTCTGAGAGTCATTCCTGCATGTGTCCCACATATGTAAGTCTGTGTCCTGTTTTCTACATTAGTTCGCTATTGGTGTGAATTATCATTCTGACTTACTGTGACTACTGTTGATTGCATGATGACTGATGATAATCATAGTGATGGGTCTCCTTCCGAGCTTCAGCATGGAGCTACTTTTGCTAAGCCTTCCATTCAACCCCTGGGCATTTTAATGCGTCTGCTGGAAATAATGTCGCAGAGGAGTGGAAAATGTGGAGCCAGCAATGGGAAAATTACTCTATTCTCACAAATCTCTCTCAACAACCTGATCGTTATCAGACTGCCCTTCTCCTTCACAGTGTTGGACCGGAATGTCTTCGCGTCTACGATGGCATGAAATTTGCTACTGAGGCTGATAGCATCAAATGTTCTGTGATTATGGACAAGTTTAACACACATTTCCTTGGAGAGAGCAGAGAATTCTTTGAGAGATTTAAATTCAACCAGCGCAATCAAGAGAGTGGTGAATCCATTGAGCAGTATGTCACGGTTCTTCGTATGATGAGCAAAACGTGTGGATTCTGTGACTGTATGAAAGACAAGCTGCTTGTTGATCGTGTCCTACTCGGTGTGCGTGATGATCGAATGAGAGAACTACTCATTTCGAGATCTGACCTTGACCTCACGACTGCTATAGACGTGTGTACAGCTGTAGAGGCTACTTCTGTCCAAATGAAAGCTCTGAGTCAAAAGAATGAAGACATACATAAGGTTGGACAGAGACATTTCCCAAAGTCTGGAAGAAAGAAGTATAGCACGCAGAAACCAAAAGATCTACAGAAAGGTAAATCAGAGGTTAAGAAGTGCAAGTTCTGTAACAGGGTTCATGAGATGAAAAAAGAGTCCTGTCCAGCATGGGGACAAAAGTGCAAAGCTTGCAGTAAGCCTAATCACTTCAAGGGATCTTCAGTGTGCAAGACCAGGAATGTTCACCATGTCGGAGATGATGACTACTCATCCTCAGCTGAAAGCATTAGTTTTGTGCAAATTAATGCAGTGGATATGGACAAAGAGCCAATTATCTGTAACATGCTTATCAACAATCAGAGGGTACCGTTCCAACTGGACTCAGGTGCAACAGTGAATCTTCTTCCACAAAAGTATCTAAAAGAGGAGGATGTAGTTCAGAGTGCAAACATCCGTCTATCTATGTGGAATAAAGCTACAACTCAGGCTATTGGCAAGTGTAAGGTGATAACCAGAAATCCTGCTACTGGCAAGAAATACAAAGTTGAATACATTGTAGTAAAGGAAGATCTACCTCCACTGTTGAGCAAAACAGCAGGGGAAAAGATGCAGCTCATTACTGTTCATTATGATTCCCTTGAGCTAGTACGCAACATAGTTCCTGAGGACGTTGCTGAGATAATTCCTGACCAATATCCTGATGTGTTCTCGTCTTCTTCAATTGGCACTCTGCCTGGAAGTCCTGTTCATCTGACAGTTACGGATGATGCAATGCCTACTGTTTGCCCAGCTAGAATCATCCCTGAATCCTTGAAAGGCAAAGTAAAGGATGCACTTGATGATCTTCAGGCAAAAGACATCATCGAAGAAGTCAGCTCTCCAACTGATTGGGTAAATCAGATGGCTGTGGTGCAGAAAAAATCTGGTAAAGTACGTGTTTGTCTAGACCCCAGACCTCTCAACATCGTGCTTAAGAGGGAGCACTATCCCTTACCTGTCTTAGATGATATTCTACCTCAGCTTTCAGATGCTACAGTCTTTTCAATCTGTGACTTGAAAGATGGATACCTTCACTGCAAGTTAGATGAAGAGTCTAGTTTACTGACTACTTTTGCCACACCCTGGGGAAGGTACAGATGGAAACGTCTTCCATTTGGTTTGAAAGTCAGTAGTGAAATCTTCCAAAAGAGGCTTCACCAAGCACTTGATGGTCTTTCTGGAGTCCGCTGTGTGGCCGATGACATCATCATCTGGGGCAACAGTGATGCTGAGCATGATGCCCGACTACATTGTCTACTGAAGAGATGTCAAGCTGTTGGCATTGTGTTGAACAAGGATAAATGTCAGTTCCGACTGAAGGAAATCACATTCCTTGGCCACATCGTATCCAGCTCTGGACTCAAACCTGATCCATCAAAGGTCGAAGCTATCCTGAACATGACTGATCCTTCTTGTAAAGATGACATCCATCGCTTGCGTGGCATGGTAAACTACCTATCCAGATACCTACCTAAGTTATCAGATGTGATGAAACCTCTCAATGACTTGACGCATAACAACTCAGCGTGGACTTGGGACTCCAACCACGACAAAGCTTTCAAGGTGTTGAAAGAGATGCTAGTGCAAGCACCTGTGTTGGCCTTCTACGATCATAGCAAACCGCTAGAAATTCAGACTGATGCCAGCTCCACAGGTGTAGGTGCGGTAATGCTACAAAATGGAAGACCGATAGCCTATGCTAGCAGAATGCTGAGTGATGCCGAATCCAGATACTCTGTCATTGAGAAAGAAATGCTTGGTATAGTATTTGCACTGGAGAAATGGAATCAATACACCTATGGCCGTGAAATAGCTGTGTTCACTGACCACAAACCTCTTGAAAGCATCTGCAAGAAACACCTGGATAGAGCTCCAAAGCGTCTGCAAGGGTTACTGCTACGAGCTCTTGCATATGACATACAAGTGAGATATCTCAAGGGCAAGGACAACGTCCTGGCTGATGCTCTTAGCCGTGCTTCTCTTCCCTATGAGAGTGGACAACATGATCTAGAAGTGGTGAATGCTGTTAACCACTTGGCACTCCCTGATGACAAGATAGCAGAGATAAAAAGACAGACTGCCAATGACCCTACTCTCTGCCAACTCAAAGACACCATTCTTGAAGGGTGGCCAGACCACAAGTCACAACTTCCTCAGTCACTCACCCCATACTTTGGTTTCAGAGATGAACTTTCTGTCAGTGATGATCTAATCTTCAAGGGTGAACGGCTTGTAGTCCCAAAACAAGTCAGGCACAAAATGAAAGAGGAGTTACATCGTGGTCACAATGGTGTCGAGTCAACTTTGAGGAGAGCTCGTGATCATCTCTACTGGCCGGGCATGAGTAAAGAAATCAAGGAATTTATTCAAACATGTGCCACATGCCAAGAAAACTCCAGCTCACAGCCTGCCCAGCCTCTGATGTCGCACCATATTATAGACAGACCATGGGCTAAAATAGGACTGGATCTTTTCCATCATAGTAATGACACATATTTGATCATGATCTGTTACTACTCAAACTACTTTGAGATAGAAAAACTACAGAGGACAACTGCCCCTGCAGTCATCAAGAAACTGAAACACCAGTTTGGGAGATATGGAGTACCTGAAATCATCGTATCTGACAATGGTCCTCCTTTCTCCTCTAACGAATTTGCTGAATTTGCCAAAAAGCTTGGAGTTAAGCATAATACCATCTCTCCATACAACAGCAAAGCTAATGGCAAAGCAGAGTCTGCTGTCAAGACTGCAAAAAGACTACTTACAAGATGCAAGGATACTGGAGATGATGTTGATCTAGCCTTACTCAACATTCGCAACACCCCTACACAAGGTATCCAGAGTAGTCCAGTCCAAAGATTCATGGGTCGTCGGACTCGTACTCTCCTCCCCACTTCGACTCGGTTGCTTGCACCTGATCGCAACCCACAGGCTGATCTTGAGAGACTGAAAGAAAGCCAGAAACGTCAAGCAAAGTATTTCAACAGAGATACAAGAAAGTTGAAAGATCTCTCACCAGGAGCAGTCGTAAGAGTCAAGCCATTCAACAATAACAAGAAGTGGAAGAAAGCAGTTATCCTTAAGAAACTGGATGACCGTTCCTATGAAGTTCGCTGTGAGGGCCAGGTTCTCAGAAGGAACAGAGAACACCTCAGAGCCACATCTGAACCACAAGATGTACATGACACTGGTCCTGCTCTTTTCAACTGGAGACGTTCTGATGGTAATCCTCAACCTGGTGTACCAACTACTGAGCGCCATTCTTCCTATACCAGGACCCAGATGACCCAGAACGCGGATATTAACAGTCCGGAGAAGTCGCGTGATCCAAACTTGAATACCTCAGAAACGGAACCAACCAACCCAGCTTCCCTAAGACGATCTAGACGTCAGCGACGCGAACCGCTTAAGATGAGGGATTTTGTTACGTTTTGAACATTTAAACCGAAGAAGGAAAGAAAGTGAATGCTGAAATAAATAAACTGAACACTAACATTTCTTTAAACAAGTTTTTTGCTTTTTTTTTAACTCAAGCAAATTTTGAAGTCAGAACTGAAGCAACAACCAACTCATTTATCAACTCATCTATCTGGACTTTTTATTTTGTGAAATCAACCTGGACAATTTTACCTGGACTTTTAAAACATTTTGTTTGCAACTGGAAGAACTGTTTTTAACTCAATTATTCTTTTTTGCAAGTATATTTTTTGTGCAACTACAAAAATGTGAAAGTCTCATAAACTGGTATTTTGGTTTTATATTTTGGAAATATTTACATACATTTAATTGTTTGGTTTATTATTGATTCTTTTCAATTATATACATTCTCTCTAGCACAAAGCTCAAAGAAGGGAGGATGTTACAATATCTGCATGTTTATGAGATTTGAGGAGCATGTAATGATCCTGCCAAAAGAGGGCGCTACAAACTTTACTTATTAAATGCTACTCTCTCGACTATACGGAATCCGTGTTACTACTGTTTGATTCTGACTCATAATATAACTTGAAACAATGCTGATGATGCAATATATCTGATAAATCTGATATAATCAAATACTGTAAATATTAAAACTGTAAAAATAAAAAAGAGTAAACAAAACAAACCATGGATCACCAAGGAACTAAGTATTATGTGCAATAAAAAAATTCAAGTTACATAGAAAATATCTTCAGAATCAAACAGATTATAGACATGAGAAATATAAGAAGTTTCGAAACAAGTTGAACAATGATTTGAAAAAAGTTAAACATAACTTTTATAAACATAAATTTGATAATGCTTTGGGATGACATGCGGAAAACATGGAATGTTTTAAAAGGCATACTTGGTACAAAAAAGAAAGAAAAAGGAAGAAATTGGTAGAAATTTCTCATGATAATGAATTGATTCAAAATGAAGCTGTAGTCTCAAACATATTTAATGAATATTTAGTGAACATTGGTTACAACCTAAGGGGAAATGTGCAATATTCTGATGTAAATTATAAATCATTCCTAACAGGGCCCTGGTAACGATTTTTTAGCTGGGTGTGCTAAAGTAGGCCTTAATTCAGGTGCAGATCCAGCTTTCGCCAATAGGGGGGGGGGGGGGGTCACCTATATTTTCCCCGATCGGGCACTCAAAGATGAGTTTTGTTTGTTTCTTCTTAACAGTCACTTCTTTGATTTATTCTTATAAAACATAGTATATCTCACAAGCCATATTTAAATAGTGCGAGCGCGAGCTACTTTTTAGAAATTTCATTTATCTTGTCCTGAAAATCGAACATTCTGGGCAATGTTTGTGATCCTGAACAAAATCCGTATGAAAAGGGACCATAAAGCCATAAAGCGATACATATTCAATAATCAAATAAAGCGAGCGCGAAGCGCGAGCTGAAATTTTTTTACTTTCCAACCTAAAAAATGGAAATTCTAAGCATATTTTGTAATCATGGGCAGGATAGGCATATAACTAAACAATGCGAGCGCGAAGCGTAAGCGGGAAAAAAGGAGATTTAGACCTTAAAAACGGGTCACTCTATTCATGTTTTATAAATCATGAAAATAATGGGTAATTGGGTATCCAAGATCAATAATGTAATCGCGAAGCGCGAGCTGAAAATATTTGATATTCCTATCCGAAAAAAGGATCAATTTAAGCACCAATTCAAGCACTGTGTAGGAAAATCTAGAAGTGGATATTATGAATCGCTCTTAATAAATGATGTGAGTGCGAAGCGCAAGTTGATATTTTTATTATTCTTATTTTGACCTAGGTCTTGGACATTCTAAGGACATTTTGTCATCATATTACAATTATGACCTTCTATTCCTCTTCCTAAGCGCGAGATATTCCATTCTGAAAAAAAAAGGACAATGTAATTATTCATGGAATTCATGAAAATGTTATTTTTGTATTTATTAATCCAATAAGCCTAATGAGAGCTCGAGATTTGTTTACATTCATTCCTGAAAACTAAATATTATAAGCACTTTTGTAATAATGTATAGGATGCCTGGGTTAATATATTTTTAACAAATTAATGAGAGCGCAAATCGCGATGTCATGAAAAGGGGATTTTAAGTGTTTTTTTTCTTTCTAGAATCGCTTATTATTATAGAGGAAATTATTGAAGTATACATTACTAACCAATCAAAATACGATAGCGCAGCGCTGGCTGATAGGTTTTTGACAATCAAACCTGAAAATTAAGGGACATTTTGAGGGTTTTATGGAATACACGAAGAGAATAGGTACCTAGAAAATCAAATAACGCGAGCGCGCAGCGCGAGCTGAAAATGTTGATACTGAGAGAATACAACGGACATTTTACAGAGCACTTTTTGAAAATCAATTCATAAATCGAACAAAATAATAAAAGCTTGATGTCGGAGCTGAAATATATTGTGTATATGGACTTCAAAACTTGATATTTTAAGCTCCATACCAGCCTATTGAGGAAGAATCTCATGTAGGCCCATCTCATCAAACATGCAATGCAAACGCGAAGCGCGGGCGAAAACTTTGTATAGTGACATGAAAGGTTTTTTATTTTATTTTCCAAGTCGTCCCCTCACCTTATTTTATTCACTCTTCTTCATCGTCTTATTTTCTCCTCTCTTTTCCCTTTTTTAAGTGCCTTCCCCCCTGTTTTTGCTCCGCCAATATGGAGTCCCGGGCCCCCTGGATCCGCCTATGTAAATTTGAAAAGCAAAACAAAGGTTTCACTACAAAATGAAGGTCGTTTTGGTGCCAAGAAATCTGACAAGCCAAAAGAGGGGTTTCAACACAAGATGTTGGTAATTTCCATAAATTTCACCTATGTCATATAATATGTGACACACCAACCAGAATTCAAGGGGGTGCTGCCTATGGAAAATAACACACGTAGCACCCCCGCTTCCCACGTCCATGATTCCTAAAGAATAATGTGAAAACTGCATTTTTTTTCTACCTGTCACTTGTAAAGAAATAATTGAAATAGTTTGTAAATTGGAAAAGAATTACAGTCCTGGCTTTGATAATGTACATATATATGTTATTAAACGTGTTATTCATGTCATCTGTGTTCCTCTCTTTAAAATCTTCAATATGTCTATAGCTAAAGGTGTATTTTCTGATAAAATCTCTAAGATTATTCCAGTTTTCAAAGGTGGTGTTGAAATGATGTAAGTAATTACAGACCAATATCTGTTCTCCCATGCAGTCTTTTCTAAAATTCTTGAAAAGCGCTTTTACTCCAGGATTTATGACTTTCTTGAAAAATGTAATATCATTTCAGAACATCAGTATGGCTTTAGACCAGGGCACCCCACGTCTTCGGCACTTCCGGGGTTAATCCATGAAGTTAGCCATTGTTTTGACAAGAAAGAAATTATGTTGGGTTTATTTCTTGATTAGTCAAAAGCATTTGGCACTCTTGATCATTTTATTTTGTTACACAAACTCAGTAATTATGGTATAAGGGTTGTATTACTAGGTGTCAAAGCTATTTAAGTGATCATAAACAATTTGTATATTTATGTTAACAATATTACTTCCGGATTAAAATGCAGCAGATGTGGAGTGCCCAAGGGTTCAATATTAGGCCCCTTGTTATTTCTTATTCATATGAATGATATATACAATGTATCGTGTCATCTCAATTTTATTCGGTTTGCAGATGATACCAGTGTTTTCATGTCACATACAAACCCACAGTTACTAAACGATAAGTTAAATCGTGAATTGGTACTTTTAGATAAATGGTTGTCTGTAAATAAACTAGTACTTAACATTTTAAAAAAATACAAGATATTTACAAATAAGCATCAAAACACAATTTAATATAACTATGGGGAATAAAAATATTTCATTAGCATCTTCATTAACTTTTTAGGGGTGACAATAGATAACAAATAAACATGGCATGAACACATTGGTATAATCTGTAACAAAGTTTCCAAAGGAGTTGGTATTATCAACCAGTATTGTATTCAAGGCCCAAACCTCCAAGGCCAAGCAAGGCTTTAAAGCCCAAGGCTTCAATACCCAACTGAAGGCCAAGGCATGGAAACCCAAGGCCAACAAGGCCAAGGCCTAAAAACCTCAAGGCCAAGGCCAAGGCATTTCAAACTTTTGATTTATGGAACAATGAGCCAATAATGCTTAGGCGGCAGACATGGCACACAGGGCAAATGTATAAAAGGTGTGAGCGAGCAAACTGAGCGAGCAAAAATGTTGACCCTGGTAAATGTAAAACAAAAATAATTTCATGATAGATTTAGACATAATATTAAAATTATAAAAAAAGTTACCTTTGTAGATATAATAAATTATTTTTCTAGGTGATTTATATCGCAACAATTATTATTACCACGGTCATCTGATCCCGACATGCCCATTCTCAACATATGTTTTTCTCCACTCCCTGGGACATGGGCAGCAGAACTTTTTTTTTTTTGGGGGGGGGGTCAAAGCCAAAAAGGGCACTTATATGTAAAAAATGGGCATTTTGGTGCAAACAGATATTTTCGAAATAAGATTATCAACTGCGTTAAGTAGTTGTGTGTTTTGTAGAAATCAAGTTGAGCAAAGCCTTTTTAAAGTGATTTCTAATTGATAAGTTAGATATTTTGATTTAGGCTTTACTTTTCTGCGACAGAGCATAGCGAGCAAGTGGTTTTGAAAAAAAAATCAATTCTGAACTTGTAAAACTCAATTTTTGGTCAATTATGGCGCTAATTACTGTTAAAAGGGCATCCTTGCGAGATGTTGCCAGCGCGAATCACGAGATCTAAATTCTGGACATTTCGTGTAACAAGACATGAACATTAAATATTCTGAGCTGTTTCATGAAAACGATGTGTATCTAACTAAGGAGTTAACGCGAGCGCGCAGCCCGAGCTGAATTTTGTAATATACTGATACAGAAAAGAAAGCTGTTAAGGAATGCATTCAGTGACTCATAAATAGAAAACATAACTCACCAATCAAATAATGAGAGCGCAAAGTGCAAGCTCAAAACTGGACATTCTAAGAATTTGTTTTTTGTAAACGGGAACAGAATGAGTACCTTACTTAACAATAATTGATGCGAGTGAAGAACGCGAGCAAAAATTTGTGATATTCCAACCTGAAAACTGGACAATTTAAACATTTTTGTAACCATGAACAGGATTACTACCGCACTTAACAATAATTGACGCGAACGCGATCCAAAATTTGGTGATTTTCGAACCTAAATTGTGTTATGTTTTACAATAAAAAAGGTATTTCCTTTTGAAAAAGGGCACATTTCATTTGGAAGAAAAGGGAATTTTCGTTTATAGAAAATGGGGCTTTTTTCCAACAGGAAATTTTTTCGGGGGGGGGGCAAGAGAGTACAAAGCGCAAGTTAAAATTATCAAATGCTGACATGAAAATGAGTCATTTTTAGGACTCTTGTCAGTTTTCATGGATTTTTTTTCTGCTTACATCCACTTTTAAGTTTCAATTCTCATTTCTTGTATCTTCTTCACTTATCTTACAAAATATAGTTTTATTCAAAAGGATATGAAATAAACAGGGTGCACCCCATATACCCTTAGTTGGGGGAGGGTAAATCAAAATTATTTCTGGAAACAGTAAAATAGAGTTCTCTATTAAACCACACTGACACAAAAAACAAATATGTTGTTTATTTCCTTGAAACTGTTGTAGTGAAATGAAATTCACTATCAAACGATATGATTAAAAAGAAGTAAACATTTTTTTGGCTTTGTTTTGTCAGTCTGAGACACTAGACTCAAAACAAAATATATACAATTTAGAAAAGATGCACTGTACTGCCTATCAACATATTAACTGATTTTGCAGTATATTATGCATGCCTAGCCAGCCAAATGTGTCACCCCATCTTTATACGCTCTCACATATTTCTCCCCTTCTCCTCTCTCCCTCTCTCTCTTCCAATTCCATATCAGAAATGCCCCCACCAAAAAAAGAGAGGGAGAGAGAAGAAGAAGTTCCACCACCAAGAATAAACTTAGAAAAGGAAAAAAAAGAAAGGAAAAGGAGTAATTGTTATATCATTTTCTAAACATATTGTCACAATCTATCACAAAATTAGCTTTTCTTATATTAAGAGGGTGAACAATTTTGCTCCCTCGCTCGCCCCAATCGCTCTCAACTTTTTTTTTGCAGAAATTTTGCTCTATATACCATGCTTGGCCCCTCAAAAATTTTGGCTCATCATGCCATTGACATAACCTATTTGGATATGACAAAATTTAAGATTGTGTTCAAGTTTACCAAATCTTTTCAAGACTAAAAACATTCTTGTTGGCTAAAGAAAATAATACAAGGAAAATCATAATGGAATAAAAATCAACCTTGTTATCATTCTGTAGAGTTAGCTATTTTTATAGTATCAAAATTGTTGTCAAAATTGTAGTCAGATCTGTCAGAATTATTCCTGTCATCGAATCACTATAATCTTTGCCATAATCATTATTGCCATCATTATTATTAATATTTTCTTTATCATCATTAGTCATGATTACAACACATTACCAAATAATGTTATTTTTCATCACTGCTGTTTTCTTTGTTACATATGTGATGATAATTCTTGAAAACGGTGATAATTACAATTGATGGCACTGCTAGTACACTTACTACTGCTGCAGCTACTGCTACTGCTGACTGGTAGTATTGACCATTTGTGTCATTAAATATACAGAACAATTGAAACATTTATAATTACTTATATAAAAACAAATGAAATTACAAAATATAAAATGCCTTGAAAAAGCCTTGAAAATGCCTTGAAATTTCAAGGCTCAAAATTCGCAAGGCTAAGGCCAAGGCCCTCTCAAGGCCAAGGCTCGAATGTTCAAGGCCAAGGCTTTGAAAAAGTAGGCCTTAAGGCACCTTAAGGCCAAGGCTGAGCATCAAGGCAGTGAAGGCACTACAACACTGTTATCAACAGATTACGATTCTTGCCCAAATTCATATTGATGACTACATATAGTGCTATTATTCTACCTTATCTAAATTATTGTAACATTGCCTGGTGTAATTAAAATACTTCATATATAAACAGACTTTTTTTATTGCAGAAAAATCCTCTTATCTTGCCCACTCGAAACCAATTTTTTCTCAATTACATATTTTGAATATTTATGACTTAAAATTTCTATAATATTGGAATTTGTATGTATCTTTGTTGCAGAAATAAAATTTCTATTCAAATTTCAAAATATTTTCAATTTAATTCTGATTTTCACAATTATGATACAAGATCATCCAGCAGATATCATTTTCCCCAAACAAGAACAAACAGCTCAACATTTTATATTTTCTTTAAAGGTCCAGAAATATGGAACACTATTGAAGAAATTATAAGAGAAAAACCAACTTTGAACTCATTCAAAAGGACATGTAAGTGTATAAAGTGTGTGAGTGTGTGTGTTTGGGTGAGCGTGTACTTGATTATGGTTAATTGTAAATTATTTACTAGTGAAATTCATTATTTTATTACATTGAAATGTTTAATTTTATATGTGCATGTGTACTTGTTGTTTGTAAGGGGATAATTTTATTTTTGTGGCCTCTACTGTATTATAATATGCTAACTTTGCACACTTTTATTTTGATTGTGGAAATCCAATAAAATTCAATTAAATTCATATTCCCCTTTTCTGAGAACTTGATATTAAAATGAGGGATAAATCATTAGTCACATCCTATAAATCTTTCAAATACACGCACTTATGTAGTTTATTACCATAGGATTATTGCTTACCTGACAAATTCTAATTCTACAATACCAGGATCGAGAAACTCTGGAACTGTGTAAGGAGTTTCATCACTGGGTTGTGCATCTATTACATAGGTTAATACTACCTCAAAAGCGTCAACTTCAGATTGGTTAACTTCCAAGGGCACTCGAAACTTCTTCTCTACTTGTCGACCGACGTCCTATAGTGTAAGTGTAAACCATTATGCATCGTGGTAAGACAGGGGTTATAAATTGGTTACAGTCCGTAATTCCGGAGGTTCGCTATTCCGAAGGTTCTTTATTCCGAAGGTTCGTTATTCCGAAACACGTAAATTGCCTATATCGATGTTCGTCAATCCGAAAACGAAAGAGGGTTCGTTAATCCCAACATTTGTAGGGTTATTCCGAAGGTTCGTACTGTCCCAAAAAGAAATAAGGTTCATTAATCGTAAAATGAAATAAGGTTCGTTATTCTGAAGGTTCCTTAATCCGATAAATGAAATCAGTGGCGAAGCCGGGAAAACATACGAGGATGGATGGGAAGGCAGAGGCGGCGGAACGTATTTTTGTTTGGGGGACACAGTGCCCCCTGCCACCCCGGTTCCACCGCCCCTGTGGGAAGGGTCTGATCTACTGTTATACCAGGGGCGTTTACGTACGCAGAATTCTTTCAGAGGGGTGATCATAGGCTTTATAGGAAGCTAGTTCAATTTCGTCAATTTCGCTAGGGGAGTATTGATACATTTTGAATTGTTTTGTCCAAGTTCTAAATTTCTACTGAAAGATCCGTTCTACATGTTTATCACTTACAAACCTAAAAAAAAAAATCGCTCTATACGCAGGCGTGGGGGGGGGGGGTTGTGGGTGGGTGGTTGGGGATTGTTTGGACCAAAATAGGAGCGATTAAGACCTCAAATAGGGACATCGATCCCCTTTCATGCCTTTTTGGCTGGGGGCGGGGTAAAACAGCCACCAGCTTTGCTCAACTACAACTTACTACAAAATACAAAACGACTTCACGCAGATGATATTCTCATGGTGATAATGTCTGTTTGCACCAAAATACAAATTTTTACATAATTATAAGTGCCTTTTTTGGCTTTGAACCCCAAACAAAAATACGTATACCGCCGCCCGCCCCCTCATAAAAATTGAACAGCAACGGTGTTTCTAGCCCCCGCCCCACACACACACCATCCACCACGCTTGCCCTTCCTGTTTTCCAGGCTTCGCCACAGATTATTTCATTTTTTCGGATTAACGAACCTTATTTCATTTTCGGATTAACGAACCTTCGAAATTACGAATCATCGGAATTACGAAAATTCGGAAAAACGAACGTAACCCTCCGAGTTTAACATATAATAATGCTGTTACTGCTATATTTTATTTTCACATTTCAGCCCAAGATTGAGATGAGATTTATGTGTCAAGACTTCACACACAATGATGAATAAATTTGACCATGCCTTGGATATAATGTAATAAGTATTCAGTCACATTTACAAAGACTCTAGTTAGTTGAATTGCTTGATTTTTTTTAACTACAAGCCCTTGTATTGCTTAATAAAGTATGGCGTTTATATTTTGTATACGATTCGGTATAGATTTCTCGAAAACCAATCACTTTTATTAGATTAAACAAATTATAGTACAAAGGATAAAGTACTTACATCTGGCGTTAATTCAAGAGTAACAACATCTAGTTCAGTTCTATTTATAACATCAGAAAGGTTAAAATTGACTGATGAAAGACGTAGCATAAACCATCCTTGTTGTGTTAAATTTGTAGGTTGAGGAATATCTGGACTTGCAATCCCCCAATTGAGATACACCTAAATAAATGAAATCATACGTGAAAGCAGGGGCATATCCAGGATTTTCCAAAGGGGAGGCACATTTCTGTTTTAACTGTTGTAATTGTGCCCTTCAA
Organism: Lytechinus pictus; assembly: GCF_037042905.1. Taxonomy (NCBI): domain Eukaryota; kingdom Metazoa; phylum Echinodermata; class Echinoidea; order Temnopleuroida; family Toxopneustidae; genus Lytechinus; species Lytechinus pictus. The sequence goes on along the minus strand of NC_087247.1, from coordinate 59,077,228 downwards.
ATGGAGAAGGCACGGACTGGTTGTGCCCCCTGCACTGTTTACTATGTGAATCGCACAGTAGTTGTTTAAACAGTTTAAACAAGTGTTTAAAATCTTAAACAACCATGCTTAAATTATTGATAATTAACTATTTGAATTTAAACTTTGTTGTTCAAGATAGTAAACATGGTAAACAGCGGTGTTTGAGTTATTTTTAACAGTGTGGATCCGCCAGTGTGTGAAATGTGTTTTATAGAATAAATATCTGAAAATTTGGCTGTTCACAGCAAATTGAGATTTAGAGTTTGATTTAACTTTTTAATGCAAAGCTTTATAATCGAAATCCCCGTCCAAAATATGGTAAAGATGCAGGGGCGGATCCATCCTCCGCCAATCGGGGGGGGGGGGGGGGGGCGGAATTTTTTTTCCAGTCATATTTTCCCCGATCAGCCGCTCGGGGGATGATTTTTGCCGGGATTTTTGGTTTCTTTGAAGGGGTAGTCCTATCCTAATAATCACTTCTTAGCTTTATTCTTATGAACAAACATAATATATAATAACATTTTTGGAAATTTTATGTATTTTTTCCTAAAATGTTTGATACTTCTGGGCAATGTTTTTTTTCCTGAAAAAGATGTGTATGCAAATGAATAATTACTACGAACATGAAGCGCGAGCAGAAATGAACTGATGGAAAAGGTACTGTTAAAGACTGTTTGCAGTTAGCCATGAAGACGTTACGTATTTTAAAAATCAAATAATGCGAGCGCGAAGCGCGAGCTGAAATTTTTTGACATTTTTACCTAAGGAATGGAAATTCTAAGCACTTGTTATTTAAACAGAATAGGTATATAACTAAACAATTGATGCGAGCGCAAAGCGCGAGCTGAAAATTTCGAGATTTAGACCTACTTAACGAGGCACTCTATTTAAGTTTTGTAAATCATGAAAAGGATGAGTAAGTGGGGATCTTCCTTACATAAATAATGCGAGCGCAGGGCGCGAGCAGAAAATTGTTATATACGTTTTGAACTGATCAAAAAGGTACCTGTTAAGGACTGCTTGCACTTAGCCATGAAGACATTACATATTTCAACAATCAAATAGTGCGAGATCTAAGCGCGAGCTGAAAATTTGTGACATTTCTACATAAAGAATTTAAAATTTTAATCAATTTTTGTAATCGTGAACAGGATAGGTATATAACTAAACAATTGATGCGAGAGGGAAAAATCGAGATTTAGACCTCACAAGTGGAATGCCTCTGGCGGTCTGCATCATGCGATTCAATATACATATAGCAGCAGTGCTGACTTTGAAAACTACTATAAAATAATTATTCACAAAAAACACCATTCACATAATGATACAATACTATGTTCATTGATATTTGACCTTGATCATGTGACCTAAAACTTGTCAGTGATACTTGATTACCCCAATATCCACATTTTATACACTATATCTATAGACTTTGAAAATTATGACAGCAATCTAATAAGTACCTCTAAAATGACCAAAGTTCAATGACCTTAAATTACCTTTGACTTTGGTCATGTGACCTGAAACTCGCATGAGATGTTCAGTGATCCTTGATGACTCTTATGTCCAAGTTTTATGAACTAGACCAATAAACTTTCAAAGTTATGACGGTAATTCAACAAATACCCCCAACTTGGCCAAAGTTCATTGACCCTAAATTACCTTTGACCTTTAGTCATGTGACCTGAAACAGGTGGCAAAAATCAAGGAATTTAGCATTGAATTTAGCATCTTTTTGTTCACGCCCTCTTTAAGAAACAGGAAAGAAGTTACAAAAAGCGAGCGCGGAGCGCGAGCGGAAAATCTCGAGCTATTGGAGGTAAAAGATTATTTAAATATAACCTGAATATAAATAGTTGCTACGTTTAATTGTTGTTTAATTGTAATTTTCGGATTTCCCGAAATTTCCTGGAATTTTTTAATTTCGGGAAGAGTGGAAACATGCATATGAAAATGATGACTATCTTCCTATATTCCTCTTTGCTAGTGCTAAGATCCAACAAAAGGGACAGTTTAATGATTAAAGTAATATCTTATTTATAAATGCCTAATGAGGGCGCGAAATCTGGACATTTAAAGCACTTTTGCAATTATAAATAGGATGCATCAAGTTAATATATTTAAACCATTAATGTGAGCGCAAATCGCGAATTGTTTTGGATAAACTGTCATGAAAAGGGGGTTTTAAGTAGTTTGTTGTATAATCAATATTGAGACATACATAACTCGCCAATCAAAAAGCGAGCGTGCAGCGCTAGCTGGTACGTTTTAACAATCAGACCTGAAAAGGGATATTTTGAAAGCTTTATGGAATACACGAAAATAATAGGTACCTGATTAATCAAAATTTGCGAGCGCACAGCACGAGCAGAAAATGTTAATATTTAGACCATAAAACTAACATTTTACAGAGCACTTTTTAAAAACAATTCGTAAATCACACAAAATAATGAAAGTTCGATTTCCGAGGTGAAATTTGTTTTGTATATTGACTTCCAAACTTGATATTTAAACTCCATATTGAACAAGATATGAAACTCACCTAACAGGCAATGCGAGCGCGAAGCGCGAGCGAAAATTTTAGTGACATGAAAGATTCTTTTTATTTTCCAAGTCTTCCCCTCATCTTATCTTATTCACTCGTCTTCCTCCTCTTCTTTTTTTTCTCTTCTCTTTTCCATCCCTTCCCCTTTTTTCCTTTCTTTCCTTTTTTTGCTCCGCCAATAGGGGGGGGGGCGGGCCCTCGCCCCCCTGGATCCGCCTATGATGCAATAATATGAATCATCTAAAATTCATATCTTAAAAATTGGAGTGGCCATTATATATATTTTTTCAAGTTTTGATTCTTTATGAAAATTTTAAGGTTGAAGTTTTGAGTTTCTAACAAACTCTCTCAGTTCTTCTCCTAAAATTTTTTTACTGTCTGTAGACAGACAAATGTTATCCTAGAATTTTTCAGCATATCCCAAATGTGTTTTTTTTTAGAAATGCGCATACTTTTAAAGGAAGCATTTGCATTTGAGTGCAGAAAATTATCAAAAAGGATACATTTTATTTCAGACTCTTCACGACAAATGCACAATGTGGCATGTATTATCTAGTGATGAATCAGAATTGTGCCATGCACTTATTATTTTTTTATGGGGGAGGATTTGAGTCGGCTTTCAGATCAGTTTAATTAGTCACAATTCACAACCAATCTTGGTTATTTTTCAAATTGTTAAAGCTTATTAAAGCTATGATGATAGCTATGATTAAAGCTAAGGGTAAGTAATGTGAATTATATCGAATATCTAAAAAAAGAAGTATGGCAGTCATTGAATGTGTTTTCAGTCGTCATTTGGCCCTATCTCGGCAATATACCTTTGAGCATGCATGCACTTTACAGATTTAGTAATTGAATATTAGAAAGCTTATGGCATCGACTATACCCTGAAATATTCAACTCATTCCATACTTGAGAAGGGGGTTTATAAACAACACATTATATACGTTGATATTTAATTTTTACTCTGCCGAGTGAACAAGATGCTGATGTATATGCGCTGATGATTTATTTTCATCGGGCACCCGGTCGAATTGAGTAAAAGATGTAAATTCGTGAAATATGAACAAATATTTTATATCTTTTACACTATAACCTTTAAGAGCCACATGCATTCAATAACGAGTGACATGCAAGGTGGGGGGTGTACCAAATCAAGGATAGGGCGTGTTGCTAAATCTTACATGTTAGTAATAGTATATAATTATGTGTAATGTCATTTCTTTATCAAATAAAGTTAAAGAACCCCTACAAAGGTAAAACCAGTTAAGTGTGATGAATAGGTAACTGAATAGGTGGAATTATATGGCAATGACATAGGCTTATAATTTTATTCGTGACAATATGATATTGCAAATAATGCAAGTGGGTTTTCTGATGGGCAAATGATTTAGTATGTCTTTACACTCACAAACCACCCTCACACACACACACACACCCTCACCCTCACACACACACACATATATATATATATATATATATATATATATATATATATATAATCATACATTTATCAATATTGGATTAAATTCAACGCAAAAGCAGTGTGCGTGTTTTCAGTAACAGGATTCGAATATTCAACCAAAAGGTGTTTAAAAGTCATTTTGGTCCTGTTTTTTCTTCTTCTGATATCACCATTGATAAGCATGCTTCTGTGCGTTTTCTATTGTATGAAATGATATCAGGGAAGTGTGTCATAACGTTGTTCGTTCAGTTAGACATGACTTTACGATCAATTGAAAAGTGACAAGCCAAATGACTTTCACGGCCATTGCATTGGCTTTAGATGCTTATCAACATTCTAGCGATTAACAATTACATGTATAATTTCTGATACAATTAATGAAATCATTTGCCTTTAAATGTCAGGAGATTTGGGATCTTATAGTCTAGCATTTCATAATCAAATCGTTCCTAAAGTCGATCATGTGTATTTTTTTCGATAATACTTATGTAAACGGTTTGTTGTATCTTACCCTGTCAATCCAAATCGGAGAATCTGAATCAAATAAGGGTATGTCGAAGTAAAACGATCCATCAAAAATGAAGTCTCTGCCGAGTGAATTGTATATCCCGCCTGACCTTTCTACACTGCAATCGCTATCAAAAGCCGAATATACCGTTTGATTGCAGTCATCTGTTGAATAAGAAAATAATTCACATCAAAATCATCAGTAATTAAGAGTTATGCTTCCTTTGCCCCCCCCCCCCCCCTGCGTTCCAGTCAGTCCCTGAAATCCAACCATGATGTAAAATTTTACGAAAGGAATTCAAATTCTGTTCATGTATTTTGTTTGCATGAATAAATAAAGGGCTCATGCAGAGCCCTATAGATGAAAGAGATAAAGCTCAGCTCAGTCATGATTGTTTGAAATAGTTTTACTTCTCGAAACAAACAAGATTTGTCGAATTTGTATACATTTTTAAAACAATTTTTCATTTCAAATTTTCCGTTAGATACTTTGGCTAAATACGCCTTTCGAACAACGACTCACACCCTCCCCTGTACCCCCCCCCAGAAGTGTATACAGAAATACCCTTTTTACACAGGATTTTCTTAACCCCGGACTATCGCTAACCCCGTACTATCCTTAACCCCGTACTATTTTTTTTCCTTTTCACACATGCCAAATTGTTATCGCTAACCCCGGATAAGGAATGCTTGCTTTTCACACACGAAACTCGCTAACCCCGGACTAGTGGTTTTTGTCGATCATTCGTAGTACAAGTACTTCACTCGTACCTTTTTACACACGCTAACATTTCCTTAACCCCGTACTATAGGTGGGGCTAAATTGCCATTTAGCCCCACCTATAGTACGGGGTTAAGCTTAGCCCACTTTCGTTTTACACTAGCGATCTTAACCCCGTACTATCGCTCTTAGCACCGCAATTGCTGGGATAACCCTGCTTTTTTGCAGGGCCAAATAATCCCGTACTAAAGGTGGGGTTAGCCCACTTTGCAAAAATGCTGTGTAAAAAGAAAGTGGGCTAAGCTTAACCCCGTACTATAGGTGGGGCTAAATGGCAATTTAGCCCCACCTATAGTACGGGGTTAAGGATATTTTAGCGTGTGTAAAAAGGGTATAAGTGTCTTCATTTTCAAGGGGGTCAGATGAGGCTTTTTGCAGCTTATCTATGTTTTAGCGTGACCCATTAGCTTTCGCCTCGGCTATTTCTAATTATTATTGGTTTAGATGACTATACGCCTGTCAAATTAAGCATTTAAAGGTAGCTTTACATTAACTATACCATTAACATGACATCAAACCATCAACAACAACCTCGTGTAATTATCTCCACCGGGTTTTAAATGACAAGGTCGGAGAAGGTAGAGCATATGTTTCTACTTTTACCAAAAACACCATCTAATTTTTTCACAAATAAATTAACACAGTGATTCTCATTACACTGCCATTGGTTTTCGTAAAGCGTGAAAAAAATACAAAACTAAATAATCATTTAACAAGGCAAAATCGATTTTGTGTCTCGCCCACTTATGAAAATAACCAGAAATATCGTGATTTGCGAAGGCACGCAACATCATTGTATCGAAACTTCATTGTGAAATGACTGGGATGATACCACTTGTCATAAGAGCCTTGCACGTAAACTTTCATTTTGACCTGAAAATGACCTTTGACCTTACCATGTGACCTCCGACTGCAGCATAACATGCAGGTCCCCCAAGTCCATCTACCATCCAAGTTTGGTTGAAAAGTGACTTACGGTTGCGGAGTTAGGTGTCATAAGAGAGTCTTGCATGTAAACTGCAACATTGACCTGAAAATGACATTTGACCTTACCATGTGACCTCTGACTGCATCATAACATGCAGGTCCCCCAAGTCCATCTACCATCCAAGTTTGGTTGAAAAGTGACTTACGGTTGCGGAGTTAGGTGTCATAAGAGAGTCTTGCATGTAAACTTTAACGTTGACCTAAAAATGACCTTTGACCTTATCATGTGACCTCTGACTGCAGCATAACATGCAGGTCTCCCAAGTTCACCTACCATCCAAGTTTGGTTGAAAAGCAACTTACGGTTGCAGAGTTAGGTGTCATAAGAGAGTCTTGCATGTAAACTTTAACATTGACCTAAAATGACCTTTGACCTTATCATGTGACCTTCAACTGCAGCATAACATGCAGGTCCCCCAAGTTCACCTACCATCCAAGTTTGGTTGAAAAGCGACTTCCGGTTGCAGAGTAAGCTGTCATATATAGAGAGTCTTGCATGTAAACTTTAACGTTGACCTGAAAATGACCTGTGACCTCCGACTGCAGCCTAACATGCAGGTCCCCCAAGTCCATCTACCATCCAAGTTTGGTTGAAAAGCGACTTACGGTTGCAGAGTTAGGTGTCATAAGAGAGTCTTGCATGTAAACTTTAATGTTGACTTAAAAATGACCTTTGGCTTACCATGTGACCTCCGACTGCAGCATAACATGCAGGTCCCCCAAGTCCATCTATCATCCAAGTTTGGTTGAAAAGCGACTTACGGTTGCAGAGTTAGGTGTCATAAGAGAGTCTTGCATGTAAACTTTAATGTTGACTTAAAAATGACCTTTGGCTTACCATGTGACCTCCGACTGCAGCATAACATGCAGGTCCCCCAAGTCCATCTACCATCCAAGTTTGGTTGAAAAGTGACTTACGGTTGCGGAGTTAGGTGTCATAAGAGAGTCTTGCATGTAAAACTTTAACATTGACCTAAAAATGACCTTTGACCTTACCATGTGACCTCTGACTGCAGCATAACATGCAGGTCCCCAAGTCCATCTACCATCCAAGTTTGGTTGAAAAGTGACTTACGGTTCCGGAGTTAGGTGTCATAAGAGAGTCTTGCATGTAAACTTTAACATTGACCTAAAATGACCTTTGACCTTATCATGTGACCTTCAACTGCAGCATAACATGCAGGTCCCCCAAGTTCACCTACCATCCAAGTTTGGTTGAAAAGCGACTTCCGGTTGCAGAGTTAGGTCATAAGAGAGTCTTGCATGTAAACTTTAACGTTGACCTGAAAATGACCTGTGACCTCCGACTGCAGCCTAACATGCAGGTCCCCCAAGTCCATCTACCATCCAAGTTTGGTCGAAAAGCGACTTACGGTTGTGGAGTTATGTGTCATTAGGTTTGTGACGGACGGACGACTGACGACATTTGGATCCCTAAGTCTCGCCTTCACCTCTGGTGGGCGAGACAAAAATGAATGCCTATATATAGTGGCGCGGAAAATATATTATGGTCATACAAATCACTGCAAAAATAATGTGAAGACTAGGCGATTACCACTGAAAATTTTTCATCAGGTCATTGATGAAAAACAGTTTTATGCTGATCTTTTGTACCTGAATAAATATGTTCTAATAAATAATCGGAACTGACAAGATTGTCGTAAATTACGTGAAGGCGCGTTTTCCGGCTAACAAATCATATAATCATGATAAATTTTGTCTCTTGTATCTATTCTATACTTTACCTAAATTTGTGCATTCCATTTCATCAAAACCAGAGCCACAATCGTCGTAAGAATCACATACCGCTTGAGGTGAGTAACATGCTCTGCTTATAGGACAACGAAGGGTATCGTTGATACATGGGGCTAGAAAGAGATTATATACAACATCACAATGAAATAGAATATTAAAAACTGATCCAATCTTTGTAAAAAGTTCATGTTATAAAGATGTCACTTTTCATTTTTATTGAAATAAACAAATAAATCAAACTGTAAATCATAATTACATCTATATAAAACAGAAAGAACGTGTAAGAATTCAGGATTCACCAGATAACAATTTCGCGGGAAATGGTAGTTTTATTTATTATTGTAAACATAACAATTACACTCCTTATTGTATTACAAAAATATACCATTATTTTTACATCTTATAAAAGGCTTTGAAAATTCATAGTTCCAATAAGCAGATAAGTCTGCATTTCTGATATTTCTTCAATTTCGTTTTCGAGAATTTACTTTTGTTTGTTTTGTCTTTAGTTCTGTTCTAGCATGGACCTTTTACGGTTCTAGACATAATTAATGGGTCGACAACCGCGTAGCCACGATTTAATTTTGGAGAGGGCGGTACTATGGGGCGGTAAGTTAAGTGCGCGCAAAGCGGGCGAACACTTACAGAACGCGGGAAGCGCGCTCCCTAGTGGGAAGGTGTATAGGGAGGGGGGGGGGGGTTCCGGTGTCGCATTAAATTCAAATCAAAAGAAGACGTCTCTTGCGTCTCTGTACCCTTATCAGCTCGAATTCAATTTACTTGCTATGATTAAATAAACATTGTTTTCGAAAGAAATTATTTTCACCCCAAAATGGAAAAAAATAAGGAATTTGATATAATACCTCTTCCCACGCGAAGCACAGAAGCTAAAACGTTTTATAAAAAAGTTGAGAACAGAAAAGCGCATTCATTTAGTAGTATAAAATGCCAACTTTGGTACTATGCCTGCCTTGGCCAGATCAGATTTGATAGTAATTTTTATCTCACATTACTTACAGAGTAGAAGATGTGCAGGGAGGAGATATTCCTTCCCGTGAACAGTGCTGAAGCTTTGAAATTTCGAAAATGCTCTGAAACCTATTCATTTTGATTTTTCTTATATTATAAAAAACTCGATTGCGAATAAAAAAAGAGCTAAAATGGGAAAGGGATGATACAAGGAGAGGAATTTTTCCTATGCACGCAAAGCACAAAAACCTCTGTGATGTATTTTGAAAAAGGAGAAAAAATGTGTGTAATTTCGCTCATAAAAATTGATAAGCGATTCATTTTGTTTGATTAAGAAACTTGAGTGATATTCAAAATTTCAAAATAATGACGCAAAGCATACCATAGGAAACTAGAGATGCTCGGCGGGTCGCGCAGCCGAGCACATGCATCCCCCGAACCCACCGGGTCATCCGTCATTGCGATATACAGTGCGTCCCACAAAAAACGAAACCGAGATTTAGCGATGATTTGTCATAGCTTAATCACAAATACAATAGACAAATGACCTACCTTTGTACAGCTTAGAATCTCCTCTTTCATCTGAAATTACTTAGATTATTTCTTATTCACGCATGAGTGAGCAAAAACAATTTGAAGAGGGGATACCAAAAAGTCATTTGGCGGGCTGTATCTGGGTTTCAAAAAGAAAACCACATTTTCAAAAAGTTCAATATCTGCTCTTTAATTTGATACCTCAATTACAGAAAAAGTTCTGGTTCATTTGAAATAAGGCTTGAATTTCAATAATTTCATAAAATGAAGAGGTTTTACAGGCTCGCGTTCAAACTCACTCGACACTCCGTTTTGTTGACGATCAGCCATGCATTAAGTCTTTTGTTAACCGTGCGATAGCTTCTGTGGGAAACGGTGAAAACACGTTTATTTAATGAAATTATGGAAATACAAGCATTGTTTCGAGGGAACATAACTTTTTTATTTCTTGACCATTTCTTGTGATTAAGGTATCAAATAAAAGAGCAGATATTGAACTTGTTAGGCATGTGATTTTCTTTCTGAAATTCAGATACCCCCGCCAAATGACTTTTTGGTATCCTTTCTTCAAATTGTTTTTGCTCACTCATGCGTGAATGAGGAATAATCTAAGTAATATCAGATGAAAGAGGAGATTCTAAGCTTTACATTGATAGGTCATTTGTCTATTGTATTTATGATTAAGTTATGATAAATCATCGCTAAATCTCGGTTTCGTTTTTTGTGGGACGCACTGTATAGAGCTCACACAGAAATTTGACGAATAAATGCAATTATCATGGCGACAATGACCTTAACATGCAGGTCCCCCAAGCCCATCTACCATCCAAGTGTGGTTGAAAAGTGACTTACGGTTGCGGAGAAAGAGAGTCTTGCATGTAAACTTCAACGTTGACCTGAAAATGACCTTTGACCTTACCGTGTGACCTCTGACTGCAGCATAACATGCAGGTCCCCCAAGTCAATCTAACATCCAAGTTTGGTTGAAAAGTGACTTACGGTTGCGGAGTTAGGTGTCATAAGAGAGTCTTGCATGTAAACTTTAACGTTGACCTGAAAATGACCTTTGACCTTAACATGTGACCTCCGACTGCAGCATAACATGACGGTCCCCCAAATCCATCTTCCATCCAAGTTTGGTTGAAAAGTGACTTACGGTTGCAGAGTTAGCTGTCATAAGAGAGTCTTGCATGTAAACTTTAACGTTGACCTGAAAATGACCTTTGGCCTTACCATGTGACCTCCGACTGCAGCATAACATGCAGGTCCCCCAAGTCCATCTACCATCCAAGTTTGGTTGAAAAGTGACTTACGGTTGCGGAGTTAGGTGTCATATAAGAGAGTCTTAATTGCATGTAAACTTTAACGTTGACCTAAAAATGACCTTTGACCTTATCATGTGACCTCTGACTGCAGCATAACATGCAGGTCTCCCAAGTTCACCTACCATCCAAGTTTGGTTGAAAAGCGACTTACGGTTGCAGAGTTAGGTGTCTTAAGAGAGTCTTGCATGTAAACTTTAACGTTGACTTAAAAATGACCTTTGGCTTATCATGTGACCTCCGGCTGCAGCATAACATGCAGGTCCCCCAAGTCTATCTACCATCCAAGTTTGGTTGAAAAGTGACATAGGGTTGCGGAGTTAGGTCTCATATGATAGTCTTGCATGTAAACTGTAACGTTGACCTGAAAATAACCTTTGACCTTACCATGTGACCTCTGACTGCAGCATTACATGCAGGTACCCCAAGTCCATCTACCATCCAAGTTTGGTTGATAAGTGACTTACGGTTGTGGAGTTATATTGTGTCATAAGGTTTGTGACGGACGGACGGACGACGTTTGGATCCCTCAGTCTCGACAAAAACTCTTGTTACCATGGCAACAATGTCTGCGCCTACACCAAAATCAATAGGCGGCTTTGCTTTACCATAATGGACCTTCATGCCACATTAAAAGATGATCAGAGAAGAAATGCAGCTGGTAGAGCGCTCACAAGGACATCTCTGCTATTTCCACAAAAACTCTCGTTGCCATGGCAACGATGTCTCCGCCCACACCAAAACCGATAGGCGGCTACGCTATACCATACTCGACCTTCATGCCAAATTTGAAGATGATCGGAGAAGAAATGCAGCTGATAGAGCGGTCACAAGGAAATCTCTGCGGAGGCGGACGCGGCGCGACGAGGCCAAATCCATAGTATCCTCCAAACTCTGTTCGGGGATACAATTAATGTGCAGAGATATGGAATAAAGTTTCATCTTGTGTACTTTTGCGTATAGCACGGTACGAATTTTATACCTGCCCTTAAAGCAGACACTTGCCAAAAATTGCTTGCTGAAAAGAAAAAATAGCATAATATGCGAACTCAGGAAGTGGCGGTAGTGTTTACCCACAGATCAGAAGAGCGGAAATCTTGTGTCAATGCAATAAAAAAAATACTTTTTATACTTAGCATTAATGTATTCTTTATAATATCTGGCAAGAAATACACGAGTCCCATAGCCGGGGAGGGGGGGGGGGGAATAAAGCGCAGAGCGCGGACGCCAAATTTTGTATAGAGAGAGAGAGAAGAACATCTCGTTTAGGTTTTTATTCTTTTGACCAAAAAAAGGAAAAACAATACAGCTTTGTCCATTTTCTCCCTTTTCTACTTTTTTTCTTTTTGGAGACGCGCCTGTGGGTCAAAATGAAATACTTAATAGGTCACATGTTTCGACGAAAAAGTGCAAACGATCGAGGTCGGTACTATTTAATAGTTGAATGCAAATATTGTTTAAGAATGGTTGGAACGCGTGATTCCATGCAAAAAAAAACCGTGAAAACAAAATTTCACAATGAATCATATTTACTTAATATATAGAAGAAAACTATTTAGAGGAGTGTATTGAGTGTGACCATGATATGCGTGCACAGTTCTCACCGCAAGGCAACTAATTCAAATTTAACTAAAAACTTGTATTCAAATAACTTCCAAGTGCCAAGGATCTCTTACCCTTTTCGATGAAAGTATAGTATGTTCGGAAGATAGCAGATATCACGCAATCACTGTACTCTTAAACAAACTAAATATACATGTATATCAATGTTTTCTTGACATAAATGACTGAGTTCTAGTCAAATTTGAAAAAAAAATCAATATGACTAAAATAGCAGCAAAACGGTTCTTTAAAAATACATGAAATCACCAGTAAATGTAATACTCCGGTACTACATTAATTTTGCAGTGTTGGTTCAACACTCGCTGTTTTATATAATGTTTTATAATTAACACAATAATATTTGGTATTATGTTCATAATATAGGGTGTGATTTTAATTACTAAAGGCGTAATTGGTGTCAGTTTTAACACAGGTTTATTTCATCTAGTCATTTTAACTGTAGTTTATTTTAGAATTAATTTGATTTATTCAAGAATTTATCTCGTGGAATTATTTTGCTTCTGAAAGAATTAATGAATTCGAATTAATCATCAAACGACATGATGCGAAAACATGCGTTCCTTGAAAGTTAATAAAGACATTTCTGCATGTCAAGGTAATTATTGATAACTTTTTAAAAGTCAATGTACTTTCTATCAGTAATAATAGGCCCCAATATAAATGGCAACGAAGTCAAAGCGGACAAAGTCGATTATAATTATATTTATGAAGTGGTCGAGAGATGAATATAGGCCCTACATGATATAGTTTCTAGTATATGATTCATCAACATGAAACTGATATTTCAATGTAACAATATTCACAATCTCTAAACATTATATTTCATATTGTCTTGGGCTAAGTTAGTAGACTTGCTGTACCCAACTTGCTCTTCTCCGCAATATACGTCATAAAAACAGGGCGGATCCAATGCACATTATTATAGCGGGTTTATGATATTATTTGGTGCCATTCACAAAGTCCTATTAGACAACGAAAGAGTGAGGATGACTACCAGTAAATTTACACCATCTGTCACATGTATTTCACAATGCGCCAATATGTTATTGTATTTGATGTGTCTTGTGAAATGTCGCCCTCTGCGAGGGATGATGTCTTATCGGCCCTTACGATGGCCGCGCACTGTAAATGAGGTTTGCCCCTAGGTTGGGTTAGTAAAAGTGTTATTACTGTAACTGGTTTCCCATCTCCTTTATTACTTAATGTCGTGGTGACAGCTGGGATTTGAACCTTGCCTGCTCCGCTCACCGATGGGATTCATGCTATCCGAGCAACCAGTTGGTCGGCAAAAATGTGTCGTGATAGGTGTAACAATTTTTTACTACCTCAGTGCCGTAGTCCCACATACAGTCCTTTGAATGGCTGTTCCCTCACCGAGGTCAAGACCTCGCCCCCAGGCCCGAGAGCGAGGCCGCCCCAGTCAAGTTGGTTCTTGTACTTTTCTGTCAGAGATTCAAAACATTTCTAGTCATGCAATTAGTAAATCAAGTAATTACACAATCAGTAAATCAAGAAATTACACAGTAAATCAAGAAATTAGAGTTAGACATAGTAAAATTAGTAGATTTCATTGTGTGGATGATGTTGAACCTGTCGGTGACAGGGCCAGTCCTAATGGTCGTAATTGTGTGAATGAGAATAAACCAGACGATGATTATGAAGTGGAGAAAGAACCAGAAGATGATTATGGTGATGAGAATGAACCAGAATCGGAAGATGATTATGTCTATGAGGTTGAGAATGAATCAGAAGATGATCATGAGAATGACACAGAAGATGATTATGTTGATGAGAGTGAACCAGAAGATTATGACAGTTTTTATTGTGATCAGTTGGATGATTCCAGACAAAAGTCATGCCTAGATCTACATAGCCAATCATATCCTCAGAATCAGATTAGAGTTTTACACGTACACTTAAGCCATAAGCTTAACGATAATCAAGCCGTGTACGATGATCATGAATCGAGAGATGATATCGGTAGTAGGTCTAGTAAAGAGATGTATGATAAATCTGCCTATTATGACGCAAATGATAACCACAAGTGTGATGTACCTTACTATCAGTATATGTCGAGTCCTGAACATATCCAGGATACCAATAGTTATAGCATTACACCTTCATCGATTCAGACTAGTCCTAGGCCCGCCTTAGTTCATCATAGGCCTAACGTAAACCAAGTTGTGTGCCCACTTTGTCTTAATGCTAGTCGGCATGGTTACCGCCACCATATTGGTGACTGTCCATTCTTGCCTGACCATGAAAGGCGCATGATTACTCGAGCTCGCAAGGCGGCTAGCATTCTCGGCTACACCAATTTTCAGACTTGTAGTGATACCTGCGATGAGTTGATTGTCGATCATGACCCTGGTTGTGATCATGTTCCAGGCTGTCTTCCAACTGAATATGTTGACTGTTCATCGTATGCCGTGGATCGTTCCTCCATAGATCCTAGTTTACATCTTGGTTGCTTTGATGACTCGAAGTCAGAGTCAGCGATTCAGGGAGACCCTCACTGGTGCAATGGACAATCATCAGAGTCAGATGAGGTCCAAGGTCTTCACAGTACGCCACATAGGTCTGTGGCTAGTTCATTCGTTGTGCCTAATCAGGCCCCCGTGACTACTCCCTTCGTGGAACTGTTCCATGGTGATCGGTGTGTCCGTGTGAGCATTGTCTGTGGTTCTGCGGAGAATTTGATTCAACGTTCTGTGGTCCAAGACCTTGGGGCCGAGATAACCGCCACTTCCCTATCAGTTCGACCTTCTGACAATTCCTCCCCTCTTACGATTGTAGGTGAGACCTGTCTCACATTCACAAGGGACAACAGACAGTTTCTCTTCAAAGGATTAGTGGTAGAGTCTTTGGATGTTGCTGTACAGGCTGGAATTCCATTCATGGAATTACATGATGTATTTATCCGACCGGCTAAGCGTGTAGTATCATTCGGTGATGGACCATCGTATCCGTACGGTCCTTCGGCTATCTCGCTATCCGATGCGCTTGCTGCAGGCTTACCTGATTCGGCTTGCGATGGCGTTGACCAATCTTACCTTGTTTCAATTCCGGACTCCCGTAATCGTGAACGAGCCCATCCTGCCGTTGCAGACCAGTCATCTACGAGTGAAGCCCTTGGAGACATGGAACCTACTGTTAACTCAGACAGACATCCTATAGCCACAGAGCCCATCAGTGAGCTTATAACACCTCAACAGCCATCGGCTCCTGATCATGAATCTTTACACCACAGTAACTGTGCAGTCCATGACTCCCCATCTGATATTGTTTCTGTATCTCAACCAGATCGTTGTCAGTCATTGGATCCCGCATCGCATGATAACAGTAGGTGCTACCTGAATGCCCTTCCTCTTTCGACTCCTAGGGTAAAGGTTTCTTGTGTTCCTCTCATGCACAACATCACCGTCGCCGAGCATCATCATATGGCTCCTCATCCTTGTATCCTACGGATCGATGACCTACCTGGGCGACCCCCGGATTCTCCTGGAGATGTCCCCGGTGATGCTTCAGGTCCTACCAGTAATCCCCGGTGCTGTAAGATGTTGGATCCTCAGTTCAGGTGGCCAGACACCATTGTGCCCTTCACTTCTGCCCTCATGATGATATCACAGAGTCGGCCATGTCACCCCGTCGGAGAACACATTGGACTCCCCCCAGGTCGTCCTCCCGATATTGACTTTAAATCACGCAGGACCCCTTACTAGATTGCCGACTGATTTGACCCTTCTTCACGAGACCCTTTCAGGAACGTCGATGGGCAAAGACTTTGTTTTAATGTTCCATCGCATTCTGTGAGTGACACCTATTTATGGACTTCGATACAGAGGACTCATTCATGACAGTATATGAACTAGTATTCTTGTGCTCATACTGATATGGACAGTAATCACAGTATATACTCCAGACTCCTCTGTTTTCTTCTTTTCCTGTTCCATCCTTGTCTCTTTGCTTTTTTGTTATGTGATTTGTGCATGTTTTTTATTTGTATATTTTCAGCCTATGCTGGTATTTGTCACTATAATGTACCCGTGACCATGTTATCATTGTTGATTATTGCTAAATAAATTGTATCCCTTTGGTTATATTGGGTACCTTGCAGTTATTTGGGTGTTAGATGGATTGTTCCCTTTTGCATATAAATTATTTAAGACTACAAGTTATCGATTGCATGTTTATTTTGGTAATTTCCATCTCATTGATGGGTTGGTAATTTTATATTTATTATTACTTGTTTTTTTAATTATATGTATTAATGTCATACTGGTTTTTATTAAATGGTGAGATATTAGTGTCAGGATGTATAGTGAGAGTCTGAATGCCCCTTTTTATCAGCTATTTTAGGCTAGCAATCTTTTGGCAATCCATAAATACATATTTCACTTTTCATAGTTTATGGTAGTCCAGTTATCTGCTCTTAGTTGTCCTGTTTTGTTTGTTTGCCTTTAGGCATTGCGTGTTTCATGGCTGAGCTGTGGAGGCTGGATAGTGCCCATTGTACCTTACTTCTGGAACAATTTGTACACTTTCATGTTTCTCTCTTTTACCCATTCCAGAATTTATTTGCTTTATGTGACCCTTTGCCTATTTGTTTTACATTCTGTTTAGTGCTTGCTATTACTAGTATGTGCAAAGACTGCCTTTTTTGAGCAGGATTTGTGCGCCTCCATATTCTTACACGTTCTTACTGTTGGAAAATATATTATCTTGTTTATGTGCTTACTATGATAGGATTGTTTGTTTTTAGTATGCAAGGCAGCCATGTTATTCATTTGCATTTTATTTCGCGTTAGAAACCAAAAAAAATGTCAGTTGCATTTGATTTACATTTTCGGTATTTGCACATTTATGTATGTATTGGTGAATGGGGTCATAAATGTTCACAATGGTTGTACTTATGAATGTATTGTGTATTGCCATGCCCTTTTAGTTTTGTAGCATTTGCAGTGTCCACAATGATTGTGTTTATGGATGTATTTTATTTAGTGATGCCTTTTTTAGCTTCTATCCTTAAGTCATGCTTTAACCGATTGTTTTATAGTGTGTGTTGACAATATTGATGTTGCTACATGAATTTGGCTGTTTTACAGGTTATAGCTTTTTTGGCATACATGTTTGACGGCTATTAGTGTTTTCCCCCTTTTTAGTTGGCTTGATATAGGACGTGTTGATAGGCTATTTGGTGTGTGTTTTGCCTACAGATAGAAGGGTAGATGAGATGTTGGTTATATATTTATGTGTTTTGCCTACAGATAAAAGGGTAGATAAGATGCTGGTTATTTATTTATTTACGCTTGTTGCATAAAGGCTAAAGTTACATTATGCTTTTTAATTAGTTATGTAGTAACCATGGTAATGGCCAATACTTTGATTAATATGTGATACCTTCCTTGCAGGTCTACCGGTATGTTTTTCGGAATCCACATAATCTACAGATATAGTTTTGTTTTACCTTTTTAAGGAGTGAATTGATTTGTTTTTTAGAAAGTAATTGTTCCCTGAGACAATTAGTTAGAGGTTGACTTAATTCCAATGGAAAGATAGAGAAAAGTGGTTGCGCCAATATGTTATTGTATTTGATGTGTCTTGTGAAATGTCGCCCTCTGCGAGGGATGATGTCTTATCGGCCCTTACGATGGCCGCGCACTGTAAATGAGGTTTGCCCCTAGGTTGGGTTAGTAAAAGTGTTATTACTGTAACTGGTTTCCCATCTCCTTTATTACTTAATGTCGATGCTCTGGCTGTCCTTTGGAAGTGATAATATTACAGATGACGTCAGTCGGATCAGATATCACGGTTCATTGTTAATTTCAGTATATAAAACTAAAATGTTTACCTTGAAACACACACATTTACTATTGTGTTAAATATAATGAAATATCAACAGATTGTGTTTGAATTAAGAAAATGCATCCGTGTTCGGAGGAAATGTATTCAATTCTGCTAACACGACAAGTCATATCTTGGTGAGTGTGGTGGACTAGAATAATGCACTGTAATAGCTGTAATAACAATCACGCAAAAGCTTTTTATCTGTTGATAACATGTGTCCCTGTCCGAACGCTTCCGCTTTGCAGGGGCGGATCCAGCCTTCGCCAATAAGGGGGGGGGGGGCGGATTTTTTTCCAGCCACATTTTCCCCAATCGGCCGCACGAAGTTGATTTTTGTTTGTTTCTTTGAAGGGGCAGTCCTTATTGTCACTATAGTAAGCTTCATTCATTATAAATCAACATAAATATACAATAATCACATAAGCCTAATTGAAATAGTGCGAGCGTGAAGCGCAAGCTATTTTTTTACTTCACGTATTATGTCCTAAAATTTAAACATTCTGGGCAATGTTTGTGATCTTAAAACGAGATGTGCATCCAATTAAATAATTACTGCGAGCGCGAAGCGCGAGCAGAAATTTTTAATATACGTTTTGATCTGACCAAAAAGGATCTGTTAACGGCTGCTTGCAGTTAGCCGAGCTGAAAATGTTGACATTTCTACATAAAGAATGGAAATTCTAAGCACTTTTAGTAAACATGAATGGAATAAGTCTATAACTAAACAATTGATGCGAGCGCGAAGCGCGAGTGGAAAAATTTGAGACTTACACCTAAAAATGGGACACTCTATTCATGTTTTGTAAATCATAAAAATTATGAGTAATTGGAAATCTTCCTACATTAATATTGCCAGCGCAAAACACGAGCAGAATTGTTTTTATATTGTGATCTGAAAGTGGATCATGATTTAAATAGAGAACAAGCTGCGTATTTGAATAAACATGCGCGGGGTGTTTCCTATTTATACCTAGAATCTGGGCATTCTACATACCTTTTTTATCATGAAAATAAATAAAGCGACAACGAAGTGCGAGCTTAAAATATTTGATATGGATTACAGTTAAAAAAGAGCTGATATGTTTCATTATTATTACTTTGAGTTTTGACATAGGACAGGGACATTCTAAGAAATTTATGTCATCATATGAAAATGATGGCTATCTTCCTATTTCTCTTCCTAATTGCGAGATGAAACTTGTCGATATTCCATTCTGAAAAGAGGGACAATTTTTATTAATTTAATAAGCCTAATGAGAGCCCGAAATCTGTTAATATTAGGCCTGAAAACTGGACATTTAAAACACTGTTGTAATAATGAATAAGATGCATGAGTAAATATGTTAATATGATTTAATATGTTGAAAATTGAAACAAACGAAATTAAACATATTTTCAACAATCAATGCGAGCGCAAATCGCGAGCCGAAATTTTTGATAAACTGTCATGAAATTGGGATTTTAAGTCGTTTCTTATGAATTAATTATTGAGATAATTCACCAATCAAAATGCGAGCGTGCAGCGCTAGCTGACACGTTTTGACAATTTGACCTAAATAGGGATATTTTGAGAGCTTTATTGAACACAGGTACCTGACAAATCAAATTTTGACTTTAATGTTATATATTATAAATAAATAAATAAATAAAATAAATAAATAAATTTTAAGTTCAATATTGCCCCCAGATCTGCCTATGCGCTTTGTACGTTATTTCCGGGGCTATAATAAATGCAGGTCATGTCCGAAAAATTTGTTAGGCGCTTATTCAAATTTGTTCAATACAAGGCCTATGTAGGGAATAATATATTATAATAATAATCACAAACTGATTGATACATGAATAATGAACTAACGCACTGTGCTCAGTTAGAACGATAAATCATATGTATTCACATTTGTCAGTTTGTCATCCCACCAGAAATTGTATTTTTGGGAATCATTTTGTCTTTTTGTAAATGCATTTGTAATTTTGAATCCCAATTAGTCCCACGGGCTTATTTTAAGATGCCCCCTTTTCCAAAATCGATTACTTTTTCTGAGTTTGTATTGTTAAAGATACCTTTCATTCGACTTTGCAACAAACGAAGAAAGTGCTACAAATCGTATTGCAATAATAACAATCCCGTATAGGAGAAACTAATTAAATTGACTTCCAAAAATTCTACAATCATTAGTCATCTTCTCACCATGGGATGTCTCATCTGAAGATGAATATTTGTGCTCTTTTTATAAAGTGTTTTTTTCATATATATAGTGTGATTCTTTGTAATTTCATCCGTGTAAACAAACTACCAACATGTAGACAAACAAATCAGCAACATGAAACCTCGATCATATACATGAACATACATTCTACAAATATATACGATTGTCATGATCATACAGACCTATATGCCGCTATAATCACGCCAAAATCCACATCCGTGTGTAAAGTGTGGTATATCACTTAACCAATTGTTATTTTGTGGTATTACACTCTACCAAGAAAGAGGTGGACTACTTCCGATTGCAAGAAATAATAATACTGACGCCGAAAAAGTGAGATTTCTTTTTTTTCAATTTTGCCATTTTAAGGCTTTGATAAGCTAGTTTCCGTCAAAAAGAAGGCCAATTTGAAATTGGATGACCTTTTTGCCCGATAAAAGTATAACTTGTTCTGTCAATATCCCGATTTTAACCAGATGTCCATTGTCCACTCTGTTTAATTCAACACTAAGTTAGAATCTAGAACCGTAATGAAAATAAAAAAGTTCGTCTAATATTTCAAATGCTACATATATAGCTGCCCTTATTTTTGCTTATGGTAGCTTATTATGTACAAGGAACCCATTTAACTTTTTTTTGCTGATATTGTTACAACTGTAAATGTGAATGAAATTTTGTTTAGAATTTGAATGATGTATCATTTCTAAATATGAATTAAACATGTAAAATGATTATCTCTTCACTTTCTGCATTTCCTTTGCATTTGCATCTGTTTCAACTTTCGCTCATTATACGCTCGCTGCAAGCTTTTAGCCCCCCTCCCCATACATATATACTTACCCAACCTTGGGAAAAAGTTTTTGGGACACCCTTCAGTCTAGCAACTACTGAAAATTTGGTCGCTCGCATGGTCAGCCAAACTAGTTTGTATCACAACAAAACCATTACATCAGCAATCGGAAGTGATAGATGGTAGTATTATGAACCCTTTCCATGCACATATACATAGCCTTGACGTGGGGGGGGGGGGCACACACAATTTTAGTAACAGCATCCCCCACTGCTCGGATCGGATTTACGCCACTATAATATTTACTCCAAATAACTATGATGTAATTACACATTTAAACAAAACAAAACAAAACGCAAAACAACCTGTTTAAAACTTTAAACATTAGTTGTTAAAGTTAAGGGCTTAAACAACGTGATAAAAACAGCATTATTATAGTGTAAGTTAGAATATCTTTCTGTCAGAAAGTGCAGTAACAAAGCAAATATTGTATCAAGTGAACAAAATATATTCTGGTTCCCAAAATAATAAATTGAAATATGGTTGCTTTCCAGAGGTGGTATGTTCTCATAACATTTAGTAGGCCCATTAGATGCAAATTTCACTCGTTCTATTCCCTTAGTCGCAAATCAATACATGAACCGACTAGGACTGAACATGCATAGAATCACAATTTCATTTTTTTTGTACACGATTAATGAAAATCATGGGCCTGAGGCCTCATCACTCCGTCCCACAGCCCCTTAAATAATCAGACCTTTCTGCTTTGCGTTCCTTTCTACCTTGCATTCCTTTCTACATGATCCAAAGAATATATATTTTCATCTTGGATACAGCAACGTTGCATGTATGCATTATGATGTCGGACAGTGGTATGGGAGTGGTTCTCCCCCCCCCCCCCCCCCAGGAGCCCATTTTGTAAGTGTCTTTTCCACTTTTAAAGAAGCCCCTGCATGATTTTCCTATGAGTAGGGGAGAGCTGTGATTTGATATAAGCTTTGTTAACGATGTAATGACAACCTATCCGTATGGGTAATATAGCCCGGGGCTATATAGGTCATTTGCTCGGAATAAAAAAACAACTTATGGCGACATATCCGTTTCGAGGCCATATGAGTAAACAAAGAAATATTTCAGATTTTTCAGATTTTTCTGTTCTCCTGTGTTGGAACAATCAATCAGTGAGTAAATAGACAGAGTAACCATACAGTCCATTGGATGTGAGTCAACACTTCTGGACTCTCTTTGTCCCATGTTAAAATTGCATTTGAATAACGTCTCCCATTTGCACACAAACATTTGAATTAACTGACCAAGTTGTAGGGAATAGCCACAACAACACTGCCCTAGAGTTCAAAGTGGCATACCTGTCAAGAAATGTGTATCACACAATTTTGAATTTATCTTCCAATTAAAAAACAAGACAACATTCATGTGCACTAATGTTTTAGATTTTATCTTTATAATGTTTCAGCAAAGTGACATTTCTCCCCACAAGATGGGTAAATGAAAAAAAGAGGAATTTATCATACATGTATGATTTCAATAAGAGATATCTTCATAATGGATAGGCCTATTATGATGGAGTAAAGCAATCAGCCACTTCTCTTGGCAGACCTTTGATCTGTCAGTTTCTGTCTTTCTTGGTTTACAACATTTGCATGAATTGAATAATGCTGTGCCATTACTGATCAAGCATTCTGTTAGATTGGCGAAGGGTGTATCAAGAGATTAACAATATATTTTTTTTAATTTCATCATTGTAGATTGTTTCTAAAGGGTTACTCCAGGCTGAACACATATGATTTGAACAGGCGAAGTGAAATCAGACAAACACAGAAATGTCATCAAAATCAGACAAGGAATAACAAAGTTTAGACATATTCAAGCAGTCAAGGTTTGCATTATTTTGGTGAAACGGTTCTCTGCATTTCTTCATGAATATGCAGTTTAAAGCAAGTTGATGATATTGTATCGCCAATTATTCTTCTGTATTTTATTATATGAAAATGTTTATTCAAATTTTGTCTTTAAAAAAACATGGAAAATTTGATTGACTACTGATTTAATGTGTAAGATAATCACCGCTACAACTTCAAATTTTGTTACAAGGGAGATATATAATAAAGTATGAAATGATTTTCTGTGCTCCATGATTTTTACTCTATACTTTCAGCCCAGAGTATCCCTTTAATAAATGCAAGTATAACAAGTTTAGTGTGAATGTGTAGAAATATACACAATAAATATTTAAACTTGACATATTCTATTGCCTAATACATCTAGGGGAATATTGTCTGCAAAATGAAACCAACAGAAAAAAAAATAAAATCAATCAATCGGCTCTATATATCATCATGAGACAAAATTCAGAAGAATCACTACATCACAAATTTTAAATAAAAAAACAGCAACCAATGCTTCTGAAAATTGTGTCTTGCACCTTTTCACTCCAAGACTCATGAGCATGTCTCATGAGCATGTCTCATGAGCATTGGCCAAAAAACTAAGAAATTAGTTTGCTGCACAAGATATATTTTAGATTCATTGCCATATATGTGGTAAAGCAGCATCAAACACATTAAAATATATCTTTACTCTTTAGCATATACTTGTATATGTTCACTTCCAAATATCACCATATATGTGCAAAAAATCTCCCGGGCAGTCTGTGGAAACTGAGTAAGTACAATTTACTGTCTGCTGAACCTTAGACTAGTATACCCCTTTCTAACTTTGTTTGATGAAGGTATAATAAATTCTATGGATAAAAATAACATACATCATTTCATGTACTGTCTGATAATTTCAAAATCATATTGATAAATTTTGAAACTTCACAAAATGTAATGGTTTGGTTTAAGAACAAAATAGATTATATATATATATACAAACCTTGATCAGCATCGGATGCAGAAATTGTGATGACACTGGTAAAGGCTAAGGAATTCTCTTGGATTTCAGCACTGTAGCTTGTTTCTTCAAACACTGGAGAATTGTCATTTATATCCTGGACAGTGACTTGAACAAATGCCCTTGATTGCTGTGGGTTTATTCCATGATCACTTGCAGTCACATACAAGGTATATGAGGAAATATCTTCACGATCTAAAAGAACCTTGGTGCGAATCTCACCACTCTCTTCATCAATTTCAAACACTGGAGAAGGATCCATACTGTAGCTTACTTCTGCATTAGCGCCGGCATCATTGTCTGATGCTGACACTCTAACAATAACCTCTCCAATATCTGCACCTTCACTGACATAAACATTGTAGGGTGAGTTATGGAACACTGGAGCAAAATCATTAACATCAGTCACATTTACGTACACAGTACAAGTGCTTTCAAACTGCCTATCTGATGCTGTAACTGCCAAAGAATAAAATGACTTTGCATTGTAACTCAGTTGAGACGTAACAGTAATTGTTCCTTCATTGTTTTGTGTGAGAATGTTGAAAGGGATACGGCCAGTAGGGTCCAGGGCATCTACTATCCTATAGGAAATAGCATTCTGTTCATCAGGATCTGTTGCTGTCACAGTCAACACCTCAAAACCATGGTAAGCATCTTCAGCCACAGAGGCATAATAGACATCTTGAGGAAAGATTGGAGCATTGTCATTTACATCAGTTACAGTGATTGTGACCGAAGCTGTGGATGATTTAGGAGGTTCTCCATGGTCCGCTGCAATGACATTAAACTCCCAAGTATGACCAGACTCTCTGTCAAGACTGACACTGTTTGTTATAGAACCAGAAGTAGGATTGATTTCAAAAGGAAATCCACTAGGAGGGTTTGGAACAGAGAAAGTTATCCTGGCATTTTCCAACTGATCATCATCTCTTGCCATCACTGATAATATGGAGTATCCAACATCAACATCTTCCCGCACTATACCCTGGTAAACATTCTGGGTAAACTGAGGTTTGTTGTCATTCACATCTATAACTGTTACTGTAACAGTTGTTGTGTTCTCCCTTGGTGGATTACCAGAATCCTGGGCACGAATGCTCAGTCTGTAACTCCTTGTTGTTTCAAAATCCAAACCATTTTGAAGTGAGATATAGCCATTTAGCGAATCAATCCTGAAGCGATTCTCAAAGTTGCCATGGGTCAAACTGAAATGGACATCGGCATTAGAACCTTCATCAGCATCTGTAGCCATGACATGCAGAATTTGGCTCTCAGGGTCACCTGGACTTACATCTTCCCGTACAGATACCTCATAACTCAATTGGGAGAAGTGAGGGGAATTGTCATTCAAGTCAAGAACTGTCAGCAACACTTCTGCTGTTGAATTCTTCTTTCCAGGATCAGTACCCATATCTTGAGCCATCACCAATATATTATATCTTTCAATCAGTTCCCTGTCCAATCGCACCAAGGTCTTAATCTCTCCACTTGTGGGGTTCATTGTGAAAACATCATTCGGACTCTCGTTGTTCACGATGCTGTACCTGATTTCAGCATTAGGCCCAACATCATTATCAGATGCCCTCACCCTGGCAATCAAGGTTCCTGGGTTCTGACCTTCATTTGTGGTCTCCACATAGCTTGGTTGTTCAAATATAGGGGTATGGTCATTGCGATCCTCTACATTGACCGTCAGATAAACTTGAGCAGATTTTGGAGGGGTTCCATGATCTGTTGCTGTGAGACGAAATGAATGAGATTGAATCTGCTCCCGATCAAGTGAAGTAGTGGTTGTGATAATTCCTGTGTTTTCTTCGATGGCAAACATATTTTGGCTGCGAGCATCGCCAAGAGCTACAAGGCTGTACGATAATCTTCCATTATCACCATCATCATTGTCCGTTGCAGTGATTGTTGCCACAACATATCCTTCATCTTCATTTTCTGGTACTTGACGGGTATATATGGGCTGACTGAATGTTGGATATGTGTTCCTAAGTTGCCTTCTGAAGCGTTTTAGAACAACTTCTCGTTTTCTTGATGTTTCATCAGCATTCAAACGATTAGTGTCTGATGCTCGCAACTCAATCAGAATAGGCACCATCTCCTCCTCCACTTTGTCTGTCAAGTAAGAAGGAGGCTTTGCTAAGCAAGATGACGGAATGTGTACTGATCCACTTATATGTTCTGATTGGTGTTCAAAAACACAAACCACATCATTTTCTATACGTAGTTTACCTGACGCAGCATCAATATCAAAATCATGCTCCTTGCCATTACTCATAAAGTATTTAATTTGACAGCCCGAAAGTGATTTAGGAAGGAAGTTATTGAGGTTCAACAAGATATCTCCAGGAAACCAGCATGTTCCTTCTGGATATTCCATCATTATCTGCAGTGGTCGTGTTGCAGATAGAGGGGTGTGTTCAATGTCATCCTGATCGAAATTCTTTTTCTTGGCTTTCTTTGGATGGCAACCAAACCCATGAACATAAATTGCTATAGGTAACATCACATACAAACCAACTTTTTCTGAGCCTAAAACTGTAGTTCTTCCACGAGTTTGCACATAAACCAAGAAAGGGTTCTCATGAAGCATGTAACATTCCATAGTTTTTGACAGGGATAATTCTCCTGTATAAATGTCAATTTCAATGTTTTCTTTGGCATCTTCCCCTGTTAAAGTTGGATGAAGTGAATATGACCATTCACTTCCAAGAGATGCGTTAAATAGTGAATACCCCTGCTCTTCATAATTAGAGAGATGAGTATCAAAAGCTGCAAGTGCCGCTCCGTGGAACACGGCCGCGGCGAGCCACAGGATACGAAGGAGATGGGCCATAGCGGCAGGTAACTCCATTTCAAACTTCCGTTCAATAGATAGATGGACGAACAATAACTTTGTTGAGGGATTCTCCCAGTCACAATTGGTTTTTCTCAGCACCTCCAAACGGTTTACATGATATCCATAGCAAGTATTCACAAATTCGTTATCCGTTCGGTGAAAATAACGCCCTACATTCCATTTTGATAACTTTATCGAGAAATTTGGAAGAACTGAACCAAACTGGTCTGTGAATTCCACATTCAAGTGTTTGCTCGAGAGCTACCGTAATAGAGAGTCGCGTATATATGAACGTTGATCGAGCGAGTTTTTTCCCGGTGTCGAAGATGCCTTCACGTGAGATGGCGCAATTAACTATATGAGCGTTGGAAGAAGCGACAGGTGTATCAGATCACACATGATCAGATGTATCGGTGATCACGAGTACTGGGGACTAGATCCGGAATAGAACTAGGCCTATATTTGTTTTTATACATCCAAAGAATTTGCAGGCCGGATCAAAAAAGGGGGAAAAAGAAGACGAATAGAAGAATAAAAATATGAAGTATCAGAAACAGAGGAAGAATCCGAAGAAGAAGAACAAGCCCGTATAGCCCCCAGTAGCCTTTTTTTTTTTGCGGCAGAGTTCTCGATTATAAAGTGATGGACCATTCTATAATTTATATTAGGCCTTTTAGGGGCCTAATCAGGCCCGTTATGCTACTTCCATGGGTGGATCCAGCTCTTTAGTATCCGGACCACTACCCCTAGATAACTACCCCTAGACCAACTCCCCTAGGACAATTACCCCAGGACAACTACTCCCACAATAATTAACTCTAGGACAACGACCCCCTTTTGAAGGGTATTTCTAATAGTTACTTTTTAGCTTTATTCTTATAAATCAACATAAATATATATCATACTGCTTATTTATATAATGCGAGCGCGAAGCGCGAGCTAATTTTTTTTGGAAATTTTATGTATTTTCCTAATAAAATTTAAACATTCTGGGCAATGCTTGTTATCCTGAAAAAGATGTATATGCAACTAAATAATTACAACGAACGCAAAGCGCGAGCAGAAATTAACGGATGGAAAAAGTACCTGTTAAAGACTGCTTGCAGTAAGCCATAAAGGCGTTACGTATTTTAAAAGTCCAATAATGCGAGCGCGAAGCGCGAACTGAATTTTTTTGACATTTTTACCTAAAGAATGGAATATCTAAGCACTTTTGTAACTTAAACAGATTTAACTAAACATTTGATGCGAGCGCGAAGCGCGAGTGGAAACTTTCGAGATTTAGACCTACTAAACGACACTCTATTCTTGTTTTCTAAATCATGAAAAGCATGAGTAATCAGGGATCTTCTTTACATTAATAATGCGAGCGCAAAACGCGAGCAGAAAATTTGTATATACGTTTTGAGCTGATCGAAAAGGTATTAATGACTGCTTGCACTTAGCCATGAACAGGCGCGGATCCATGGGGGGGGGGCCGAGGGGGCCTTGGCCCCCCCTTCGGCTAAAAAAAAAAAAGAGAGGGAAAGAAAGAGAAAAAAGAGGGGAAGAGGGGAAAGAAAAGAAGAAAAGAAGAAAAAGAAGAAAGGAAGAGGGGGAAGAAGGGAAGAAAAAAGAGAGAGGAAAAGGGGGGAAAGAAAAGAGGAAAGGAGAGAGGGAGAGGGGGGAAGGAAAAGGAGAAAAAAAGAGAGAGGAAGAAGGAGGAAAGAAGAGAAGAGAGAGAAAGGGGAAAAGGAGAGGGGAAAAGAGAGAGGAAGAGGGGGAAGGAAGAAGAGGAGAAAAAAGAGAGAGGAAAGGGGGAAAGAAAAGAAGAAAAAGGGAAGAGGGGGAAGGAAGGGAAGGAAAAGGGAGAGGAAAAGGGGAAAGAAAGAGAAGGAAAAAGAGAGAGAGAAAAAAGAGAAAAGAAAAGGAGAAAAAAGAGGAAGAGAAGAAAAGGGAGGAGGAGGGAGAGGGGGAAGAAAAAAGAGGAAGAGGGGAAAAGAAAAGGAGAGAGAGGAAGAGGGAGGAAAGAAGAGAAGAAAAAAGAGAGGGGAAAGAAAAAAAGAAAAAAGAAGAGGGGAAAGAAAAGAAAAAAAAGGAGAAGAAGAGGGGAAAGAAAGAGAAGAAAAGGGAGGGGGAGGGGGGAGAAAAAAGAGGAAGAGGGGAAAGAAGAGGGGGAAAAGAGAGAGGAAGAGGGGAAAAGGAGAAAGAGGAAGAGGGAAGAAAGAAGAGAAGAAAAAAGAGAGAGAACGGGGGGAAAGAAAAGGGGAGAGGAAGAGGGGGAAGGACGAGAAGAAAAAAAGAGGAAGAGGAGGAAAGAAAATGATGATGATGTTCGACCAAAAGGGCGCCGAAATGATGTTCGAACTGGGGGCCGAATTGATGTTTGAACGGGGGGGGGGGGGGGGGCAAATTGATGTTCGACGTAGAGGCGCCAAATTGATGTTCGATCTAGGGGGCGCCAAATTGATGTTGGAACTCGGGGGCGCCAAATTGATACTCGAGCTAGGGGGGGGGGGGCCGAAATGATATTCGAACTAGGGGCGCCTAATTGATGTTGGACCTACATGTAGGGGCGCCGAATCAATATTCGAACTAGGAGGGCGCCGAAATGATGTTCGAAGGGATGTTAATATGATGTTCGAACTGGGGGCGCCAGATTGATACTCAAACTAGGGGGGGGGGGGAAGGGGGCCGAATCGATGTTCGAACTAGGGGGAGCCAAATTGATACTCGAACTAGGGGGGCTCAGAATTGATATTGGAACTAGGGGGCGCCAAATTGATACTCGAACTATGGGGCGCCAAATTGATGTTGGACCTACATGTAGGGGCGCCGAATTGATATTCGATCTAGGAGGGCGCCAAAATGATGTTCGAAGGGATGTTAAAATGATGTTCGAACTGGGGGCGCCAAATTGATACTCGAACTAGTGGGGGGGGGGGCGAATCGATGTTCGAGCTAGGGGGGTGCCAAACTGATACTCAAACTAGGGGGGCGCCGAATCGATGTTCGAACTAGGGGGGCGCCAAATTGATACTCGAGCTAGGGGGGCGAAATGATATTCGAACTAGGGAAGCAAAATTGAGTTCGAAGGGATGCCAACATGATGTTCGAACTGGGGGTCGAATTGATATTCGAACGGGGGGCGAATTTATGATCGACCTACATGAAGGGGTGCCGAATTGATACTCGAACTAGGGGGGGGGGGCGCCGAATTGATGTTCGAACTAGGGGCACCACATTGGTGTTTGAACTAGGGGGCGCCGAATTGATATTCGAACTAGGGGCGCCAATTTGATGTTCCAACTGGGGGCGCCAAATTGATGTTCGACCTAGGGAGGCCAAATAGATGTTCGACGTAGGGGGGGGGGGGTTGCGCCGAATTGATGTTCGACGTAGGGGCGCAAAATTTATGTTCGACATCTGGGGGCGCCGATTGAATGTTCGAACTAGGGGCGCCAAATTGATGTTCGAACTAGGGGACGCCGAATTGCTATTCGAACTTGGGGCGCCAAACTGATGTTCGAACGAGGGGGGCGCCAAATTGATGTTAGAACTAGGCGGCGCCAAAATGACGTTCGAACTATGGGGCTCCAAATTGATGTTTGAACAAGGGGGAGGGGGCGAAATAATTTTCGAACTAGATGGGGGCGCCAAGTTGATGTTTGAACTGGGAGGGGCGCCAAATTGATGTTCGACCTAGGGGAGCGCCGAATTGATGTTCAAA
Source organism: Lytechinus pictus (assembly GCF_037042905.1). NCBI lineage: Eukaryota > Metazoa > Echinodermata > Echinoidea > Temnopleuroida > Toxopneustidae > Lytechinus > Lytechinus pictus. Next base: position 59,046,405 of record NC_087247.1, on the reverse strand, counting down.
CTAGCGGGGCGCCAAATTGATGTTCGAACTAGGGGAGCGCTAATTTGATGTTTGACCATAAGGCGACAAATACATGTTTCAGAAGGGGGAAGGCAAAGTGATATTTCACATGGCGCCAAATTCATGTTCAACCGAGGGCGCCAAATTGACCTTGAACTTAGGGGGCTCCAAGAAAATTCATGTTCGACCGGGGGCGCAACATTGCTCGTATTGCCTGTTTATAGTGAAATTTATTTCCTGCCATTAAAAAAAAAAAAAAAATTGCTTATTTTTCAAAAAACAGTGATATGCACAACTCAGTGACATGCAAATGAGACAGTCGATGATGTCCCTCACTCACTAATTCCTTTGTTTTTTATTGTTAGAATTATAAAATATTTCATTTTTTACAGATTTTACAATATGGACCAACTTGATTGAACAATGAATTTAGTAACAATGCTTATTGCTCATGTTCCGGGAGGAATTAATCGTTGTTTTCACACGACAACGGAGAAAAATTGAATATTTCATATAATAAAATACAAAATGAAGTAGTGAGTGAGTGATGTCATCAGTCTCCTCATTTGCATACCGACAAGGATGTGAATATAACTGGTTTGTGAAATTAAGCGAAACTTTAAAATGTTGTAGGCCTACCTATTATCTTTCTGTATTTCATATAAGATTCTCAAAATATTCCTTTTCAGGTGTCTCGATTGTCAAAAATGAAGGCCTATGAGCTGGCGCTGTGCGATCGCATTTTGATTGGTGAGTTCTGTATACCTATACAGTGGCGTAACTACCAGGGGGCATGGTGGGCACGTGCCCCCCCCCCCAATCGGCTGCCCCCCCCCCAAAAAAAAAAAGGGGGGAGGAGAAAAAGAGGGAGAAAGGAAGAGAAACGTAATGGGGAAAGAAGATTTTATTGTTTATTATAATGTTATATTATATCTTAATCATGTTACATAAGAAGCATTTTTTTTTCATGACTTTATGAAACAGTTTGCTCAGGGCCTATGTCTTCATTGTTCCTGGTGCTCGCCAGTGGCGTAACAGGCGGGGGGGGGGGGCAGGGGGGCAAGCTTCCCCCCCCCCCCCCTGGCGGAGCTCACCGGGAAAAAAAAAAAAACGGGGAAAAAAAAGGGCGAATTAGAAAGGGAAAGGAAAGAAAAAAGGGGAAAGGGAAGGGGAAAGGGAAAGGAAAAGGGAAAAGAAAACTAAGAAAAAACATAAAAAAGGGAAAACGGGAAAAGGAAGGAAAAAAGAACAAGTGAGAAAGAACAATTCGCCCCGATATACAAATACATTAGCATGATTAGTAAGACAGGGAAATAAATTAAAGATGACAAAAAGGCAAACAAAAGCGGGAAATAAATGCAGAATGGAATTAGCCAAAATCTAAATTGGAAATTAAAGAATAGGGACAAGATAACATACACTACCGGTCTGCCGAGGATTGAGATAACGAGCGGGAAGAAAAATGGATGGTATAGCATAATGTCGTATGAAAGTCTATCATAAACTTGCTAAATCTCCAAAGGCTCTGTCCAAAAGTCAAGACCCCGTGCAGTGGGGGCTCTTCATCTGTAACCTTTAGTGGGTTCTATAACGGGCCCCTATATGGACCCTTCCTGCATTAAGCTTTACGTTGAAGCACTGGCGTACTGGGGGTGGTTCCACAGCCAAGGGGAAATAAAAGAAAATAAAGGAGGCAGCGAAATGAGATGAATGAAAAAAAATATATGACATGATATTTGCTATAATGATGTAAAAATCTATCACATAATTAGAATTTCATTTCATTTTAGGCCATTTTTTTTTCTAGCTCGCTTCGCTGGCGACTTTTTACAAATTTTCACACATTTGCTATGGTGTGCCCCTCACAATATTTGGATGATTGCGATACACAACTGCATTGAATTTATGTGTTGTGTTAAAGCTATATAAACATACACGCAATTTGATTCAAATAAGTGGCCATCTGTAAGGTTAAAAATGGCTTTGATATCAAGAGTTTCCGGGGCTCTGCCCCGGACCCCACCCATGAAGCACTGTTATATGGATGAGTTTGGACCATGGCCCCCAAAATAAAGTTCTACAACCAAACAAACAAAAATGAGGAAAGAAAGGAAAGTGTATTAAATTTTTCTGAATATCACGTTAAAATCTATCTTCATGTTAGATTCTCGTGAAAAGGTAATTTTTTTTATCTCGCTCGCTTCGCTCGCTCGGGACCTATATTAAGCTACTTCTTGCCAGAAGCGCCATACTCGGCCCCCTCGAGCATATAGAGCTTCACCTTGATGCTCACAATCATAACAAAAATCCTGTTCACCGTGGCGTACAAAAAACGAGAGAAAAAAGGAAAGAGAGGAGGGTGAAATATGATATCATCTTTTTAACATTATGTCAAAATCTATCACAAAATTGGATTTTTGCAATAAAAATGTCAAAATTTTTTGCTCGCTCGCTTTTATATATATATTTGCCCGATACGCCATATCGCCCCCTCAAAATTTTTGCCTGTTCCATGATATGACCGGGACATTTTTGGCTCTTGCCCCCCCTGGCCACCGACCCCTGTTACGCTGCTGGTGCTCGCATGGACTGTTTAACGAGATGTATAATCCTGTTGTACTAAAACTTCCCGTTTTTAAATCAACATACACCAAATATATTTCCTCGCAATTCGAGTTATTATTGTTTTATGTAGTGACATTTGCTTCTTTTTCATGACTACTTAAAGGAGAATGAAAACTTTGGAACAAGATAGCTTGTGTGAAAACAGAAAAATCAAAGAAACAGATTAACGAAAGTTTGAGAAAAATCAGACAAATAATGAGAAAGTTATGAGCATTTGAATATTGTGATCACAAATGCTATGGAGATCCTCAAATTAGCAATACGACAAAGATGTGTGATGTCACTTGTGAACAACTCTCCCCATTTCTTTAGTATATATTTCACTTAAATTGCCGCTTTTATCACATCTATCAGTAGATCATGTGTTCTTTCTATATATAGGAGGGCATGTAATACAGATTTTAAAGAATACATCGTGGTTAAAAGTTTGTATCACCACAAAAAAAAAGCAGAAAGAGACATTTTGAGGGTATTTTATAGTCCATCAAAGGAAAAGTTGTTCACTTGTGACATCACACATCCTTGTCGCATTGCCAATGGGAGGATCTCCATAGCACTAGTGATTGCAATATTCAAATGCTCATAACTTTCTTATTATTTATCCGATTTTTCTCAAACTTTCTTTTTCTTATTCTTTGATTTGTCTGTTTCGACACAAGCCTACTTATTCCAAAGGTTTTATTCCCCTTTAAAGTGATTGCCAAATTTTAAGGTCTTAATATAAAACATTTCCTGTCCGTGCTAACGTTCGCATTAGTTGATTGGTGAGATGTCTGCTCTTCATTAATTCCTAAAATCAGTCCTTAAAATGTCAATTTTTCTGATCTGAATATAAAAAAAATTTAGCTCGCGCTTCGCGCTCGCATCATTTGGTTAGTGAAATACGTAAGGACTTAGTGAATTCCTACAAACAAGCCTTAGAATGCCCCTCTTCAGGTCTAAATTTCATAAATTCTCAGCTCGCGCTTCGCGCTCGCAGTATTTGATTAGTGAGATGCGTATGATAATCATGATTACAATGACTACAAAAAGTGCTTCATATGTATAGATGTAATTCTAACAAAATCAGCAAAGGATGCCACTATCATTAGATGACTATGCTGAGATATTTATACTCTTAATGGATACCTAAAATATAGTCCTTAAAATGTCCCTGTTTGGGGTCAATATATACAAAAATTTCAGCTCGCGCTTCGCGCTCGCATTGTTTGTTTAGCGAGACAGGTACGTATCACGATTACAAAAAATTTGCTTATAATTTCCCTTTTAGGTCTGAATATCAAAAATGTTCAGCTCGCGCTTCGCGCTCGCATTATTTAATCAGCGAAATACTTATCCGCTTTAATGGCATTGCATGTCCTTAAAATTTCTCTATTAGGTCAGCATACCTGGCAACTGAGTGCGCTCCCTAAGTGACACCAAATTTGTTGTGGTGCCCCCCCCCCATGCCGTGACCCACGGTACGCCACTGTACCCATATATTCTATAACAAACTACTTGAATTCCCCCCCCCCCCCCATTTAAAAATTTCGGATCGCGATTTGCGCTCGCATTATTTGCTATAGATGTATCAACCCATAAATGCTGTTCATGATTACAAAAAATATGAAATATCCAGTTTTTCAGGCCTCATGCATTGTCAACAAATTTTACGCACTCATTAGGCTTATTAGATTAATAAATATGAAATAATTTTTTTATGAATTCATAACTAAATTGTCCCTTTTTCAGAAAAATATATCGACAAGTTAAGAGGAATGGAAGATAGGCATCATTTTTATATAATGACAAAATGTCCTTAGGCCTAAAATGTCTCGATCCTAGTTTAAAATAATAATAAAATATCAGCTCGCGCTTCGCACTTCACAATTCCCCTATATACACAGTGCTTTAAATATTGCTTAAATTGACCCATTTCATATCGGAATTTCAAATATTATTTCCAGCTCGCGATCCGCGCTCGCATTATTGATTTTCATGATGAAAAATTAAATGTATTCAGAATGCCCAGATTCTGTCTAACTCTAAAACACGTGCACGCATGTTTTTTGGGATACGCATCTTGATCTTATTAAAAACGTGCTAAAATTAGAAAAAAAAGAAACCTTCAGAAATTATAAAATTATCCAGTTTCAGATCAGAATATCAAAAATTTTCTGCTCGCGCTTTGCGCTCGCATTATTAATGTAGGAAGATACAAAAAACTACCCATCATTTTTCATGAGTGACAAAACATGAATCGAGTGTCCCGTTGGGGGTTTGAAATCTAATTTTTTAGGTTGGAATATCAAAAATGTTCAGCTCGCGCTTCGCGCTCGCATTATTTAATCGTTAAAATATGTATCGTCTTAATGGCTAATTCAAAACGTCCTTAACAGGTCCCTTTTCGACCAGGCTAGAACGCACATTAAAAATTTCTGCTGGCGCTTCGCGCTCGTAGTAATTATCTAATTACATACGCATCTTGTTCAGGTTCACAAACATTGCCCAGAATGTTCAATTTTCAGGTCAAAATACATGAAATTTAATTATTTTTTTATCTCGCATAGGGCTTATGAGATTATTGCACATTCATTTTGTTTATAAAGTAAAGCTAGGAAATGACTGTTAGGACATGGGCGTTTTGCCCCCCCCCCCCCCAAAAAAAAAAAAAATAATAATAAAAATCACGACCAAGAAAAAAAGAGAGAAAAGAAAAGAAAAGGGATTATGGTGAAATATACCGGGCATGGTGGCTCAGTGGTAGAGCGTCCGCCTCATGAACGGGAGGTCGTGGGTTCGATCCTCGGCCGAGTCACACCAAAGACTTATAAAAATGGGACCTTCTGCCTTCTTGCTATAGGCGCTCAGCATTTAGATTGGAGAAGGGTAATAATAACATATTATGTTATGCAGGGCCCGCTGGTAGAGCAGTTTCCTAACTGAAGTGGCTACCCTGGGTAAATAAAACGTTATTATTATTATTATTATAATGTTATTTTCCAAATATTATGTCAAAAATATCGCGCTTCGCGTTATCATTATTTATTTAGGCCTTGTGAGATACCTCAATGTGTTTTTAAGAATAAAATTTCGGAATTTCTTTAACTTCTACCCCCCATTTTATTTTATTTTTTTATCTTGGTGCCCTCTACAAAAGTTCAACAAGCCCCCCCCCCCCCCCCCCCCCCGTGCAACCCTGCTGAATAAATCACAGCTTCGCCACTGATGAGGAGATTGAGTCGATTGCTTCGAGATTGCATTATTCCCAAGAGGTTATCATTGATATTATTGAAGGCTATTCTAAACAACTAGTAAAGAAACTAAAGCTCCCGTTCACACAATATTCTAGTAGGGCCTACTCTGGTGAGAAGTTAAACCAAATTGAGACCCCTAAAAATCACTCGCGCTTTGCGCTCCCATTGATATTACATTATATATTCATGGATTTTTTTTTCAAGAACTCATTAAAAAAGTGGTCTTTAATTGCCTTTTTTTTTACATGAGATTATGTAATAAGATAATTCAAAATACATTTAAGGCTTTTAAGTTACATTTAAGTTAGCCTGGCTGGGAGGGAGGGGGCGCCATTTTTCGAAAAGTACACATGGGCGCCAAAAATCATGTCAAATTTGGGCCCCCCTCCCCACGAAATCTTGGATCCGCGCCTGGCCATGAAGACGTCACATATTTCAGCAATCAAATAATGCGAGCGCGAGCTGAAAATAAGAATGGGAAATTTTAATCAATTTTCGTAATCGTGAAAACAATTGATAATTTGATGCGAGCGCGAAGCGCGAGCCGAAAAAAATCGAGATTTAGACCTAAAACACTCTATTCATGTTTTGTAAATCATGAAAAGAATGAGTAATAAGGGATCTTCCTCCCTTAATAATGCGAGCAGAAAAAAAAAATGATACTGTGATCTGAAACTGGATAATGATCTAAAAAGAGAACAAGTTGAGTATCTGAATAAACATGCGCGCGCGTGTTTCATATTTAGGCCTAGAGCCTAGGTTTTCTAAATACCTTCTTTATCATGAAAATAAAAGCGAGCGCAAAGCGCGAGCTTAAACTATTTGATATTCCGATCTGAAAAAAAAGAGTCAATTTTTGCTCTATATTTCAAACACTTTGTAGGAAAATTGTGAGGTGGATATGAATCGCACTTAATAAAGAGCTGACATTTTTCATTATCATCACTTTAAGTTTTGACATCCTTATAGGATATGTCATCATATGAAAATGATGACTATCTTCCTATTCCTCTTGCTGGGCGCGAGATGAAACAAAAGAGACAATTTGATTTTTAAATTAATATCTTATTCATTAATTCCTAATGAGGGCGCGAAATGTGATGATAGTATGGCCTGAAAACTGGACATTTCAAGGACAGCTTTATAAATAAACAATATTCATGCAGCGGAAAAAAATTCGAGATTTATACCTCAAAGCCAATCAAACTTTGAGCGTGCATGCAGCGCTATTTGCGAGCGCGCAGCGCGAGCAGAAAATGTTAATATTCAGACCATAAGACATTTTTACAGAACACTTTTAAAAATCAATTTGAAAATCACACAAAATAATGAAAGTTCGATTTCCGAGGTGAAACATGTTTTATATTATTGACTTCCAAACTTGATATTTAAGCTCCATATATTAAGACCACCTAACAGGCAATGCGAGCGCGAAGCGCGCGCAAAATTTTATATAGTGACATAAAAGATTCTTTGTATTTTCCAAGTCTTCCCCTCATCTTATTTTATTCACTCGTCTTCCTCCTCTTCTTTTTCCCCCTCTCTTTTTCCCTCATTTTTTTCTTTTCATTTTCCCCTTCTTTTGCTCTGCCAATGGGGGGGGGGGCGGGCCCCTCGCCCCCTGGATCCGCCTATGGGGGGCTACATAATTTATAATGTAAAACATATAATGTTTTTAATACAAACAAGTTGGATATTATGTGAATCTATTGGCAAAGGTTAAGCTGAGCGGGGTGTGCATATCAAGTATCCGACCGGTTATACTTTGGCATCTTGAGGAATTTTATTTTTATGACATATTATGTTTGATATGGAATTAAATCAATTTTATATAGTGACATAAAAGATTCTTTGTATTTTCCAAGTCTTCCCCTCATCTTATTTTATTCACTCGTCTTCCTCCTCTTGCTTTTCCCCCTCTCTTTTTTCCTCCTTTTTTTTCTTCACCCCCCCCCCCTTTTTTTGCTCTGACAATAGGCGGGGGCGGGCCCCTCGGCCCCTCTGGATCCGCCTATGGGGGGCTACATAATTTATAATGTAAAACAAATCATGTTTTAAATACAAAAAAGTTGGATATTATGTGAATCTATTGGCAAAGGTTAAGCTGAGCGGGGTGTCCATATCAAGTATCCGACCGGTTATACTTTGGCATCTTGAGGAATTTTATTTTTATGACGTCATAAACCACACCAGCACATTCCTCTTAAATATTTAGTGGAATAAACATATTATGTTTGATATGGAATTAAATCAAATTAAAAATAAAAACAACATATATGAATCACTAGGCATTTAAAACTTTTCCAGGACAATTAAAGGTCATTTTAAGGTTATAAAAGGTCAAACTGGGCCACAAATGTAATCAATGCACCATATAATGTGGAATATATCATGTTCGGTTCAGCGGCGTAACAGGGGTCGGTGGCCAGGGGGGGCAAGAGCCAAACATTTCCCGGTCATATCATGGAACAGGCAATGGCGTCATAAGGCAAACATTTTGAGGGGGCGATATATATATATATAAGCGAGCGAGCGAAGCGAGCCAGCAAATTTTTTTTGACATTTTTATTGCAAAAATCCAATTTTGTGATAGATTTTAAAAAATAATGTTAAAAAGATGATATCATATTCACCCTCCTCTCTTTCCTTTTTTTCTCTCTTTTTTGTACGCCACGGTGAACAGGATTTTTGTTATGACTGTGAGCATCAGGGCGAAGCTTTATATGCTCGAGGGGGCCGAGTAAGGCGCTTCTGGCAAAAAGTAGCTTAATATAGGTCCCGAGCGAGCGAGATAAAAAAATCACCTTTTCATGAGAATCTAACATGAAGATAGATTTTAACGTGATATTCAGAAAAATATAATACACTTTCCTTTCTTTCCTCATTTTTTGGGTTTGGTTGTAGAACTTTTGGGGGCCATGGTCCAAACTCATCCATATAACAGTGCTTTATGGGTGGGGTCCAGGGCAGAGCCCCGGAACCTCTTGATATCAAAGCCATTTTTAACCTTACAGACGGCCACTTATTTTAATCAAATTGCGTGTATATTTATATAGCTTTAACACAACACATAAATTCAATGCAGTTGTGTATCGTAATCATCCAAATATTGTGAGGGGCACACCATAGCAAATGTGGGGAAATTTGTAAAAAGTCGCCAGCGAGCAAATATCATGTCATATATTTTATTCATTCATCTCATTTCGCTGCCTCCTTTATTTTCTTTTATTTCCCCTTGGCTGTGGAACCACCCCCGGTACGCCAGTGCTTCAACGTAAAGCTTAATGCAGGAAGAGTCCATATAGGGGCCCGTTATAGAACCCATTAAAGGTTACAGATATAGAGCCTCCACTGCACGGGGTCTTGACTCTTGGACAGAGCCTTTGGAGATTTAGCAAGTTTATGATAGACTTTCATACGACATTATGCTATATACCATCCATTTTTCTTCCCGCTCGTTATCTCAATCATCGGCAGCCCGGTAGTGTACGTTATCTTGTCCCTATTCTTTATTTTCCAATTTAGATTTTGGCTAATTCCATTCTGCCTTTATTTCCCGCTTTTGTTTGCCTTTTTGTCATCTTTAATTTATTTCCATGTCTTACTAATCATGCTAATGTATTTGTATATCGGGGCGAATTGTTCTTTCTCACTTGTTCTTTTTTCCTTCCTTTTCCCGTTATCTTTCCGTTTTCACTTTTTATGTTTTTTCTTAGTTTTCTTTTCCCTTTTCCTTTCCCTTTCCCCTTTTTCCTTTCCTTTCCCTTTCTAAAAATCATGCGCAACTTGATTTTCAACCAATCAACAGCGTGCATTTGGGACTTGCGATTGATTTTTTGACTTGCGTTTAAACGCAACTCTTTCTGCAATGAGCCCCTGGTCGAAGAGGTATGGTACAGAGGGTAGTTGTAAGAGGAATATAACAGGACATGGTGTAAAATGTTAAATTGGTGTAGATTATTTGGAATCCCATGAAATGATTTGATACAAAATGATAAATTAAACGTTTTGTATAAAGTCCTGTGAAACTCGAGCGACCATCAACCTTCCATGCGTGTAAATGACTTAATAGCCACCTTTACATATTCTTTTTTTCTCTAACATTTAAATGTACATTCCATTTTCCATAAGCTTTAATTTGATATCAAACATGATATACACTAGATAAGTCATAATTAAGAAGTTGACCTATGTGAAAAGGATGGTGTGGTTTATAACGTCAGAAAATGACGTTGCCCAAGGTTGCCAAAGTGGCCTTTGTCAGATTCTTAATCTGCATGCACATCCTCAACATAACTTTCAGCCAAAAATAGACCTACATAAATAATCCCCAACTTGTTTGTATCCCAAACATGAGTTTTTGCATTACTTACATTTTGTGACCCAATTTGACCTTTTATGATCTTAAATGACCTATAATTACCGATGGACACGTTTTAAATGCGTAGCGATTCATATTATATGGATTTTATTTTGCATTTTATTTGATGTGATTTCCGTATGTTTATTCTGCTAAATAGAAAGGTCATATTTAAGAGGAATGTAACTGAAATTGGTGTGGTTTATGACGTCAGAAAAATGAAAATTCCTCAAGATGCCGAGGTATCATCCATCAGATTCTTAATATTCACACTCTCAAACTTAACCTTAAACAATGCATATAATAGGCCTACCTAACTTGTTTGTATTTAAAGCATGGTATGTTCTGCATTATATGTCTTACTCATATTTGTAAGGCAATTTGACCTTTTATGACCTTAAACGACCTTTAACTTACATATATGCGTGATTTAAATGCCCATTAATCAATATATTTGCATTTGATTTTTCATTAGCTTTTAATTTGATACCAAACATGACATGTTAATTCCGTAAAATATGAAAATCCTATTTAAGGGGTATGTGAAAAAGTGGGTGTGGTCTATGACGTCATAAAAAATGCCCAAGGGTGCCCAAGTGGCACCCGTCGGATGCTTGGAGTAGACACCCTATACTACAACTTCCAGCCAATATGAAGCTCGCAAAGTCCATTTCGACAATGTTTGGCACGCCAAATCATATTGTAAAAAATAACATCAAATTTGTCAAATACTTTGACAGTAATGACAGACTGTAAAATAAATCAAAGATAAATGTTATAAGTTACAAGTAACTCAAAATTGCGAAATGATTTCGTTGAATATAGAGTCAAATATATGTTTTAAGATGTCGCTTATCATAACAAATAATATTGTAAAATAGTATTTAGTGTAAAATGAAATTGTGTAATACTTTGTAAAATATATGATATCGATGGAATAAATAATTCCAACAATTAAATGAAAACTTACGTCAATAAAAGGGTGTCAAAAGATAGTGATATGATACTTGAGTCAAATAAATGTCGCATATAATATATATATTTAATTTTCTTGATGGCTTGCCATAACAACGTACTCTGCGCGCGTGACGTGCTGCACTGCACTGCTAGCTAGCTGCTGAGAACTTGAGAAGTCGCTCTGAGACTGAGAGTGAGACTGAGTATGAGGAAATGCCGGGGACCAAAGAAAAGGCAACATTTACTGGTAATAAGAGCGAATGGAGAGAGACAGGACTCCGATATGCGTCTGCAGGAATATCTTGTATGTGTGCTGCATTTGGTAAGATCACTTATTATTTTGAATTATCCCTAATGTCATTCAGGGAGAATTTCTTGCCTAATCGTGTTGATGTTGTGCCTAGCCTGGAGGCGTCTGGGGAGTGAAAGACATATACTGTACGTATGAGCCCATTACGCTCTCAGCGCTACTCTTCACCTGTTGTCCTACCCCAAAGCTCACCAAGACCCAGTGATCTCCTCAGAAATCAGAATGTTCCACGAGCAGGTGATAGAGTGCACACGATCAAGTCTGAATCTCCTAAAGCTATCCAAGACACCAAGCAACTAACTCGACCATTCCCTGTCATTGACTGTCATAACAAGACTCCTACAAATATCTCACGCAGCCTTGACCATGAACATTTACCATCTGAAACTGATAATCCCTCGTCAAATTCCATGGACTGTTTTATATCAACCTCCAAATCTTTCTCCCTTGGGACTCTGAATGTGAGAGGCTTCAATACAATCATGGCCTATCTAAAAGAACAACTTCTTGGTCTGGACGTACGTAGGGATAGCACACAAAAATTAAAACTAGCTAATATCCATTCAAAATCCATTCTGTCTTATAGAGCTTTGTGAGAGCTTTATTTTGATACCAACTTCATGTAAATTGACCAATGTTTGGTAAAGTTATGGTCGATTTAAGTTATCGGAAAAAGGGTAAAAACCTGCCGGAAATCATCAAAATCGCCCTAAAAAGGCAAAAAATGCGTTTTTGGGCAAATTCAAGTATCTGTCACATGAAAAATATGATTATATAGTGTCTAAAAACAATTAAACATAGCTATAGCACTTGTGTTCTACACAGTCTGCAAAAACGGGATCACATGAGTAAGTTACTGCTGAATTATAGTCGTCAGAGTGGGACCTATTAATTCAAAATCACCCATCCGCAACCACAGAAAAACCTTCAAAATATGCAAATGAGAGCTAATTAATATGCGTAAATGCAATATCTCCAGTTATATTAGGTTTCACGCAATGAAACTTGGCAAGATGTTTTCTTGCACTAAGACCTTTAATTTTCACCACTTTTGTACAATCTTATTTGACAAATATGCAAATTAGCTCATTTATTATGCAAATTAGCTAATTTATGCATAATTATTAATACATAATTCATCAAAGATTCATCGGCAACAATCAAACCATCCTACAAATTGTCTCTTTCATATGGGTTATACAAGGTTGATAAACTTTATGATTTCACAACACTTATCTTTTACCTATACAGTGCTGAAAATGAGTTTAAGAACAGCACTGGACAGATAACCTTAATGAAAGAGGATATTATTATTAACATGCCAAAGACAGCACATATCTGTTCTTGGCAGTTCTGAAATTGAATGATCAGTTGCTGCACAAGTCAATCCAGGCTGGTATTTGAGTTTTCTTTCAAGTATCACAATAATATTACAGATGCTGTTTCATTAGATATTTTAATATATTCCCAATTTTAGCATAATAAATTGAATTTTTAATAACATTGATGTTTAATACATTTCTATGAATTCTGACTTCAAACAATTTAACAAAAAATAACTGTAATCTTCATCCCATTTCAAGTAGGTCATGACAAGGACAATGAGCAACAGCCAAGGGAATCAAATCGAGAAAGGGGAAACTGCAGCCAGACACAAATGAGCGGACAACCTGATGAGAAGGGATAAGAGGGCATTCAAGGCATAGTAAAAGCCATTGGACAGTCTGCATAAGATATTCTACCTCATTCATTGAACTTGAGTTTTTTTTTTAGCACAACAATAATATAACAGATGCTGTTTCATTAGAATTTTCCAAAATCTGCCTGGTAGATTTTTGATTGCAGGTTTGTATAAAGTGTAAGAGTAAAAAATTAATTGGTGGACTGGTACAAAATTTTGAAAGACATTCATATTATATGTACCACAAACTAGTGTCTCAATATGGCAGGAAATATTACAATTCAATGTTTTTATGTATTGCAAAAGATGAAGTAATCTTGATTTACTACAAAAAGAGCAGCTTATAATAATTTTTAAAGCCCATTTGAAAGTATAATTTGTTTCTTTTGTAATTATGTCTCTTTGAGGCCCCCACCCCCTCCCCCTCCCCCCTAAAAAAAAATTAATTAATAAAGGAAAAGAATTGGTTATGGGCACAATTGAGACAAAATAATTCAGTAAATATGACCAAACAATTAATTAAAAGTGACAAATTTGACTTTCAAGTCTAATTTCTTGAATTGCCTGACATCACACAACTATTGATTTGAAAAACGTACGAGGAAAATGAAAACAGTCGTTCCAGAGGGAGGGAGAGAGGCAATGGAATATCCATACCTTAAACTGCGCATGCGCAGAAAAGAAAAATTCGGTCGGCGAATGTGGCCGGTCGACTGGAGAAATGGCTGTGCAATTTTGCGCGCACTCCCTCTGCACAATCACGGCAAAATTGTTCATTAGATATTTGAAAAAGATCGACATTTTTCACATTTCATGTCACAATCACAACCATTTCACATCATTTCATAATAAAAATCCAATCAATCGGGTATTAAGAATACGTAATCGGCACAAATCTACTCACCAGGACATTTCCGTTCGTGTACAAGAGAGTGAATTTCATCGGCAGTCCATCCGGTGAGTTGGAGTATTCGTGTATGTTCTGCGCTGAAGTCAGCGGATGCGCCATGATTGAAGTCAAGCGCGTAGTACCTCGAAATCGTGAACCAAAATTTGGTTTGCTCAATTCAAAGCCATTTCCTTGCTAGTTACACTCATTTTCAGGACAGAATAATATCATCCCTAAAAAATGTAACTCCTAACCTTTACAACAAGTACTTCACTCTTCGGAAATACACTTGAATACCGGAGATATGAAGAATCCAAGCCACACGGTAAAATCGCCTGCGGTGTGACCATAAATTGGTTTCCACGGAAGCAGAATACAGGGTCATGATCGGAAAGGTCACGATATCCTTATATGGAAATTTCATGCACATATTTAGAGTGTAACATGTGAGGATCGTTGATTTTTCTGAGGGGATGTTTTTAGTCATTTTCAGGGCGTTTTCAAAAATACGCGAAGTTAAGCGCCACGCGTCATTTCCCCCCAAATACCGGCGGTGTGCTTGGAGTTAAATATTGATTAGAAATATGAATTCTTCATGAAAAAAGGTGAGAAGCGAGACAGAGCATATTGACAATACAATAAAAATGGAGGTAAAGAAATTAAAACTATATACTTATTTTTAAACTCACAGGAATGTTTTAAAAAGTAACAAAAAATTATGTTCACGCAGGAATGGATGAATTTAGCATTTCAAGCAGACTGTGTGCGCATACGCTGTGCTATGCCTAGATAGCTATCCAAGAACATTGGCTACAACAACAAGACTGTCACATCCTGGATTATGTGAGTGATCAGCACACCGTCTCCTTCAAGCCTGCAGAGAAACTGGATGGCCCTCTGAATTTCCGCATAAGAAGAGGAAAAGGTGGTGTTGCTCTGTTCTTTAGAAGATCAATATTTACTGACCTGAAAGAGATCAAGTGTCCCTCATCAAGAATGTTAGCAATTGATGCCAAGCTCAAAGACTCTGGAAAACATTTCACCATAATAGCCTGCTATCTTCCTTGTGGGATCTCAACAGTAGATCAGACTGACTACCATGTATGTGTTTCCCTTCTTTCTCAAATATTAGAAAATACAAGAGGAGTTTCGCCGATAATTTTGGGCGATTTGAATGTTGATCTGATCCACCCCAACTCTAAAGCAACACTTCACATTCTGAAGGATTTCATGTCACATGAAAATCTCTGCTGTCTCACCTCAGCCTACTTCAGTGCCTCAGATTACACCTTCCACTCCGACGATGGTAGGCACAAGTCGTGCCTTGACTCATTTCTTGTTCCTTCAACGGAGGATCATTGGTACAGCATGGTCGAGGTGGCCAAGAAAGATCCTACTAATACCTCAGATCATCTCTTAGTCACCGCCTCCAGGTCCTATGATGTTGCTGACACTTGCGACCAGCCATCCCGTCTTCAATCCTATGATCGTGTTAAAAGACTCAAGGTGAAGTGGCACAGTCTCGACCAAAACACAATTCGCGATCTGTACACATTGCCCATGGAAAAGGTCTCATGTCAACTATTCCAAACGATTAGTAGTGTGACGGACATGCACCCTATGGAAGCCGAAGGCTTACTGTCATCTCTCATAGAAGCCATGGTGACTAAATCCAAGGAATTACCTCACACCTTCCCCTCTGGAAGCAAGAAGGGAAAAGCTGAATGGAGTGTTCAGGTTAACAGCGTCTATGCCGCTGCCAAAGATGCGAGAAGGGCATGGTTAATTTCCTCTCCTGACAATGAACAACAAGCCAAAGAAGAGCACCTTGCTGCCAAAAAGACCTTTAGACAGGCTCTTCGTCAGTCCAGAGCGGAGATAAGAAACAACCTATTGGAGGAAATTGAGGAAGCATCTTCTTCAAACAAGAAGCTTTTCTACCACATTGTGAAAATGAATCGGGGGTCTGATTCCGCCTGTCCTGGTCCTGACAAACTGGTATACAATGATCATTCTTACGAGGGAGAAGACATGCTTCAAGGCTGGCAGCTTTACTTCACAGCTCTGTCATCCGCCTGTTCCGGCCCTCTACTGGACAACGACCCTAGGGTGCAGCAACTTGAGTGTTCAGTTGATTCATGTCAGGACGAAGGGTCAAGGATCAGCAATGGTCTTCAGCTCACTTCCCAGGACATTGATTTGGCAATCAAACTTCTCAAGAGCGGCAAGGCTGCCGGAATAGATAACATCTCCCCTGAACATCTAAAGAACCTTGGAGATGTCTCCCGACGCCTCATTCTTACGCTGTTCAACACATTCTTGCTCCACTCTTACTGTCCAAAGTCATTCAAAGAGGGACTTATTCTCCCTTTACACAAAGGGAAAGGGAAAGATCCTCTTGACCCCCGCAACTACAGGGGAATCACGCTGACTTCTGTGCTGTGTAAACTCATGGAGACATGTCTTAAACCTCACATTGAACGCCAGTTGTTCATTAGCAACATCCCTGATGAGCTTCAATTCGGCTTTCGGAAAGGATACTCTTGTTCTCTGACATCCCTCTCCTTGGAGCTCCTCATTGAGATCAACTCCCTGTGTAATCGTCCAACCTACTTGGCCCTTTTGGACGCTGAAAAAGCCTTTGACACCGTATGGCACGGAGGGCTGTTTTACAAGCTTGGATCATCAAAGCTAGATTCTGACATTCAGAATATGCTGCTTTCAATGTACCAGGGTCTAGAAAGCAGAGTCTTCTGGAAGGGGAAAGTCAGCGATCAGATACCAGTCACTCAAGGCGTAAGACAAGGGGGCGTTCTCTCACCAACACTTTACACCGTGTTTGTGGATGGTCTCATAAAAGTCATGCGAGAGAAGAACCTTGGCTGCTCTGTAGGGGGTCGCTTCTCTGGAATCATCGTATTAGCTGACGATGTTGCACTCATCTGTAATTCATCCCTAGAGCTTCAGCAGATGCTAGAGACCACCTTTGACT
The DNA here is from genome assembly GCF_037042905.1 of Lytechinus pictus. Taxonomy (NCBI): domain Eukaryota; kingdom Metazoa; phylum Echinodermata; class Echinoidea; order Temnopleuroida; family Toxopneustidae; genus Lytechinus; species Lytechinus pictus. The sequence goes on along the minus strand of NC_087247.1, from coordinate 59,029,355 downwards.
ATGTCAGGCAATGGCAATACAGGATAAATCCCTCTAAGAGTGCAGTGATTGTGAGCAGCAAGAAAAAACAACCATCAAACTCATCCTGGGAAGTCGACGGAGCTACCATCGAAGAGAAAGTCAGTCACCCACATCTTGGTATACTCAAGTCTGGGATACGATTGGATCCAACTGGCGACATCATCGGCACCGGAACTCGTACTTTCTTTGCTCTCATTGGTACTGGAGCATATACCGGAGGTCTGGTTCCTACTCTGGTGTCCCAGCTCTGGAAAACTTTCTGCATCCCTAGAATGCTGCATGGGTCCTCTATCCACAAGTTCACTAAATCTATGCTTGTAAAGTTAGACCGGGCTCAATCCCATCTGTTTAAGCAAGTTCTAGGGGTCCCAAAGACTGCCGCTGACGAGATTGTCTACCTCCTCACTGACCTCCTTCCAGTCTCATCACAGATAGATCTCAGGAAACTGCTGCTTCTAGGCCAACTCGTCAACCTCGATCACACACGCTTTGAGTTTAGAACATTCTTAGAAGCCCTCAACTTAGGCGCTCCAACAATACGGCTCCTGCAGGAGATAACAAAGAAGTATGATCTTCCTGATCTTCACAGCCTTCTATCGAATCCTCCTGTATACTCATCTTGGAAGAGATTGGTCAATTACAAAGTGAACCTGCTGACCAAACACAACACATGTCAAGGAATCCTTTCCAAGCCATCTCTTAAGTACTGGCAAGACTGTATACCTCCTTCTGCCAAACTCCTGTACCCGAAAAGTGTACTCTCTCCTGTCTTACGAAGAGCATTTGTGGTGAGAGCTCAACTCCTTACAGCCACCTACTTAACACAGTGTCGTCTCTTCACGCTGAAGAAATCAACCAGCCGCACTTGCCCTCTATGCAAATCTACCGACGAGACTGTGGAACATTTTACTGGGCAGTGTCCCAAGCTAGACCATCTCCGTCAAGTGTTTATTGGCAAAGTCAAGGACTGCCTTGTGGACTTCCCAACATGTGTCGATCTATATGTCAATGCCAACCCACAGGACTTTACTCAGGCCACCCTTATACCATTTCACTCTTGTTTGCCCAAGGAACTACACAATAGTTTACTCCTATTATCTCTCTTTTTCCTCCATAAAATTGATGTATTCCGTACTGACATGGTTCAAACCTCCTAAACCAGAATGACAGCGTATATGGAACATATCTGTTTACCTTGGACCCTAGGAATCTCCAAATAGTGGAGGGATCAGCTAAGAGAGAGAGAGAGAGAGAGTATGGTCCCTCCCCTAACGCCTGGGAGCCTAAGCTATATTCCCACACGCACGGGTACAAAACCTGAAACTTTCGCCCCCGAAATTTCTACTTTCCCTCTAAAAGATCTAGCCCTA